>NC_072791.1:168485810-169110810 GCF_028583425.1 Eublepharis macularius | reverse complement strand
CCTGAAAAGATGTCACTTGCTTTTGCTACAACTGGCACCCACATGCCTGTCTCAAAGCATCATACTGTAAAAAGGCCATGGCAACTTAATCCCACATGCCCAATTGGAATGCCAAATCCATTGGAACAAACAGCATTTACTGTCAACAGATGTTTTTAGGATGTTTTCACTGAGATCACATAACTGAGGGCCAGACTGCAACTGCTGTATACTGCCATATTTTGCAAATGTCATTAATTCTGTTTAAAAATGTGGGCACTGGTCTGTACTGTTATTTACTGTTCTTTGTGTTTCAGCAGGAATGCTTGTATGCTTGGAAGGGTAAATGTGACAAGATCAGCCTCCTTCTTTCAGTCCAACCACTGAGGAATCTGAACACTGCATTGATGGTCCTCTGTGTATCCAGTTGCCTGGGTCTGCTGGGTATTAATGCTCATTGTCATGTCATGATAAATCTGCTAGATAAACGTTGATGTTTCACGTAATGTTGACTTGGCCTTCTCATGTTCTTATCAGCAGAGTCTAGGTCATTGTCTGCAAACAACATGTCTTGAAATGCTTCCAATATGGGTTGGCACCTATTCTTTAACAGGTGGGACAGACTCTATGAAATCTCATACCCTTTTAGCATCAAGAAAGGAACAGACTTACTGCACAAGACTTATTACTCACCCAGAGATTTCTTATCTAAAGCCATCTAATGCCTTCCGGCAAATGTTCCACTCAATTCTTAGAAAACCTCATCACATCCTTATCCATGACTGGCAGCTGTAGGCACACAGATGGCCATGTATGGCTATAGAGCCTAGGGATCGAGGGAGATGCCTAGCCAAGATCACTGTGGTGTCTCTGTGAGTTCCTTGTCCGTATCTGTGGCTCAGAGAATGCCACATCCTACGCAAGTGGCACAGTGATAAATTGCCTTGGCCAATACCAAAGATAGCATATAGCTTCAAGACACAGCAGTTTATCAAAAACAGTTGCCATTCATAATTTTACCCTTGTTGAAGGGCAGCAGTTTAGGGAGAGAACACAGTGTGAAAGTGTCTGTGCATGACTCCAAAGCATATCTATCTATCTAACAGCCCTTCCTCCAATAAACTGAGATACTGTACAAAGCTTCCCCCTCCCCATTTTATCTCCACAGCAACACTGTGAGGTAGGGTAGGCTGAGAGAGAATGACTGGCATGAGGTCACCCAGTGGCTTTCATAGTAGAGTAGGGGAGGGAACCTCAGTCTGCCTAATTCAGCACTACAATCACTCAGCACACCGGCTACTATCGAATGGCCCATAGGAACGGATTATTTTTCTAAGTTAATGTGGTCTGCTTCATTTTTGAGGGGAATATTCTGTTGTTTGCTACGGAATGACTGGCTCACCAAACATTGTTAAATCAGCAGGCCAATTTCCTACTGTTGAGAATTGCCTGTTTCATATTAGAAAACCAGAAGGTTGTGGTTAGAAGAACTTTCCCATGAAAAACAATATTATTAAAGAGCGCACCTGCAGGCAGTCCCCTCCGACGCACCTACTTTCCTGACTTAAGAAGAGGGCTGCATCTTTGCCCTTCTTCTCCTCCTCCTCTTGGATTCATGAGGGACATGACTATGAATACCTTTCATTGCATGGTTATCTTCATAGTTTTTATAGATGCTAGAAGAACAGAAGAAAACACAGCTGTGAGTCAGATGTCTGCTAGTTAAAAGATGTGGGGAGCTTGTTCTGGTTAGTCAGGTCACAGTTGGCTCTATAAACAAAACAAAATAAAACAAAGGGAAAACAGAAGCATGCTTGATCCTCAGATGGTGTTCATCAACCGATGCCCATAATTTAATATTGTTGTTCTGATAAATACTGCCAGGTCAGCAGATTGTGTTCCTTGCTGTCTAGTGAACACACACAAACACATGAAGCTGCCTTATACTGTGTCAGACCATTGATCTAACAAGGCCAGCATTGTCTGTTCTGACAGAAAGCAGCTCTCCAGGGTCACAGGTAGAATTTTTTTTCCACATTATCTACCTGATTCTTTTAACTGGAGATGTCAGGGGTTGACCCTGAAGCTCTACCACTGAGCCACAACCTCTCCCCAAATCTTTTTCTGCATCAAACATAGTCAAAATACAACTAGCTCTAATCATACATCAACCACACTGAACTTAATGGAGAACTGCAGAGGAACAAAGTTGAGTGGCAGTCAATCACAACAGCAAAATGCACGGTACTTTTCACAGCCACTGCCACCCCCCACCATCAAATCCTTACTTGGGTGTCTTCCCAGAATGTTGTTTCTAACATGCTAGAAATGTGGAAAAATGCATTTAAAAGTCTGTTCACATTTCTGAACTTTGTAATGAAAGGTTCCATATGATATTCATTTGCAATTGATACGTCAACTATTAATTAACACGTAGTTAATTTGCAAAGTGTAATTAATGATTTCCTAGTGCCAAACTCCAAGCAGATGGGGAAAACACATGGTGGATGACAGCACCTTTGCTAACTGTGCTACACTCCTGTTGACATGAACAAACTTTGGGAGAGTTTTGCGGTTTTGAGATGTATTCTCCCATGCCCTTTTGTTAGTCAGCTCAAGACACAGCATGTTTGTAAATTTTTAAAACCACAGATTACTAACTAATTAATCTGAAATGATCATCATATGTGACAAAGAAGTATTCGCATTACTTGGATTATTTTAATTCAAATTATTAAATACTGCTTCAATTTCTTTAAAGACCTTCAAATGTACATTTATAAAGTAAATGTGAAGCCCCAGTGAAGTTCCTTATATATTAATAACTGGATGCAGGATTGCAGCCAAAAGCTACCAGTTTAAATGTCAACATTGTAGGACCCTGTTATCATCAGCTTCTAGCATTACTGTTTGTTGTACACCTTCAATTTAGCAAGGTAGCAATTAGCCTTTTGTAGACAGCAGAATTGTTTGCCTAATTATCCAAACGAGATGGATTTCACACAGGCTTCTTTATTTATATCTTTGCAACATGCTCTTCAAAGGCTCAACATTTCTTTAATATAGTTTGTAAATTCTTCCATGCTAAATTGATTAGTTTTCATCCTTACTGGTTATGGGGTGCCACAAGATGCTTCACTGATGGGTTGAAGTAGACTCATTTTCTGAGCTTGTACATGCCGGTATTAGCTTCCGAGAAGACAATGGCAACTGCAGCAGTTTATGAATCTGGCCATAATAATTTAAGATGGTTTTTCAGGACTCATCAGTGTGAATCACCAAGGAACAAGGATTCGGTAACAATTTTTTAAAAGGTATCTGGTATAAAACTGGTGAGGGGGAAATTGAAATATATGCCTAAAGTTAATGGAATGTAGTTCATAGCTGTACCACAAGATGGGAGTAGGATGTCTAGGATTTGCTTTTTTATCTTGACTGTCTGCCTACATAATCCTGCAAAGAATAAATAACCTAGTGAGATACAAACCTAGTGAGATACAAACAAGGAAAAGCAAGGGACATATTCCAGCTATTTAGCCTTGTGAATCCTATGGAAACATGGCTCAACTTAGTTTCAACTCTCAGTGTGGCATAACCAATTGGATCCTATATGTATTTACTTAGGCGTTAATTAGAGTAACTTCATTGGCTTGGATCCTAAACCTTGCTTCAGTTAACTCCCCTCCCCTTATTGGTCGCAGAGTCAGTCCTCCACCGCACAGCAATTTCCTGTGGTGTTAGGTGCTTTTTGGCTTAAAGATGCTCATCTTCCATGTGCAGAAGCTCTAGGTACAGTAGGAACAAGGTCTGCAGTGGAAGATTGCTTTCACAATGGAAAAAGGTACAACGCATGCAGAACTGAGGTTTGGTTCTGAGCCTAGAGATTTTTTTCCAGATGTGTTTAGGATTACAGCCTTAGTCATGCCTAAATTCATAACTTGGGCCCATTTTTTTTATTACACCAGGATTTGTATGGGGAGGATACTTTTACTTATTCATAAATAGAGATGGGCACGAACCGGGGAAAAAATGAACCATGCAGTTCGTGGTTTGTCAAATTTCACAAACCACAAACCATGCACTTTCACAAACCTGCCCCTGGTTCGTGAACCGGTTCATTTGGTTCGTGAAAACATCACATCCAGGTCAGAAAATCATCACTTCCGGGTCAGTAGAAGGTAACTTCCGGGTCAGCAGAAGGTCTGCAGGAAGTCCATCTCCTGTTGCCTAGGAAACTGATTGACTGGCACCAGGCTGTCTGCAGTGATGAACCAAAAAATGAACCAAACGAACAAGCCTAAAAATTCATGGTGGTTTGTCAGAAATGGGATCTGATGAACCGTGGTACGTGAACCATAAACCGGCCTGGTTCATGCTAGTTTTTGGTTCGTATTTTGGTTCGTGCCCATCTCTATTCATAAACCATAAATAGTGAAGCTGTCCAACTTATACATGACACCAAAAGGACAGTAAAGCTCTGAAGGCACTGGGGAAACATGAGAGGATTTCTGCAAATTGTGTGTGACATCTCAAAAATAGTAAAAATCCTTGGATAGAGAAATTAATAGCTAAACAAAACTTATTCAACCTATTCCTCATTTTTTATCAGTACGGTGTCACTGTGTATACTCCAAATTAATTCCATTTTCTGGCTCTTCCTCTTGTAGCTGAGTATGAGAACACAATAACCTTTTGGCTAGCTGTATGTAGAAAGTGTGTGTTTGCGTGTGTGTACACACTTCTGTTTGCACTCAAATAAAAGGAATGGCTTTGTTGATGACTTCTTGTAGAGTGACACACAATAGAGCTACAAGACTGTGTGAAGATGGATGTAAACAGCTCATTTCTGTTTCCAGTTATGTATACATTTTCTTGCTGAGTAAGAATGAGAAAACGTTCTATTAGCATAATACGCTGAGTCTTTTCTAGAGTTTGATAGAGAAACATTCAGTTAGGACAGTCATGGGCAGGGCCACTGAGGGGGGAAAGAGGGACAAAATTCAAAAGTGTCATGTGCATCAAGTTCTTTGAATTCCCAACTTTCATTTTTTAAAGAAAAAGCAAGTCTCTGTCCCTTCCCATTGTAGAAATATGCCTTTCCCCTTATATCTTCACAACAGAAGCAGCTATAGACTTACTTTAAAAAAAAAAGAAAGCTGGGAATTCAGAGAACCTGGTACCTATATTTGTTATATGTATTGATATAATAATATTCTAGTACCAATTAAAGAAAATTAAAGCCTCCTGAGGAATACGGGGGAAATGGCTTCTGTGGGGCAATGTCAGGCCAAATGGCTGTCATGTGGGGAAAATCCAAATTTACACCCACACAGCAGCCACCCAGGCTTTACTGTGATCTTTCCCAAAACATGGGAGTAAAACTGGTTTGAGAAAGATCAGACAAAAGCTAGTGAAGCCCAGAGAGGTGCCAAATGTATCACAATGCTATGGGGCAGCAGAGAAAAAAAGCCCTGATCTCCAACAGTATTGAAGCTGAGGCAGATAATTCAAACGGAAGTAATCACAGGTGGATACTTCACTACAGTGGGGCTGAGACAAACACATGTCCATCCTGAGATGCTGCTAAACCCATCAACCAACACAGCATTGGGGTTAGGCAAGACTTCCCATTTTAATTTTCAAGTTTGGGTCCCATTCCTTCTCATCTTTACCCTTCCTGGGAAGTTAAAATATGCTTTGTAGGAGAACAGCTAATCTCTATTAATATTATGAACAGCAAAATGTTATGAACAGCGAACCTATGCTAATATGATGAACAATTATCTATAGTTCTGATAAATATCTATCTCACACCATACATTCATCAGTCTAAGATCCTCCAGTGCTGGAACCAGCTTTATGTCTACTTGGAGTGTTTGGCCAGGCTTCAACCTGCATCCTTATTATCAAATAACAATTTGGAGGTATTAAATAGATGCATCCAGTTTGATGGAAAAGGAGACTCTACTTGTATAAATCATAAAGGGGCAAGCATAGTAGATTATTTTGTTGCCTCTGCTGACTTACTCAAAAGAGTTGAAAGCTTGGAAATAATGGAATATTTGAGAGGTGATAATTGCCCAGTGCAATTATTATTATGCCTAGATATCTGTCGCCTCTCCCCATATGTATTGAACTTAGCATTAGCCCAGACACATGACACCTTAAGATCACCGAGAGCCAAGCTATAAGTGATGCCTTACACAGGTTGGATGCTTGTCAGCTTACCTCAAGTTTTGATGGGAAATGTAGGCATCCTGGTTTTACAGCTTGGCTCTCCATTATAGCTGCAAGACCAGGATGCCTACATTTCCCATCAAAACTTGAGGGAAACTGACAAGTGTCCAATCTGTGTCAGGTGTCACTTGTAGCTTGGCTCTGAGATGGTATGAAGCCATGGAAGAGAAAGTTAAAGCACAAATGAGTTTGATAAAAACTAGATACATAAGTTCCTAAGAAACCAAGAATATGGGAAATATGAAACTTCTTACTGAACTTCTTAACCTTTTCAAGCCTTTCTTAGTAACAACAAAGCCCACGGGATGGGGCATACCCAACAGAAACTAGTATGATTCTGACTGTAAAGCACTAAAAAGATCAATTAGGAGCCTGCAGTCCACCCCTCACTCCATCTTCCATTGCCAGCTCTGCGGTGTGGCCACGGCACTGCCACCATATTTGGGCCTTCCCGGTCCCGCTCCGCAATGCGGCTATAACTACCCTTTATCCCTCTCTCCCTGACATGGTCCTGGACATTTCCTCTTTCAACCTCTGGATGGAACCAATACGACCCTTCCCAGTGACCTCTCCTGTCCTGCCCATCCCATCCTTTCCGCAAAGGCAGGAAGGTGGATAATGTCAGCTGCCACTGCTTTTGGCCACGAGGGGCAGCTCAGCTGCTGTGGTGCATGTGGTTGTATGGTACCACACGGTGCCCCCTATCCATGATACCTCCTGTCCCTGCTTAGCAGGGGGGAATGGATCCTGCGCCGTGACTCACGTCTTTTCCGTGAAGGCAGGAAGGTGGGTCATGTTGTCTGCTGCTGCTGCCCCACGACTCAGTGGATTTCTCAGCTCATGGCTCGTCAATGAAGGGGTCTTCCCGGTCCTGCTCCATGATGCTGCTGGCAACCCTTTGTCCCCCTCTCCCTGACAAGTTCCCTGATGGTCCCTCGTTCAACCTCTCCCTCTCTGGAACTGCTCAGATGCCTCCCAACCTCTCCTGTCCTGCCCATCTTGTCCTTTCTGCGAAGGCAGGAAGGTGGGTCATGTCAGCTGCCACCACTGCCCCATGACTCAGTGGGTTTCTTGGCCAATGACTTGCCAATGAAGGGGTCTTCCCGGTCCTGCCCCTCGATGCGGCTGGCAACCCTTTGTCCCCTTCTCCTTGACAAGGTCTCAGTCCCTCTTTCAACCTCTTCCTCTCTGGATGGTGCCCAAACAATGCTTCCCCATGACTTGTCCTGCCCATCGCATCCTCTCCCTGACAAGTTCCTGGATGGTCCCTCTTTCATCCTCACCCACTCTGGATGGAACCAATAGAACCCTTCCCAATGACCTCTCCTGTCCTGCCCATCCCATCCTTTCCATGAATGCAGGAAGGTGGGTCATATCAGCTGCCACCACTTTTGGGCACAAGGGGCAGTTCAAAAGCTGTTGCTGATATGGTTGTGCCACATGGTGCCCCCCCAATTCCATGGCACCTGCTATCCCCTCTGAGCAGGGAGGAATGGTTGCCTCCCACCCTTTCCGCAAAGGCAGGAAGGTGGATGCTGGCTGCTGCTGCTGCTGCTTTTGGGCATGAGGGGCAGCTCGGGAGCTGTTGCACATGTGGTTGTTCTGCATGGTGCCCCCTATCAACAGCACCGGCTGCCCCCTCTGAGCAGGGGGGAATGGGTCCCATGATCCCCACCCTTTCCGTGAGGACAGGAAGGTGGATGCTGTCTGCTACTGCTGCTTTTGGGCATGAGGGACAGCTCAGCTGCTGCTGTGCATATGGTTGTACAGCATGAGGCCCCCTATCCATCAGCACCTGCTATCCTCTCTGAGCAGGGAGAAATGGGTTGCAGCCACAACACTCGTCCTTTCCGCAAAGGCAGGAAGGTGGGTGATGCTGGTGGAAACTGGCCTGTTCTGCCTGCACAGGTCAGCTGTCTCTGAATGGTGTGGATTCTGTGGAACTGCTGTCTTCTGTAGGGTGCACTGAATAGACTGCCATGGTTGTGACAACAGGCTGGTGGGTGATGTGGGGACAGCCCACAGCTTCCTATGTGGGCATCTACCTGTCTGCCCACAATCCCCTTTCCTAGGGGAACCGATGCCTCCCCCACAACAAGGGGGGAGGCATCCTCCGCCACCTTCATGGCCAGCACATTAGCCTCCGCTTCTACATGTTAGGGGTGGGGCACCACCTTCCACCCTTGGTTCTTTCCTTTCAACTTTCTAATGATGGGATAATGCAGATATTTATGCAATCCATATGTCTCCCCAATATGCCTGTACATGGTACCTGTATCTCCTGTCAATCCAATACAGGTATTCAATGTATCCATGCGTTCCTCTATCCTATACACCTATCTCACACAACTATGCACCTGTCTATTGAGAAACCTGTCTATCACATGCACTTAAACATCCAGTGCTCCATGTCCAGCCGGTGTGTTTGGGCGGCAACAGCCTTTGTACCACATGAGGTGTGGACAGCAGCATTGGCCCCGATGCCATGATGTCCCCATCTGGTGGACATATGTTGGTGTCTCTGACCCACCAGGATGTGTGTTTGTGTGTGCAAGGCCTCCACATATGCCATCATGACTTGCTGGAGGGTTTTCTTTGCAGACTGTTGCTGTGTCATTTGGTTATGCAGCAGGCGCTGACATGACCCACCATTATACCTTTGCAGAAAGTAGCCTCTGGGAGGCCTGGCGGACAGGCACATGGGGGGTGCTGCCATTGAGTGGCCAAACCCCCTGCCCCCAAGAGGGGAGGCGGGCCACCACTGCCTCCCCCAGCCTGCCAGGACTGGCAGCAGCCATCACCACCCACTGTTATGCCTTGGCAGAAAATAGCCTCTGGGAGGCCTGGTGGATGGGCACTTGGGGGATGCCACCAGTAAGCGGCCAAACCCCCTGCCCCCTAGAGGGGAGGTGGCCCACCACCACCTCCCCTAGCCCACTAGGCCCAGCGGCTGCCGACCTCACCCACCTTCCGGCCTTGGCGAAAAGTAGCCTCTGGGAGGCCTGGCGGGTGGGCACATGGAGAGTGCTGCTGCTGAGTGGCCACCCCCCAGGTGGAGGTGGCCCACCACTGCCTCCCCCAGCCTACCAGGCCCAGCAGCCACCGACCTAACCCACTTTATGGCCTTGGTGGAAAGTAGCCTGTGGGAGGTCTGGTGCGCGGGCACATGGGGGATTCTGCCGGCAAGCAGCCACACACCCTGCCCCCTAGAGGGGAGGCAGCCCACCAATGGCTCCCTCAGCCTGCCAGGCCCGGCAGCTGCTGACATCCCCCACCCTTATACCTTGGCGGAAAGTAGCCTCTGGGAGACCTGGCGGAGGGGCACATGCTGTCAGCGAGCTGCCAAACCCCTCACCCCCTAGAGGGGAGGCAGCCCACCTTTGAGTCAACCGCTTGTACATGGGGCCAAAGTCAACTGGTGGCTCCAATTGTGTTGAATGGGAGTTTCCTGGTGGCGTCGTATTTGGGAATGTATAACTCCAAGATCCGTATTGCAATCTTGATCAAACTTTGGTGATGGCTGGAGGAGAGCCTGCTGAACACTCCTTGTGAATATGGGCTCTCTAAGTTCAACGGGAGCCGTTCTGGCCCCCACAAACAACGAACATGTTCGTTAACGGGACATGTTCATTACTGTTCATCTGTTCGTGTTCATTGTTGGCAACGAACAGCGTGTTCATTTTTTTCCCGTTCGTGCCCATGTCTAGTTAGAACTACTCCCCTCTAATGAGAAATTGCTTAATTACATTTTCACCACTGTTCAAGCAATCAGTTTTTATAAGTGGGGCACCCGCAAAGAGTTGTGAAGGGGAACATCTCAATTACCCCTGTGTCCCCTTCCCCATATTTCTTCTTTCTCTCTTTCTGGTAGCTCCCATATCCTCTTCCCTTTTTCTGTTTCCTTCTTTCCTTCCCACCCACCAGCCAGCCTATCTTTTATCTGCCCCTCATATTCAACTACATTTATTATTTATTTACTTTTTTCTCCTCAATGAGGATCTAGAGCAACTTACATTGTACTCCAGTCCTCCATTTTATCCTCAAAAACCCTTTTAAAGTAGATTAGGCTGAGAGTGTGTGACTGGCCCATGGTCTCCCAGTGAGCTTCCAAAGCAGAATGAGATTTAAACCTGGGACTCCCAGATTGTAGTCTGAAACTATCCTCCATGGAGTAGCTACTTTTGAACAGTAGCAAGTAACTTGGCTTGGGTAGTCATGGAACTCAGGTGGTAGCAAGTTGCTCAGTGGTTGCTGCCAGGCCTAGCCCTGAAGAGTCATCCCTCTTAGATTAAAACAGCTCTGAAAAGGGCCCTGCACCTCCCTTTTCCTAACAGAAACCAAGACTGAGCCCGTTTCTTAAAGACACAGGCACTACTTCTATTATTGGGGAGGTTAAGCCTCCACATTTTTTAAAAAAGAGTTTAGTTTAATATCTATATACATATCTGATGAAGGTAGAGTGTGACATTCATGGTTTATAGGATGATCACTGGAAACAGTTTTAGATTATGTAATCCCAGTAAAACATCCTTGTAGCAGATTTCATTGACTTTCCATTGGTGTTTAACTGTGCAAACATAATGCATACATCTCTGAATAACAGAATGACATTCTGCCATTTTACATGATACCATGGTCTGGCCCACAGGTCAAGAATGGAGAGTGAGTTCTTAATCTCTTGTAGGTTAAGGTCCTAAACAATCACTTAAAGAACTGGTTCAGATGATGTAAGTATGATGAACAATAATAGTCTCCCTTGGTATGTTGTTCAAGCATAAATCTTTTGAATTTATACTCTGGGTTCAAAAAATTATAGTTAGTACTATCTGCTGTTCTCTTAATGACACAGTCTCTCTCTACACGAGACACCTTGGCACACATTCATCAAGTGTAGGGAGATGCAATGTTAGAGCACTTTAAAAAGAAAGAGCCAGCGGAGATTACTCCTCAGAGGGTTTGTTAATTTCATCTCCCCCCCCCCACCTCCAAAGGCTCTGTCAGATTCACCTCTCCAGTCTAAAACTGTGTGAGATTGCAACCAGAGGGAAGTGAGCAGAGCCGGCATGTCCATGGAGGTAGGTCCAGCAGCCGCCTCGAGCACTGAGGTGCCAGAGGGGACACCGGGGGCAGGGGTGCACACTGTGGAGCTGGCGGGGACAGCACTGGTGGCTGAGCAGGAGGGCTAGGAAGCCGCCCACATGCCACCCCAGCCGTGCCTGGGTCAGAGCATGTGCTAGCCGTGGCAGCGTGGGGCAGACTGTGCGGGCAGTCTCCCAGCCCTCCCGCTCAGTTGCCCGGTGCTTTCACCACCACCTGCACACAGCTGTGGGCCAGGCACAGCAGGCGGCTGGGGTGACACAGGGCAACTGAGCAGGAGGGCTAGGAGGCCACCCCCGTGTGGTCCCAGCTGCCTACTGCACCAATGGGGCCAGCTTGCAGTGGCATGCTGCGTGATAACATCACATGCTGTTATGTCATTACGCAGTCTGGGTGCACGCACCTGCGCGTGGGGGCAGAAACAGCCCTGATGCTGCTCCTGGCCTCAGGCGCCAGAAACTCTGGCACCAGCTCTGGCAGCAAGGAATGGAAATGGGCTGGAACTGCCTTCCAGAGCTGGGCTTGGACCTAGAGAGGTTATAATGGTCTGAAGTTTCCCTTCTGGCATTTCACAGCCCCTTCACACCGCTCCAGTGAATAGCAAAGTCTTTGCCCTACAGCCGGCTCTGTCTTTTAAAACTACCCTTCCTGGCTAACATTGCATCTCCCGACACAAGTTCTCCACATGTCAGATGTCTCGTGTAGAGAGACTCACACGAGATTTCATTCCTCAAAATATGTGATCAGTATAACATGTAGAACAGACTAAGGGAATTAATGGCTAATTCTCTGTGTAGTTTCCCAACATTGGTCCTTTGTTTTTTTCATAATCTCAGGAATGTACCTTTGAGATATGTAGTTTTTGAAAGTTGAATATTTACATATGTCAGACTTGTGGCTAGATAACGTTCTTACTCCAGACTACCTCCTGCAATTAGACAACAGTCCATTGTTTCCAAAAGGCTTTTACTGAAGAATTAGTTCATTATAGTCCACGAGCCTGAATACAAAATCCAGGATGGTACATATGCATTGTTACCAATGACAGGCAAAGCATGAGGTACAGAGTAACAGATCACAGCAGGCCCAACCTCCCCCCACAGTTCTCAAAACAAGCCCTTTGAAGTCGGAAAAGCGAGAAGCTCCCAAGGCCGGCTCTTGGTGGAACGTCGGTAGCCAAAACAATCCTTTTCTGTGAGATAGCTGCCTGGGAACCTTGGCACCTGGAAGAGAGCACTTACACACTGAAAGGATTAAAATGGAGTCGGTTAAGCAAAGGCATACAAGAAAGCAGTCTGGACCTGACATTCTGCCCCCTCTAAGATGCTCCCCCTCCAGGTTTTTGTGGGTAGCGGGAGTGGAACGCCTTAACTAATCTAGGGGCATGAACATGTACAGAGTTTACCCATTCATCAAACCCAGAGTCAAAGTCCTTCCACCTAATGAGATAAAATAACTGATTTCTTTGTATTTTAGAGTCCAGTATTTGTTGAACTTCATAGTGGGTTTGATCATCGATCAGAGTGGGGATTGGAGGTGCACGGGTGTGCCATTGATTAGCAGGAGGGGCTTTTTTCAACAAACTTACATGGAAGGTATCATGTACATGACGAAGATTCTTTGGCAGATTTAGAGCAACAGTCACTTTGTTGATTACTTTGCGAACAGGAAACGGACCTAAGAATTTCAACGCTAGCTTGCGGCTGGTTTGGGTTGTTTTCAAATTCTTTGTGGAAAGGTAGACCAGATCACCCGGCTGTAATTCCCATTCTGCCGCGCGGTGGCGGTCAGTGTATTTTTTGTAATCCTGTTTGGCTTTGATGAGATGTTTCTTAATCTGCGTCCACTGTTGGGCTGCTTCCCCCCACCATTCGGTGATGTCGTTGGAGGCTGTAGCAGGGGGAGGAAGCGCCTCGAATGGGAAGGGCTTGAAGTGGAAGCCATAGACGATTTTGAAGGGAGTTTCTCCCGTAGAGGCGTGCACGCTGTTATTATACGAGAATTCTGCCAAGGGGAGCAAATCAAACCAATTATCCTGTTGGAAATTAATATAACAGCGCAGAAATTGTTCTAATATCTGATTTGTTTTTTCTGACTGTCCGTCTGTTTCTGGGTGATGGCTTGAACTCAGACCTTGTTCAATACCCAGTAGTTGTAAAAGCTCCCGCCAGAAGTTGGCAACGAACTGTCCGCCGCGATCCGAGATCACCTTGGATGGAAAAGAATGTATTTTTACAATGTTTTTTATAAAGATGTCGGCTAGCTTTCTAGCCGAAGGAATTGTAGTACAGGGTATAAAATGGGCTTGCTTGGAGAATAAATCGACCACGACTAAGATACAATTGTGTCCCTTGGAGGGGGGCAAGTCTGTGATAAAGTCCATGGAAATTATTTCCCACGGTCGGCTTGGCGTTTCTAGGGGTTGTAGGAGTCCCGGAGGTTTTCCTTTTCGGGATTTGGCGCTGAGACAGGTGGGGCAAGACGCTACATATTGTGAAATGTCCTTGCGCATGCCCGGCCACCAAAATTGGCGTTGTACCAAATGAAGTGTTTTTAAGTACCCATAATGTCCCGCTGTGGGAGCATCGTGACAGCGTTGTAACACTTCTTTCCTTAAGCTTTTGGGTACATAGAAGCGATCTCCCCAGAGCCATTCCCCCTGATCGGATTGTTGCAGTTTGTCTTTGGGCACATCTTCCCCCTCCTTTTCCACTTCAGCTTTTAATTTTTCTCTCCATCCCTGGTCGGGTTGGGGAAAGCGGGTGGTGCGGCTGCGTGTTGTCACCACGCCCCCTAATTGCGTAGGTGAGAAGACTGTGTCTATTGTCTCCTCCCTTTTGCTTTTGTGCTGGGGCATGCGTGATAGAGCGTCCGCCAAGAAGTTGGTTTTCCCAGGGAGGAAGTTCAATGTGAAATCAAATTTAGAGAAAAACTCCGCCCATCTCAGTTGTTTGGCGTTTAGCCTGCGAGGGCTGCGCAGGGCTTCTAAATTTTTATGATCCGTCCAGACTTCGAACGGATGGCGGGCTCCTTCTAACCAATGTCTCCAGGTAGTGAGAGCCGCTTTTACAGCAAAGGCTTCTTTCTCCCATACATTCCAATTCCTTTCCGATTCTGAAAATTTCCTGGAAAGGAAGGCGCAGGGTTTGAGCTTTTCATCCGCCCCCCGTTGTAGCAGTACACCCCCAATTGCCGTGTCGCTGGCATCGACCTGTACTATGAACGGGCGACTTTCGTCGGGGTGTTGTAGAACGGGCTCTGATACAAACTGCGTTTTAAGGTGATCGAACGCCGTTTGGCATTCCGCCGTCCAAGCCAGTTTTGCACTTGGTTTTTTGGCTTGGTCCCCCTTATCTTTGGTTTTCAACAGTTCAGTTAGGGGGAGTGTGATTTGGGCGAAATTTGCAATGAACTCTCTATAGAAGTTGGCAAAGCCCAAGAAGGATTGTAATTCTTTGCGGGTTGTGGGGGTTTGCCAATTTAGTACTGCCTGTATTTTACTTGGATCCATTTTCAAACCCTCCCTAGAAATACAATAGCCCAAGTAAGTGAGTTCCGTTTTGTGAAATTCACATTTGGAGAGTTTAATAGGTAACTGGTTATTCATGAGGGTGGTTAAGACTCTCTTTACCAGTTCTACGTGTTCCTCTTCAGTTTCTGAATAAATTAACACATCATCCAGATACACCACTACACCTTTATAGAGGAATTCATGCAGTACCTCATTAATCATGGACATGAAAACTGAGGGGGCTCCGGCCAGGCCGAAAGGCATAACTAAGTATTCATATTGGCCGAGTGATGTGTTGAAGGCCGTTTTCCATTCATCCCCTTCTCGAATACGAACGTGAAAGTAAGCATCTTTCAAATCTAATTTCGTAAAGATCTTACCTTGAGCCACGACGTTGAGTAGATCTCTTATGAGTGGAATAGGGTAGGCATTGCTGGAAGAGACCGCATTAAGACCTCGAAAGTCCGTGCATAATCTCAAGCCCCCATCTTTCTTTTTTACAAAAAGTACTGGCGCTGCATGGGGACTGTTAGCTGGCCGAATAAATCCTCTTTGAAGGTTGAGGTCGATGAATTTGCGGAGCTCCTCTCTTTCGTTGGGACTCATAGGGTATAGGCGGCCTTTGGGCATCGAGGCGCCAGGTAAAATTTCCACAGCACAGTCTGTCCTCCTATGAGGAGGTAACGAGTTGGCTTCTTCTTCTGTGAAGGCTTGGGTGTACGCCCTGTATTGTTTGGGTATTAGGTTGATTTCTTCCTGGGAGAGGAGAGCCGGTTCGGTTGTGGTCGGATCTTTTCCCCAATTTTGATCCCATCGATGACTTTTGCATGACTCATGGGTGAATGTGATGCTTCCCTCTGCCCAGTTGATGTAGGGGTTATGATCGCATAACCACCGGCTCCCCAGGATCAAGGGGTACTTTGCTGTGGCACTAATAACGAAAGATCTTTTTTCCCAATGTTGCCCCATGCCTGTGATGATTGGCATGGTTTCTGTAGTCACTGGATTCATGTTAGTGCCATCCATTTGCTCGAAAATGACCGGAATGTCTAATTCTTTGACAGGGAGTACTAGTCCGTTTACCAAGGCTGCTGCAATAATGTCTCTAGAGCAGCCCGAATCAATGAGGGCTTGTACCCGGATGTGCATCTTTCTGTCAGAATTCACTAAAGTCACTGGTATGAAGAGTATGGACCCATACGGTCGGTTCGGAACCGGAACTGACTGAGGTTTGATCTGCCGTTTGGGTCCTTTCACGACAGATCCATTTCGTTTCCCGAGGAGGGGCTTTCTGGATTCTCCCCTCCCGCCATCGCCGTTGGATCATATTCCATAACTTCCTCCAGTTCTAGCCCCCTCTCAGGGGGATTTCTTCTCGGCGCTCCCCTACCTCTTGCCGTTCTGGGGGCTGGGGTAGGGCGCGGTGGCGCCGGGTAGGCAGCGGGGGCTGGGCGTCTGAGTTGGAGCAGAGGTCTTTGCACAGGCCGATAAGGACATTGCGCTGCAAAATGACCACTTTGTCCACACTGCAAACACAATCCTTGTTGCCATCTAGCATCTCTCGCTCCACGGATAGCGTAGCCAGCCCCCCGGCTCCCTCGGGCAGGAGTGGAGGAGCGTCTTTGGCCCGGAGGTTGTTGGTGTTGCTCCACCAAACGAACTTCCATCAGACGGTTTTCTACTTCACAGGTCAATTGTATCCACCCTAACAGCGTAGGAGGATTATCTTGCATTAAAGCTCTGTCCAGCAATCTAGGGTTTAAACCCTGTTTAAACATGATAATCTTGGTGGATTCCTCACACCTTGGGCATTTGGCAGCGAGTTGTCGGAATTTTGCGGCATAGTCTCTAGCCGACATGCTGCCTTGCCTGATAGCCTGCAATTCTGTTCGGGCCCTGGTTTCTTCTAGGGGATCCTCATATTGAGCTCGGATTGCGTCTACCAGCCCTTGGAGTGTATCTAACTCAGGGGCCCCCACGTTATACAGTCCTACATACCAGTCAGCTGCTTTGCCTTGAAGACGTGACCCCAGATGTTCGATTTGACTAGCTTCACTTCCGAAAAGATGCCCCCAACGATTAAAAAATTGCACTACTTGTACTAGAAAAAATCCCAATTTGGAAGGGTCCCCATCGAATGTAGCATCCAACTTGACCCAACCCATTGGAAGGTCTTGTCGAGGGGCCGGTGCCGGCATTGGATAGACATCGAGTGGGCCGAGTTGTAAAGGGGGTTGTCGTGGAGCTGGCGGCAGCTGTGGTAGAGGTTGCTGCGGGTGCGGTTGCGGCTGGTACGGTTGCGGCTGGCGCGGTGGAGGCACTCCCGGAAGCGGCTGGTGGAGTCCTCTCGGGATAGGTCGCGTTGGCCGAACGGGTGCTGGTTCCCCTCTAGGCAGCGGCTGATGAGGGGCCGGCCGTAATGGTAGCGGATGGGCAGAAATGGGTTGGAGAGGTACCGTATCCCCTCGAGGCCCTGGCGTTGGTCCCGTCCCTGGTATGCTTGGCGGTTGGTTCGCTTGCGTTGTAGGTGGAGGGGCTACCGGCTGGTCCGCTTGCGTCGTGGTTGGAGGGAGAAGCGGGGCCGCCGGCTGTAGCGGTTCTCCCCCGCCGTTGGTAGGAGTGGTGGGACGGGGATCTCCCGGCTGCGGCCCGTCACCCCCTCCACTGGTCCCATCGTCACCTGGTCTGACCGGTTGGTCAGGATGGGAATCATCTGGACACGGGTTATCTGGGCCGGGTCCTTCTCCGGTAACCGAGTCATCATCTCCCGTCTCTGGTGGCTGCTGCGGCCAGGGTTGAACAGGACCCCCCGGCCGAGGTAGGAGCGTTTGAAGGTTGGCCAAACTCTGACTGATGTCTGGTAATCCAGCGGGCCGATCACGACCGCTGTCCCCCGCAACTAGCACTGACAGCAGGTGGACGGCACTAGCCAAACTTTCTTCCATATTTATGAGTCTATTTTCCAAAAGCTGCACTCTATCCATAGTTTCTTCTCCCTCAGCAGCTCCGGCAGTCTGCGAGGTTTGCCTAGTTTCAGTCCGCGATCCCGTGGTGAGCGTTTGCTGCCAAGGCAAGGGTGTCTCGTCTCCTCGCTCCTCTTGGGACCTTGCGGCTAAAACTCCTTTTGTCAGGCCGGTGATTGCCGAAATCCCTGAGTCAATGGCTATCGTTCTGCTCTGCAGTTGCACCCACTGGTGCTCACTTACTTCTTGTTGCCCCGACCACGGGGCGACTTCCACATAATCCCAACTCAGGGTGCCACGGCGGGATGTGTCCCACTCCGATTGTTCGGTCGACCTATTCCAATATGGCCAAGGTTGATCACCGGTTTGCTCTGGGATGGATTCCAGGCTACGCCGACTATCCAGCTGTAAATGCGTGAACATCGCGCTGGCCCTCCTATCCCTCGTTTCCCTTGGTCTCGCACCCCACTGTGTCGGGGTAGGCAGCGACAGCAGTGGGAGGGCTGTGGCCCGAGGCTGAGTATCAGCCCTGCTTGGAGCAAGGGTATAGATCGTTGTAACCGAGGAGTTATTCTCCCTCGGTGCAGGTATTTGAGAGTCCGAGCCTTGAGAGCCGGGGGAGGCATACGGGTCAAACAAAGGATCCCTGACCGGGACAGCTTTGGATTCCGTCTGATCCGGCTTAGGCATTGGAAAATTTGATTGGTAACAAAATGTCAGACTTGTGGCTAGATAACGTTCTTACTCCAGACTACCTCCTGCAATTAGACAACAGTCCATTGTTTCCAAAAGGCTTTTACTGAAGAATTAGTTCATTATAGTCCACGAGCCTGAATACAAAATCCAGGATGGTACATATGCATTGTTACCAATGACAGGCAAAGCATGAGGTACAGAGTAACAGATCACAGCAGGCCCAACCTCCCCCCACAGTTCTCAAAACAAGCCCTTTGAAGTCGGAAAAGCGAGAAGCTCCCAAGGCCGGCTCTTGGTGGAACGTCGGTAGCCAAAACAATCCTTTTCTGTGAGATAGCTGCCTGGGAACCTTGGCACCTGGAAGAGAGCACTTACACACTGAAAGGATTAAAATGGAGTCGGTTAAGCAAAGGCATACAAGAAAGCAGTCTGGACCTGACAACATAAACATCTGTATCACCTTACAATATTCAGAGTGTGCACAGCAATCCAAATAATGGAGAAGAAAATATATACACCACTTTCGTCATTCAAAAGATGCAACAGGAAATAAAACTTAATCAACTTTTCTACTTTCTCTCCCTGTACTCATCTGAAAAGGGGAAATGCATATTTCCTGTTGAGGGTCATAAAAGTCCTTGTGCTCCTTGCCTTTAGAATGTGACCTACAGTCATTGAGATGGGGTGGCAAAGCAGCTGGAGTTGTGTAACATCACTTATACACACACATGAGAAACAAAGAAAACTGGGTGACTTTTGGTAGGAATTGCTTAATAAGTAGATGTGCACATAGTCAGCATACAATGGGCGAATGACTAATAGCCAAAACGATGGACATTGTGAGGCATTTGCCTATGAATGTTGTATACATTTTTAATGAGGTGGTAACTTCCACACTATGCTGGACTTAAAAATGGAATATTAATAAACAATAGTATCTTAGGATGTGGTACAGATCCAATGAAAATGAGATCAGGTGCAGCATCCTACAAAATGTAAATAAAGGAATGGCTGGCTGCTGAATATATAAAATGAAGCTGTTCGTGGTTGCTGATCCCTTATGGCTTTCTCCCACACCAATTCAGCTACTTTAATGCAAGGAATTTTATCTAGGAGGAGGCAACAATGTGGATACTTCCAACATAATTGCTTGTCAGTCCCTACTTTACCATTCTCCCTAATCCAACATTATGGCTAGAACCTCAGGAAGGCAACAGTCCTGTAATGTTGCTGTAGTCTAAGAGCTGGTGGCTCACTGAGTTGTCCATTGGGTTCCAAGCACCATCGACTGCAGCTCTCACTTGACTTTTAGAGCCCATAGGCCTTGCTTATCATTCTCTCAGAATGCCTTTCTTGTGAAGTCTAGGGTCGTCAACAACATGGAGAAAAAAAATATCCTGCCCCTTTATATAGAGGTTTAATGTGTAGAAATGGACTGGTGAATGACATCACATAGTAAACATTCCATTAAACATCTGTTAAGGGAGGAGGATTTTCATTTTTCTCTAGGTTGATGGCAACTGTATCAACATCTCGTTATTTGATCTCCTGATAGTATTAATTAATTATATTCTAAATGTAGGCTTATTGGTAATTTTTCTCCAATTTCTTTGGCAACAGACACCAATTTTCTCATACATAGACACACTGTTACCTGAATTGGTCTCCTTGAGAGTAATAAAACTATGGTGGGGGGAATTAGCAAGCAAGGAAAATGGCTAAGCGAGAGGTCGGTAACTATGGGACCTTTTCATCAATTTTAACAGTGTCCCTTCCAATTATAACAAACGAGGCTGGTGCTTTAAATTCAAGGAACAAACTTTTAATGAAGGAGAAAAAACACACACAGAGGATTAATTAATAAAATGGCTACACACAGAGAGTCTTAAGAAGCTAGTCAGAAGTTGGAATAGAGTGAGGGAGGGCAAAGTATATCTACCTATCCTGAAGTCCAGTCCATGGAAGAAGAGGGCAGCTTCAAACACCAGCGTTCTTGGCCAGGAGAGCAAGAGGCTTAGGGCAAACCTCAAGGGAACAGTGCTGTGGATCTGGTAAGCATGTACGATGAGAGAGAGAGGCATGGGGAAGAGACCCTAAGGAAGCAGCCTGGAAGCATGCACACTTTGAATGGGACCAGGGCACTACTCTTAAAGGATAAAATGTGCCCTGAGGTGGGGTAACCCACCTAGCTGTTAGAACAAAGAGTCCAACAGTCAGTTCCTGGGAGTAACAAAAGGTTTGATTACCTTGATTAGTAGCTGCTGGAGCATGTGAAAGAAAATGCAAAACTTGTCCTGACTCTGCACAGTAGGGCAATTTGTGAATGAAGTCCACCAGAGCTAAGTTTATGAATTTAGTTGTGGAATGTACCTTCCCAGGAATGAATTATCAATGCTTATGAATGCTAATTGATTTGCTCCTCAGTCATGGACAGGAGATCTCATCACAGAAGGAGGGAAAGGAATGTGTTAAGTGGAATGACACTGCAAGACCTTTGTTGCGCTGGATTCCTTTAGAGGCTGGGGAGACTACAAAACTAATCACCACTAATCTCTCTGCATTTACATGTGGCATTCCATTCATGCCTGGGTCTCCAGAGTGGGACTCAGCAACTGTTAGCTGGAATTCTCCTGACTGCAATCCAAACTTCCATTTTAAATCCAGGAGCCTTGTGATCTTTAATATCACAGGTAGCCATATTAAATGGCTATTAAAGATGGCGGAGGCCAGGCCAACTGCTTACAACACTGAATCCAGTTTAAATTCCAAAATCATTTTAAAGTGCAGAGGGCCTTCTCCAGGTATGCTGTGTTAACAATTATGGTAATTAAGACAAGGGAAAATCACATCTTCTGTGATTTCTAGTCGAATATCCAAGGAAAGGTTATTCCTATTTCAGAAATAGGGAGTGATTTTAATTAAATTCTAAGTTTTGAGAACTTGATGAAACCTTTCTGGTGAGCAGATGTATAGCACAATACTGTGCGTGTTTATTGTCCATTGTGTTCAGTGGAGTATTTGACTAGGTTGCATTCATAGCATCACAGCATTAGAGTTCAATCCAACGCAATCCTTATTGGGAAGTAAATGCCTTTTAAGTCAGCATGAATTACTTTTGGATGAATATGTATAGGATTTTGTTTGGAGACAGCAACAATAAAGAGCCACTTATATGTCATGTAGAGGATCTAGTCTCTCAGTTCTCTTTTTCCTTGGCAGAGAAGAGCGGTGGAGACAAAAATCCTGCAGCTCACATGATGAATTTAGTTAGAGTTTGTGAAAGAAATGAGTTCAGAGGAAAGGGAGGTCCTGATTTCTCACCTCCACATATACCCGTGCTATATAGTAATTCTATTGTCAGAGATACTTCAAGTTTAAACTTGCTGGCATCCATTGAAAAGGGGAAACATTGGTTTGATTAAACATACACAGCTACTTCACAATGAATCAGGTCACAGATCCAGCATTGTTTGTTCTAACTATAAGGAGATGATCAAAGTCAAAAGCACACAAAGCACATTCCTCTCTACATCAGAAAACCAGAGACCTTGCCTTTAGAGTAAAGCCAATCATGATGTAGATGTAAATATTTATCACTAGACATGGGCATGAATGGGGAAAAAATTCTGAACACCCTGTTCGTTGTCATCCACGAACAACGAACAGAACAGAACATGTCCCCTTAACTAACATGTTCGGTGTTCGCATTCGTGGCCCTTTAAAGATCCCTTTAAACTATCAGCTGGCAGGTGGAGGGGGGGATTCCCCCTTGCCGCCTGCCTGCTGATAGTTTAAAGGGCCCTTTCCTGCTATGTGCAAGGGTGAGCGCCCTTTAAACACCCCACTTTAAAAGGGAGGGAGAGATTCCCCCTGTCCCTCTGACAGTGGGCAGAGCTGGCGCCACCGCGGGGCTACTTCTGCCTGCTGTCAGAGAAACAAGGAGACTCCCCTCAACCCTCTGACAGCGGGCAGAGCTGGGGCTGCCGCGGGCCACTTCTGCCCACTGTCAGAGGGATGAGAGGCTTGCCTTGTCCCTCTGACAGCGGGCAGAGCTGGTGTCGCCGTGTGGCCGCTTCTGCCCACTGTCAGAGAGATGAGGAGAATCTCCTCATCCTGCTGACAGCAGAGAGAGCTGGCGCCGCCACAGGGTCACTTCTGCCCGCTGTCAGAGAGACGAGGAGAGACTCCCCTGGTCCCTCTGACAGTGGGCAGAGCCAGCACCGCCACAGGGCCACTTCTGCCAGCTGTCAGAGGGATGAGGAGAGACTCCCCTCATCCCTCTGACAGTGGGTAGAGCTGGCGTCACCGTGGGGCCACTTCTGCCCGCTGTCAGAGAGATGAGGAGACTCCCCTCATCCCTCTGACAACGGGCAGAGCTGGGGCCACAGCGGGCCACTTCTGCCCACTGTCAGAGGGATGAGGAAGCTTGCCTCGTCCCTCTGACAGCGGGCAGAGCTGGTGTCACTGCGTGGCCACTTCTGCCCACTGTAAGAGAGATGAGGAGAATCTCCTCATCTCTCTGACAGCAGGGAGAGCTGCCACCGCCGCAGGGCCACTTCTGCCCGCTGTCAGAGAGACAAGGAGAGACTCCCCTGGTCCCTCTGACAGTGGGCAGTGCCAGCACCACCACAGGGCCGCTTCTGCCCGCTGTCAGAGGGACGAGGAGAGACTCCCTTGGTCCCTCTGACAGTGGGCTTCTGCCCGCTGTCAGAGGGACGAGGAGAGACTCCCCTGGTCCCCCTGACAGCGGGCAGAGCCGGTGCCACTGCGGGGCTGCTTCTGCCTGCTGTCAGAGAGATGAGGAGAACAAAGGGAAGGTGTGCTCTGTGTGTGCATAAATTGGAGCACCTAATCTGTGAATGAAAAAGGAAGGACAGTACCTCAAACAGATCAAGTCTGATAACACCAACCTCTCTCATTTAAGCAACTTAAGTCACTGGTGTTTTGTGCCTCACACCAGTGAAGTAATCTGTTCAAAACCCTCCTACTTTAGCTTTTAAGTATCTGCCTACTTATCTAACTATCCATCCTACCTGTAAATAAACCTTCTATTATCTTTTAAACTTCAACAAGTCTCGTGTGCCAGTTTCATTTCTAAGGAACACATAAACCCCTGTTTTTCTCTCTACATAAACTTGGCTGGGTAACATCACAATGTATATGGTTGATGCTAGGCGGTGCCCTCACCCCTAGCTGGGTGGGGGGGGATAAAGTATATGCCCTCTCTTCCAGTGACACTTCTATCTCCCACATATCTTCCTGGTAAAAATGCTTTGGAGTTGGCAAAAAGATGGTCGTCCAGATTATGTGCTGCTATGTTTTTGTTTCTATATTTATATAGATATGGTATTTTAAACTATGGTATGTAAGTATTTTATGCTTTTAATTGTCTTAATGGCCTGAACTGTGAAATGTGTTTTTAAGTTTTGTTGTGATCCGCCCTGAGCCTGCTGGTGTCGGGAGGGCAGAGAATAAATTGAATATAAATTAAATAAATAAATGTTCCTTAAGGGTGGGACAATAAAGAAAGTTAAAGCTCTACCAACACAACCACACTACTGAAAGCTTCCCAGCCCAGTAAACAGCTTCATATGCTTTGGGATGAAAATTTCACCTCAGAGTACGGGAAGGACAGCCCAAGCTTGAGTCACCAAAGGGTTTGCGACACCTTCCCCTTCACGATCTGCCTTAGTTCATACTGAGTCAGAGAATCAGCATTGCTTCCAGATGGTCATCTGGACTCTGCTTTAAAAACCCCCCAAAGAAGGAGAGCCCGCCACCTACCAAGGAAACCTGTTCCACTGAGGAACTGCACTCTCAGGCTGTTCTTTCTAATGTTTAGCTGAAAACTCATTTGATTTAATTTTAACCCATTGGTTCTGGTCCGACCCTCTGGGGTAACAGAAAACAACTCCAGTCCATCCTCGATGTGACAGCTTTTTGAATACATGAAGAGGGCTATCATATGACCTCTCAATCATCTTCTCTGCAGAATACCCAACTCCTTCAACCTTTCCTCATAGGGCATGGTCTCTAGACCCCTTACCATCTTTATTGCTCTCCTTTGGAGGGAAACATGAGATTATGAAGCCTGTATTTCCACTGTAATGCTTTACTCTAGCTATACAGTCAGCCTCACATATACCAACTGCAACAGCCACTGATCATTTGAATGTATGAATGGAACATCACAATGACACAGGGCAAATAGAACTTTCATTTGGTGCTACTCACATTACTCAAACACAGTGGTTTTCTATAGTTCACACATTCAGCTGTCAGTGGTCAGCTTACAAGTACAGGAAAACCAAATGATGTCCATGCGACTGAAACACAGGGCTAAAACTTCTCTGGTTCCAAGATGTTCTGAAGATCCTGCCATAAAACTTTTGCCAAGAGAATGGATAAATGGGAAGCATTAACCAAAGAAGCATAACAGAAGAAGGAGAGCATGGAAAAAGAATATGCTGTGAGCTAGTTCTGTAGCATGCACTACTTGGTTGTTGTCAAACACAGTTTTGTAGGGCGGATTGTCATTGGTGTACTCTAATCCCCACAGAAACAATATTTCGAGTCTCTGTAAGAAATGAAGGAGAATTCAGTGAAAGGCAATACTCAGAGATTTTTTCTAGTTTGTGCATGCTAGGACAGAGTGGCAAGAAAATGAAACTGCTGAATGAAGGCATTTCTCTGCGTTGACACTAGTAAATCTGCTTTGACTCTCACTACTATCAGGAATTAAATTGAGCAATCCCCCCTTCTAAGTTTCAATAGGTCTTTCTGCCTGATAAGCAATAGGAACCAGCACTTTGCGCAATGAGAGTCTAAAATTGCTAATGGTGATTTATGTTGCCATTGAAGTTGTGACAACCTCATGATCCTTCCTTGCATAAAGAGAAAGAGGAAAGGTGGAGGAGCCAAGCAAGCAAAATGGTAGCCAAGAAGCAGTTGCATCTGGTATATTTGCTCATAATTTGAACTGCTTCAAGAGCTCAGCCACAAGTACAGGAGCAGTCAATTGGCCAGGAATTCCCTTTGTGTGTGCCCATGTCCCACCCTCAATGCATTCTCTGAATGGGCAACTAAGCCAGGTAAATATGACTGATGAGGAAGGAGGGTTGCCAGCTCCAGCTTGGAGAGTTCTGGGAGAACTGAAAGTAGCGACTGGGGATGGAAGAGTTTGGGGGTGGGGAGCTCAATAGGGATGTGATGCTGTAGAATCTGCCCTGAGAAGCTGCCAAATCCTCCAGCAGAACTGATCTCTGTAGTCTAGAGGTCAGTTGTAATTGTGGGAGAACTCCAAGCTCCACCTTGAGGCTGGCAACCCCATGAGGAGGCTATCCCATCTGAAGCAGCTACACAAGTTCATTTAAAAAACACAGACATTATCTGAACAACAGAACCATTTAGTCCTTACTTTGGGGTACAATGTTGATACAAACAGTACCTATTTTGTGATATGTTCTTATGTCTACCATATCACTGGGAAGAGAAGAATTGCAAACTGGGAGGATTTCTGTCTAGGTACATTTACTCTGTCTGTGTCTCGCATTCTATATAGACCCACAAGAATATGATCTCACCTACTGTCTTCAGAGAATGATATCTTCAGGAGTAGCTATTTCCAGGCAAATCATTTCCCTCTCTCCTTCCCTCTCTTCAATGATGGCCCTCACTGAATATTTTACCAGACCACCATTTCGGTAAGCAAGAGTCTGTCTGTCAAACATTTTCCAGGTGGTTCCTTGAACAGCTGGGACTGACGTGAAGCCCCAGAAACTGCACCTTACTGATACAGAAATGGTAACTCATGGCAGGAAGTGGCGGGGGGGGGGGGGGAACCAGACTGGTTTCAATCTGTACAACAAAACCTAGCAACTTGCCAAGTTTGTGTGGAGAAATGTCAATTGTTCAGCAGCTGTGTTTTTATTGCTTTAGTACAAGCAGTATTTACTGATCCCAGGTACCTGCCACTGTGTTAATTCAGAGAAATCAGCTGGGATTGAACTCATGTACCTCCCTTGAACCCTGACATAAATAAACCTCTTTTGCTCTTTTTTCAGGTGTTATAAATTTTAACCCCAAACATTCCAAGCAGCCAGCTGCTTTTCCTGGGTTACCTTGAGTCCTAATTCAGTTTCCTCTGTAGTAGAAAGAATGCTATAGTCCCAAGGCTAGAGTATTACGGAACTGTTGGTCCCAGGGAATGAAGGCACTCAAGGACCAGCAATCAACCTTGATTTAGCAGCTAAAGATACAACATTTGCAAGTTCCAAAGTAGCAAAGCAAGCAAAGGCTTTGACATTAAAAAATACATGTTGAACTAAAATACCGAAAAGCAGAAAGAGTTGCTTTGAAAAATGAACACAGTTGCTGTACAAGTGCTTACTTGGTATCTTCCTTGTGGTGAGATTTTTCCCTACCAAACCCCCAAAGCATTTACCCTGCACCTGCTACCAAATATGGGGAAAGCCGGCTTAGAACCGCTGTTTTTAATCCTAAAATTAACCATGGCTCACATCAGACTTCATCAACTTACTCCCATTTGATCATTGCTGACTTCTTTAGGAAATGACTGTTACCAGATCCTCCTCCACACTCATCCAGTTAAGTTTCTCCTCTGGAAAAACAATATTTGTATTCAGTACTCTGGAAAGACATATGCTAAGGCAATGACTCTGCCCTTGCCTGTTCCATGCAGGTATCATGTATGTCTCTCAAGCGTCTCATCATGGTTCCTCCTCTCATCTCTGGAAATTGCACCTGGCTTTTTTGTGTATGCAAGCAGAAGGACTTACAAACACCTCCTGAATTCAATAAACAGAATTCAAAAAGCAAGTAAGAAACTGAGTGCACCTGAGAATTCATCTTATGTGAGAGGTCTGGTGAGTTTCTAACTCAGGCCTGACTCACCCAGCTGAATGCTTGTCAAGCCTTTGATGGGCTGCCCCATATGCCTGGTGGCTGTACACAGCTATGTGTGTGATGATAATCCTTCCTGCCTGCCCATTGTTTTAATTACTGTTTTGTGTGTTTTTAATATGTTGTTCAGTTTTGGTTTGAATTGTTTTTATGAACTGTTTTATATGTTTTTATAATGTTTTGTTTTAACTGTTAGCTGCCTTGGTGGCCTTAAAGGAAGCATACATATTTTATAAGGAAATAATAGTAACAGTAAGATTAATAATAATATGTGAGACATGTGTTGTTCTGAATTTTCAAGAAGAATGTTCAGCTCTGCCACAAAACTATAATTCCTAGTATTTCCTAGAGGAAATCATGGTAGGATACAGGATGATAGGGGATGGACCGCTAAAAGAATATCTGGTGCTACTGAACATTCTTGTCAGTGACAGTAGACATTGCGGTTGCCCTAACAACAACAACTGATTTATGTACCACCCATCAGGACAACTACTCAGAGCAGTTTACAAAGTACATTATTATCCCCACAACAATTACCCTGTGAGGTGGGTGGGGTTAGGAGAGCTCTGGAATTACTGTGACCTAGGCTTCCACAAGTTGCGATTCTAACCAGAATGAAGCCTACCAGACAGCAAAAAATGTCAAGCATCTGCCTGGCTAAAAGACTATTTGGGGGCTGGTAGTACAACATTTTTGCAGGGCTATCACCCTTTGGACTACTGCAAACAGCAGGAAGAGAAAATGAAAACTTGATATGGAATCCTAGAATTTTTTTTTTAAAAGTGTACCAACTAAACTGGTAAAGTTGGAAAGATTGTATAAGGAAGGCAATTTCCTATCCCAACAAGTAATGAATACCTTGAGGTCATGATATAATCTACACTCTTCAGGGTCAAGAGCCCATCAGTTCCTAATCTCCTCTGCCAAAAGGGCACTTGCTTTTTTTTAAAAATAACATTATTTCTTGAAAACCTGTCTCTCAAGCTTAATAGAAATGTGGGGAATGGAATCTGAAAAGTCAGTTCCCCTTGAACAGTGAAATAGCAGCAGCAAGTATAAAAAGCTGAAGTGTTGCCTATCAGTGTTGCCTTTCTGCTCTCAGGCAGCCTATTTCACCCATGTTTCATAATTGTATTGGGAAGTGAACAGCTCCCTCTTATTTGGGCAATTTCCCATCTAATTAGGCACAGAAGCTTCTTTCAACATGCAAATACCCCTAGCTGGGTTAGTGCAACTATCTTTAAATGATTGAAGATGTTAAGCTTGATTTCATGTATCATGTCTATGCTGCATTTCATGCGTTTCATGTCTATGCTGCGTGCTTTGGGACTCTGAGTGGGGGGGGGGAGTGATTTTGACACAAGAACTGCAGTGCAAAAGTGCCAGAACTGCAGTGCAAAAGTGCACATTTGAAGGTTGGTTCCATGAAATGTATGAGTTCTAGCCTCAATAGGGCATCCCATCTACTAGGAAATGCTATAAATGCTGGTGATATGGCAGTGCTAGAAGAAACTTGACATACAGGACATGGAGATGGTCAGTTGTTTCTAAATTCTGGAGTAACGGTCTATATAAAAAACCAGTGCAATGCTACAGAGTTTCCTAGATATCACAGAATTACTAGTAATTCTAAGAAATATTACTAAATAATACACTCAAACAATGAAAGAGGTACCAGATACTATAGGGTCAAACTAAACAGTATGGCAGCTACAGGTCTGACCTGTTTAAGGAAAGATAAAGACCTACAGTGGTACAGTCTAGAAGACCCATGATTCTTAAAGTGCACCGTGCAGCTAATGAATTAACAAGAAAAATACACTCTTTATACAAATTGCTGGGTGCTCTACAATCTACAATCTAATGCCAAACCATATGAATAACATGAACTGAAAACAGACAATTAGCATAACAAGCATACGCAGACTGAGTTGAGCAGACCCACCTGCAAGTCCCAAGTCTCCACAAAGTCCTTTCTTAATTCACCATGGAGAACACTCTCTCTTCCTTCTCTTCTGCAGGAATCTCCTCCGGTGGCGCAAGTGGGCAGAGAGGCCAACTCAACACCTGGGCAGGAGAAACCTGAGAGGAGATGCAGGACACGCAGGGAAGAATCACAGCTACCCAGAACGCTCAACAGGACGCAAGCTGGACTCCTGTTTTGGCAGGGGGGGAGGCAGCTTTCTCAAGAGCATTGGAGGACAGCAAACAATATTCAGTTCCAGAAATCTGTGCCAGTTCACTTCTCCAGTCCCAAATGGGAGACCCAGATACCAGGACCCAATGGATAGAGTCCATGGCTCAGTGGAACCATGGGATCTTATTTCTACCCATCTCCTTTTCAAGTACTGAAACAGCCCCTACAAATGTGGGGAGGGAAAACAAGATCTCATGTTGCCACTGTGCCATGGGTTTTGTCACGATCGGGCCTGGCAACAATTGTTTAAATGGCTAAATTTTCATCTAAAAATGGTGTTGGTGGCCAGCGGTTGGACCCATGGCTGTTGCAATGTCTAGTTGAACCCATAGTGAACTACTAGTCATAGAAATGTGCAGTAATAACCTGGAAATCAGTGGAAAATTTAAAAACAAAGGCTTGGAACCACTGGAGCGTTTCTGAGACAGAAGGATTTGTGCTTGCGATGTGTAATTTTATTGCCTTCCCCCTCCCACAGCAGCTCAAAATCCTCCCCCCAAGCAGCTTCTGAGGGGGCATTTGGGTCTGCATTGAGAGTGAGGTGAGAAAGTCATGTTGCGTGGATAGAAATCCTTCCCTTTGCAGAAACACTTAGGTAAATCCAAGCCCCAAAAGTGAGTTGGATGCTCTTTTTTACTACTAGCAGTTCATGAATATGTTTTTATCAAATGAGAGATTAAGAGAGGGAGACGGTAGCAATTAGGAGCAGTGCTTTTTCTTTTAAAATATTGGGACTGGCTCTTTAGGGCCATTTCTCATTCCTTCCATTGCTTCTGTTCAGATAAAAGCTATTGGTTTTTAGAACATAGGTTTTTAGAGCAATAGGAGCCTTTTCTTTGCTGCTGATCTATTTGTGATTTTAAAATGTTTATATTTTTACTGTTTTAAATTGTTTGCCACTTTCTATAGAAAGGAGTATACCCAGGGTCCTGCTGCAACCTCGTTTATTTATTAAAAATGCTTCCAAACCCACCTGTCTTCCAGAAAACTAGAACCCAAGATGGGTAACAATTCTAAAACCAATTATGACATAAAAATATCAAAAATGACCATTAGACTAGCCAGCAATAACTCATGTTAAACTTCATTTCCCTTTCTCATTTGCAGTACTCCAAGATGTGATAGATTCCCTTCATCATCAGCCCTCTCATGCACTCATGCAAGGGTAGCACATCCCTACTCATGTGCATAGGGAACTGGCCCTATAAGGTTGTATCTGGTCAAATAAACAGAAATGGGCTAATACTATTGCTAAAAATACATACTTTTAGGCCGTCGTCACACGGGCATCTCTTCCGTTAAATTTACAGCATATAGCGTCCTACCTGTTATCGGCACAGTAACGTTTCTTTGAGTCACCTAGCGGCTCTTTGCGCCACCAGCTGTCCACACCGAAGCACTCTGTTCTGTTCTCTCTAACTGCACAGAAGCAGCTCCTCCCCCCCCTTTTTTTTTATTATTCTGGCGTTCAATTCCGCTATAACGGAATAACAGCATATAAACATTCCGTTAGAGCAAAACATTATGACCCTTTTGTTTTTCCAACTTTGAAATTATATAAATAGCCCTTTGCCCGCAGAAAACTCCCTGTCTGACATGATCCCCATCGCTGAAGACTGCCATGGCGATTGAGTCATTTTTACTTCAGCAAAAAGTTTGCATTGTGTTATGTCGTTATGGCGTTATAAGGACATAATAAAATTTTTAAAAGGGGAGTCGCAGGAAGCAATGGATTCTGGGATTGAAGGGAGGGCATAGGACGTTGCGAGGCGAAATACATCGATGTGAGGCAATCACACTGAGGCACAAAATAGCACGACTATCAAGCACAAAGCAGAAGAGAGAAAATCGCTGCAGTGTTGGAATAAGGTGGGTGTTTGTCAGGAAATAGCGCCATTTTAGCGCTAAATAAAAGCCCGTGTGACGACGGCCCTGGTGGAGCTGCCAGCACGTGGCCTCTGATGAGGGTCTCAGGGTACTGCTGGGTTCATCTGGGATAAGGGGCTTTCCTGGGGCCTTCATTGTTCAACATCAGTACCTCAAATTTTGTGCAGAAACCATCTGGAAGCTAAAGATTTTTAGCACTAGACTCGCAATGTGTTCTTTAGAGTGGCTAACAGCCTGGGTACTGCATTCTGAAAGTAAATGCTTTTCAAAAGGCAGCCCCACATAAAGTACATAACAGTAGTCCATTACCACAGCATGTATGATGGATCTTTGTCCGAGGAAGATGGAGCTGGTACACCAAATGAAGCTGGTAAAAGGGACCTGAGCTTCCAGGAGCAAAGCAGGATTTGGCACCACCTCCAAACTGTGGACTTAATCTTGAAAGGCAGAATGCAACCCCATCTATAAGATGCTCAAAACCAAGCCTAGGGTCAACTACTAAGCCACCCTCCATCAATTTCCCATCTTAATTCCAACTAACATGATCCATTATAGACCCAAGGCAGCGGTTCAGAACTTCAGTCACCATACTTTAGGTTAGATGTGGTAAAGAAGCAGGGCTGGGCTATAATCCCAACAATCAGACAGTCATTTCCTTTCTTTTCAATTTTTTCCTGATGTGCCTTTTTTGTACTTTATGCACTCCAAATATAAGGTATGTAAAGGTATCTTACACTTTTGCAATATCTGAAATTTGTTTACCAAATTGTTTGTATGCACACACACAACCAACAATACACCTGCACAAGAAAACATTGTCATGTTCCATCCTGACTGACACTGGCTATGTTCTGCTGTGTCTCTGGCTGAAATGTTTCTCACCCTCTGTAATGTTTTACCATACCATATAAATATAGTTTGTTTCTGCTGGCTAATGTGAGGGTTTTGAATATTTGTTACTGTGGTTAAAAAAATGCAGGCCTTTAAAGCAAGGAGGAGGACTGGATGGGTGAGAGAAGCATGCTATGATTGGATGGTAGCTGTACCCTAGGGGCCAGAGTGAACTGCTGTTTTAATCAAAGTGCAGAGGTAAAGTTTAGTCAGCCAAGTTCAGTCTGTCAGAGTGTCTAGTTCAGAGAGTCTGTCAGGTTCTGTGAGTCTGTGTGGAAAAGCCAGAGTCAATTTGTGTCTGTGTTGGCAAGGGGAGTTTTTCTTCCTTTAGTGAAGAACTGAGAGAAATAAGTCTTTTGACTGGGTCTGTTTATTATTTGTAGCCTAAGGGTCAACCCTGTGGAAAATTAGTCTTTGTGACTTGGTTTGTGAATAAACATTTAAGGATCTATACCTAATTCAAAACTATCAAGTGTATGAATCTATTCTGAAACAAATACACTTAACAATATTCGGCAAGCATTATGCATATGCATTTATAAATAAATTCTATTTCTGGTTAAGCAAAACGTCTGTTTCATCTGGAATATAGGATCTCTTTTTTACCTCACAGACACCCCCAAGCACTGACCATTATGTCATACTACCATATAGAACTAAGCCCTCCTATAACACAATACAACTGAAAAGATCTAAGGAGCAAGGAGCTGATGGCAGCAAAAAACCCATTTTGAAACACAAAGCAAGAAGCAGGGAGACAGCATAATTCAGACCATTTCAGAGTCTTATAGCAAGATGCCTTTACAGGAGAGACAATATACATAAAGGAGGGGAAATGCCACACCCTGCCTCATTTCCACACACACCCCTGCTCTCTTAACATCCCATCCCAAGGGGGGAAGCAGGAAGTAAATATGCTATCAATACGTTCTCCACTACCACAAGTTCTCCATCTACAATCTCACACTGCTTCAGCACTTTTTCTTCCTTTATTTAGTATCCCATTTCACAATGGAAGCCAATCATTTGCTGCAATCACTTACAGGAAAATGAACTCTTAAAACCACACTGATTGAATGAGAGAATGTAAAAGCGTAATTTAATTTCAGATGTATCTGTCCAGTCATGAACGTATATTATATCCTGCCCTGGACATGCATTATATGGATACAAAGAATGTGCATGCAGAGTAAGAGTGGGATTGTGCCCACTAGCTCTGCCTCTGCCTTCAGCATAAAGCCCACACATATGCAGGCTCTACAAACCTGGTCTCTGTCTCTATGATCAGGACTCCTGATAAAGTCCCTAATCCTGCATACAGAGGATTTGTGTGGCTCTTGTACTTGCATAGAATCTAGGCTGTGTACACTGAATGCATGTAGATAGGCAATAAATAAAAGATAGACATACAAACACAATCTGAAAAGAGGGCCAAAAAGAGTTTACTGGGAGAACAACAAATGAAAAAGAAAAGTCGTCACCCACTGGCAGAAGACAATGGCAGAGGGAGACAGGCAAATAAACCTGGGGAGGGAGTTCTAAAGTTCTGGTGCCTCAACCAAAGATGTTGAAGCCTTTCCCCTGTGCAATTTTCCTAACCTAAAACAGCCCCTGGGGAACTATTTGCCCATTGGGAAACCTTACATGTACCCCATCAGTACATATACAGCATCCGATAGGGCAACTAACCCCCCCCCCCTGCTCCCAGGACTATTACAGTTCAGGAAACCCTACCCTCTCCCAACACACGGTCCTGATTTGAACGGAGTCCTTGGGTACATGGGAATTAATTTCCCAGTAGAGATTCTGATGTCTGCAAGGAAGTCCTCATGGTGGACTTGAGGACTGTATAACACCTACTTAGGTCCCACAGCCTTCCCCCCAAAAGGTTTTTTCTACCACAGGACCCATTGTGGCTGCATTTGGGCTTTGTGCCTGCATGATATACTGTCCACCCAGGCTTAACAGAAACTTCCATTCAGGCGACAGTACATACATGGTTTCTAAACAACATTAAGAAGTATTGCTTTTCAGTTGGTTTCATTCAATATCCACTTTGCTAATCCAAAGTCTGTGAAGCATGTATGAAAAATAGGGAGTTGGTGGGGGGAGCTTCCACAAATCACTTTCTCATTACATTTCTCTGTCACTGTCTCCATAACTGGAGTTTGATCAGCCTTCTCCTCTGGGTAATGGTTCAATCAGCTTTATTCTCATTATCCCACATGACCCTCTTCTAATTGTCATTACTTACTTAAGTAATTAATTTAGAGCAGCCTTGGTTGAAATGTTCATAAACTAATCTGTTAGAACCACAAAGAGGAACAAATCAAGTGAAGTGGACTTAGCGAAACAACTCCTGCTAGTACCAGTATACAATGTTTCAAAGATGGCATAAAATCCCAATAAAAGAACAGTCAGAGGAACACCTGACTACATCCAAACCGACTGAATTCCTATTGAATGACTAGGAGACATCCCTCACCACCGACAAGCATTCCGATCAAGGATCCGGTTCCCTCTTACCTATTGGTCCTTCTAGCAGAACTAGAATTTTCTGATTTTTTAAAAAATGAAAATATAACTGTAGGTCAAAGTAATGAAAACTGCACAGCAAGACAAATAGATTTATGTGACTTGGATAAATGTTGCAAATCAAGCTGATTTAAATTATTTTTCTTCTTCTGCCTAATTTGTTCCAAAATATTTTCTACTTTCCATTATTTATTTTGCTTAAACTATACAGGCTACTAAAGCCTTGCTCTTTGACTGTTGAAAATTTTATTCCACAATTGCTCTGAGATTTCACCAGGCATTAGCCAAACACATTCAAGTGCGTCATTACAACAAGGGCTAGAAACTTGATTCTTTTTTAAATAAAAAAACCCTGAGGTTGTTAGAAATTGGTATTTTATGATGAATAATATATTATGTGACTTTTATGTACTTCTGTACTCACAAATCTGCTACAAGTAAGATGATTGTAAAACTTTCCCTTGTTCTCACTTCCAATATATCTAGTTCTCAATATGGCCAAATCTATGGATACTTAATCCAGAGATTGCAGACAAAAACAGACAAGTCACATTTTTCTACAAGCCTGAGGAAAAATAAGTTTGCAGAAAAACCTAAAATCTTTTTTTTTAAACCCTCGGGTGTGTGTGTGTGTGTGTGTGGTTAACACACATCCCTAATAGAAAAATTAGAAGCAGGGCCTGTAGCTTTAAGAAACAAATATCTTCTGTGGCCTTTGCTTGGCAACCAGAACAGTATTGTCAGTTGAAACCTTGGTTTCTCTCAGTAAAAGACAAAAAGAGGCTGGTGCATGCCTAAAATAATGCATCTTTTCTTTGATGAGATGCATAACTTTTGTACACATTGTACAGCTTTCCATGGAGGGAGATAAGGTTCATCTATCATAGAGATTAACAGAACAGGAAGCAGATGACACTTCTATTTCCTTTCCCATGCATCTCTTATATCTAAACCAGCTTTTAGACATGCTTAGATTCCTTCCACACATGTAGGAATGTCAGTACAATCATTCATAAAAAAGGATGCATAGGAATGTTTTGCTGGATTGGGAGTCTACGTTATAATGTTTTGATTTCTTTTTTTAAAGCCAAGTCTCATGTGTTGGCAAGACTAGGAATTCTCTGAGAAACAATTACAGAACACTGCAATAAGTTGAATAACAAGTGCTAAGAGACACCATTTGTATCACATTTTTAAGAAAAGAATCATAGCTCTAACAGAAAAGATACAGAGGTCTGAATATCCTTGTGATATTAATCACATTTTGCTTCAAAGGGAGGCTTTTTGGATTCATACCTTGGAGACTATACAACCTAGTGGTCTGAATGATATGTTGGATTCATGGTCCCTTAACTCAACAAGTCTTGGCCCCTTTAAATGCAATGAATATTTCTGATAAATCTGCATGAACCAGCAGTTCTTTTACAGCTGTGACCTTGTGTTGCATGGACTTGAAAGAGAGAAGTTGGTGAATTTCAGCATTGTATTTCAGTGGTAAATACGTGCTTTTCTAGCCATCTTCTTGTATAATTGATATAAACTGAATATGTTAATGTCATCTTATTGAGTGTATGACCTGTTTTGACTTTTTGGTGGTACTGAGGACTGTTTATTGATATTGATTATTTCAGGTGGCTTCACAAGAGAAAAAAAGAAGCATACTCCACATTTCTGAAGACAAGAGTAACATTTATTTATCTGAAGAAAATAGTTTGAAATGCACTGCTAGCAGCTGTCATGTGTTATTCATTAGAGGTCCAGTTTTTTTAATTGTATTTTTTTGGTGTGATGTTATTACATCACAAATGGCAAAGTTTACCATTTGAGTTAGAAAGACTCTGTCAAAATCTTCTGTTGCTAGTTTGGCTGATGGATAAATTGTGAGTACTATGAAGGGTCTGATGTGCGAGTTCTATGTTGGATCTGATACGTTAATATGGGAACGGTCAGTTACTATTAATGTTCTACTTTTTGCTATGATTTTGGTTATTATAATGTTTTCTTTTCCACAATCCAGAAACAGTCACCAGAGCATGAAATCACAATTTTAGTAGGACACCCTTTCTGGAAGACCTTTCCTCTCCGCTTCCACTTTAACACTAAAATGCTAAATCAGCTACAGATGCTGCTGTCTGTATAGAATTTCCTGTAAAAGTGCTGCGAAGCTAGGTCAGTACACTCTACTGTTCAGGAGGCTCTTCCAATCAGGAATAAAGAATGTGTCTTCAAATGAGGGACCCTATTCATGCAGCTATTCATCCAGACTCATACTGATTCCATTGACACTTCAATTACTTTTAAAAAATGGATGGTTGTCAAAGAGAAACATCTATTTTCTAGCCATTAGGAAGTAAAAGTCATTTTTGTCAAACTTGGATGCTGAGGAAGCTTTTTACTTCCTTGAAAGAAGAAGGAAGGAGGAGTGGCAGCACAACCCAGTCATAACTGCAACAATTTGGGCTGTTGGCTGATTCACTTATCTCTACTCCCTAGAGCAGGCTTTGGAGCTGTATGGATCCCAATTGGCATTCCCCTCAAATGCTATTGAAATAGGCTGCACAAGCTTTAGTAACTGCTCTCAGAGCTCACAGTGAGCTCCTGTTAAGATATTTGTTTTTGGCAACACCCTCCCCAACTTCAGAAAGCCAAATATCCATGGATTTGTTTTATAGGCATCAACTTAATTGTACAAAGTAAATAATAAATAGACAGCAAGATAGTGATTGGCTGGTGATGCACATTTAAGATGGTTTGAGTAAAAATTCAGAATGAATGTCATTGTTTAAAACCTCTGCTTTCCTCATGTTCATTATCTAAATCCCAGTGTACTGGAATTAGGGAAATGGAGGTTTTAAAAAGTTGGTCATTTCACTAACAAGGACATAAGAACATAGGAAGAGCTCTGCTGGAGCAGACCAATGGGCTATCTAGTCCAGCATCCGGTCTCACATAGTGGCCAACCAGTTACTCTGGAGGGCTAACAACAGGGCCTAGAGGCTGCCTTCCCCTGATGTTACCTCCTCACACTGGTATTCAGAGGTTTACTGTCTCTGTATGTGGTGGTTCCCTTTCGCCACCATGGCTAGCAGGCCCTAATAGGCCTATTCTCCAAGACTTTGTCTAATCCCCTTTTAAAATTGTCTGTGCTCATGGCCATCACTACATCCTCTGGCAGTGAATTCCATATCTTAATTGTTCCTTGTTTAAAGAAGTATTTCCTTTTTCTGTCCCAAATAAGTTGGTGGTTCCCAACTTTCTAGCATGCTTCAACCTGTAGTTTCTTCCCATGTCAGGGCAGAGTCTCTACTCAGCATGCAGGAGGTCCCAAGTAGAGATGGGCATGGACCGGGAAAAAAACGAATGATGTGGTTTGGGGTTCGCAGGCTCATTTCTAGGGGGAATGCGCAGGAACGCAGTTCCGGCAGTTCCCCAAAGAGGTCACATGTCAGGTGGCCCTGCCCACCTGACTCTCAGCCATTTTGGGCCTGTTTCATCCTGGATTGGGCCTCTGATGGGTGGTGGATCACTCTCCTGTTTAGCAGCAGCCTAATGCTGACCATTTTGGGCCCCTTTTTGGCCATTTTCAGCCCCTTTTTGCCATTTTGGGCCCAATTTCGGCCCTGAATGGCCAGGATTGGGTCCAAAACAGCCAGGATAGGTGATGTCAGGGGTGTGTGACATATGCAAATTAGTTATGCTAATGACACATTTCCAGTGATAAAGCAAGTAAAGTAGGAAACTACACGTGAAGGATTATAAGGGAGTATACAAAACCACCATATTGGCATAGAAATTCACTTAGAATCATAGAATCATAGAGTTGGAAGGGGCCATACAGACCATCTAGTCCAACCCCCTGCCCAGTGCAGGATCAGCCTAAAGCATCTCTGACAAGTATTCATTCAGCCTCCTCTTGAAAACTGCCAGCGAGGGGGAGCTTACCACCTCCCTAGGCAGCTGATTCCACTTTTGAACTACTCTGACTGTGAAAAAGTTTTTCCTAATATCCAGCCAATACCTTTGTGCATGTAATTTAAGCCCATTGCTTCGGGTCCTACCCTCTGCTGCCAACTGGAACAGCTCCTTGCCCTCCTCCAAATGTCAGCCTTTCAAATATTTAAAGAGAGCAATCATGTCCCCCCTCAACCTCCTCTCTCCAAACTAAACATTCCCAAGGCCCTCAGCCTTTCCTTGTAGGGCTCAGTCTCCAGACCCCTGATCATTCTCGTCACTCTCCTCTGCATCCTCTCGATTTTGTCCACATCCTTTTTGAAGTGAGGCCTCCAGAACTCCACTTCAACAAACCAAAGTACTAAATAATTGTATAATCAATATTTCATATCACAAATTCAAAATCCCACAAGAATGGAAATAACCAGTATATACAATCTATTCCAATATATCTTCTCACAAAATTCAAATTCCCACAAAAATGGTCATATCCAGTATACACAATCCATATATCACTCTTATATAAGCAGTGCACTCTCTCCCCGCTGGTATGCACTCTTATACACAGTCGTTTATGATTCAAAGTCCAACAGGAGAACCTCCACTGGTAAGTCTCCCAGGTGAGTATCCACAATTGTTTACTGATTAAAGGTATTTCTCCAATAGTCAATGATGTTTCAAATTCTTTTCAGGTGATGAAGAAGACACTCCGGACACCGAGAAGGCATCCCTCGCCCAACAATCAGGGCCGGCATCTGTAGCCTGTTGTTTCATCTTGCGACCTCTTCTGGGGCGATAATAACTTCAATATAGTACTGTGTATTCTTTGCTAGTGTCTTAATGAACCATACAATACATTGATGCAGTCAGAAGCGACGGCTGGGGAGCCTCATTAGCTATGCTAATGAGTTATGTTAATAAGTTCCTCCAGCTCTTTTTCTACGAAATGACCCCTGGTGGTTCGTCAAATTTCATGAACCAGTTCTTGAACTGGTTCATTTGGTTCGTGAAAACATCACATCCAGGTCAGAAAATCATCACTTCCGGGTCAGCAGAAGGTCACTTCAGGGCCACCAGAAGTTCACTTTTGGGTCAGCAGGAGGCCTGCAGGAAGTCCATCCCCTGTTGCCTAGGAAACTGATTGATTGGCACCAGGCTGTCTGCAGTGACGAACCAAAAAACAAACTAAACGAACCAGCCTAAAAGTTCGTGGCAGTTCATCAGAAATGGGATCTGATGAACCGTGGTTCATGAACCATGAACCGGCCTGGTTCATGCTTGATTTTGGTTCATATTTCGGTTCGTGTCCATCTCTAGTCCCAAATTTAATCCCCAGCATCATTAGTTAAAGGATCTGGTTGTAAGTGACGTGAAAGACTTCTACCTGAAATCCTGGAGACAGCCACTGCCAGTCTGAGTAGACATACTGACTGTGATGGACCAGTGATCTGATTCAGTATAAGGTAGCTTCATATCTGTTCATAATGTCACTGTTGCTTGAAAGTGCTATAGGTTTCAGTGAACCAATGTGGTATAATGGTTACAGTGTTGGATCAAGATTTGAGCAATCCCACCTCAAATCTGCACAGTTCACACTGCCATGAAGCTTAGATCAGTGGGTCTCTCAGTCTAACCTATTTCATGGAGTTGTTGAGAGAATAAAATAAGGGAGGAAGAACCACTCAGAACTCTTTGGAGGATGAGTGGAATAAAAATGAAGCAGATAAGCATTCATATTACTGGCAAAAAAACACCTTAGAAAATGAGGGTCTTGTGTATGTCACTTTCTTTCATGCATCAAAAGCAATGCATTGGCCATCCTAGTTAAAAGTTTGAGGAAGAATTGCTAAATATACCACGTCAGAATTTTTTTTTGCAAAGCTAGTACAAAAATCCTCACCAATTGAAAATGCCCATCTTCATACATATTCAGTAGATACATTAGGAACCCCCCTTTCTCTTCAGTGCCTTTATTTAACAGTTAAAAAAATGATCATGGATAACCATGCTTGTTTGAATGAAGACGAGCTCTCCAGTGACACCAGAACACTAACTTGTACAGAGAAGATGAAGCTTTCGTCTGAAATCATGGCATTTGAAATAAGTGGTAAAGTAAAAAGTATTTTCACTGAATATGATATACTTACTGTGAGAGAGATAGTTAGGGAAATAATGTTTGAGTGCTTTTCTTTTGAAAGGTTTAATTTGGTTTTGTTGCATAACATGGCACGGTCTTGTTTTAATAATGCTGAGAGAAATAGTGGCGTATCATGCCACTTCAGTGGCTAACAGATTCCGAGGGGGTCATTATTCACTTAACATTTGGAAGTTTCCTACAAATATATGTACTTCATATAAATGGTCAGTGGAACACACATTTACAGTGAAATCCTAAGCAGAGTTACTCTAGTCTAAACCTGCTGAAATCAACGGGCTTAGATTGGAGTAACTCTGCTTAAGATTTCACTATGAAGTCAGTGGTTTTTTGTCCAGCAAAAGAAATCTAGTCACTACTTTTCTATATTTTGCCAGAAAAGTGACCAGGGAAATGTGAGTACCCCATTCACAGCAGGTGCAAGGTGTGTATTTTGTACTCTGACGATGCCATTACAGTCGAATCAGGAATTACTTTTCCTTGAATTCCAAGGTAAATCTTATGCCTCCAGTGAATAAGCCCAATGTGACAAGTTGCTGTGTTTGTGAATCCAACAGAGAGGAAAGACCAAGGGATGGTTTCACACTGATGTTGACCTGACCTGACTTTTCAATTAAAGTTGGTGTGCTAATCCAATCTTGTGAATCATTCAGCATGTGTCTAGATTTATTTATTCATGTTATTTATTCATTCATTTAACTTATATGCTGCCTCTCCACCATATTTGGTGCTCAAGGTGGTTTACAGCATACATATAAACACTATTAAAATATGTATTGTCGAAGGCTTTCACGGCCGGAGAACGATGGTTGTTGTGGGTTTTCTGGGCTGTATTGCCGTGGACCACGTGGACCACGGCAATACAGCCCAGAAAACCCACAACAACCAACTATTAAAATAATATAATATAGATTATAGATTGAGTAACATAGATAATAGATTGAGTTTACCCCATACATTTATATAATATACTTCTATACTGTTTTTCCACAACAGAAAGATCTTTCAGAAAATGAGTCAATGCTGAGGCCCTGTGTTGGAGCGTTCTCAGAACCAGTTTGATGTGCCCAAATCCAGTAAAAAGCCACACCGTATACTTTTTCCTCATCTTATAGAAAAATGATGGTGTGAAACAGTTCTAAAACAGGGGATCACAAGCCGTTAGTACACCACATGCTGTGGCTGCAATCCTCCACACACTTATTTGGATTCCACAGAACTTGTTTCCAAGCAAATATGTATAGGACTTGTTGACTTCCTTGTTCTGAGAAAATGAGGAGGACACAGGGCGTAGACTTTTATCTAGAAATAAAGGACCGTTTTCAAACATGTTAAACAAAGAATGGTGTTGCCCCATACAGAACAGTAATATTCATGCTGACTCAGATGTAAGTCCCTGATTTCAGTGGCCTGGATCTTATGACTCTTGCTCTGGCAACAGTATTCTTACCCCATCAGGAAAAGACTATGGTTGCAGGTTTAAGGACACTTTCAAGGAGTAATCTCTGCTAAATAACATGGCACTTACTTCTGAGCAGGTCTCCTTGAGTTGTTCCTTTTCTCCCTTTCTCCCTTTGGAGAAAATCCAGAAAAGTAACTGCATAGGATTGTGGCCTTTTTAAAAAAACAAACAATAATTTTATTGATTTTTCAAACACAAGAAAAAAAGAATAAACCCACCATCTAAATCACATACAATATTACATATAAGAATAAGGAGCATATAATACAAAAAAAAGATTAAATAAGAAAAGGAAGAAAAATGAGAGAGAGAGAAAATGAAAAAGAAACCAGGCAATGTTGAATCAAATGGTTAATGGAGGACTTTTCAAATTTATCTTGCATGATATAAGTCAGAGAGGAAATTTTTAATGGCATATGCGAGGGGTTTTTAAAAACATTTCTAAATATAATATGAATCTAATTTCTTTTCCTTAACTTGAGGAAGGGTTCAAATAAATTCTGGTATTGGGTGCTGTTCTTCTGATTGGTAAATGAAATGGAGTTTTGTCATGTTTCATAAAAATCTGACATTCTGGCATTCCTTTTTAACAACTCTAAGTTGATGTGTCAATTTTTCTGCCATAGCTATTTGCCAAAACTCAGAGTAACAGTGATGTAGTGATAATGATTCTGTAGATTTCCCTCACTTTGCTATTACCTTATGTTCTGCCACCTACATGAATACTATTATTTTGGCCTCAAAAAGCAATACATCACACACTACACGCTGATCATTTGGAAATGATAGATCTCCATTATCTGTTTGTTTGTTTTGTTTCTCTCATAAATTTTAGAGCCAAAAAGCCAGAAAAGGTTTTCCAAACGCTGTGTATGGACTATGATTATAGTGTACCTGATTGTGCTCAGTGCAGGCTTTGGAATATTGGCTTACAAAGGTAAATGCTATCTACTGTCCAGGATCAAACTTCAAAGATTGTTTGTAACAGCATTTTGTTTGTAAATCTAGTTCAATTAAGACGCTCAAGGAGGAAGGCAAAGTTTGGCACATGCCACCACCAAGGATGACATGTTGGATCTGGGCAAAGAACTTTGCTAAAGAGCTAAATCCATTTACTCCCAGGAATGCATTGCAGATCCATCTGCCTTTCAGGAACCGATTCTGAATTGGCTATTGTATTTCAGACCATTAAAAATGTGTTAATGATTTTGGGAAAAATAAGATTCTTAGCCATGATTATTCTTAAGTCTGAGGAGGGGTTGTAATATAAATACTTACAAATATCCAAATGAAAATGCTGTACATATACATGTAATAAAATATAAAATATTTGAGGGCATTTCTAATGTTGATAGCAACAAAAAAATAAAAAAACAAAGGATTTATTAAGGACAAATTCCCAGGATACAAATAAATAATTCTTGCCTCCCAAACTATTTCCCAGATGCTTTCATGTCTAGCCACGTTAGACACATCTGTTATTATAAGGACATTAATGACAGCCTGGGTAGGCTTTTTAAATGCTTCCTCTTCTACAAGATGATATAACTTTTTTAAAAAACGTATTACATAACTCAATAAATGCTACAGAATAATTATCTGGGGAGATAAAAAGGAATGATTCTGGGCAAACCTTTTTTTCCAAATTGATTATGGAATGTTTGTTGTAAATGCCTGTGGAACCAAAAAACTAAGGATCAGCTCAGACATGCATGTGTAGCATTTATTTTGTAGCACTTAATGGTTCACAACCAAATCCAGGAGCATACCTTACCTCTAATGAGACCCAGTGTGGTATGTTAATTACAGAATCAGACTAGGACCTGGGAGATCCCCCACTTTGCCATGGAAGTTTGCTGGGTGATCTTGGACCAGTCACACACTCTCAGCCTTATCTACTTCATGGGGTTGATGTGAGGATAAAATGGAGGCAAGGCAAATGATGCAGGCCATTTGGGGCCCTCACTGGGAAGAAAGATGGGGTGTAAAAGAAGTAAATAAATAAATAATAGTGTGGGATCTGCTGCAATACGTCTGTTTCCACACAATTTGTGGTAATGTTCTGAAACAACTCAATCATGTAAAGGGGTAGGGAGTGTGGTTACTTCCCATGCCTACATCTACATGCCCTAGAGGCTAGCAGTGCTAGTTTAAGAAGTAATCAACATGACACTGTTGTGTACCATCACTGTCTCTCAGATCTGACTAGCAGATAGCAGCAGCAGGCGGTCAGTCACATCATGTCATAACAGCTCCCTCCTCAAAACAGGTAACGTGTATGGGGAAGATGTTGGGGTTGCCAGTTCTCAGGAGACTTCGGGGGCAGACACATCATAACATCGTGATATCGGCTGAATCCACACACCTCAAGTTTGCCACAATTTTCCCGCCATTTATGCGCTTCTCAGAGGGCTGTTCACATACTCTTACCTCAATCCCACCATTCTTTCACATCTGTTTTGCTGCGCTTCAGATGAGTTTTTCACACTTTCAAACACTTCTCTTGCACAGTTCTCACCATAGATGTGAACAAATAGAAGCAGTTTACAAAGAGACCGCCCCCTTTTAACCACCCCCACTTCCTTGTTGCTTGCTCTTCCAGAACACCGTCCCTCTTTGCAAAGCAATTCTTATGATTCCAACTCTGTTCAAGGCATGCCTGCACCCCCATCCTGTTTATTATATTTTTTAAAAGGGGGGGCATTCCTAGCACTATTGTGCAATCCCATTCATGAAGATCACCTACAAGTGGTTTAGAGCATTGAAAAATGCCCATGGAGGCATCAGGGGTGGGGGGGCATCATTTTTATTTCAGTGAATTATGTTTTACTGCCGAAGGAGAGCCTAGGTAATTTCTGTGGCTGCAAAGGTTGACTCCTTCCAGGTTTTTAAAAAAAATATTGAAATCGGTATAGCGAAAAATCGCTATCCTATAATCATAGTTGAGCGGTAACACAGTAATCTGTGGTAATTGGCCATGCAAACACCTCTGTCCCACCAATGTCCCACAATGAGAAACAAAATCGTCTCCCTCGGAGCCATGGTGGTGACCAACATCCGCCTCTAACACCCAACAAAGAGAGCTTGGATCGCCCCCACCTTAAATATCATTTCAAATTTGCCTGCCAGAAAAATGGTCCAATGGATATCTAGAAAAATGGCAAAGAACAACATTGACCAATCACAGGCATCAAAGGGGGTTTGGCCTCGCCATAGCAATTGAGTGAAAAATCGCTATAACAGAAATATGGTATTCATTTTTTTTTAAAGTATGCGATGTCATCATTGGCCACGGCGGATCTAAACCCGCCCCGTATTGCACAATTCTCCCAGGGATGTGGACAAAGTATAGTGCGACGCTGCCACAGTAAGAGAGGGGATGTGAACACAGACTGGGACATTGCGGGATAGAATCCAGCGCAATTATTGCGTATGAAAAGTGGAAGGTAGCGAAGTGTGGATTCGGCCATCATTTCCAGCTGTGTAAATGGAAATGATGTCACATCACATCACTGGCCATTATATCATTTAGTCCATTGTGGCATTTTGGAGTGAGGCAGGACAATGTGGGGAGTGGAGGTTTCCTTACTCCCATCTGATAAATAGCAAGAGTAGAAGGATTACATGGGATCTACGTTTGCAGACGTGCTGAGGGATGGAATTTAATCTGCAGTGCTGGGGATGGAATGCCATTGCACGTGTGAACTATCCTTAACTTCAGGAGAAATGCCTTAGAAATAAAACAGATAATGTTTTGGTCCTGAGTAGTTCTGCTATAACAATGGTTTATTCAATTTCAAAGAATGCATACTCAGTCACATTTTGTGAGGGGTCCCCAACATTTGGAGGGGGGGTTCCAATTCAATGTCTGCCATAGGACATGGAGCCAAGAGGAAGGAGGATGGGAAATATAAACACACACATGCACACACAGAAGAAACCTACGGGGGATTTCATACACAGAGAAGACTACTGGAGGGAGTGGAAGGATAAAATACAACACACATGAAAAGCAAGCATCAGGAAGGAGGACAAAACACAAAATAGTTCTGCTTTCACAATGACCCTGCTTACTTTCCTGAAATACATGGCAGTTCCCTGTGAAAGTGTCACCAGGCAGTCATCATGGCACCCACGGGCTCTACATTTGGGACCCCTGAATTTTGTGTAATAGTGTCACATAGTCCCATATCCAATGCATAGACAGTAGTACAGAGGCCTTGCAGGATAGCCCTACTATTGTTCCTTCCCATTCCAAAGCAAAATTAGTGTGGTTATGTGTTTCAGAACAGACCTTCTTTAAAGAACTAAGGAAAATAAAATGAAATGGTGTGCCTGAGCCCTTATGGCAGGGTCATTTATCATCATTTACATCAGAGGCAAAAGCCAATAGGTGCCTGCTGCAACACTGCAGGATCACATTCCACAGCCCAGTAGCAATAACAATAGATGCTGAAGGAAGAATCATATTTCTCCTGATGCAAAACATAATATTCCCTCCAGCCTGAAAAGAAGACATCTGCACTGACCACAATGAATGTGTAATAACAGTACATTTATCGCATTATTTACTGCTTGTAATGTGGAGATGGAAATGAAGATTTGAAATGACTGAGATATACTGTCTTTTGCTTCTAGATCTGCATGAATAAGAATACTTTTTACTGAATTAGGAATGTTACCAAATATCACGGACAAGCTGGAATAGATCCTACCCTTTTCTTAGGGGTCAAAGCCTTCCTCCAACTTGTGGCTCTTTCATTGGATGAAGAGCCATGTTGGAAGAAGGTTCCTCAGCTGGAGGAAGGCTCCTTGGTGGATGGTTGGACCCCCCCTGACGTCTTGGTTCAAAAGTCCCAGTTTCTGCTGTGGTTTCTCCCCACTCATGATGAGACTGCAGATGTTTTCTTTTCTTGCTTATACTAATAAAATTCAGTAGAAATATTACTGTTAAAAATGGCTATCTGTTTTTGCTTAAGTTGTTTAAAAAACAAAAAATGACATGCAGTGAAGAAATGGCAGAAACTGGTGTAAAATGCTATGCACTGAACAGAGAAGAACAGTAATGAAAAATAGATAATACAAAAAGCTTCCAAGAAAACAATAACCAAAAATAAATGAAAATGGGCATGTTCAGGCACCCTTACATGGAGCTCCATAGAAAATGTAAAACAATATGGGAAAATCAGTACATTTAGATAATAAATATTAGAAGAAATAGGTGGTGGGCTATATGCATTTATTCCATGATGACTTCTTGTTTTCAATCCTGACAGTATATGAGATATACAAACAGATGGATCAGATAAGAAAAACCCACCCGTCTTCACCAGAAAAACTGGTGAATCACTATTCCAATGAGACAGAACAGAAGGAAACAAACTTCCAGAGAGAGGGAGGAAGCTGCACCAGAAATTTAACAGAAGAAATCCACCTAATGAAGCTGAGCAACCAACAACTGCAACTGAAAATTGACAGTGTTACAGGTATGTCTCTACTTCACCTGCTTGATGTATACGTGTTCCATCTTTATAGCAAGCATATTAAATACACTTAATACTGTAAATAAAATGGCAGGTTAGGCATTTCTATATCCAGATAACAAATGTGCAGTTCAGGATGAACCATAGTATGAATTATCTTGATCTTGGTCCCCAGCGACACATCCTTATCCTTAAGGATTTTTTCTAGTTCCTTCATTGCTGCCCTTCCAAGTCTCAATCTCCTTCCAATTTCTTGGTTCCAGTTTCCCCTTGGTTGGTGACTGAGCCAAGCAATAGAAAATCTTTCATTTCATTTCTTTCAATGAAAATCTTTCAATTTCATTTTCTTCATTGTTAACTTTAAAATTGTGCAATTCCTCAGTAGTCACTTTTGTCTTCTTGATGTTCAACTGTAATCCTACTTTAGTGCTTTTTCCTTTAACTTTCATCAATAGTCATTTCAAATCTTCATCTAACCTGTAAGCCTGTACTGGAAAAAGGGTTTGGGGCCTAGGACCTAGGCCTGAGTAATAGACTGCAGATACATAGACCAGGCTAACAGATAATTGAGCTGTACCTAGGGTTGTTTAATTTGCATGTTTAGCAAAGGCCCATGGGGCATGTATATTAAAAAAGAGGCCACCATGACTAAGAGGAGTGGTGTTATACAGGACTAGGCTAGCTGGAAATACTAAAGTGGGGAATAACTGCCACTGCTGCTGCTTGGAAGGCAAAGCTTGTTTCCAAGCTTTGGAGCTCAGATCATCACAGAGCTGAAACTACGGGCTGGAAGAGCTGAACTCTTCTCCCTGGAAGAACTGCAGTAGCTGGGAAGAGCTGAAGAAGCAAGAGCAGGAATTGCTGGCAGCTGAACTCATTGACTGCTTGAGACCAGCACCCTAGCACAGAGCTGCCCCACTTCATCTTGCTAGGAGAAAAGGGGAACTGCTCCTAGGGCAACAAGCAAGCCCCAGGATTCAGAAAGCATCTTCACAAGAAGAGTACTGCTGTGGCAAGGCCTGCTAGATATTTGGGACGCTGTTCCAGGCAAAGCCTCTGGCCAAATCTATAGAACTGTCTGCACACTTTACCAGAGGATTGTGAGTAGGACTGTACTCTGGGGTCACTGGTTACTGATCCAGTATTAATAACTGGGAATGTTTTCATAGTTGTGTTTAAATAAATTGCATTTATATTTCAATTGGTAAACATATTGAACCTGGTCCTTGGGACGCTGGGGGTTACATAAATCTAATGCAGATTTCTTTATGATATGTTTTGTGTATAGATTGTGTATAGATTCTTGTCTGACACCTTTGCCATTGGAAACCATTCTGTTTCTGCATATTCCATCTTAACAGTAGCCTCTTGTGCAGAGTACAGGTTAGACATCAAAACAATCAAATGTTGTGACACATGTTTCTTTTAACACCATCCGTGGCTTTTCATGACTTTGCTGTAATCTCTAAAATACAAACTGATCTCTAAAATACAAACTGATAGGGAGGGGGTAAGTCTACAAGTATATCTGGGCTCCACTCTTTGTTGCTCAGGTTTAGCCATGTTTGCTAACCACAGCTCATCTTCATTGTCTATTTTGCTTGAAGCTTTTGCTACAGCTAAGCTGTTCCTTTTTATCCATTTAAATCTTTCACTCCACCTTTCTCCCAATAGGAATTCAAGACAGCCTACAAGAAGCTAAAACTAAATCACAACATAACGTAAAAAAATGAATATAGCACAAGAAAAACAGTTTAAACAAATCAATAACCAAACATTAAATTGTGAGAACCCTTGAAAAGGAAATCCTGCCGGGGTGTGGCAAGCGAGCCAGCGAATATGGATGCGTGTTAGCTGAGCTCCGTCTCTCCCTTGCCGATACCCCTAGAAAAATCAACATAATAACTACCCTTGCCATCTTACTATGGGCAAACAAGATAACGACAAAAAGAAACATCAAAACAAAACGGTGAAAAAGCTGTTAGACTTTTATCCTGCTTCAAACCAAGCGGCGTTGCCGGAGAAGGAGCAAGGTGAGCAAATAGAAAAGGCGGGCGAACGGAGGAATGACGCAGCTCCTGTTTCCAAACTACCCGAGTCCGAGCTACCTCCTCATCTAGCCACCCTAGAACGCAGCATACTCACCCAGATATCTATGCTGCTTAAGCCAATAAACTCACAATTAATGGAAATAAAAACTGAGCTATACAAACAAATCAAAAAGCTGAGAAAGCGATGGAATTAACCGTAGAAACACAAAGCGAAGTGCACGCTTTAAAAGATGGCCAAAATGATTTGCAAGAAAGGATCATGCAACTAGAAGCCGCATCCCGTCAGCAGAACCTCCGATTTAGAGGACTGGATGAGGAAGCCATGCAGAACATAGATCTTATTGCATTCATGGTAAATTGGCTGGCATCATCCCTACAACTAGAGGAGGGAATAGCGCCAATAATCAACAAAGCATACAGGGTGGGTCCCAAAAGACAACGGGACACCCCACGAGACATTTTAGTTGAATTTCAAGACAACAGAACCCGAAAGAAAATGATTCGGTTTCGTTTTCTCGGCCATGTCGGATGCTCCTCTCCGCAGGTCCGGGAGGAAGCGCCCGAGCTGCCTGACCGGGCGGCTGACCTGCAAAGGTTAGCCCCCAAGACTCCCAGTGAGGGTGTCAGGGTCCGGAGCGCGACGGGAAGAACCCCCCCGAAATCGATGCGATGGGGTAAATTGCCCATTTGTTCCTATGGAGGCCGGCAGACTTGCGCAGCACTTCGCGTGCTGCCGGGCCATGGAGAACGGCAAAAAGCAGATCTAAGGTGAAAACCTGTAAGTAGCTAATCCCTTCTGTTACTACAAGCGTATCCGAAGGATTGGTGGGATTTGAAGCTAAGAAGGCTTGGATTTCTTCCCCCTCACTGAGTATCGAAACTTGGCTGGCGGATTCCCCCCCCCCCTAAGATGGCGACAAAAAAGCAGAGCCCCGCTATGGGCAAATCTATCTCGGCTGCTTTGCAGGGGAAAGGAGAGTATCTGGAGGAGCTAGTAAAGCGGTCGGTCATCGAAGCCATAAAGCCCTTTGTTGACAAGTTAAACGAAACTGATCAAAGGGTTGGCTTAATTGAGAGTGAAGTGAAAACCATTAAGGAAGCAGCGGGGGGGGGCAGGAAAACGCAGCACTCATGAGGGCAACAAACAAAGACTTAAAGCTGTTGGAGAACCAACTGATCGGGTTGCAAGTGGATTGTGCTCAGACAATATTGCGTCTCCAGAATGTGAAGGAGGAGGAAAATGGGAATTTAAAGGATCTAGTGTCGGAACTTTTGACGATACCCGTGAAGGCAACTAAAGAAGAGTTAAAAAACGCCATTTTGGAAGTCCGTCAGGCTTCTTCAAAATATGCAACGAAGCGTCAGCTGCCTCATGAGATTATTATTGACTTTTCATCTAAGAAGATCCAGGACACCATCCTATATAATTCATACAATGCGGATTTGGACTTTCTGGGCAATAAGGTCAAGATATTGAAGGACGTTCCATTTTTAGCTCGGAAAAGAAGATTTAAATATAAAAGGTTTGCAGCTCTTCTGAGGAAACGTGAAATAAAGTACAAATGGTTATTTCCAGAAGGTATTTGGTTTAGCTATAAAGATCAAGCTCACAAGATAACATCAGAAGATCAGCTAAGGGACTTTGTGTGTAAACACCAAGATTTCCAGCAAGAAGAAGAGGGTTTCAAGCCTGAAGGGGGAGGGGAGGAGGGAACGAGCACAGTGACTGTAGCTGTTCAGAGAGAATTGCGACCGAGGCCCAGAGGGGGGAAGAAGACCTAATCCTGATTGTAGTTTGTATTTTATAAGATCTACCAATCTATCAGCATTATACAAAGTTTAAATGTTAAACAATTCCAGGATGAAGGGAATGCATTACTTGTAGATGTAGTGTTTGTGTTGTTATGTGTTGTTTCTTCCCCTTCTCCCTGTTCCCACTTGTTCCTTTTTGTAGTTCTAGTAATTAAAAAATAAAATTTTTCAAAAAAAAAAAAAGAACCCGAAAGAAAATTTTAACTGAGGCCAGGAAAGTGGGTTCACTTTTTTACGGAAGCAATCCAATTCTGGTCTTCACAGACCTGCCCGGAGAGGTTCTGAATAAAAGAAAACAAATGAGATCGATCACAGAAGCCTTAAATCAAGCCGCAATTCCATACAGATGGATGAATTTGACCACTCTATCAATTAGCTTTCAAGGAAAACGCCTAACCGCTTCAGATGAACTCACTGGTAAAATGCTTCTACAAAAAATCAACGCAGAAACACCAATGGACCTGGATAAGATCTCACAAAAAAGAAAAATGGATCAAGCGCTTTCCCCCCTAAAAGGAAGCAAGATCCCTGTTCGTCCAACATGAATTTGCAAGAGAGACTCCTATGTAACACGTAATAAGGGGGTAATTAAAATTATACTATAATAACTACGCTTGAATGGGGGGTTATGGCAAGGGAGAGGTTGGATACTCAAGAGTAGCCTCTGATTTCAGATTTTTTTTTTTTTTACAGCTTGCTAACATAAGTTAGAGACCGACGGCTGAAGAGGGCAAAGCAACCTCTTAGCTTCAGGAAGCTGTAATAATTTATTTTGCATAAAGCTTTTCTAAGGAGAATTTAAGGAAGTGGGAGGGGATTTTGTAAACAGAAGGGGTTAAGGGTGGGGGGATAAGCTAGCTAATATAGTTAACTCGCTCTCAGTCTTTGGTAACTATAAACATTTTGGGGGGGGGGTTTGGGTGGGAATTGGAGTGGGGGAAGGAGCTTAAAGCTGAAATTAGAAGCTTAAACTCCAGCACAAAGTAATACAACTTCTTGAATCAATAGATATTTAAGTGAGAGAATTTAAGGGGAAGGGGAATAAGTTAAAGGGGAGAGTTGATTGCTTAAATATAGATTTAGGTACTTTGAATTCATTAATACTTATAAATCGTTTATTTTCATACACAACTTATTACTTATTAAAATTGTTATACTAAAAACTAGATATATAGTAGTGTTGTTAAGAAAGGCTTGAACACAAAAGCCTAATACTAGATTGGATTTATTTTGACTAAAACTTGAGAAGGTGTTATAGGTATGTACCTGAATATGAATTTTATGCTACTGTACTAAAAGTGGTAAATCATATTTTAGTTAACCCACTAAGATTCATTCAAGATACATAGAAACCAATTGTATTTGAAATAGAAAAAAAACAAAAAAAAAGAAAAGAAAGAACTTAGATTTTCTAAGTACACCATCCCTTTTATTTCATTTATAAGTGGTGAACACAATTTATATTGTTCCTATAGTAAATAACCTACTGAACAGTGCAACATGTCTCACTCAAAAATCAATATAATCTCTTACAATGTTAAAGGACTTAAAAATGCAATTAAGAGACGGAGAATTTTATCAAATTTGCAAAACTTGAAGGCTGACATAGCAATTTTACAAGAAACACATTTTAAACCAAATAGCAAATCTGATCTAAAAACCAGATGGATTAAACAACAATTCCATGCACAGGGATCTTCCAAATCGAGGGGTGTTTCAATCATCATTGCCAAAACCCTAGACTTCCAATATATATCATCCCACAAGGACCCCCAAGGCAGATATCTATTTATTAAAGGCCTACTAAACAACCAAAAAATTACCATAGCTTCAATATATGCTCCCAATTTGAATCAACTAAATTTTATAAAAGATGTACTTAACAAACTAAAAAACTTTCAGGATGGAGAATTAATAATAGGGGCAGATCTCAACTATATTTGTAATTATAACTAGATAAATCACATTATAACACTCACAGCAAAAAGAGCAACACGGGCCTGGCCCCATTACTGAAAAGATTTCAACTGATAGACATTTGGCGTTTAATGCACACACAAGAAAAAGACTACACTTACTTCTCCCCACGCCACAACATTTACACTAGAATCGATTATATATTAATCACGTTAAAATTAAAAAACACAGTAACAAATGCACAAATTGGAAATATAACATGGTCAGACCACGCTTGGACCTCCTGTTCATACAACATAGAACCACAAACAACTACAGAAAAACATTGGACCTTAGATAAATCTCTTTTTTTATTATTATTATTATTATTTTTTAATACAAAGGGAAGAAAGGGAACAAGGGGAGGAAGGAAAAAAAAACACAACAACTACAACATGTAACAACTATGCTACACAAAATGTTTTCCCTTCATACTGCCATTATTCAAAAGTTAAAGCTTTATGTTATATTGATGGAGTGGTTGACCTTACTAAATGCAAATTACAATTTAAATTCAAATTAAATTTTCCTTCCCCTCCTGGGTCCCGGACGCAATTCTCTCTGAGCAACTGCAGCCGCAGTGCTCGTTTCCTCCCCCCACCCTCAGACTTCTCCTTTTCATCTTGCTTGGTGCACTGAAATGCCGGATTTTTATCCTCAAAATCCCTTAGTTGATCTTCTGATAATATCTTGAAAGCTTGATCTTTGTGACTGAACCAGATTCCTTCCGGAAATAACCATTTGTACTTTATTCCACGTTCTCTCAGAAGAGCTGCGAACTTTTTATACTTAAAACGTCTTTTCCGAACTAGAAATGGGACGTCTTTCAATATCTTAACTTTATTACCCAAAAAGTCCAAATCTGCATTGTATGAATTATATAGGATAGTGTCCCGGATCCTCTTAGATGAAAAATCAATGATGATCTCGCGAGGCAGCTGACGCTTCGGACCTTAGATAAATCTCTGTTATACAGAGTCAACAGTCAAATTAATTGAACAACATATCAATAATTATTTGAAAGATAATGATACTCCTGAAGTCAGTCCACATATGAAATGGGATGCCCTTAAGGCTGTCCTGAGGGGTCACTTAATATCAATTTCAGCACACAAAAATAAATTGAAAAAGAACAAAAATTACTAATTATGAACATCAAAATGCTAGAACAAAATCACAAAGAATCAGGAAACAAGAAAGTATACAATAAATTACTAAATGAACGTAAAATTTTAGACTCATTAGAAATTTCCCAAATACAAAAAAATATTCTACATCTGAAACAAAAGCATTGGCACTACTCACCAAAACAACTGAAAATACTCTCACGGAGAATAAAAGAGATGAGAGCATCCAAAACAATATCAGCCCTAATAGACTCCAAAAGCAATGTACAAAACAAACCAAAGGAGATAACTCAAATAATGGAAGAATTTTATAGAAAATTATACACCTCAAAAAACCCCACTAAAGACAATGTAACACAATTTCTAAACAATATCAATAATATCAAAAAATTAGAAGACAAACACAGACAATTTCTAAATGAACCCGTCTCACCGAAAGAAATATTGGAGGTGATCAAAAACCAAAAGAACAATAAAACTGCAGGCCCTGATGGATTTCCGGTAGAATTTTATAAAAAATTCAATACTAATATAATTTCGCTATTTATAGAAACTTGTAACACTCTATTTGACCATGGTCTTCTTCCGCCCACATGGAGCAACACCTCAATAATTGTCATTCCAAAACCAGGTAGATACATCATGAACCCAGCCTCATATCGTCCCATTTCCTTATTAAATAGTGATTATAAAATTTTTACTGCAGTAATGACCAAAAGACTGAACTCCTTCATAGGCAACTACATCCATTTAAATCAAACTGGATTTATTCCTGGTAGAGACATTGCTGATAATATCCATAAAACACTAATGCTACTTACTTCCTGTAAACAAAAAACATCACCTGAAACACTATTTCTTTCACTTGACATGGAAAAAGCATTTGATTCTTTGGAAATTCCCTACCTCTTATCCTTACTACATCTTATGAATTTTGGAAACAAATTCGTACAATCCATCAACACAATATATTCACAAGCCAAGGCCAAAATCATAATAAACAACATCTCCTCACAACCAATAAATATAACTAGGGGTACAAGACAGGGTTGTCCCCTTTCACCGCTTTTGTTTGCCTTAGCCATAGAACCCCTAGCAATTCAAATCCAGAAAGACAGTAACATTCATGGTATATTAGTTCAGAGCAAAACCTTCAAATTAAGTATGTTTGCAGACGATATTCTTTTATACATTAGGAAGCCCATTGATTCATTACAGCAATTGGAAAAAACACTATTTTTATTCGCCCAAATTTCAGGTCTTAAAACTAACACATCCAAATCCACAATTTTACCAATCAATATAACACCTAGAACCAAAACTACGCTTTGTGAACTATATAATTATCAATGGGTTGATAAATATCTTCCTTACTTAGGAATTAATATCCCCAATAATATAAATCACATTATAAAATACAACCACACAAAGAAAATTAAGGAAATAAAATTAAACATTCATGATTGGAATAAACAGCAACTGGCTTGGCAAGATAGACTAAATTTAATTAAAGCTTTTATTCTTCCCAAACTTTTATTCTTCCCAAACTTACTGCACAATCCCTACTCTCCCACCGAAATCCATTCTACATCAATGGCAAACCATTTTGAATAGGTTCTTATGGAATTATAAGAAACCCAGAATTTCTTTCCAAATTTTGAGACAACTTAATAGTAACGGCGGTGTCAAATATCCAGACATCCTCACCTATGCCGATGCAATACATCTTACCAAAATAGTACAATCCCTGAAAAAAAATTGTAACACTGAGTGGATTCAAACATTAAGTTCCTTTATTTCGCCTTTATCCTTCCATGAAACGCTTTGGTGTAAACATTCTTACCGTCCAAAACAACTTCAAAACAATATTTTTATAACTCATTTACTCAAAGTATGGGACACATACAAAAGAAAATTACTCCCCAAAATATCGCGCTACTCTTCCTTTTTGTCACAAGACTGCTACCCACCAGGCAAACTCCAAACCATAAGGAACTATTGGACAAACTTGGATTTATTAAAGCTCTCAGATTTAACAACAAAACAAGGCCTTAAAACTAAAGCTGAAATCGAAAAGATAACTAAGGTTTCAATTCCATGGTTCATTTATTTCCAAATCTCCTATATGGCTACACGAATAAAACTCAAAGAAATACTTCATAAACCCAAAACTGACTTTGAAAAAATACTAGATCCAAACTTCAAAACAGAAAAAGGCCTAATTTCTAAGATGTACAATATGTTATTACACAACACCAAACCAAACAAGTATATTTACCAAGATAAATGGCAACAGGACTGTGATACAGCAATTTTACAGGAACAATGGTCACAAATCTGGTCCTCCCCTCTATTAAAGTCCCATGAAATTAATATACGACTCCAGACTTTTAAGATTCTCACAAGATGGTACACCACTCCTGAAAAACTTTCCAAAATTATGCCATCTTACTCCCCACTTTGCTGGAGGAAATGCGGAGAGATTGGCACCTACGCACATTGTTGGTGGAAATGTGACGTTATAACCAAATTTTGGGGTGATAGTATAGATCAAATACAAAACATAACATCTTACAAAATTCCACTGGATCCCAAACTAATATTCCTAGACCTCTGGCATGAAACCCAAATTCCAATCATATACAGACAACTCATTACAAGCTTATTGAATGCAGCTAAGTCATTAATAGCTCTTAATTGGAAGAATCATCACCCCCCGTCAGTGTCTCAGTGGTACTCTAGAGTCTGGGACCAATTTATAATTGAAAAAATTACTGACAGGATTCAATCTGCCAACGCAATAAATGCAAAAACTAAATTTTATGGAAAATGGATGCCTTTTTTTGATTTTATTGAAAAGATTGACATGCAGCCTTTGAGTTCTTTGTATCAAAATATATTGGTACAGTAGGGACCAATACTATGGAAGAATAGTCAATGTTATGATTCTGCTTCTCAAATTTAAACCTATCATATTATGTATCACTTGGTAAAAATTTGAAGTTCTAAACCATGTTTGAGCGTTAGTCTCATATTATGATTGTAAATTATCTCTCAAGTACCTTGTTGTTGTACTTACCGTATTGGTTTATGTTTCAAAATGTTGTTGCTGTTGTTGTTATTTGTTATGAAATAAAATTTATAATTAAAAAAAAAAAGGAAATCCTGCCCTTAAGTCGTAACTGACTTATGGCAATTCCTGGTGGGGGTTTTCAAGGCAAGAGTCTAACAGAGGTGGTTTGCCATTGCCTGCCTCTGCAACTTTGGTCTTCGTTAGAGGTCTCCCATCCAATTACTAACCAAGGCTGACTTAGCTTCTGAGAGCTGATGAGATCAGGCTCTCCTGGGCTATTCAGGTCAGGGAAAGAGCTATTGAGTGCCCTCAAAAAGTCTCTTTAAGGAGCTTTGCTCTGCAGAGGTTTCTGAATACCAGAAGTGGGAGAAGGCTTGTCTGATAACATTGGATAGACTGTTCCACAGTGATGGGGCAGCCAGTGAAAATGCTTGAGACCAGATTCGGTTTTGTTTTCCCGGCCATGTTGGACTCTCCTCTCTGCAGGTCTGGGAGGAAGCGGCCAAGCAGCCTGACCGGGTGGTTGACCTGCGAGGGTTAACCCCCAGGACTCCCAGGTAGGGGGTCAGGGTCCGGAGCGCTGCGGGAAGAGCCCCCTGAAGTCGATCCAGGGGGTAAATAGCCCGTCTGCTCCTATGGAGGCCGGCAGACTTGCACAGCACATCGCGTGCTGCCGGGCCATGGAGAACGGCAACAAGCAGATTTAAGGTGGAAAGCCTGTAAGTAAGCGGATCCCTTCTGTTACTGTAAGCGTATGCGAAGGATTGGTGGGAGTTGAAGCTTAAGAAGGTTCGGATATCTTCCCCTTCATTGAGTTTTGGAACTTAGTTGGCAGACTCCCCCCCCCTAAGATGGCGACGAAAAAGCAGAGCCCTGCTGTGGGCAAATCGGTTTCGGCTGCGTTGCAGGGGAAGGGAGAGACTCTTGAAGAGGTGGTTAAACGGTCGGTCGTTGAAGCTATGAAGCCCTTTGTTGATAGGCTAAATGAAATCGGACAAAGGGTTGGCTCAGTTGAAAACGAAGTGAAAACCATTAAAGATGTAGCACTCAAGGCAGAGAAATCTGCTCGTGAAAATCCAACACTCATGAGAGCTACAAACAAAGAAGTAAAGCTTTTGGAGAATCAATTGATAGGACTACAAGTGGATCGTGCTCAGACGGTATTGTGTTTACAGAATGTGAAGGAGGAGGAAAGTGAAAATTTAAAGGATCTGGTGTCGGAACTTTTGGCGTCATTCGCAAAGGCAACTAAAGAAGAGTTAAAAAGCAATATTCTGGAAGTCCGTCGGACATCTTCAAAATATGCAGCGAAGCGTCAGCTGCCTCGCGAGATTATTATTGACTTTTTATCTAAGAAGACTCGGGACACCATTTTATATAATTCGATTAACGTGGACTTGGACTTCCTTGGCAACAAGGTTAAGATATTGAAGGACGTTCCATTTTTAGCTCGGAAAAGAAGATTCAAATACAAAAGGTTCGCAGCTCTTCTGAGAAAGCGTGATATAAAATACAAATGGTTATTTCCGGAAGGCATCTGGTTTAGATATAAAGACCAAGCCTACAAGATAATATCGGAAGTACAGCTGAGGGATTTTGTGCTTAATCATCAAGAGTTTGAGCAAGAAGAAAGTCCAAAGTCTGAAGGGGAGAGTGGGGGGGCAGGAGGGAATGAGTGCAGCTATTGTAGCTGCACAGAGAGAACTGAGACCGAGACGCGGGGGCGGGGGGGAAGAAGACCTGATCCTGAACGTTGTCTGTATTGTATAAGATCTACCAATCTGATAGCATGTTAGAAAGTTAACTTTAAAGAAAAATTGCAGCATGAAGGGAATACAAGACGTAGACGTAGTGTGTGTTTTCTGTTTATAGCATATTAGAAAGTTTAACTTTAAATAATTGTATTATGAAGGGAATTCAATACTTGTAGTTGTAGTCTGTGTTCTTATGTTGTTTTTCCCTCCCCCCTTGTTTCCTTTTTCCTTTTTCTGTTTGTAGTTTTGATATTAGTAATTAAAATAAAAAATTATTTTTAAAAAAAGAAAGAAAATGCTTGAGACCAAACAGAGGCAGACAGAACCACCCAAATGGACGGGACAGCCAGGAGACCTTGCTGAGCTAAATATAGGTGTTGCATAGGTACAAATGGGGAGATGATACATATGTTACTGGAATTCAGCACAGGGCTTATTATCCTTGGGGAAAAAACTAAGCACATCTCCACAAGACTAAGGTTTTGTTGACATTGCAGCCTTGTTGTACTATTGGTGGGTGTTTTAAAGTCTCACTGTCAACAGATATTAATATCTATTTCAGAAAAATGTGAAGACAAAGGTATTCCAGGACCTCCAGGTAGGTATATATTCCACTTACCATCTTTAATTTTTTCTTCTATTACTCTAACCCTAATTTCTATAGCAGCAACACAGTTGATGCATTTAATTAATATGCAACTTGATCTAGCATGTTGTAGTGGTTAGACTGGGAGACTCAGGTTGAAATCCTCACTCTGCCATGGAACCTTGCTAGGTGATGTTGGTCCAATTACTCTTTCGCAGCCTATCCTACTTCACCAGGTTGTTGTGAGGACAAAATGGAGGAGAGGATTATGCGATCACTGCTTTGGGTCTCCCCCCCCCCATTGGAGAGAAAAGTGGGGCAAACATATTGAAATAGAGAAATCCATTTAAAGGAAGATTATTCTGAATTCAGTATCTGGGAGAAAATATCTGTCAGTCAAGATAGCCAAAGTTTACATGGGTCAGCTCAAATTTCTGAAGAATTTAAAATAATTTAAAATAAGAATTTTAAAAAAATATGTGCAGGCAGTGTCACTTTTCATGTTATAGTTTAGAAGGGAGACAAACTATTTTTTAACATATATTAAGTTTTACCAAAATGTGAGTTGATTTTAACACTCTATTTGGATAGCTTTGGTTACCAATAACTATGATATAGAACTCAGTGGACTGAGCTCCTAAATGTAAACCAGGCAAACCAGAATTTATAAATGCTTGTCTGTTTTCACTTTCTGCACAGACAAGGGGACCAGAAGGTCCTAAGAGACCTGAATACAATCTAATAGTTTTTAATCATAAAAGTGCAAGTGCAAAGGTGCATTAATTCTCATTGCGATTCTAACTATACCTCCCTACTGTTCTATTTAAATGGACAATGCCAACAATACATTTGACCCAATGCTTAATAAATGCATATCATTCCATCAAAGAAGAATTAAAGTTCCTCAAAAGAAGCAGAATGTCCATCCATATTCACAAAATGCAATCCACAAGGTAAGTATCTGTTTGTAATCAATAATTATAAGGCATTGTTTCATCTTTCTTGCAGGCAGGGCTTCGTTGGAGGGCCAGCAGGACAAAAGCTGGGGAGCAAGACGAAGAGAAAAAATTCTCCTGGGCTGTTGGCAACGGGTACGCTAGCCCTTGTTACATCCCGTTTCGTGCTGCTTTGTCAAGCCAATCATTCACTGCCTAAAACACAAAATTCCATATGATACTTTATGTGTGCACAATAAATACCATCATATAATAAGCATACAGTACAAAATTTAAAATATAAATCTTTACATAGTCTCTCTACTCACTCATTTGTTAACAGGCAATTTCTAACAAGCATTGGTAAGTTCCTTCCTAGTTCCGTAACCAATTATGAGGACAACACATTATATATGTCAATTACGCTGTGCTAATGCTAAGAAGGCTTAAAGTGATATCACTACAAATCATTTTGGAATCCAACCTAGCAGTTTTACAAAAAAGCAGAAAAATCTGTTTCGTTATTCTGTCCTAAGGGGGCGAGACTATCTAATCTAAAAATCCACTCAGCTTCAATACGTAACAGAAGTTTTTGTGCGACTGCATTTGAATTAGCTGCCACAACGCTTAAGATGGGGAGCATCAGCACTGCGTAATTGACATATATAACGTGTTGCCCTCGTAATTGGTTACGGAACTAGGAAGGAACTTAGCAAAGTCTGTTAACAAATGATTGAGTAGAGAGACTATGTAAAGATTTGTATTTTAAATTTTGTACTGTATGCTTATTATATGATGGTATTTATTGTGCACTTCTATCATATGGAATTTTGTGTTTTAGGCAGTGAATGATTGGCTTGACAAAGCAGCGCGAAACAGGATGTAACAAGGGCTAGCACACCTGTTGCCAACAGCCCAGGAGAATTTTTTCTCTTTATCTTGCTCCCCGGCTTTTGTCCTGTCAGCCCTCCGACGGAGTCCTGCCTGCAAGAAAGATGAAACAATGCCTTATAATTATTGATTACAAACAGATACTTACCTTGTGGATTGCATTTTGTGAATATGGATGGACATTCTGCTTCTTTTGAGGAACTTTAATTCTTCTTTGATGGAATGATATGCATTTATTAAGCATTGGGTCAAGTGTATTGTTGGCATTGTCGATTTAAATAGAACAGTAGGGAGGTATAGTTAGAATCGCAATGAGAATTAATGCACCTTTGCACTTGCACTTTTATGATTAAAAACTATTAGATTGTATTCAGGTCTCTTAGGACCTTCTGGTCCCTTTGTCTGTGCGGCTTGTTCAAGACCTTCCTTCTTTGCTTGTGACTTGTTTTCACTTTCTGCCTTTTAGGCACTCAGTAAAATTAAATCAAAACTGGACTTTTTTTCCATATTCAGGTGCCAAAGGAGAAAGAGGAGTTCCAGGGACAAAAGGTGACAAAGGCAATAAAGGTCAGTTTGCATGCACATTGGCTGTTCATTAAAAGATGTCAAAATATATTGGGAGCCAGATTCCAAACTGTGAAAAACTTAAAACTATATCAAATGCCATTGTACTACAATGACAACATGAAGTTGGTGACTCACATAGAGAAGAAGACCAATAAGGTTGAATGTGAAACCCACAAAGATGCTAATTTTAATTTCTCTAGTCAAATTAGGGACAGGGCTACAGCCTTAAAAATTATTGCATTTTCTAACCAGCCAAATATATATGTTTGGCCATTTTTCAGGTGATAAGGGTGAAAAAGGAGAACCCGGCTTAAGAGGAAGCAAAGGGGATCCAGGTAAGCAAGGCCTAGAGTGAGTATTCAATAGTTTTGAACAAACTAAACAGATTTTAAAACAAATTGGTATTTGTTTGGTATTTCAGGTACTGGACTTCCAGGACAAAAAGGAGACAGCGGTAATTAGTTTCTCTGGCATTATACAACTACCCACCTAGGAAATTCCCTATAATCTTATAGCACACCAAGCCTTATGTAGTGTTTGCACTGAATCCACAGCAGGAACTTCCAAAAGTCGTAAGTCTGTGTCTTTGTGACAGATCCAGGCCACAATCCTAAGAATGCTTTCCTGGAAGTAATCCCCACTGAATAATGCAGGTTTATTGCTGAGTAGTCCTACTTAGGATCTCCCCAACAGCTTCCTTGTGAACTTATGCATTAATTTGAAATAAATAATTCCTCTCAGGGATCAATCAAGGGAGAATAGGGTAGGCTTGTTAGAGTGAAAGTAAACAAGGAAATTTTACAGGCATCCTTCACTCTGAAGTTTTGGTTGATTTATGGAATCAGGGCTGGATCGAGGGGGGACAGGGGGGTAGTCTTCCCCCGGCGCCACCAGGGAGGGGGCGCCAGGAGCAGCTGCCAGAGGGTGCAGGCAACAGCGCAGGCAGCCTCGCAGCCCCCCATGCTGCCTTTCGCCTGCCCCGCAGGACAGGGGGCGGCCAGCTTGCTGCGCACCCCCTGTCTTGCAGGGCAGGCAAAAGGCAGTGTGGGGGGCTGCGGGGCCGCCCGCACCATTCGCCTGTCCTGGGGGGCAGGCGAATGGCGCGGGCGGCCGCGCTGCCTTTTGCTTGCCCTGCAGGGCAGGGGGTGCGTGGCAAGCCAGCTGCCCCCTGTCCTGCGGGGAAGGCGAATGGCACGGGTGGCCTCGCAGCCCCCTGCACTGCCTTTTGCCTGCCCTGCAGGGCAGGGGGTGCGTGGCAAGCCAGCCGCCCCCTGTCCTGCAGGGCAGGCGAATGGCACGGGTGGCCTCGCAGCCCCCTGCGCTGCCTTTTGCCTGCCATGCAGGGCAGGGGGTGCGTGGCAAGCCAGCCGCCCCCTGTCCTGCAGGGCAGGCGAATGGCATGGGTGGCCTCGCAGCCCCCTGCGCTGCCTTTTGCCTGCCATGCAGGGCAGGGGGTGCACGGCAAGCTGGCTGCCCCCTGTCATGCGGGGCAGGCGAAAGCAGCGCATTTGGCCGCGCTGCCTTTTGCCTGCCCCTGCAGGGCAGGGGGTGCCCGGCAAGCCGGCCGCGCCCTGTCCTGCGGGGCAGGCGAAAGCAGTGCTGGGGGCTGTGAGGCCGCCCGCGCCATTCGCCTGCGGGGAGGCGAATGGCGCAGGCGGCTTCCCAGCCCGGCACGCTGCCTCCGTTCCGTCCTGCGTGATGACGTCACCGAAGTGACATCATCACGCAGCGCGCGCAAGGTGGCCGGCCAAGGGTTGCCCCTGGCGCGGGCAGCCCTAGATCAGGCGCTCTATGGAATGGTACATCTCAGTTAACAGAAAGATTAATACCAAATATCTGTACCAAACTTGATAACTGAGGTGTTCTGAAGACGGTCATCTTCACAACAGCATTTGAGACATATTTTTGTTAGGTCATATTTCAGTAAGATCATCAAAGGATTCTATATAATCTATAACATAATCACTTCCAGAAAGCAATAGACATTTTTACCTTGCAATGTTCATGTGCAGCATCCAAGTCAAACTAAAATTTCATGCAAATGTATGCAACAAAAAAACAGAATCCTCTTCTCAGGAAAAGCAAATACAGGGGGCATGGGGTAGAGAGCAGAAACACTGGGGGCAAGGGGTGCTTGATACTTCTGCCCACGTTTTTTCCATTGCAGCTCCCCCTTCCCCCCAGCTCTTCTCCTTGCATGTTTCCAGATATTTCTTTATATAGCTGTACTTCTTTACTGACCTGCAGCAAGTGTTCTTGTATAGGAGCATGTGCAGCCTAAGCCTATGCATATTTACACATAACTGTCAGTGCAATCCTAAGAAGAGTTATTCCAGTCTAAGCTCATTGATTTCAGTGGGGTTAGACTGAGGTAACTCTGCATAGGATTGCACTGTAAGTCCCACTGTGAGTGACAGTGTGATCTTAAGCAAAGTTATGCCCTTTAAGTCCATTGATGTTAATGGACTTTGAGAGGAGTAACTGTGCTTAGAATTGCACCTAAGAATACTTCTCTGGGAATTAATCCCATTGAATAGATCTGAGCAGGATTCAGAGGAGACCTGCTCAGGATTGCTCTCCCAGTTCTCTGGTCTTTTGTCAGAAGTAAATTCTCATAGAACTACATACAACCTTAATGTTTTTATTTACTTTTTAGGATTTCCAGGAATGAGTGGGCCTCCTGGTTCTAAGGGAGAAAAGGGTGAAACACTTATTTTATCATTTAACTTTTTGATGTTTTAATCCCGCCATTTCCTTTACATTTTATTGTTTTTAAGTAGTACTACATTTCTAGGATTTTCTATATTTTAATTGTCCACTGCCATTTGTATTTCCTTACTGTTAATCTTTTTTCCAGTTGTTGTTGTTATTTGTACAGTTTTACATGGTTTTATTGCTGTACTGATGCTTAATTTTTGTAAGCCTCTCTGCAGATATTCATATGAAGTAGCAAAGTAGATATCTTTCAGATAAAGAAATAAAATGGAGTGATGGAAACTAAAAAGTATGGGATGTTCCACCTCCTTGTCACATCTTTATTATTAACAATGTCCATGTACTTTAATCTTAGGAACAGCAGGACCAAAGGGAACCAAAGGAGACCGAGGTATGTTGGGTGATGCACTTTCCTTTCACTGGCTACAGATGAATGAGTGCCCATGTCATGCCACTAGCATTCTACACATTTATATATCCATTAAAACCCTTTTTATGCTACCTTTCCATAATTTCAGGTTAATTGCAGTGGCATGGTAACCTAGATTTACACCAGTCCATTTGGTAACTCCCTTTGTCTCCTTTGAACAAAACTACTTCCTCTTACGAATTTAAGAACATGAAGACGAGTTCTTGGTAGGCCCAATTATCAATCTAGTGCAGCATTCCATTTTCCCCTACGTGCCCTCCCAAAGCAGTTTCGACCCTTTGATGTTGAAAGGAGTTATGTAAACATTACACAGACAAAGGAGTAGATTTAGATGATCAATGCATTTTTCTCAAGCAAGCCTATTCCACCAATCTGCAAGTGCAAATGTATGAGGAGAAACAGCATAGGGCATAAGTTACTGACAACAGGATGTCCTACAGCAATTGTGATCATTATACTTGGCTACAGCCATTGTAAATTCACATTCATCATGCCACCTATGAGAATAGCTCCAAAAGAAGTCAATAGGAATACTCCTATGATATCAGGAGGACTGCAACCACTATGTGCAGTAAACACATACACACGTCTTTTTCGTCCAGGTATCCCAGGTGAAAAGGGAGATGGAAGTAATCTTGCTGTTCATGGGCTAAAAGGTGAACCAGGAATAAAAGGAGACATGGGAGAAAAGGGATCTCAAGGTATGGCTATTTACCACAAGCTTTGTATTGGGCAAAAGGTTTCAACTAGTTAATAGCTGCCTTTCTAACAACTCATTTATCTGAACTGTAGACAAAAAACACACTAAATGTTCAGAATCCAGCACCTTCTGTCCCTGTTTCTGGTGTGCAAACCACAGGGTGCAATGACTTTATATCAGCTCCATAACAAGTGGGAAAGTTGAAAGTGCAGTTTTCCTTGCCCTTGTATGACAAATATCTTTTCCCTGCATAATCCTTAAAGGCACGTTATCTCTGGCCTCTTTCCCTCTAGTCACCTTAGAGCAGTGGGTTTCAGACTGTTTGAAATAGGACTCAGTTCTAAATTTAGTCTACCTTTTATGGCCCAACACCGCAACGCTGCAGCCTGATGGCACTGCTGCATTGGGGGGCAATGGGTATAAGCCATGCTCGTTGCTGCCTGCACTGCTGGTGGCAGAGCTGAGCCCTGGGAATGGATAGGGGCAAAGAAGAGGGGGAGGAGAGATTACAGCAACTTCACCCTCTCCTCCTTTGCAATGGGGGGTGGGGGCATAGTATCAATCATAACAAATAAAAAACTACACAGTCCTATGTCTGAAACGATTACTGTTGTAGATGGCATTTGTTACATGCAGGACATGAAAACTGAAAAAGAAAATGGACTGCAAGCTAAGATGGATGATTGTGCAGTTCATTGAGTAAAATTATGCCACTGTCTCAATAGCTGAAGTTGCCAGAGTAACCACTGTACAGGCACAAGAGCCACTCCTCATTGCCTAGGCAAAGACCAAGTCTGACCTAAAAGAGTATTAGGTTATGGGGAGCCATTGGGTCACTTGAGTGCATAGGGTCACTCTGGAGCCTGAGAGGATGTCGAAGCTAGGAGAACTTCCTCACCCATGATCTCAGGTGGCTTACTTTTTAGGGTACTAGAGTACAGAGCCATAGGTTCCTGTTTCCAGACAGAGGGAATTGGACTACTAATGGTTCTGTGTTGCCTTTCTATGTGTGTGAGGAAGAGGGTTTTGTGTTTTAATAATGTATATCTAAAAAATAATGTATATCTAAAAATAAACTGATTTTCCCTCCAATCCCATCTCTATTATATTTATAAGTACCATGATAACTTCCTAAAAGCTTCTGATATGAGTATCAACCCTTAGACAACCCCTTCACAGGAACTGTCCCTTTGATTCCAGCATAACTTCGATGTATCCAAAAGACCAAAATTTCACAGAATTGAATTCTTTGAATTGTTTTCATATATGACAAAGGGCACAAGATTTCAGTGAGGACCTTCCCTTAAATGGCGGGTCTGTAAAATCACAGTCTGTGTTTGTAGTGACCAGTTCTGAGGACCACATCTTATAATAATACAACAACAACAACAAACAACAAAATTTGATTTATATACCACCCTTCAGGAATAACTTAACACCCACTCATGGCTGTTTACAAAATGTGTTATTATTATCTTCACAAAATCACACTGTGAGGTGGGTGAGGCTAAGAGAGCTCTGAAAAACCTGTGATGGCCCAAGGTTACTCAGCTGGCTTCAAGCAGAGGAGAGGGGAATCAAACCTGGTTCTCCAGATTAGAATCCTGCCACTCTTAACCACTATACCAAACTGCATTCAGAACAAAAATACAAAATACACACGAGAGGTCTCAACCAGCCAGTCACAAGACTATTCCCTATTGACTATGGGATAGTTCGAAAATATGTGGCTTCTGAATCATACTAAATCAACTTAATATAGTTGATAATAATATAAATGGGTTGTTTATTAAGTACCTGAGAAGAAAGTTGATGGTACATTAAGTAAGTAACATTCCCCATACACAAACACTTTAGGGCCTAAAATCTAAAATGAGTTTTGTTTAATAGGCTCTCCAGGAATTCAAGGAAAACCTGGTGATAAAGGAGATGTGGGGCCAAGAGGACCAACTGGTGCTTCAGGGCAGAAGGGTGACAAGGGTGAACAAGGCAACGATGGTAAGGGAACAAAACACAATACCAAACCTAAGCTGTAGGTGCCATTTTTAGACTTATGGAAGAGCCTCATTAAGACGTGCAAAAGGCTGATTGAAAGTGTGAACATAATCCTGTTGCCTGTACCATTTTCTATTCTGTTCCTAATGTTTCTTAACATCCTTTTTAAACTGGCCACAAGACACAGAAGTATCAACATATTAGCCAAACCTGTGTGTTCTCTTTCAGGTATGGTGGGTCTCCCAGGAATTCCTGGAGAAAAAGGTACAGTATATACCAATGCAATTTCTTTTCTCTTTTGAAAGTAGACTTTTTTTCTCTCCTGCCTTTATTCCCTCATGGAATTCAAGGCAGTTTATATCAGTGTTTCCCCTAGGCACTAACTAAACAAAATCCTGAGTAGCTTTTCTAGGTTGCTGTATCACGTCTTCATGTTAGATGGGAAATTTACCTCATATAACCTAGACACATAAGTTCTCTAATTTTTGTAGTGATTTCAGCAGCAAGGATCTAATTTCTAAATTAGCCAAACAAAAGAACTCTTTCCTAGGCCTGCAAAAACTAGAAGCTGATCAGCTGTTAGTGCTTGATTTAAAAAATGCTTCTACATTCAATTTTACAAACTGTCCTTTTGCTTTCCATGAGCTGTCAGTGAACTGAGCTTCTACTTCATTAAAGAAATTAATTCAGAATTTCTGTGGCCTCATCAGTTCCAACATTTGTCAATCTACTTTGTAGATCTGCTGCCAAAACTCTGTACTTGTTTATGTAATTAAAACAAACCTGGAGCAAAATGGTGTGAAACTGCTGCAGATAAACCAAACTACAGTCTCAGTCTGCATTGGCTTTTGTTAGTAGGCAACTTTAAAACACACTACCCATGCAATGTAAGCCTGCGGAGCAATTTTCACATTGCTCCATCTGCAAAGATGGTATCCTGTCCTGCAGGATTAAGGGATGCCTTTCTAAATCTTCTCTAACCCATCATATATGGACAAGCTTTTTGCTGTGTTTCTTGAAAGTTAACCTCTCTGCCCATTTATTTTTTGGTTCACTTTCAAGGCATGGCTGGAATTATGGGTCCACCAGGACATCTTGGCTTAACGGGTGCACCAGGAAAAAAGGGAGAGGAAGGAAAAAGTGTAACCGGTAGGTAAATAACAGTGTTTTTTCTGTTGAAATAGTTGTTTTAGAAGGAGTATCTGACACATACATTCTCTTTCATCTTACAGGGCTCCCAGGACTGAAAGGAGATCAAGGGGAAAAGGGTAACAAAGGTGATCCTGGTAAGATGGACATGTTCCGGTTCATTATGTGAAGATCCAAACCTAAAATGACATGATTAGATTTCCTGTTACCTTTCATTTACTTAAAAGTAGCTAGGTGGGTCACCAAGAGGGATACAAACCGCTAGGTGGGGCCTGGAGTTCTTCTGGAATTACAGCTGCTATCTAGACTACAGATCTGGAGGTCACGGCTGCTTTGGAGTATGGAAATGGGTGTCCTCAAGTGACCGCACATCCCCACTGAGCTCCCTCTCATTTAAGTTCAAACGTAGCAACACTTGACTAGAATCCTCTAGGTCAACATTTATTCAAGCTCATTCGATCCTTTACAAATTATAGCAGAATTTGGACAAACCAACTTCAGGCCATGACTTCAGATTCTGGTTTGATGGAACCTAATGAACCATAGTAGTTGGAGTGGCCTGTTTAGCCAATTACCCTTACCATTGTTTGATTAACCCATGGTTTTGTCTGAATCAAGACTGTTTGGCCTTGCCTTTCAAAGAATTTCACACCAGCTTTAAAACCTTGATTTGGATGGCAAGTTTGCCAGTTCAATTGTAACAGCAAACCATAATTTGCACTAAGCAGGAGGTAAGTAAGAAATCACAGCAGAGAAGAAAATATATAAAAACAAAATCAAAAAGAGTCCAGTAGCACCTTTAAGACTAACCAATTTTATTTTATTGTAGCATAAGCTTTTGAGAATCAAGTTCTCTTCATCAGATGCCTGATCCGAACTGGTCAAATACAGAAGAGGAGGGGAGGGGAAAGAACGGGACATATATCACAAGAGGACAGGATGCAATTAGTGTGAAGGCAATCAAAACATTCCTTTGCTTGTAAATGTAAACATCTCCTTTTGGTGTGGAGTCAGTTTGCCGCAGTGAAGGTATACAATTCCTATGTAGTATAAGCCCTCGATAACCACAGCTCTCCCTGCCAGCTGCATCTGACAAAGAGAACTGTGGTCCCCGAAAGCCCACACGCACTCAGGCTGAGATAATTGACAAACAAAGCCCACACTCTCTGGGCTCTGGGCTCCCCCAGACCACGCCTCTGTAAAGGAAATCTGTTACCTGTGATAATGTGATAACCATTCATAGTCTCTATTCAGTCCCAGCTTGACAGAGTCAAATTTGCATATGAATTCCAATTCAGCAGCCTCCCGTTGGATTTTGTTTTTGAAGGGTTTCTGTTGAACCACAGCGACTTTTAAGTCTTTGGTGGAATGTCCTGGTAGATTGAAGTGTTCTCCCACTGGTTTTTGGACGTTTCCATTTCTAATGTCAGATTTGTGTCCATTTATTCTTTTGCGTAGAGGTTGGCTGGTTTGTCCAATGTACAGAGCAGAAGGACATTGTTGGCACATGAGGGCATATATCAGATTGGAGGATGAGCAGCTGTAAGAGCCAGAGACAGTGTAGTTGATGCCATTGGGTCCTGTAATTGTATTCCCTGGGTAGATATAGGGGCAGAGCTGGCATCTGGGTCTGTTGCAGGGCCTGGTACCTGTGCTGGTGACCCTGCTGGCCGATTCATGATTGTAAGTGAGAAGTCGTTTAAGATTGGGGGGCTGTCTGTAGGCAAGGAAAGGTCTTCCACCCAGGACTTCTGAGAGAGAGGTATCATTTTCCAGGATGGGTTGTAGCTCCCTGATGATCGTTGGATGGGTTTGAGCTGGGAGCTATAGGTGACAACCAGTGGTGTTCTGTTGTTAGTTCCTTTAGGTATGTCCTGGAGCAGACTGTTTCTGGGTACTAGTCTGGCCCTGTTGATTTGTTTCTTCACTTCATTTGGTAGGTACTGTAGTCTCAAAAATGCTTGTTGTAAATCTCTTAAGTGTGAGTCTCGGTCGAGAGCATCGGAGCAGATACGGTTGTAACGTAAGGCTTGGCTGTAGACAATAGACCGAGTGGTATGTTTAGGGTGGAAGCTGGAGGCATGTAGATATGAGTATCAGTCTGTTGGTTTCCGGTATAAGGTGGTATTTATTCGTCCATTATGTAGTTGTACAGTGGTGTCCAGGAAGTGTACCTGTTGTGTAGAGTGGTCCAGGCTTAGGTTGATAGTAGGGTGAAAGTTATTGAAGTCCTGATGAAATCTCTCAAGGGCTTCCTTCCCATGGGTCCAAATGATGAAGATGTCATCCAGGAATCTTAAGTATAGTAGTGGTTCCAGTGGATGGGAGCTGAGGAAGCGTTGCTCCAAGTCCGCCATGAATATGTTAGCATATTGTGGTGCCATGCGTGTGCCCATGGCTGTGCCATTAACCTGTAGATATAAGTTGTCACCAAATTCGAAGTAATTGTGAGTGAGTACGAAGTGACAAAGTTCAGTGGCGAGGTGTGCTGTGGTTTTGTCCGTGATAATATTCCGTATGGCTTGCAGTCCATCTGCATGTGGGATATTGGTGTACAGGGCCTCCACATCCGTGGTTGCTAGGATGGTGTCATCTGGTAGGTTGTCAATGGACTGTATTTTCCTGAGGAAGTCAGTGGTGTCCCGTAAGTAGCTGCGTGTGCTGGTGGCATAGGGCCTGAGGATAGAATCCATGTATCCCGAGACTCCTACTGTGATGGTGCATTTTCCTGAAACAATTGGGCATCCTGGGTTACCTGGTTTGTGGATTTTGGGTAGTAGGTAGAATCTTCTCAGCCTGAGCACGTCTACGGAAGCATTCAATGTAAAAGTCCAATGAGGAGTTACGGCCCTCAGGGGGTGTCCATGTGGAATTCTTTTTCCTGGAGTTTTGTAACGATGGTTGCGTATTGCTGGGGTGGGGGGGGTGGGGGCTGCTGAGGCTGCTGTGATGGTGTCTGTTCAGTGCTTTGTTCATCGTTTTGTTCAGCAGAGTAGTTGAAGAATTCTTTCAGTCTTAGGCGTCTAAAATAGGCCTCCAGGTCTCCACAAAGTTGTATGGTTTGTGTGGGTCTGGCTGGGCTCAGGCTGAGATAATTGACAAACAACAACACCTAAAGCAGAATCTCAGCCGTGGAGAAAGAGAGGCCATAAACAGCCTCCAAAATAATTCTGGCATCGTAATCAAGGAAGCTGACAAAGGCGGAGCAGTTGTCATCATGGACAAACAAAATTATATACAAGAAGCAGAAAGACAACTCTCCAACACAACATTCTATAAAATACTACCTTCTGACCCCACGGAGCAATAGAAAAGGGAACTCAATAAAATATTAAAAACACTCCCCATGGACATACAAGAATGCATCCATATGGACACACCCCAGGAACCACGACCAGGAAGATTCTACCTACTACCCAAAATCCACAAACCAGGTAACCCAGGATGCCCAATTGTTTCAGGAAAATGCACCATCACAGTAGGAGTCTCGGGATACATGCACTCTATCCTCAGGCCCTATGCCACCAGCACACGCAGCTACTTACGGGACACCACTGACTTCCTCAGGAAAATACAGTCCATTGACAACCTACCAGATGACACCATCCTAGCAACCATGGATGTGGAGGCCCTGTACACCAATATCCCACATGCAGATGGACTGCAAGCCATACGGAATATTATCACGGACAAAACCACAGCACACCTCGCCACTGAACTTTGTCACTTCGTACTCACTCACAATTACTTCGAATTTGGTGACAGCTTATATCTACAGGTTAATGGCACAGCCATGGGCACACGCATGGCACCACAATATGCTAACATATTCATGGCGGACTTGGAGCAACGCTTCCTCAGCTCCCATCCACTGGAACCACTACTATACTTAAGATTCCTGGATGACATCTTCATCATTTGGACCCATGGGAAGGAAGCCCTTGAGAGATTTCATCAGGACTTCAATAACTTTCACCCTACTATCAACCTAAGCCTGGACCACTCTACACAACAGGTACACTTCCTGGACACCACTGTACAACTACATAATGGACGAATAAATACCACCTTATACCGGAAACCAACAGACTGATACTCATATCTACATGCCTCCAGCTTCCACCCTAAACATACCACTCGGTCTATTGTCTACAGCCAAGCCTTACGTTACAACCGTATCTGCTCCGATGCTCTCGACCGAGACTCACACTTAAGAGATTTACAACAAGCATTTTTGAGACTACAGTACCCACCAAATGAAGTGAAGAAACAAATCAACAGGGCCAGACTAGTACCCAGAAACAGTCTGCTCCAGGACATACCTAAAGGAACTAACAACAGAACACCACTGGTTGTCACCTATAGCTCCCAGCTCAAACCCATCCAATGTATCATCAGGGAGCTACAACCCATCCTGGAAAATGATACCTCTCTCTCAGAAGTCCTGGGTGGAAGACCTTTCCTTGCCTACAGACAGCCCCCCAATCTTAAACGACTTCTCACTTACAATCATGAATCGGCCAGCAGGGTCACCAGCACAGGTACCAGGCCCTGCAACAGACCCAGATGCCAGCTCTGCCCCTATATCTACCCAGGGAATACAATTACAGGACCCAATGGCATCAACTACACTGTCTCTGGCTCTTACAGCTGCTCATCCTCCAATCTGATATATGCCCTCATGTGCCAACAATGTCCTTCTGCTCTGTACATTGGACAAACCAGCCAACCTCTACGCAAAAGAATAAATGGACACAAATCTGACATTAGAAATGGAAACGTCCAAAAACCAGTGGGAGAACACTTCAATCTACCAGGACATTCCACCAAAGACTTAAAAGTCGCTGTGGTTCAACAGAAACCCTTCAAAAACAAAATCCAACGGGAGGCTGCTGAATTGGAATTCATATGCAAATTTGACTCTGTCAAGCTGGGACTGAATAGAGACTATGAATGGTTATCACATTATCACAGGTAACAGATTTCCTTTACAGAGGCGTGGTCTGGGGGAGCCCAGAGCCCAGAGAGTGTGGGCTTTGTTTGTCAATTATCTCAGCCTGAGTGCGTGTGGGCTTTCGGGGACCACAGTTCTCTTTGTCAGATGCAGCTGGCAGGGAGAGCTGTGGTTATCGAGGGCTTATACTACATAGGAATTGTATACCTTCACTGCGGCAAACTGACTCCACACCAAAAGGAGATGTTTACATTTACAAGCAAAGGAATGTTTTGATTGCCTTCACACTAATTGCATCCTGTCCTCTTGTGATATATGTCCCGTTCTTTCCCCTCCCCTCCTCTTCTGTATTTGACCAGTTCGGATCAGGCATCTGATGAAGAGAACTTGATTCTCAAAAGCTTATGCTACAATAAAATAAAATTGGTTAGTCTTAAAGGTGCTACTGGACTCTTTTTGATTTTGCTACTACAGACTAACACGGCTAACTCCTCTGGATATAAAAACAAAGTATCTGTCCTGTAGTGCCATACTATGGCTCAGCATTATGTATGAACTGATTATAATATCTTCTATTACCTCAGAACTGTGAACATGAAATATTTGATGTACTTCATTAATTTGTCTCATGTTTTAGGGCACTACAGGGTCTGCACCACACAAATCCCCGTAGAATTTAGAGTAATTTAGAATTTGTTATTCTGATTTATTAATATATCCAGATAGATACTTGGTCAAGGCCAGCTCATAATGTAAAATAATACAATACACTCATAAACAAAATAAATTATCAAACAAATTAAGCAATAAACCATTCAGCTGCCTAAAATGATGTTCATAAAACATTTCTCAGGCTCCAGCAAATAGTAAAAACGGTTTTGAAAGAACCCCTGACTTAACAGGCTGGTTGACAAGAAATATTTTCACCTGGCTCTAAAGGAGAATAAGGTAGGCTCCTAGCAGGCCTTAAAGGGGAGGGCTTTCCAAAAGGGACTGGAAATCACTGTGTTGAAAACATCTTACTACATGTATAGCAAATAAAATTTTGAAATTATATTTGGTTTTGTTGCCCTTTTAAAAACTGCTGCTGCTGCTGCTGCTGCTGCTATCATCATCATCATCATCATCTAGGCCTCACAGGAAGACAAGGGCTGAAGGGGAATCAGGGAACTCCAGGTAAGGTGGAGTTATTCTGTGAAACAAATGACTAAAAAAAATGAGGACTTATCAGACATTTTTGGGTGATCTCTTTTCACCAAAAACTACACTGTAAGGAATAGGCTAGAATTATGTTTGGCAGCAGTCCCAAGTCTCCAGGAGTTTAGGAGGGTCACACCTTGATTATGAATGAACCAGAAGGTAGAAAGAGATTGACAGGTAAATTCTAAGCAGAGTTACTCCAGTTTAAGCCCATTGATTTCCAACTTCCCACTTCTGCTTTGTTCTTTTCTTCCCCAGCTTCCTTTCCCCAACAGTGTTCTTAGGTGTGTGTTTGCTGCAGCTGAGAGAAAAACAGCTGTTTGAGGGGAAGCAATGCAGGGACAGGGGGCAACAGAATTCAGCATCCCTCCTTCACTGGCTACCACCCAGTTGCTGGGAAGTAATGGCAGCTGCCCCAGGTGGCTAAAAGACAAGTGAGCCAACCAAGGGACAGACCAAACAGGAGGAGCAGAATCAGGCACTGGGAAAACGGAAAAAGACAGGGTGATGGAAGGCCTTAACACTTGGATTGTTGGAATTTTATGGCTGGAGGTGGCTTGCCAGAGCTGAGGCTGGTTATAATCGAATGTGGCCCCAGCTAAGGGAATTGAGAAGAAAAGGAAAGGACACAGCTGAGTGGAGTCAGGAAAGATTAGGCAGCAAGTGCAGAAGTAAGAGATGAGGACAGGAGAGGGGGGTGGGGGGATAGAGCTAGATCAGAGGTGTGATTTGGATAGGAGACAAAGGGGAAAGAAAGGAGAAGAGAGCCCCTGGACAGGACACATGGCTAAAATTCACTGGGCCCTTTCGCAGGCTGCCTTATGCACCCTGGGGCTGGACAACTGATGAAGGCAGTCCCTACTAGACATGGGCACGAACCAAAAAAATTTAACGACTCTGCGGTTCGTGGTTCGGTGCCGACGACGATCCCAAAGTCGCAAACCGCAACGAACATTTTCTGTTGCCGAACTGGTTCGTGGGGCACGGAATGGCCCCCGTGGCACTTAGAGAGCCCATATTCCCTGGGAGTGTTTTGCAAGGTCTCCTACAGCCATCATCCAAGTTTGGACAAGGGATCTTGGAGTTATACCCTCTCCAATCCAAGGCCCCCAGGAAACTCCCACAAAAATCCAAGCTCAATTATACTCTCAGTCTCTCTCCCCAAAGGCTAGCAAGTGGCAAGCAAGAGCTCTGTCCCACTCCACTGCTCGCTGAAAGTGAAACCCAGCCTGGGAGCCCACGGCTATTTTATAAGCACAGGTCCTATTGAGCAACGCATGAGGTCTGTCTTTGACAGGGTTTGCAGGGATGAGATTAGAGTGCCCATGGCTACAGAACACCCCCTTCCCCCTCCCTCCCCTGGGTGTCTTCTCCCAACTTGTAACCACTTTGCAGTTCCGTGGTTGGAAAGAAGACCTGCCGATCAAGGTAAGCTGGGCTTCCATTTGGGTTTCCAGGGCAACAGAAGGAGCGCAGACAGAGTTCAGGCATTCCCCGGCTCCGTTTCCAGGGGAATTAATTGCTGGTGCCTGACTGTCTGGCTTCCTGAACCGTGGCCGAATGCACCGAACCAGGCTTCTTCCAAACGCAGGTTCGTTGGACGAGGACAATCGCGAACTGCCGGATTGCGATTGTGCGATCGCCAATTTCGTGGGTTTTTGAAGTTCGTAATGCGGTTCATGCCCATCTCTAGTCCCTACGTAAGCATTGAAAGTAAGGAAGAAAGGGAGCCCAGAGAAGTGTCTGGTGGCAAAATGACAAGAAACAAGAAAGATTATTTGATTTTAAGAAGAAAAGATGTTGACAGCTTCTTTCACACTACATCCCAAGAGTTATGACATGTTCCTGCCCATTCAAATATCCACAGTTACCAAGAAACCTTTTCAGGCAACCAAGTTTTTGAATTGAAGACATAATTCAGCATGTGATCCCTTTCAAACATAGGATGTTCCACATGACCCTCAAGTGGTACAGTCACATTAAATGACTGTTCTGTGTGCACCATTGCACATATGCATAATTTTCTACATACATGTGGTTAGGGACAGCACCAGTCCTTAGTCTGTGGGCTACCACTGTGTAAATCCTATGGAATATATTGAGGCAAGCTTGAAGGAATTGGGTACTGTGACTGGTCCTATTCTATGGGCATGCCTTGGGAGAGCCAGAACCTATGGCAAAAAAAATGGCAGTGTATCTTAACAACTGTAGGTGTCTTCTCAACAGGCCTTAAGTGTTAAGTAATGGCTCAGCCCAAGTAGCCATCAGACATATGTCTGTATGAAGAAACCACAGTTTGAGATTCTAGAGGTGACTGAGTGAGAAGCAGACAGTCACTACTGTGAGACAGCTGATACACCTTGAGGTTGCAGGCTCCCTTACTTTGGGGATCTAATGTGAGATCCCTAGTCCACTATCCAGCAGGAGTGTTTCTTTGCCTCCACCCATGCTCTACTTGTATATGTGTAAGCAAAGCAAATACTTCAAAAATGTTGCAAGCCTCCTGTGCTCTGCCTTCCAAAGGGAACCAACCCAGGACCTAATTACCCATTATGAAGTCCAAGTTGCCATTGAAACTTGCAATTGTGAGATTGTTGTGAGATTCAATTCACGGGTATGCAGTGGGGGGGAGCAATTCAGATTGGGACTGTGGAACACAAGCAGATCTGAAGCAGCTCTGGGCAGGCACTATCTGCTCCACTAGGGGCTCCACATGTACTGATGGGACACAGGCAGTTTTCCCCAATGGGCCAGCTTGTAGGTTTCTTCTGGGCCTTTTCAAGACTTCACTCCCTGCATAGCACACGCCTGATCCAAATCAAGCCCTAAGAAGTGGCTCCCAGTGGGGAACTCATAACTCACATAGGATTGCAAGTCCTCAAAGTGGACCTCGATATTACCCAAGGACTTTGTAACATATACTGTAGTTATGCCCTAACCAGGTAAGCACTACACCTGGCATTACTCAGTGCTCAGAGAAGTAGGGCAAGCATATCAATGGGGATTACTTATCAAGGTTCTGAGATTACTACTGCAATGCATTCTCTGTGGCACTGCCAGCGCCAGGGTTTCTGGTGCCTGCGGCAACCCCCCACACGTGCGCACGCAGTGTATGTGCGCCACAGACTGCGTGATGACATCACCACGCAGTGGAAGCCAGGGGCATTGGCCGATGGATGGCTGGGGTGGTGGGCGGAGGCTGCTCCGCGCTCCACATGCCACCCCGGCAGCAGCTCATGGCTGCTGTGCCTGGTTGGGGGTGTGTGGCAGCGGCATGCACACACACCAGCCTGCGTGATGACGTCACATGTAACATCACAGATGTGCATACAAGCTGGCCCGGATGCTACAGTGGGCGGGTGGGACGGCGCATGGGTGGCCTCCCAGCTCTCTCGCTCGGTTGCCCTGCGCTGCCCCAGATGCCTGCCCGCAGCTGCTGCGCCCAGCCTGGGGCGTGTGCTGGCAGTGGTGGCAACGTGGGGCAGGAGAGCTGGGAGGCTGCAGCTCTGTGGCACTCACTTCTGCCCCCAGCACCTCCTCTGGTGCCCCGTGCCCTGAGGCAACCACCTACCTGGCCTCAATGGGCGCGCTGGCCCTGGTAGTAGGGACCATATCACTCCAATCTTGGTCCTCCTACCCTGGCTCCTAATTTGCTCCTGGGCCCAGTTTAAAAGTCTGTCTGTCTATCTGTTTGTCTCACTTAGACCCAAGGCAGATTACACAATGCAAATCAGTATGATCAACAGCTAGAACATTCAGTGAACAAATACAATAGGGCATGGGTTGCGGAAATTTGAATAACAGCAATAATCTGAACACAGAGATGAAACATTGCTGAGACAAAACATGAGTAATTAAACAAGACATTTTGAATAACACAGAAACTACCCAGCAGGAGCATATCTACATCAACAGACAGTATCTATTACAATATAGTCTCTACAGACCTGTTACTTGAGTAAAAAACCTTCCTGGATAATTCAGGTTTGCATAGTTTGGGGAAAGTCAGGAGAGAGAGAGCTTTCCTGACCTCAGGTTGGCCATTCCATAATAAAGCCCTGTACAGCTTGGTACCAGCATGCCTTAAGGACCGCCTACTCCCATATGAAGCTACCAACCACAGTGGTCCTCTGCAAAATCCATGCTTTCAGTGTCCCCACCAGCTAGGGGGTGGCAAACTGGTGGGGCAAGCCAAGACCAAGCCTTCTCAGTTGTAGTGCCAAAATTCTGGAATTCCCTGTTTCCCTCTTTCACTGTCTTCTGCCAGCAAAGGAATTCTTTTTTGTTTAGTGTTCCCTCGCTGATTCTCATTGGGCCTCCTCCTAGTTTGTGTATCTGTGAGTTTATGTTATAAATTCGGTGACCATAAAGGATTGAAAAAGGGGTAAAGATGGGGAGAGAAATTTTCATTTTTAAATATAAACTCTGATTTATGAACAAGGGGTAGTAACTTTTTGGTTACTGTATGGAATGCTTCCATACCTTGATAGCTTTACCTTTTTGTGATATATGAGGTTTTTTTCTTGGTAACACTAATACACAAGAACCTTTTCCATAGGGAGCAGAGGTCTGCCTGGAGAAAAAGGAAGTTATGGACAGAAAGGTGAACCAGGAGCAAAAGGAGAAAGGGGCTTTATGGGGCCTAGAGGTAAACACACACACACACACATTTTTCTGAGGCTTCTCAGGATTGGGCCCATGCATTCAGTTTTAGTAGCATCTGGAACTATCGTGTAGATCAGAATTAGAATTCAAAATCATCTCAGTGACATTAAAAATGAGGTTGAAAATAGCAGAATTGGAAAATCAGTAAATAAACAGCAGAGTGATCAATGGAAACAAATAATAAAGGTACAATCCATCCCTACATGCCTTTGCATGAGTGTTGTCAGTGATAATCACTAGTTCCAATGCAAAGAGATCATGGTGAGAAAAAATGCCGGTGTATATTCAACTCTGCCCCTTGTTTAGCTCAAAAAAGGAAAGAGAGAGAAATTTGCACATTTTGAGATTTGTAAAAGGAGAAAGAAGAAATGCTTACAGGGCAGCCTTGATTTGCTAAATGTAGTTGGGAAATAGGGCAGTGTTATGGCTGCACTGGGACATAAAGAAAAAAAGTACAGCTAGTGTCTTTGGTTTCTGGGTGAGAATTTTCATTCCAAAATATATTATTATAAAAATTGTAACCAGATTACCTGGATATTTGAGCAAACAGTTGTTTGTTTTGATGTTTATTCAGGATCTCCTGGGATACAAGGACCTAAAGGTGAAAAGGGCACTCCAGGTAATTAACATTAGTGTTTTTTCCCCTTGTGTTATCAGAGTAAGGCCACCCAAAGTTGGTTGCAACTTGATGTCACTTTACACAGACACACCATTTCAAAGTATTATAGAGCTTTACTCTGCATATGGAAACTCCACATGAGTTGGGACTAGTCCATGTGGTTCAGTGTCTTACTGGACCAACTGCACAGGCACAATAAGGACCTGTCCATAACTCTGTTCCAGCTATTGAAATAAATGGTGCAGGTACTGATTGACAAGGAGAGAGAGGGAGAGTGGATAATTTCCTAGCACATAAGGCACTGGACACAATAAATAGTACTATATAGGATAGATGGATGGATAAAATACTTTTCCTTTCTTTATCCTATGGTTAAATCAAGGCCCAGGAAAGAGTTCAAACTGATGAGACACTAGGTTACACTAAATGTTGTCCACTTAATACCCTGGCTTATTTTTTTGATCTGGAAGCTATGAAGAAGCAGAAATGGCTTATTTTTAAAATGTAAAGTTGGGGGTGGCAAGTGAAACCTGTTGTTCAATAGGAGCACAAATTTTGCATCCCAGTAGTCAATGTAAATGGAGTGAAAGACAACCTTTCCCATCTGTTACACATACCTTGGTCAATGTCGTGAGATCTTACCTTTTTTGTTTTGATATACATTTTTTTTCAAACTACAGCACGAAGTCCCAACATAAGAATTGCTGGAGGAAGTAATCGGGGCCGTGTTGAAATTCTACATGATAACCAATGGGGTACAATATGTGATGATAACTGGGACCGAAATGATGGAACGGTGGTTTGCCGAATGTTAGGATACAGTAGGGCAACCAGCACCTTCACTGCAACTGCAGGTAATCTATTAAATGATTGCATGGCTAATTTAAGTCACAAAATGAAAGATTCAGTTCCATTACCTGTAACTACTTTTAGCCACTGAACCTTTTTGGCTCAGTTCAGTATTATTTAGCACTCATTACAAAGCCTCAAATAAATGCCTGTCTCAGGAGAATCAGATTTATAGGAAATCAGGGTTTGGAATCAAATTTGCTCCTTTGGCCTAACAAGTTATACGTCAAATGACTCTCAGGACTGAAGTATATAACATTTGTGAACTAGGAAATTTTAATCTTGCCCGTTGTAACTTGACTGGTTGTTACACCTTGCCACACAAAAGAGTTGTGCTGGCTTTCCATCTTAGCTTTAAGGGCAATTTTAAAAATGTTGGTTATTTTTGATCCCCAAATGAAAATAAAGTTGGTCAGAGGAGGGAAAGATGGGATCAGCATGTGAAGGGGTGAACTAGGAAGCTAATGGAAAATGGGGCTCAAGAAGTACCCAGAGGGAATATTCAGAACTGGGCCTAATAATCAAAATAGCTCTCTTCATATCCTTTTCTCATCTTTTATTCTTTTCCCTTTGCAGAAGGTCAAGTGCTATTTTCCCCTTTGTTTCCTAGCCTAGTCATCTGAGAAATGTTAGATGTCTCCTTTCGAGACACATTACTAATTTGTGGTACGTTGTTTGTTCTAAATTAACTCATTCCAACTTCTTTTACTTCTTTCTGGTTGATACCAGGCACTGGAAAAATCTGGTTGGATGAAGTGAGCTGTTCAGGAGCAGAAATCTCCATTGATCAGTGCAATAAAGCCTCCTGGGGTGTACATAACTGCAAACATAATGAAGATGCTGGTGTAGAGTGTTCCTAATAGCAGATTGTTTGCCACTTACGTCTGTCAAATACCTGAATACTCAATGAAATGCTTCTGCACTGCCATTCAATGGGATGGGGACGTATCTCTGGGCTAGTTAAGCACTTCATTATTTTTTAATCCCACTTTACCCATAGATTGCTATAATATCCTTAAGTGGCAGAGGGTCAACATCCGTATCTGGCTACATTATTAGAATTATAACACTGTCAAAGATTGGTGCATTAGCTATTTTTTAAAGAAATCCAAAAAAGACGATAACTTGAAAATAAGCCATGCTGGGTTTGTAATCTGAATGAATGAATTTCCTTTGTTGGATGCTATGATATTGGAATATTTATCATATATTAAATGTACATTGTAGACACTCCAGGTGGGACCTGGGAAACTGTTCGTAGCTGTTGTCTCTTATACCTTTATACGTTAACCATGTTCTTCGAGCCTATTTTTTCATGCTGAATATATAAAGCTGAGCCTTGTTTATAACATCTGTATTTCCTTTCATTATTGATCTGTGTGATCCAATTGCATCTGGCCAGTTAAGTCACAGGATACTCTCCATGCTTCAAAGAAGGAGAGAATGATAGCCTTTTCCACTGCCCAAGAGACAAGCTGCCTTTTACAAGCTGCTCACTGGCACTGGCAGTATTGAGAACTGCATGGGGAAAACAGCAGGCAAAAAAGTTATGTTCTTCTACTCTGCTCAGCTAAGAGGGTCTTCTGCTGGAGGATGGCTCCACATTCAACTATGTGGAATGACAGAATACAACTGAAAGCCTCCAGCTGAACATATAGTTTCCTCCTGCACCAGAAGCTCCTTCCTTTGCATGTTGGATCCTCCCCCTCAGCTCAGCTAAGGGCACAGCCTTCTTCTGACAGACGGAAGAAGAGCCTCTTTCTCCATACGATGGGGAATGTCAGCGTTCCTACGTATTTCAAACAAGCCTGTGAATTGATAGAAAATATTCTTACCCCCCCCCCCAAAATGACAAACTGTACTTCATCAGATTCCCCACCACCACCCCCCAAAAAACCTCTGTAATTTGAGCAGGAGTGATTTACATGATGAACTACCTTTAGAACTGATAGTGGGTTGTTATCATTGCAAACTGCAAAATTATCAGCTTTTACGTTGAAAATGTAGGTTTGCCCTCACTGATGAACAAACCTTGCAACTACTTTAACAAACTCCTCTTAGGTACTTAATGTGTTAGTGCAAACTCACCTTCACCAATATAAGAAGTAGATGGTATAAGCAGAAGCCTAGGAAAATCTACAATAAAGCTTTCCCAGACTTCAGCTGGTCCATAGATGGGAAACATATGGGGACATCTGTAAGGAAGGCATGTCTGCTCTACAACTTGTTAAAACTTGTTTCTGTCCTTTCAACTGTCCTGGCTACCAATCAAGGAATCTTGGTTAAATGTTTATGAAAGGAGTGAAGCAACACTAGCCAAGAATTCACCATAGTTTCACATAGTTGCAGTTCCCTGGCAAGCTATAACCCAGAAGTGACCGGTATAAAGGTATGTTATCCATCTGCTTTATCAGTTGAACAAATTTCCATGCATGCACAGGTGCATATGTATGTTACACTTAATTTTGGTGACTACATCACCCATTGCATATAACAATTGCTTGAGTGACAGATAGAAATCTGAAGCTTGGTTTGCATTACTACAAGATTTCCAACTGATTGAAAAGTTTCAAAATACACTATATTTACATCTTAGAGTAAAAACACTATAAGGCTCTGACCCTGAGTCATGATGACCCCACATGTGAGCTGCCTCCAATCAGAGTCGTTTTTATGCTTGTTGCTCTTACAATCACCCTCACCTGTGTGGCTGGGTCTTCTACTTAGAAAAAAAGTAGTTCCCATGTGGCTAGGTAACTCTTTAACAATCTGCTAATTTTTTTTAAAAAAAACCTATGCATCTCTAGGCCTCCCATTTCCCTTCACGAGGCAGGGAGTTACCAGTCTCCACACTCAATTTTTCACCCCTGAGGAAGTGAGAAGTGGCAGAAAAAAATGGCCTCCAAATAGTTAGTGATGCTCTGTGATAAAGATCGTAGCAACTAGGCAAAACAACCTAGAGAGTCACCCAGAAGAGATATCACCTCCTCCTGAAAATCCATCCTTCTTAAACATTGCCCTCAAAATCTCCCAGCATTTATCAAAGTAGTGTTGGGAACCCTATGCATCTCCCTTGCCCTTTACAGATTGGAAATTTTGGGCAGAGTTAGGAGCGCTGTTTAAACATTAGCATCAGTAGTTAAGTACTCATTTCTATCTGGTATCTGTGAGCCGCCTGCTGCTAACATGTATGGCTTAAGCAGATTTAGAAAATAAATATTAAATTTGCACTCTATCCATTCTTAGAAATTGCCATAAAACACCCTTGGCAGGTAGAGTAAAGGGAGGGTTTCCTGCGGCTGAGGAGAAAGGCCTGGCCGGAAGAAATGATACAGAAAAATGGTCTCTGAGTCACGTTTTCAAAGACGGTATGTGAGCTGTGCCTTGTATTCCCCCAAGAAGAAGGAGTGAACCCTTTTGTGCACTTAAAAACTCCTCTTTTAGAAGAATTCCAGAAGGGCATTTGCAGAGCTCCTGAGGAGTGGAGGAAGAAGGGGATGCCTTTCTGCCAGTCTCTTTACCTGGCCAGAGAATAAAAAGAATGGCAAGTGGGCTGACTGAAGAAAGAAATATAGCTTCATGAGGTGATGTGGACAGAACAGACAAAATGGTGGAAACTGTAATGTAAATGACACCATTTCCAAAAGTGATATCATGTTGTGAGTGTGCCAGAAGTGCTCTGGTGTTTGCCCTCAAACCATACTTTACTGCCAACATTATGATGTCTCTTCTGGGCATAAAGGAAATGATGTTATTATGAAGCTGGAAATGTGATGGTGACACTGGGGACATGATGATGATTGGTGACATGATGTACCTGTAATTAAATGCTATCTAAAACAGCAATGGCCAACTAGTCTGAAGTATTTAAAGGACCTTAAATCATAATAAGTTTGGGCTGAGTGGGCTTCTTGGAAAATGGCCTCAATTTCAAAAGGAGTATGTCAGGCACTGGGTTGGAGTTGCTGTTGCAGCCACAGGACTTAGTGGGGCCAGCAAGGTTAGCATCTGCAACAACCTGGGAAGAGGGCTCCTATCCATCCCATCCCTTCCAACAAATGAGCTCACCATAGGAATTTGCCTGATAGTCTCCTTTATTGAATTCTGAGACAAAGAAAGATTCCTCTTGCCTAATGACTTATTCCTCCTGCTCTGTTCCCAGCCATCCCCAACTGCTCTGCCATGTTGCTTTTAATGTGTGCCCCAAGCAAGGGCAATGACCCTCATCTTCTTCCCCCTCCTTCCCAGTCTCTCCAGCCTAGAGGCACATACCACCCTCGCCTGTTGCAGCTGCACCAGCAATCACCAGCCAGTGTCATCTCAAGGTTGGAGTTCCTAGGAACACCTGCTTGGCGGGCCACTCTTGGATTGTTCCCACTCCAGACTGCCTTCAAAGCAGGCCCAGGTAGGTCAGCTCTGCACCTGGACACAGGCTCATGTCAACCTGAAGCTGCCTTATCTTGAAACAGGCATCTTAGGTCTGACCTTGACAACACAATAGGTGTCCCAAAAGACTGTAAAATCAAAAAGAGTCCAGTAGCACCTTTAAGACTAACCAATTTTATTTTATTGTAGCATAAGCTTTCGAGAATCAAGTTCTCTTCATCAGATGCCTGATCCGAACTGTGTTTCAAATGAGCTTCTCTTATGTCACAAAGTAGGATGCAGGGACCACGGAGAAGTAAAACACTAAGGAATCTGAACCTGAAATCACTTGTCTTTGCTGCTTATTTACATAGCCCACACTCACTCAGATGCTCACTGTGTTACAAAAGAGGAAATAAAAGGCTCATAGTCAATCAGCCAATCTTTATTATGGCCCACAAGCCATAATAATAGGCTCATAGTGAAAAGGCAAAAAGGAGACAAAGCAAAGAAAATAGCAGCATTGACAGACCATGCCTGTTTATGAACCAATTATTTCCCCCAAAGGTCTGACCTGTCAAGTAGTCAACATTAAAAGTATTAAAAGATAATTTTCAGACTCTTCCAGGCTTCACCCATAATCCACCACTTTCTGCTCAAGCCCTACTCATGGTGGGCCACCCATATCCCACTCTTGTTAAATTCTGCCATGATTCAAGTTGAGAACCACTAGAATGCAACTGCTTTTGATCCTAGACCTGTGTTGTTTAAAAGCCCACTCTACATCTTCTAGTAATTACAGTAGACACAATGTGGAATAGTTTTGTTTATTGCAAAGACTTTCTTTCTCTGTTCAGATAGCCATGAAAGAATCTTGTAGGCCTCACTTTGTGTACATGTTGTGCTAAAGTTGTTCTAATAAAGCCATTATTTGCTTTGAACACTTCTCTACATTCTAAGACAATCTTCAAAGCTCCACTGGGGAGCTTATTTTTGAAATCAATTATTAGCAACACTATACACATGTGAAGATTTTATAAGCAAAATCTCCCATATACATTGATACTGACAGCACACATTTGCAGAAAAGTAAGCTTAAAACATTTTATTTGCATAATCATTAAGCAGTGTGCCCTTTGACAAGTGAATTAAACATTGTACTAAAGAGAATGGTATCATAATAAAAATGGAAAAGCTTGTGTTACTTTTAATTCATTCTCATACCAAATCTTTTAACACATTCCCAGCACTAGGTGGAGCTCAAGGTCCTCATCTCCATTGAGAACAAAGATGAAGTCCAACATCTTCTGCAAAATGTAGCAGTGAATCACTGCCAAAAGAATCAGAGTCTATGACATTGTGTTAATATACAAGCTGCCTAACTCGGGGTGTGAGCCCAGGCAGATGGTTTTCTAGGGTAGGGCAGTTGGCAATTTCCAATCGTTTAAGTTATGTTCAAACTTCAAATAAACAAAGCTCACCTTTTCCCCCTCTTGTTGACCCCATGGGCCTCTCTCACAACTTTTCATCAGCAACAAATTAATTGCCAGACAGGTAACAATCAGATTCGGCCAGGCTTGCAGTATTTGGCTCATTCCAAATTGTATTCTTTAATCTTACATGAGAGAAAGATGCTCACAGATTCCTAGGTCTGCCTGGACATTCTGCTTTTACCTTTAAGACTGAAGGTGGGTTGTCGTAAGGATGGCCAGCTGGCCTGGAGAAAAATGTGCTACCTATTAAAGAGAATTGGTGTGTGGAAATGGGTCAGTGAAGGTTTTTATGGCATAGAGGTAAATAACATCAACTAGCAAAAAACATCCCATTAAGCTTCTATTAAAGGGACAAGACATTTTTTTTCTCCAGGATATTGGCAGCCCTAGTTGTCATCACCCAAAGAGCTCCAAATCAAGGTGTATATTGTGAGAGTGCAAGAAAAGGATGTCCAAACATGACCAGTATTTTATTAGACAGTATCACACTTGCAATGTATTACATTTAAATTGCTTTAACACATCAGGACCCATCTCTTGCAATTATGGTGCAGGTGGAAGGCTTGGGTTGAAACAAAACTCTGTCTCCTTTCCGGAAGTTATTTGTAGTGCCAAAAATGGCCGGAGAACAGTCCATGAGCAATGAACCCTTTTGCCTTTGCACCTCTCTTTGTTAGTAAAGGGGATATACAAAGGTACAGTGCCATAAGGAATCATGGAGGCTGGGGGCTAGCATCTACCTGCAATGAGTATATAGACTAGTAACAGCCCATGAGATACAAGGGGGGAAAGGCTAAATAAATAAATGAAGCTTAGAATTTTAAAAGCACTTTTCTTCATATATATGTTACCAGAGTAATCCTTATAGGAGCCCTGTAACGTAGGCCCATATTACTATTTCCATACTACAGATGGAGGACGTGAGGCTAAATGAGAGCCAGAGTGGTGGAGTGATTAGAGTTTCAGACTTGGATTTGGGAGACCCAGGTTCTAATCCCCACTGTGCTTTGGAAGCTTACTAAGCTATCTTGGGCCACTCACTCACCCTCAGTCTAACCTACTTCACAGGGTTGTAGAGAAGATAAAATGGAGATGGGGAGAATGTCGTAAGCCATTTGGGGTCTCCATTGAGAAGAAAAGTGGGGCATAAATAAAAGTAAATAAAATAAAATCATCAGCGTTGCCTGCCTAAGGCCATCAACTAAATTTATGGCTGAGATGACATTTGGGCCAGTGACCTCACAGATCATCCTATTCTAGTGCCATCCTAAACAGTGTTACACCCTTCTGTGCCTATTGACTTCAACACACTTACACTGCACCAGCTCCTAATTGTGGTTTAGGGTATAAGGTGGTGCCAGGCAAGTTCATTATAGATTTATGAACATCACAGATTCTGCTGTTGCTAAATATATAGCCTTAAGGCCACTGCAAATCACTCATGTTAATATGTGAAATCTCAAGAGTCCAAAGCAGTTTTGGGGGAAAGAGACCAGGACTGTCAATACTTAAGTTTGACACCTTTCATGGAAAGCCAATGGGCAAGGCCACTGGGGTAGCTGGAATGAACTCTGGGCTTTTAAAAAGTAATCTAGCAGGGAAATGCATGTCTGTACCGCATATTGTGCAAGAATTTAAGGCCATATCTAATTGGTTTCTACATTAAAGCAAGAGCAGCTTACTGAGAACTCTATAGTTCTGAATCTTTTGGAGTTTTGTGAGCCATGAAGGCACACAAAAAGATTAATAGAAATAACTAAGAAGAACTTGGGGAAGAGGGAGATAACTTGCAACTAGAGATGGGCATGAACTGCAAGACGAACTAAAGTTCGTCACAAACTGGACCAGTTTACGCTTCGCGAACCAGTGGTTCGTGGAAGCACATTTTCCACGAACTTCCACAAACTGGTCTGCCGGTGCAAAGCAGCATGGAAAGGGGCATTTAAACCCCCAGATCAGCTGCTTGTCGGGGAGATTCTGACAAGCAGCTGATCCAAGCCAGTGTGTATGGGGGGTGAAACACCCCTTTCCATGCTGTTTTGCAGCAGCACAGAAAGGGGTATTTAAACCCCACAAACCAGTTTATGATCTGGGGCAAGTTCGTGAAAGTTTGTGGTTCATGGTTCGTGAAATGGGACGAACCATGAACTACACGGTTCATTCTTTTCCTGGTTCATGTCCACCTCTACCTGCAACTCATAAGAGTCTGTTCTGTTTCCTGGCATCCATGTATGTGCTGTACAGTGCAGAATGTCAAATCTGACTTGGTGAGAATTTGAGCTTTCACGTCTAAAAAATCTAGAACTTATAGTGGTGTCTGACAATTGTGCAGGAATTAAGTGAATATTCACACAGAAAAAGAGAGCCTTGAACTGAGTAGCCCTGTCATCAACAAAAAGTTTTGGATTGCCCAACACAGCTAATTGCACTGCTCTTTGGTGCCTCATTGGCATCTACTCATTGCAAGCAACACATTCAGACTTTTTGAACAAATTGGACAATGCTGTAAGCACAGAATTGTGGAAATGGGAGAGCAGCAGTGACAGATTCAAGGGCCAGTGAACTCTGTTCTCACTGAAAAATATCAAGTGGAGAGGTTAAACGAGTGTTAATGAAGATGGTGTGGTTTCATATCACCCTATTAATACTCCTCCCCATCCTTCACTGGCTAGCCATTGGGAAGAAAGTTATCCTAATTGGCCTTATAACTCCAACTTTTTCCATTCTTTCGTCATCCAGGCATTCTTCCTGGCTGACTGCCATCCTCTTTGAAGCTCATCATGTTCTGCTTCAGTATTTTTTCTACTCTGTATTGGATTTTTGCTAATACTATGTCTTTTAAACTTGTATCTATTTACCCTATGGTATTGTTTATGAAATGTCCTTGATACTGTATTGAAATGTACTTGATACTGATTGTACTAATCTCATACTGTGTAATCCACTTTGAGTCTCTGTGAGAAAGGCGGACTATAAAATGACATAAATTAAATAAATAAATAAAATAAAAATCTCAAACAGGAAACATGAAATCTATCCTCAGAGATCCCTCTCTGCCACACTTTTAGTCCACTTGGCCACCACTTCCAGAAACCTTTCCCCACATTAACCAAGTTCTTGCCATCAACCTTCCTGCAACAACACCATGCCTTATCCAGCTTGGGCCCACTGGGCCATCACCTGGGCTATTTCCACCACTAGGTGAGCACAAAATTTGTGTCTCTCGTGAATGGGATTCAACAGAATGTGGAGAGACCAAATATTGCCCAACCCATGTGCTCCACCCAGTGTTCTACGTATCTTGATATGCTGGGTATGGCACGATGGCAAAGCACACAGCTCTACTACTGTGACCAGTGAAAGCAATTCTGATATACACAATTGTATTTGCTCTTTGTGCAGGAGACAGGGAAAAACCAATATATTGAGATAGCTAGTAAAGAATTGCATAGCCATTCTTATCGTTACTTCACAGCACCAATTAAGATTTAGTTAAACAGAATGCAATTACATTGTCATGGATAAAAGGGATACCAGTAATTAAAAATGAATATTTCCCCTTAGGAATGGTTATTATTTCCAGCTGTTCTCCTTTCTCCATCCTTGATCCCTTTTTGTGATGTGAGGCAAAGTTTTTTTTTCTGAACATGGGCTGCTTGATTATAAAGAAGTCTTAATTTTTAAAAAAATGCATAATAACGATCTCTTTGTCCTCTGCCTTCTCTCAGAAGGGCTTGATCTGCAATGGTCATCTTAAGGGATGGCAGTATGTGGGAAAAGTAGATAAAGACATTGTATTTTGGTTGTTTTCCATGTTAGCAAATTATTTCTGGTGCAGCAGGTTTATACCCCCTTCCATCACATAAGTAAGGGGATTCGAGAGGTGGGAGCTCCATATGGGCTTATATGCACAGACACCCAACCTCTGTCATTCACTTCCCTTTAAAAACAGAGAGAAAGATCACGCAGGTAAGTTACGGCACAGCATGACCACCTCATGCATTAGTTTATGCAGTGAAAGAAGGATGCACACCCACTCCTCCATTATGTGAAGGGAGTTACTGTCTGGTAACTCTCACTCTGTAACAGCTGTTGAGACAGGATCTAAGTATTCTCCATTATGGAAATTTCAGGCTCAATGCCTTGGCATCACTTCCAGTTCTAAAGGCTGATTCATATTCCAATGCTTGTCATTTGATAACCTGACTTAATGTCTCTCTGATAACAGTGCAATCCTAAACAACGTTACACTCTTTGATGCCCATTGACTTCAATTGACTTAGAATGATGTAATTCTGCATGCTACATAGGATTGCACTGTTAAGTCACTTCCAACTTATGGCAACCCTATGAATTAATGACGTCCAAAACATTCTATTGTTAACAGCCTTGCTGAGATTCTACTAGATAGCTGGGAATAAAACATTTGACAAAATTCTGATCCCAGCGATGACTTGCAGTCAGCCACCAGAAAGAAGCAACATAATCCTAATGCCTCTCTCCCACAACATCTCCCTAACCAATAACCTCCTCTTTTGTTTTTGTTTAATAGAACAAAATGTTGTAGAATTCCAGTTCCTCATTTCCAGGACAGTTCAACATGGATTGGGAGAGGCTGAAACAATATTTGGTGAAAAAATGGGAGGTGGGAGGAGAACTGTGGCAGTTTGAAAATTACTGAAATATAATAAAAGAAGAGGGAAGTGACTTTACCGGGGGAAGGAAAGTTAAAGGAGAAATTCTAAGCAACTATTTTATTTGACTATTATATATAGTATTAAGTATTAGAGGTGTTATCATAAGAATTATAAGGATAGAAATTAACTAATTATTTCTGGCAGATAACTGTATAACGGAGAAACTATATAATCTAAATAGAATGAATATAAGATATGTGGAAGGAAGTAAAGAATAACATATAGAGTATAAGTTAAATTGATTGACTTATATTGAACGTATATAATGTCTATAGAAGTACTTAAAGTTATGTAGAATGAGGGACAAATTGTTTGTCCCACACTGATGAGATTAGAATGTGTAAGGTAGAGTATAGAATACAAAAATTAGATAAAAGATTATTATTATTAAAGAATATATGCCAGGAATGTAATATTTAGTGGATAAGTTAAGTGGGAAAGGGAATAGAGATAACACTGTGTTATAATAGATAAGCTTAGAAGAGAGCAAAAGTATATGTTTAACAGAATAAAATAAGTTTGAAATGAGTAGGGGAAAATGGATAAGGGGTTGGAAAACTGTTGGAAGTCAACAAAAGGGGGGGAAAGGGAGGGGGTTAGAATTGGAATATATAAAGGAAATTGACTGTAGTTAGTATAATATTGACTTCTAATCCAATAAAAAAAAATTATAAAAAAAAAGAATTCCAGTTCCTCATTTATTTCAGTATTTTCAGTATTTCAATAATTACGCAACAGGTTCGAAGCATAGGAACAGTTAAAATAACCACGAAAGGCAATGAGTTATGGATCAAAGTAATCAAGAGCAATGTTACAGTTATTACAGATCCTATTTTTAAAAGGCAAATGAAATAAAAACAATTATTTGCAAGATGGGCATGCTACAAAGCCCTTCCTGTTTATAGAACTCTAACTGCATTCCATTTTCCCATCATAAACATGAGTAGAGGCCGTCAACTCAGCCTTATGGGCAGGGGAGAGTAATTATTCCACACCTTCAAAGACCTTTCAGGAAATCAACTAGAGATTTTTCTTTCAATATTATATTGACCAATAACTTCTATTATTTTATAAACATAGAATATGCTTTCTCTTGGGTACTGCTTTTGCCATTTTCATTGCCAGCCTTAAGCAAACATTTCAGCTTCCTCAGGTGACATACTGTAAAGAACAGGATCTTTTCCCTGTCTTCAGTTAAGTGGGATCTTGGTAACTCTAGCTGCAGTGATGATGACTCCTTCCTCAGCTCTCTCCCTCCTTCTGCCTTGTCAGGCCTTTGTCCTTCCTTCCTTCCTTGGTTGCAGAATTTAGGAATCCCTAGACTCACTGGCCCTTCCAGTTGTTTACAGACACCTGCAATCTTAACAGGGGCCAGGCAGGGTGTGGACACAATACAGGATACCCCTTACCAGAAATGTGTTTCCACTTTTCTGAGCATCTCTGCTCACCATCTGGAGCTCTGACAAGAGCCTGAAATTGCCCCCTGCTTTACTGCCACCACAGCTAGTTGCGGCAGTGAGAGGCATATCCTGTGTGCCGAGAGTCATATGTGGTTCTGGAGTGAGCCACATTTGGTTCACAATTCATAGGTTGCTGACCCCAGCCCTAAGGCGATTTGAAAATGTCACCTTCAGTTTGACTCCCGGTTGTCAGACTTGCTGGCCGCACCTTGAAGTCATAATCACCAAGTACTGAACATGGTTGTGTGAATTAATTCAAATAGTAGAAGAAGATCTATTTGTTAGGTGACTGAAGTTGCCACAAATCCATGCAAGGCTTGTATTCCATCCAATATAAATATTGTTTGGATAGCTCAGGCAAAATAGTTCTGATCAGAACATCAGAATCTACTTGTTGATAAACTGGTGTAAATCATGGGTAATTCCAAAGAATTCAGTTACCTGGTTATCTACTGAATTCAGAAAAGTGCGATGAAGGGAAAGGGAAAAAAAACACTTTGGCAGGGACACTAAATGGTTCTACCTTTTATTTAAATATTTATCTTGTTCAAATTTGACTTAAAATCTATAAGTAATTAGATATTGTACTAGCTACATTTCTCTTCTCTCTCTCTTTTTGCAAACCGCTTTCCTTAATTTCTTATTCAGCCTCTGAGTTAAAACTCTAAAACATTCTAGTCACACGAGGCATCAAAGGTCTACATAGGAGGGGAGGGGGAGTTAAATGCCTTTAATATCTTTGAGATTTGCAAAGATATTTGAGGATTTGCTAAGGGATTCAGTGTAGGATGAAGAAAGAGTTTTTGTAAGCAAGTAGAATAACTTTTGGCTACAGCTCAAAGGCAAGTATGCAGCCAAGTGCACAGAGATTATTTAGATGTGAGCTCCAAATAATCATTGTGATTCAATGACTGCTTTTCTTTTTTGAGTTTTAGGTTGAAACTAGTTCAGAAGTTGTGGGGTGGGGGGACAGACACCTCTCCATCTCCTTTCTAACTGGCAAATGGCACTACATGCCTCAACCTAAAAATAAAATAATTTTGCAAATTACCAGGTATCAGACGTGATACCTGTTTAACTAAGGCCAGAATTATAAAGTGGCTTGCAGGAACTATGAATACTCTAGACACTCTAGTATGGGGGTGGGGAGAGGAAAAAGACAGGAGATAGAGGGAAGATGGTAAATTCTAAGGGCGGGGAAGTCAAGAGAGGAGTTAGTTGAGAGCAGACAGTAGAAATGAACAACGTGTTCTAGGAGCCTGAAACTGAAAGCCAGAGGAACGTTCCATGGTTATTAGGATTTACTCTCCTGAATCTGAATATCACCATGATCCATCAGGCTGATCCACATGCTTCCCTGAGTACTGAAAGCAGATACAGATACCTATCTGGATGCACATTTATGCTATGATGTGCATCTGGGCCTTACAGAAGACCGAAATGTGTTTTTTGATGCGTGTGCATTCCCATCTATTAGCATTTCCACGATGGGGCCATTATACTACCAGAATGCGTCATTAAAACTGTAGTCCTGTAAGACCCCAAAGGCTGGTCTGGTCCACTGAGCAGTGGCCAGCAGGTTAAGTTCCTAGCAAATTTTTCTTCCCCGTGCAGTCCTCTTTGATGAATCAACCTTTTTTATTATGGTGGGTCACATCCCATTTCTCCACCACACTCTGCAGCCATGACCCAAAGCCCTCACTGCCCAGCCCAAGTTACACAACTAGACTTGCTGTCATGTGATAAATATTATTCACATGGCTAAAAGGCTGCTTGATTGAACCACAAATGTGGGGGATTTCCTGTGCAAAGCTATAAATCATTCCACTTACTCAGTAGCTTCTTCTATAACACACAAAGACAGGCTCCCGCAGCAAAGCCTGAGAAGGACGCAGTGAAAAGCTGGAGAAAGATGTTTATTTCAATCAGTTTTAAAGTCCAGAATATCTATGTATTGTCGAAGGCTTTCACGGCCGGAGAACGATGGTTGTTGTGGGTTTTCCGGGCTGTATTGCCGTGGTCTTGGCATTGTAGTTCCTGACGTTTCGCCAGCAGCTGTGGCTGGCATCTTCAGAGGTGTAGCACCAAAAGACAGAGATCTCTCAGTGTCACAGTGTGGAAAAGATGTAGGTCATTTGTATCTACTCAGGAGGGGTGGGGCTGAGCTGAGTCATCCTGTAAGAGTTTCCCAGGGTGTGGAATGCTAATGGCGGGAGGCTTCACTGTATCCTGAGGAGGTTCTTTTGCATATGGATTGGTACTTGATGTGCTAATCTTCTCTGCAGGGCTATTGTCGGGGATAGAATGTTTTGTTAGCCTGGTGTTTTTCAGAACTGTGACACTGAGAGATCTCTGTCTTTTGGTGCTACACCTCTGAAGATGCCAGCCACAGCTGCTGGCGAAACGTCAGGAACTACAATGCCAAGACCACGGCAATACAGCCCGGAAAACCCCCAACAACCATCCAGAATATCTGTTTGCAGCGTACTGGCTCTCACACAGAGACAGTAAGGAAGAGAGAGAAGTGGTAGAAGTTTTGTTACCATCAGCAATACAAAATACAAGAAAATGAAAGTTACGTCGTTATATGAAATGCAGCTGAGACATTTGGCATCCTTATATACCCTGGAATCCTTATAAGTTCATGGCTATTCTTATATCTTCATATCTTTCCATCATTTACACTGGAATACGTAAAAATAATGCTTCCCACATTTTTATCAAGTTGCTCTTAGACATTTGGTTCCTCATGCTATCATAACCCATTCTGTCAATTATAGGTGACACTTCCAACACCCTATAAATAACTGGATAGAAACTAATACAGTTCATTGATGGTATAACAATTAAATGTCTGTATAGAACTCTGAAAAGGCACGCAGGCTACCTATCCATTTCACGGGAACTGCCACATAGTTAACCTATTTAGGACAACTTATCGTTTCACTGGGATTTCTGTAGGTTTATTTATTCCACAGGCAAGTAGTCTTACTAACATATGCCAAAAAATTAATGCGAAATGAAATTTGTATATGTAGCAAAATTAGTTTGGGAAATATTTGACTTCAGAGAGCATTAGATAAGATTGCACTCAAAGAGTTTGCACAGGAAATCTTCACTATTGCATCCTGCTAATTTGCAATGCATAATTTGCACCAGCTAATTGACGATTCTTGTCTTCATAATTCATGACTTCACAATTCATAATTCATGACTTCATGAATCCTCGATGGTGTAAGGAGAATGTTAGAGGATTTTTACATATCTTAATATTTGTTACATGACTTGTACAGCTAGGCCAGAGTCCATGAAGACCAGAAAATGTTCCTCCCTCTTTGAGTACAAGAATAAGTTTTTGAAAATCTGATAGCTATACTGGAAGTTCTCATGGGCTATTTCAAAACAAAGCAGTTCTTCAGTTAAATAAAAACTCATAATCAGAGAGTTGCTTAAGATTGCCCACCTCTAGGTGGAGCCTTGCATTCTTCTGAAATTAAAAGTTATCTCCAGACTATAGAGATAAGTTCTCTCAGAGGAAGAACTGATCCTCCTTTGGAAGGTAGGCTTTTAGTACAATCATGTGAAGAGTTACACCAATCTAAGCTAATTGATTTCTATGGGCTTAGACTGGAGTAACTCTGCATAGGATTGCACTATGTATAAGAAGCACATCTCTGCTAAGCTCCTTCCACTCCCCAAATTCTGTCCTTTCCAGGCACTGCCAACAAATCTCCAGAAATTTCCAAGCTGGATTTGACAGCCATAGAGTTATTACTAAAATTTGCCCAAAATGGGATTTAGAGGTTCCTCCCAAACAGATGTGATCCAAAATAACAAGTTGTTTTACTAAAAACCTTACTGCTTTTGACAGATCTGTTTCACATTCATCTGGAAGGTGCTTTGTTGTTTTAAATGTCAAACGTTAAGGAAACAAGGTTTTTTATTCTTTTAATATCATTACAATTTCCTTGAGGTAATTAAGCTATTAGCGCCAAATCTTCCTTAAACACACATGTGCAAGAACTGCTAGTTTGGAAAAACTTAAGATCATAAAACTCATGATGTCATGTGACAAAGTGCCAAACTGGACATTATGGCATCTATGGGTCTGACCTATTATGCTGTAGCCATTTTAGAGCTGAATTCAGGCCATTTAAAAATACCTGAGGGCCAGATCCTGATCAGGCCCATAGGGTAGCAGGACAGTCTTGTTTCCCTTCCCTATGCCTTTTCAAGGACTGAAACTGCCACAGGATTGGGCTCTCACATAATTTTTAAAAGGCCTAAGTTCAGCTTTAAAATAGGAGTGGTGTCCTATGGCACCCATAGATGCCATAATGTCTAGTTTGGCTCTATGAGTGAAGTACACATGAATGAAATGTGTGGAAGCATCAGCAATTAACATAAAATTGCATATGGAACCAGCCCCAAACTGAAAAGGCAGGTATGTTTTGTATGGAAACCTTTACACTTGGGCTCCAGAAAACGGATTTTAAAGTGGAATTTCTTCAAAATGATCTGTACATACTTGCATTATTATGATATATAAAGGGAAATATGCAAGAAGTTTTGGTCCTAATTGCTTGGAAAGGGAAGATGCAAGACTGCTGAGCTGAGTTAATGAATCCTCTCCTAACCAAATTCATTTTCTCCTGCTGCAACCCATTACCTTTTCCCTCCCTGGGCCCTTTGCCTCTTTCTGACATGTTTCTCTCCTCTTTAATGTCCGCAGTGACAAGCGAGAACACTGGGCTGAAAACTTCAATGTGTGTTATTCTATTTTGAGGTCCCCTCCTTTGTTTGCCATGCAAAATGTACTTCAGGGGTAGGCAGGGCTATGCGTGGGGATGCTGGCATGCCAGTCCCTGCCCCCAAATTCTCCGCAGGGTTGCTGTCTGCACCATGGCAATCCTACCTTATGCCCCCTATAGCTACATATATGGCACATAGCTGATGCTCATTTCTAAAAAAATGATAAATTTTTCAGTCAGCTGGTTGCAACTACCCACTTTCATAGATATCATGGGAGGCAATACCTCTCACTTTTATTTAATGTGACATTACCAGGACCCTTCTTATGACATCATCAGTCCCCGCCCCATAAACATCAAGGTTTAAGATGCTAAGAATCTACTCTTATGCCCCCTCACCACATACAGTCTGGCTATGGGTGTGTAACCTACATCCTGTAATGCAGCCTGAGGAGAAATTAATGCCATGGAAATCAACAGGGCTTACTCCCAAGCAAGAGTGCACAGAATTATAATATTCAACTAAGATCCATCACACACATTCTCCCAAATAGTCATCTTAAATAGGACACCTGTGAAGGAATCAGGTGTTAGGCATGGCTTCTCCTAATCAAAACCTTAAAGGACCGCTCCTGTGCACACTCTAGTCAAGATCGCTCCTGTGCACACTCTAGTCAGCAACATTCTCTTGTTCCCCCAAGTATAAGCAATTGATTGACATACAGAAAGCAGAGAAGGCACCGCCTACAGTTTGCAAAAATGAAGGAAGGTGTCGCTTTGGCTTTTCAGGACTGCAAAAGGCACACAATTTTTCATTCAAGATGTTTGAAGCCATAGCCAGCAGGGGAGTGCTTAAGGGTTCATAGATGGCACAGACTTCCCAGGGAAGCTGGGAATTCAGGGGGAAAGGGAGTATGAATAGGAGACACGGACCTTGGTTAACTGTACTGGTTTGTACTTAGAACTATTGTATCAGTGATATTCGCATAAACCAAAAGACATACAAAATCGGAAGTTTATGTTTCCCCCTTTGAATTTAGATGCTTTGACATACATCTGTGAATTCCTTCCCTACCTTTCTTTTCTTTTCAAATGTAAGCATCAGCCTGCCCCCAAATTTGTCTTTTGTTTTCAAGGGATGGTACAAAACTCATCAAGAGGCACTTGAGTAAGAGAAGCAATCTGCAGCTCTGTAAAATGTCAGCGCAATTCAATTTGTACCACTGAGGAAAGCTCAACGCTTCTCCCCTTTATTGTTTCCTTGCACCAAAGTTTTGCATGGGGCGGGTGGCAGGGAGAGACGATGGATTTGTGCAGCCTATTTAATGTATGACCTTCAGGAGCTTCAGCAAACAGTTACATTTAAAAAAAATATTGTGAATAATCCCATTTGTAGTCCATACCACAGCATACTGCCGAGGTTTGTTATAAATCTCCCACTCAAAAGTAACAGATGACAAAGAAAACTTCTTTTCTAAAATAAATAGATTGTATGGCATTCCAAAACACCCACTCTCCTGTTTCCTCAGAAGAGATCATTTTCATTTGCTTAGAAGAGGATTTCAAAATACCTGTGTTAATTCTGACCTTGTGTTAATGCAAGTGTTATCATTTATATAGCAGCTCCTAATCATTTTTGCAGATTCCCACACTGAACATTTCAAAATCTTCATCTGGTTGCCTATGATGAAGAACATGGTTCCTAGGCTGGAAAGCATTTGGCTTGACATTTGGGGTGAAAGTAAATGGGTACAGGCTGATACAGAGTACCAGTAGGAAAGCAGTCAAAGTGGTACCTACCTTTCATTGTCTGCTTCAAGCCTCTCTGAGAGAAACAGTACCAGACAAAGCATGATACTTTCACCCTGTTAACATTCCAAAGATAGTATAACAATGACAGGATGTATATGTGGTAAATCATTCTTAACATCACTAGAATTCAAGTTCAAGTCGCAAGATATTATTTGGGGTGGGTGGGAATTAACCCATGTAAAAATAACTTGGGGACCCAAGAAAATGTCATAGCAATCTAAGGCAACTGTGAAATAATGACCCTCTTCCAGCTAAGATGGTCTATGTAAACAAATCAGTTCTGCTGCACTGAAGTCACTGATGTGGGATCAGCTAGACTTTTCAGATTATATGTTAATGACGGATAAGCACTGAAGTAATGGGCCTGCAGCATTACTAATAAAATGTGCAGTTGCTATTTCCAGTCTTTCTTCCTCAGACATTGTTCCACCGACCATCTCAACATGAAACTTTGACACCTGGAGTCCTGGAGAATATTCCTTTGATTCTTTTATGGGAATGCTTCTAATAGTTTTGACGGTCCTGGCAGGATGGTTACCACGCAATCCATTCCATCTACACACATAAGCCATATGTATTACATAAAAATCAGGAGTCCATGGTGGGGGGTTGTGAGAGCGGACCACTGCAATACCAGAGTCACCATTCCTGAAGACTATCTAACAGTCCTAGAACAACAGGTGCCTGCTCTTGGTTGATGCACAGATTTTTCCTCTGTGGAAAATGTCGTCACCAGCTTCCAGAACATTTCCTAGCATTTCCCCCCTAAAAACTCCTAGAAAGCTTTTGAGAGCTTTCTGGGATTGAAGCCCTAAAAAGCAATCTAGAACACTAATTTTCTGTGTTCCATGTCTGATTATGGAATTCCTCCACAGTTTCAATGCATATCAGTTATGCGACATCACAGCACTTCAACCAAAGTCTAAGAAGAGTTTGCAGTAAAGTACCAGCTATATCACTTGCCCATTAGGTTTCAGTGACAGGTAGTGCTCAGGAATCACTATGAAGAATAGATTTTCTTAGTCTGGATTTATACAGTTATTTGTGGAACATGGATACAAACATGTTTATAAACAGAATTTTTTGTTCACATTAAATGACGTCCTTCTTCCCTAGAAATCAAGGGGGAATGCCAAATTTCTTAACTAAGGATATCATCTCAAATCAATAGATCAGGGGTATACAGGCAGAATTACACATGTTCCAGTCTGACATGTGGACCATCATAGTTCCTTTATATGGACTGAGAGTGACTTTTGGAGAATACTACTTGTACCATTTTCAAGACATTGCTTTGTAGTGGCTGCTCCACAGTTAGAGTGTCTGCTGAGGATTCACCAAAATTTGAGCTGGAGCACATTTTTGTAAGTTCTCTTTTTATTGGAGATCTGGAAGTTTCAGCATCTGTTGTTTTATCTGAAATTGAACCAGATATATTTGTTGTCAAACCGCCCTGAGCCCGTCTGACGGGGAGGGCGGTCTAAAAATGTAATTAAATAAATAAATAAATAAATTAGATACATTATTTTAATCATGTTTTAATAATGAGTTAAAGGGCCGTTGGATGGTCTACACATTCAATTTAATAAATAGGCTGACAAAAAATGGTATTTTTTTAAAAATCCATTCAGACTTGGACCATGTTTGTTTTAGACTGTGTCCTGATGTTTTGTACATCTGTTCCAGGCCTAACTTCTAGTTAAAGACTTACAGTGCCATTCATAGCAGAGTAACATGCTTCTGTTGGAGTGAATGGGCTTAGAAGGGTGTAGCTCTCCTTATCGTTGCACGGTTAGACTCACAAAGACTTCTACCCAATTAATGAAAGCTATTTCTGAGAAAACAAAAGAGCCAATAATAATGACTAAAGGAATATGCCTGTTTCAAACTTTTAGAAAGAAAAGCAAAAGCAAAGGCAAATCAATAATAATCAATGGATGGCTGTTAATTAATGTCTGATTGTTGAAGCCAAAAACACTGACACGCCAGTAAGCCACTTTTACCTCACCTCTGGGTAAATGATGTTTGGTTGCCCTTTTATGAGACAGCCCTTGTATACAAATGAGCAGTCCCTCCCAGTGGACTCACCTGAAAGGTTAGCAGTTGTGCATAGCATCTGAGATGAATGTTAGAAATCTGTGCGATACAAATGAGGATTTCAGCAAAGAGCACTTATATTTGATTAATAGGGACAAATTTTACTTTGATGGGAGTACCTGAAGGTGCTGCGGCCAAAAAGGTTATTCATCATTGTGCCAGGGTGTCAGCCGTTAAGTATTGGTGCCGCAGCTATTGTTGTGACATCAAAAGTGTGTGGGTGAAATGGATGATCTTCGAGCTGTGTTATGTTTAAAGATAAGTGTGTTAAATGTGGAAGGTGTAATGAGGGGGCTAGGCCCTCATTTGCAATCTTTCCAGTCTACAGACTTGTCAAAATACTTTCTGACGGGTTTGTCAGGTTTGTCACTTTCCTTCCCCTGATGTTGTTTAATTATTGATGCCACCGGCTTCACAGTTGGTTTGGGGAGGGGGAGTAGCAGGTGAGAAAGTTTACCATAAGAAATAGGTTTGTGGCTCAAGATTTCAGTTATTTTAGTATCTTTTTGGATTACTATTGGTTTGGGTTGCCATGCTATAAGCAAGCAATTAAATATATCATTTGTCTTGAAGTTTGCAATAATGCCCTTCCCCTCAGTTTTACAATCGAATATCCAGACTGCTGCAAAATAGGCTTTAAGTTGTTTCAATTTATGATATATTTACTTTATTTTTGCTCCACCTTTCTCTCCTGGTGGTGGTGGAGAGAGCCGTCTAGACATAGCTGACTCATGGCAACCCCTGTTGGGATTTTCAAGGCAAGAGGCTAACATTGTCTGCCTTTGCTTAACAATCCTGGTCTTCCTTGGACTTCTGGGTCTTCTGGGAAGTGATGTCATCACGTGGGTCAAAGGGTGGCCCGGAAGCCTCCCGCGCATGCCAAAGAGCTGAATTCCCCCCCCCCATGGGCCTGATTTGGCCTGAAATGGACCAGTTGCGGGGCACTGGGACATGCCATGCTGCTCAGGGGTGTACCGCTGGCTAGGTAAGTGGGGGTGGGGGGAAGAGGTGGGAGCATGGGATCCCCCACCCCAGGCAGGGGAATGGCAAGCCTACACCTCCCTGAACTATGAAGGCCCATCTTGTAATCAAAGACCAGTGGTCCATGTGAGACACATGAGATTACTGAGCTCACAAGCATAGTGATCTCTTTTTACTACCACCACCATTGTCCCATATGGTAGAAGTTGGGCCTGGTCAAGACATGCAGCAGAATGAGAAGATATGAGGTCGAATCCTGAAGTGGTAGAAGAGACTTTAGGGGATGGTGTTTTACCCCAATTGGGCATTATGTTGTTTCGTCATATTGCCCCCTAGTTTCTGCATTCAGAACTGCTTAAATTCCTGCAGGTGGATCCATTAGCAATTGAGATGGCTTTCTTATTCGTCATCATGTATTGATTGATGGAGTGTTCCTACTTCTTAGCCAGAGTTGTTCCAGTCTAATATAGTTCTCACTTATTTTAAAAAGAGAAAATACCTGGCCTTGCATTGTCTTTCCACCTCATCCATCCTGTTTATTTTTTTCCTTTCACTTGGTTTTATTCTATTTCTTCAACAGCTAAGTGTTTAATTTTCTGCATTCATAAGTTTCAAGTAATACACCTCTAATAGACATTTTATTTATTTTATTTATTTATATTTCAATTTGTTTACTGCTCTGAAGATTGGTTTACAAGAAGCAGAGACCAGGTGTAGATTTAACTACCTGGACAGACACACATCTTAACGTGCTGAGCCATTTAACAGAGGGATTACTATTCCCCCTTCGTTAGTAACTCCCACAAGTGGGCAGCACAACATGTGAAGAGCTAGGCTTGAACCTTTCTCCCCAGTGTGGTATCTTTTTATTTGCAGGGAGGCTCTTCCCTCCCCCCCACCCTTGGGGAGCATTACAATGTGATCTCTCACTGTTTGAAGTAGCAGAGCCCTTTTTTACCACCTCAATTAGCTACATTTGTATACCGGGTCTTATTTACAGCTGGTGGGAATGTGGTTGCTATCTGGAGGGTAGATGAACTGGGACAGGAACACCTCATTTTTAAGGTTATGTAACTCAGTCCTATGCCTGTTTACTTAAAAGTGAGTCCTATGAAGTACAATGAGGTTTACTTTCATGTAAGGATGCAAAAGATTGCAACCTTGCCACTGAAAATCCTTTCTTCTGTTTACTGTCTCACCACATCCCCCTGAAGTACTGGAGGCAAGATAGAAGAGTTAGCAAAACGGGAGCATTCTCGTCTAATCTGAAGTGACTTACCCTACAAAAATTATTAGGCATCATACAGACAGAAAATAAAGGTAGTTTCCTTATAGTATGGCTACGTGGATTGTTCACCCAGTCTAATTTTTCTCCAAGATCATGTAGGGCGGCTAACCCCTTTCCCAAGACTTCCTTTTTCTCTCCTTATTACTTTTGACATTTTGGAGACTGAACTGTTTTTCTAGACCATTAAATCTCTGACAATGCAATGGTAGCACTTCTCCCAGAGTGATAACATATGAAATTGAGCAGTAATGAAAGTGTTGATATATATTTACCCTTTGCGAGAATGCTGCCACCATACTGGATGGGGAAACTTATCAGTAAAATATTATTACAAAAAGGCAAATGATATGCAAGTTCACCCCGATTTGCCTTTTTTTGTAATTTACCCCAACATATGTGAAGAAATAGAAGATGACATCAATATCTGTGCCTAAATGCTCCACTCCCCAAGTTATAACTCAATGATGGCCATTAGTACACATGCGGGAATAGGAGAAGCATTTTAGAATGACGTGGTAAGAGAATTAGACCTTGCTATGATATAACCAAGCATACATTTCACAGACTATTTTGTTACCTGGTTTCGTTTTCAGCATCCACCAAAGTACTTGGGGTGAGGATGCTGTATAAATAATGGGAGGCACCTTAGAGTTCAGAAGTGACTTTGGCACACTTACTGAAAAGGCGACGGGGAAGTAGCAGATTCACAGCTAGAAACCCAACAACTTACCTTAACTCAAGATGGAACCACTAGCTCTGTTCTATCAAGCACCATAGTCTTGGAGCAATTTCAATAAGATGGAGGCAGTTCCTACGGAATTCAATATTTCACACCATCAGCAAGCACAGCTTTATTTCTTTAAAAGTGCAAATACATTTTGGAGGGATAATATGAGGAATGGATAACATCACCAGGGCTATTATCAGTCGACCGTTGATCTAATGCATGCCCATTGTCTCCTTTGATATGAAAGGGAAATGATAACAACAGAAAACAGGGACCTGAATAGTAGAACACTTAAAATCTCCCCAGCTTCAGATTCTACCAATGGATCACAAGAGCTAATAAAGACCTGGAGAGTGGGTGCAAGTCTGAGTAACTACTAGGCCAGGTTGATCTCATTCGGTATAAGTTTGCTCAATATGTTTAGATGAGTGGCTGGGGTGGGCATTTGTTCTGTAAAAAAAATGGAGGATACTCTGTTATTTTGTAAAACAAACTGGGGGATTCTCATTTTTCTTCTGTACCTACAATCAAAGTATCATTTTTTTTTTACTGTTAGGAGAGTTGATTAGAATCTTGATTGGCTGTGTGAAAGTACTGAAACTTCAAGTTTCAATCAGTAACACTTATCTTTCCTAATTTTTATTAACCACTAGACTGGACACCAAGCTAAATAGATGCCCCATTTAGTTTTGGAATCTTAACAGTCATTACATTTATGGAGCATAATTGCATTTAGAAATAAGCAGATCAATTGTTAAATGTGGTCGCAATAAACTTATAGTTTCTAGATATTTTGATGACTGTGTCCAAACTTTTCCCAGAGCAATACAATTTAATTGCCAATTGAACAGCATTGGAAAGGGGGGGGGGGCTGGTTAGTAATTTTAATAGGCTCAATGATCATTTCCTATTGTCAAGTAACCGAATGGCAGGTAGCAGGTGTGTATCTGCATATATTCATAAAGCACTACAATGCCTCTTTGGAAGACAAACTTCTTTTCATGTTAACAAAGAAAATCAGAAGCCACACAGTAAAGTGTTTTGCTGTAAGTAGTTAAGTAGCTGGCTGATTGCTCCAAGCCTGATAAGAGACCAGCTGTTCCAAAGGAAAAAGAGTTCCATGCAGAGCTTTCCTGTCCTTAGAGTAAATTAGCACCTGATACAAGGGGGGGAGGGTTTGCATGTTCATAGAGCATTATTGTTACCTAATCATGCTGCATTTCTTCTTTCCTAAGATCCCCCCGCCTTCCATTATCTATTCAAACCTCTTTTGCCCTCTTTCTGCCAAATACCCCTATCCAAACACCCGTTTAAGTTTTTCCCCAAGTCCTCTTCTTCCTTTACACTGTCTCACTTCCATACCTCTGCCTCTCTTTCTCTTAGGCCTACACTGTACATCTCTTCAAAAAAATTTAAGTTGCTATAGCATAATGGTTAAGTGTTTGGCCTGTGAATCAGAACTCTGTTGGTTCGAATCCCAGTAGTGCCGTGAGCTCAGCAAGTGGCTTTCCCCAGCTGTATTGTGGGGATAATAACACTGAATTTGTTCACTGCTCTAAGTGGGATACTAATCTGTTTAAAGGAGCTATTATTATGACCTAAGTAGACACTGGACTCCAAGTAGACAGAGGTTGTAGGTAACTACATTGGCCCAAAGTACCATGCATTTTCCAGGTCAAACCAACTTGCCAAGAGAAACAAGAATGAACAATAAAGTTCATCAGGATTCAGTCTGTTAGGCTTTAAGATGCTAGAAGACTTCTAGTGGCTTTTCTTCCAGCACCCCTCATATTTGATATTTACATACGAATGTCCCTCTGACATTCAATAAATGCACTAGTTGTGAAATAACATTTTTAGTGACAAGAATTTACAGTACAAGATGCTTGAATTGCTACCTAGGTTTCAGGTAAAATTTTGTTCTATGCTGATTTTTTGCAAACTACTGTAGAAGCGATATATTGTCGGAGGCTTTCACGGCCAGACAACGATGGTTGTTGTGGATTTTCCGGGCTGTATTGCCGTGGTCTTGGCATTGTAGTTCCTGACGTTTCGCCAGCAGCTGTGACTGGCATCTTCAGAGGTGTAGCACCGAAAGACAGGGATCTCTCAGTGTCGACACTGTGCTACTGGACTCTTTTTGAATCTGAAATACTGACAATCTTGTGTCTTTTTTAAAAAATCAGGTTACAACTGTCATGGCTATATTTTAAAAATGTATCTTAAACACACATAGACAAGGTGTTTACTCACTTTGATATGCTGTGCTTCTTCTTTAGAAGTACATGGTCTCAAATTGTACCAATGGCACTGTTACCCTTAAATCTGTTTACGGAGTGTTCAGAATTGGATTTGTGAACAAGTTTATTTTTCCATGCAACCTGCTGTGTAGATTTCATAATCCAAAAGCACATTCTTTCCCAAAATATGTTTACCAAAGAATATCCCTTTGAGTCCTGAGTCTGATAAAGCACTCAGAAATCATTTGGCCAGTACAACCCACAAGTCTATTTCATTACCCATTTATTTCTATCTGAGTTTTTATGTTTGGGGTTCTTTTAAGGGCTGAGTTCATCTTTTTTGGCACATATGATAATACAAATTCTAGGGTAACTACCATTTGCCAGAGGGTGTGGTTGGCTACATTGGCAGCACTCACAGGAATGGAGATATTCAATTATTACGCAGACAGCATAGTGAGAGTTATTATTTAATTTAATTAATTACTTTATATTCCTGACATGCCTCATCCCAGCAGTTCCAGTAAATATAATTTAAGGCCACATAAAATAACCAATTAAAATTAAGAAATAGTAACTTGCGCACCTCTGCTGATCCTTGGCCTCCTGACACGCAGCCAAATAAAACACTTTTGACAAGTCTTCAGGGCAAGGTAGTCACTGAGAATATCATTCTGCATGCCTTTCTTTTCCGTAAAAGATGCACTTCAGGACGAACAACTGGAAACTTTGCTCTTGGGCATCCAGGAACATCTCCTCCCTTGCTTCTGGCAAACCTCCACCTCAAGCCTGTTGAGTTAGGTGAAATATCACTTGTATACTTTGAGGAGTATTAGGGAGGGTGTTAGCCTTAGTACACCTCTGTGTATGTGTTATGAATAAAGAAAGCTCATGATGGCGGAGAGAGTGCCACAAATGTCTTGCCCAGGACCCACTATGACCTGTAGCCAATCCCTCTGAAGTACCATACTTCCCCATGTAAGTGGTCAGCCCAGCCTCTGCCATCTTTAATAGCCATTCAATATGGCTACCTGTGATATTAAAATGGCAGTATGGATTGCAGCCAGGGGGATTCCATCTAACAGTTGCTGAGTCCTGCCTGGAAGACCCAGGCATGAATGGAATGCCGCATCTAAAGGCAGAGAGATTAGTGATGATTAGTTTTGCAGCCTCCCCAGCCTCTAAAGGAATCCAGCGCAACAAAGGTCTCGCAGAGTCACTCCCACTTATCATGGAAGGAAGAAAAGGAATGTGTTGAGATCTTCTGTCCATGATTGAGAGGAAACTCAACTAGCATTCATAAGTGATATGATTTATTCCTGGGAAGGTACATTCCACAACTAAATCCATCAACTTAGCTCCAGTGGACTTCATTAACAAACTGCTCTATTATGCAGAGTCAGGACAAGTTTTGCATCCTCTTTCACATGCCCTGGCAGCTACCAATCAAGATAATCAAACATTTTGTAAATCCCAGGAACTGACCATTGGAGTCTTTGTTCTAACAGCTAGATGGGACACCCCCCTCGGGGCACGTTTTACCCTATAAAAGTAATGCCCTGGCCTAATTCAAATTATACACACTTACTAGATCCAAAGTGCTGTTCCCTTGAGGTTTGCCTTAAGCCTCTTGCTCTCCTGGCCAAGAACGCTGGCATTTGAAGCTACCCTCTTCTCCAGCAGACTGAACTACTCTTCAGGATAGGTAGATATACTTTGTCCTCCCTCACTCTATTCCAACTTCTGACTAGCTTCCTAGGACTCTGTGTGTGTATAACCATTTTAGTAATTACACCTGTGTATGCGTGTGTTTTCCCCCTTCAGTAAAAGTTTGTTCCTTGAATTTAAAGCATCAGCCTCGTTTGTTATAATTGGAAGGGACCCCATAAAAACTGATGGAAAAGATCCCATAGTTACCAGCCTCTCGCATAGCTATCTTCCTTGCTGCTAATTCCTCCCACAAATTCTATTTACTTGCAAGGAGACCATTCCCGGTAACAGATTAATTGGCGGAGCTCACGGGCATCATCCTGTACTTCTATAAATTCGGACTGATCATCCTGAGGTCTAAGGGCCAAGCTACACATGACGAATGACACTTGAACGGCAAGTGGATTGAGTGGAGGGCAAGTGAACAGGGAGAAATACACTTGCTGTTCAAGTGTCATTTGTCATGTGTAGCTTGGCCCTAAATCTGCAGACGTGGGGAATCTTCCCTCCCCCGCGAAAACATTTGAGCCTGGTGAGCGCTTGTGAATCTCGTGTGTATGAAATCTTTAGTTGCCCCTGATTTGGGGAGGGAACCTTTACTCAATTTTTCTGCATTTTACTCCCTGGGAATTGTTCCCACACATTATTTCGGTCTATTTGTCGGGTGGGAAAAGTTAGGACACACTTTCCCCGGTCCCCTCCTCTGTAGAAGTTAATACCCAACGGTTAGGGATCAGGATAGTGTCCTCCCAGTTGCATAGAGGTCAGGACAGGCCTCTCTAAAAAAACCACAGAAGGAATTTAAAAACTGAGCCATGTGACTTTGAATTTCAGCTGCCGAGCCACTTAACTTGAGAAATCAGCTACCAAGCCATAGACCCTGTTTAAATAGGGTTAGCAATTATTCCAGTTGAGGAGTTGGTACCGCTACTTTCTGAAAATTAGCCATATTAAATGTACTTGACCAGTTGTCCAGTTTGGTTCCTAAAAGCCTTCAATGGGCTTAGACTGGAGTAACTCTATTTAGGATTGCAGTACAAATTTCCCTTTCTATTCTGCATGCAAGGGTCACCAAATGTGGCTCAACTGAAATTGAAGGTAAATTTGGTGGGTTCTCCTCTGGCAGAACATCTTAAGAATGTTAAAGGAAGGAAATTAGATGAAGTTAAGAGTGACAAAATTGGGTAGGGTAAATTATACATCTGTAGGATGTTTCTAAAAAACAACAACCAGTCTTTGCTGGTTGAATACCAAAGCATTCATTTTGCTCAATATAACTGTTTCCTCTCCTCTCAAAAGAAGGATTCCCCTAATAGTACAGGTAAATATAGTCAACAATATCATGTTACTGTCTATTTCCATTGCTGGAACTGTTTGAGAAATAGATGCCAGGACTCCTTTCCAAACATCCCTGATGACAAGGAGGGAGTGTACAGATTGATATTTCCTCTGCACTTAGGGGTCATGCTCATGAGCTGACAATTGGGGGGGGGGAGGTGGAGGTGGGGTCAGTCTGCTCATGCTCACTCCAACTTTCTACAAGTTCAGTCGCTGCTTAGAAGGGTCTACTGAGTCAGAGCATCAGCCTCTCATTGTTGAGTGAAGGGATGAGGTAGAAAAAAAAGAACAGTCTAGCCATGTCAGAATGAAATGAACATTTATATCCATTTTGCAGGCTGATCTTCTCTCACTGCTGCTGTTGCTTGACTGGAGATGGTACAAGGATGCAGAGATCTCTAACCAGTGACAGAAGGCAGTGTCCTTTCCCTCATATCTGCAGATTCTAAAAAGCTGGCCGGGCAAAGATCTCAAGATCAAGATAACACATACTGTGGTATTCCTCATGACTATGTATGGATATGAAAGTTGGATACTGAAGAAAGCTGACAGGAAGACCATTAATTCATTTGAAATGTGTTGCTGGAGGAGAGTCTTACAGATACCATGGATGGCTAAAAAGAAAAATAAGTGGGTTCTAGATCGAATCAAGCCTGATTTCTCTTTAGAAGCTAAAATAACAAAACTGAGACTATTGTACTTTGGCCACCTCATGAGAAGACTCACTGGAAAAGACAATAATGCGAGGAAAGGAGGAAGGCAGTAGGAAAACAAGAAGACCCAACTTGAGAGGGATTGACTCGATAAAGGAAGCCACAGCTTACAGTTTCTAAGACCTGAGCAAGACTGCCAATAATAAAACATTTTGGAGGGCATTAATTCATTCATAAGATTGCCATAGTTTGGAAGCAACTTGACTGCACAGCATACACATAGGCACAGAAGGTATAATGGACCAGATTGAGTATGTTAAAGATAAGGTTAAAGATCCTGCCAGGTGGACTCAGGATGGGCTAATTTAGATTCCAATAAACAACACTTGTTCAGTCATATGCAATAATAAAGGTTTGGGCAAGGAGTGAGTGAGCCTTCCCCCCATTCCACTTAGTAAAATACTACCTCTCATTCCTATGATACAAAATATGACTACTATTTTGGACGGGGGTCTGGGTTAACAACAAAATAAATGTGGTATAGTCGTTAGAACATTGGTTTAAGAGCTCGGAGAACCAGGTTCAAATCCCCACTCTGCCATGGAAGCTGGCTGGGTGACCCTGGAGCAAGAACTGTTAGGGTCCAGTCATAAACTGTCAGACTTGTCGTAGGGTTAAGGCAGAAGACAGGAGAATTATGTAAGCCGCTTTGAGTCCCCATTGGGAAGAATAAAGTAAGTGAATAAATAAATGTCTCAGTCATGATTGCCAGGAGTTGGACCTAATTTTGGCATGCTAAGCATTTATCATTCATAGAAGTGCCAACTGGCAAAATGAGATGTTGCAGGGAACAGGTTGGTAGAAATGGTGCTGGGCACTCACTGCTACATATGCTTGAGTTGCTGATAACCCATTAAATGGGCAGGAACTGAGTTCCTACAGAGAATATGCCACCTACTTGCTCCTTTTTCCCGCATACCTAATTAGATGTTCAGCACTGTCAGAGCCAGGAGCATAACATATTTGGCAGTACATCCAATGTACATGGTCCCAATGAGCCAATTCGTTTTTGTTTTGTTTGTTATATTTATATTCTTCTTTTACTTTATCATAGAATTCAAGAAGCTTACATAGGATTTCCAGGGTGTCACATCAACCCAGGGACTGAACAGACCCAGTTCTACTTGGATATAGCTCTCCAACCATACCTTGGGACCACTACTACCGCCATGACCAAACATTGTGCTGTGTGCAGAAGATCTATGAATACATACAAATATCAAACACACAATGAATTATAATAGTGTGTATAGTAATTAGGCAGCACACACAAAGCAACAATCAATGTTACATATGGTGCAATAATTTATCCCACATGTGGTGAAAAGGATTGCTGTTGTTTCTTCTCTTAAGCTCATGACTTGGTGACTCATGCAATAAAAAGATTAAAAGGAATACATTATAACAAACAAATGTTACTGAATAATTCAGATATAGTAAAGCACACTAGGTATGGTAATAAGTGATAAGCAGAGAGATATGTTGGTTACATCCAACTTTCAAACAATGCATATTTTTGACCCAAATGAAAGAAAAAGAAATTAAATCAATACTTCCTGGAGCAGGGGAGAGATTTCATTGTATTAAAAAGTGAGGTGCATTGTTTATTGACTTGGAAGAAGATGGTAGTTATAAAGAACTCTTAGGTTCCAGCAAGTTTTTGTTTCAGATCTTCTGGACAAAGAAACCACCAGGGCAACTATGAAGTTTTAAATTCTCCACTTTTAAAACTGGAAAGAACATAAATAGAATCAATATATCTAATTCTCAGAAGATACTTAAATCCAGAGACTGAAGATATGAACAGACAAGACAGACCTGAAAAAAAACAAGTTTGCAGAAAAATCTGCAATCTTAAAAAAAAAATGGGGAGGGGAGAACACCCCGAAAATAATAGAAGCAATGAATGAATTCAGTGACCATTGCTAAGCAACAGCAGTGAAAGGCAAGGGCAGAGCCTTTTCTGGGGCTGTTTTAGTCTTTTAGGGGCTAGGCTTGGTAGCAGCCATAGGACAGCTTGTTACAGGGTTGCCAACTTCCAGATAGGGCCTGGAATTCTCCTGAATTTATAACTTCTCTCCAGACTACACAGATCAGTTCTCCTGGAGGAAAGAACAGCTTCAGAGGTTGGAGTCTGTGGCATCACATCCCTGCTAACTACCCTCACCCTCCAAATTCTGCCATCCACAGCACTGCTCCCAAATCTCCTGACCTGGTGTTGGTGACCCTAGCATGCTACCATGTGACTAGCATAACTTACCCAGACCAGATGCTCACTACTGTTCAATAGCAGCCATTCCACAAAATCCACTGTGGTGTAGTGGTTAGAGTTTCAGAACAGGATCTGGGAGATCCAGGTTCAAATCCCCACTCTGCCATTGAATCTCATGAGGTGACTCTGGGCCAGTCACATGTTCTCAATCTAACTTACCTCACAAGATAGTTGTGAGGATAAAATGGAGGCGGGGAGAATGATGCAAGCTGCTTTAGGTTCCCATTGTGGAGAAAGGCAGAATATAAATGAAGAAAATAAAGATCAATGTAGCCAAATACAGGGAGCAGACCAAAGAAAGCTTAGTTGGTGAGTGGGAAGGGGAGAAGAAAGCAGAGAAAACATTCTTCTGTGCAAATTAGAGCTTCCAGACAGTCTTCAAGGGCAGCCCCATGTACAGCGCATTGCAGTAACCTAACCTAGATGTTATCAATTATGCACAAATAATAAACATATTTTTGAGGAGATATTTCAATAAATCTTACAATGAGTTGTATTTAGCAGTAACTTTCCACTAATAGAAAGAGAGGCCATTTTTTGTTGTAGATTTTCTGGGCTGTGTGGCACTGGTCTTGGCATTGTAGTTCCTGATGTTTCACCAGCAGCTGTGACTGGCATCTTCAGAGGCACCAAAAGACAGAGATCTCTCAGTGTCAATGTGTGGAGAAGATGTTAGCAGGTAATTTATATCTACTGAGGAAGGTGGATTTGGGCAGAGTCATCCTGTAAGAGTTTCCCAGGTTTTGGCATGCTAATGGGGGGAAGCTTCACTGTATCCTGAGGAGGTTCTTTTGCATATGGATTGGTGGTTGATATGCTAATCTTATCTGTAGGGCTATTGTAAGATGTCGGGTATTTTGTTAGTCTAGTGTTTTTCAGGACTGGAAACCATGCCCTATTCATTCTTAAACTCTATTCTTTCCCGTTGAAATTGTGCTTATGTTTATGAATTTCAATGGCTTCCCTGTGCAATCTGACAAAGTAGTTGGGTGTGTTGTCCAGTATTTTAGTGTCCTGGAATAAGACACTGTGTCCTGTTTGAGTTAGGCTATGTTCAGCCACTGCTGATTTTTCAGGTTGGCCAAGTCTGCAATGTCTTTCATGTTCTTTTATTCTTGTCTGGATGCTACGCTGTGTGGTCCCGATATAAACTTGTCCACAGTTGTAGGGTATGGGGTATACTCCTGCAGAGGTGAGGGGGTCTCTCTACTGTCTTTGCTGATCTTTTCCAATCACCACCCTGGTTTTTTTTATCCTATTTTACTTACACAAAAACTCCAATCACCACCCTCGACAGAAAAGAGGCATAATAAAAACATTAGTAGACCACGCAAGACGGATATGTGAACCGTACTTTCTCAACGAGGAAATTAATCATCTAAACCACGCACTTCAAGCAAATGACTACTCCAGAAATGAAATCAGAAGAGCGATTAAACCAAGGATAAATTAAAAAACTAAGGAAAAACAGTCTCCCACAGGAAAAGTGTTTTTGCTGTATATCAAAGGAATCACTGATCAGATGGGAAAATGTATGAAAAAGCACAACTTACAAACAGTATTCAGACCCACCAGAAAAATACAACAGATGCTATAATCAGCAAAAGACATCCTCAGGATACAATGAAGCCTCCCCACCATTAGCATGCCAAAACCTGGGAAACTCTTACAGGATGACTTAGCCCAAACCCACCTTCCTCAGTAGATATAAATTACCTGCTAACATTTTCTCCACACATTGACATAGAGAGAATTCTGTCTTTCGGTGCTACACCTCTGAAGATGCCAGTCACTGCTGCTGGCAAAACATCAGGAACTACAATACCAAGAACACGGCCATACAGCCCGGAAAATCTACAACAACTAATGTTCTCTAGCCATGAAAGCCTTCGACAATATATAGAGACAGGTTTTGCTGATTAAAAAGAACAACTGGGGTGGAGTGATGGGAATGATGAGAGCTATTTAATTCCTTTCCTTGCGCCACTTTCCTGTGCCCTTAAGATGATGTTTTTGTGTATTAGTAGACTTTGGGTGCTGCTAAAAACACTTATTTTAAATTGCCAGTGATTATTGGAAGCCTTCCTGATCTTCTGTAGGAACTTGTGTTACATAGAGGAAAATTCAACGGCAAAAGCTTTTCCCAATCTGAAGGTGCAGTAAAGGAATGCTACTCATCTTTTCTATTGTATAGTCAATCCAGAATAACTAATTACTGTATTTCTAATCTTCCAGTGACTTTAAATTGTAGTATGGGGACCCTGATTCAAATTAGAGCCACGTAAGGATTGAAAGACAGTTTAATGATTCCATCTCAGTCTAGTTTTGTCCATCAAAACTGTCCCCCAGAAGGAAAAGTAATACACTTTTGTCCATCTTTTCCCTTTCAAGGCCAATAAGAGAGTAGGGAGAGTAACAGTTTCAGTAGGTAAAACTATGCAAAGATGGAGGGGTCAATTCACTCTGAGCCTGCATTGCAGGGAGAGCGGACTATGAGTCTAATAAATAAATAAGTAAACCCTCTCCCCTTTGTCAGGCTATGGAATCCCAGTTATCTCGAGTTCGTCTCCCACCCCTTCTGCAAGAAGCACAAGGTCTCTTGGTTCAAAAGGTTTATTGAAAGACTATGCTCAGGATACAGGTGTCCATAATCCAAGGGCTGGAGAGGCCCCTGGCTGAACGAAAGCTTTGTTGAGAATGGCATGTAAAACGAAAGTTACAACACTTCAAACACCCATTCCCAGCCTCCCCTCTAGTCCTGTCTGCAAAGCCCTGAGAAGACGAGGACATCAAGGTCGTTGGCTGGGTCGGATAGATAAGACTCTTCACTCCCATGAGTATGAACGGCCTGGATGACATCTGGGCCAATTGGGAGGAAAACTGGAAAACTACTGATTATAACAAGAGTTAATATGGCGTTGCTCTGGCTAGAAAACTGACATCCTGACATTCTGCCCCCCTTAAGACCTTCCCTCACCCTTTAAGCTCCGGTTTCTCAGGGTACTTTCTGTGAAATTTAGCAATCAATTTTGGGGCGTTCACATTGGAGGCTTCCACCCACTCTCTGTACCCCTCCTCAAAGTCTTTCCACCTGACTAGGTAAAAGATCTTGTTGTGCCTCTGTTTTGAGTCCAAAATCTCTTCTATTTCATAATGTATTTGGCCATCCATGAGGGTAGGGTGGGGCACCGCTTTTTCAGAATGCCAATCATCGGGGGGGGTGCCTTCTTGAGGAGACTGACATGAAAGGTGGAGTGGACCTGACGAAGGTTTTTGGGTAATTCTAATTCCACAGTCACGACATTGATTACTCTCTTTATTGGAAAGAGTCCCAGATACCTCAGGCCTAACTTTTTACTGTGTTGTTCTGTTTTGAAGTTCTTGGTGGAAACATATACTTTGTCTCCTGGGTGCAATTTCCATTGCTCCACACGATGGCGATCGGCATACTTTTTATAGACCGCTTTGGCTTTGTTTAAAGTTTTTTGGATTACAGCCCATTGCTCGGTGAGAGAGGTCCACCATTCTCCCAGATCTCCGGATTTCTTGGACTCTGGGCTGGTTTCAAAGGGGAAGGCTAAACCCTCGTAACCATGCACAATTTTAAAAGGAGATTCTCCGGTCGAGCTGTGGACCAAGTTGTTATAAGCGTATTCAGCAAAATGAAGAAATTGTGTTCAATTGTCCTGTTGGAAATTAATATAACATCTGAGAAATTGTTCTAATACTTGATTAGTTCTTTCCAATTGTCCGTCGCTCTCGGGATGATAGGTGGAGCTCATTCCTTGTTCAATTCCCGCTACTTGTAGGAGCTCCCGCCAGAAGTTGGCAACAAACTGTACTCCCCGATCCAATATCACCTTGGAAGGAAAAGAATGCATTCTTACAATGTGTTTCATAAACAGACTGGCGAGTTTCTTTTCCGTAAGCACGGTTGTGCAGGGGATGAAATGGGCTTGTTTGGAGAACAGGCCTACTACCACTAGAATACAGGTGCAACCTTTAGAGGGAGGTAGATCGGTGATGAAGTCCATCGAAATGACATTCCAGGGCCAGGAGGGGGTTTCCAGTGGTTGCAACAGTCCCGGGGGTTTCCCCCTTCTTGGTTTTGCCATTATGCAGGTAGGGCAGGAAGCCACATATTGGGAGACATCTTTTCTTATGCTGGACCACCAGAATTGTCTTTGCACTAAATGCAGGGTCTTTAAATACCTGAAATAGCCTGCAGTCTTGGCATCATGACATTGTTGTAAAACTTCCTTTCTCAGGCTAGCCGGGATGTAGAGTTTGTCGTCTTTAAACCATTCTCCGGCTGCCATTTGTGTAAGTTTTTCTGTGGGTGCTTCCTCCCCCTCTTTTCCCACCTCGCTTTTCACTTTTCCTCTTCACCCCTTGCGTTTGAAAAACTGAAAACCCAATTTACTTCAGAACCGGTCTTACAACACCCCGATGAGAACCGTGCCTTCATAGTGCAAGTAGATGCCAGTGACTCAGCCATGGGGGGTGGGTCTTAATGCAGAAGGGAGAAGATAACAAAATACGGCTGTGTGCTTATCTATCTTGAAAATTCATGGAGGCAGAAAGGAATTGAAGTGTGTGGGAAAAGGAAGCATTTGCAGTTAAAGTAGCTCTCACTACTTGGCGCCACTGGCTAGAGGGAGCTCGACACCCCTTCCAAGTACGGACAGATCATAAGAACCTAGAAGCACTTCACACTGCCAGGCGCCTTAACTTCGTTGGGCCGAATTCTTTTCAAAATTTGATTTCATCTTAAATTTCCTGCCCGGCAAATCTAATTTCCTTGCGGATGCTCTTTCGCGCATGCCGCAACATCAGAGCAGGAGGGAGGAGACTATTGACACTGTCTTCTCTCCTAGCCAATTGGGAGGAGCAGTGACTACTCGCAGCTAGGCAACCAAAGAGCAAATGAGAAAGCAGGAAAGCCACGAGGGGTGGAGAGGAAAAGTGAAAAGTGAGGTGGGAAAAGAGGGGGAGGAAGCACCCACAGAAAAACTTACACAAACGGCAGCCGGAGAATGGTTTAAAGACGACAAACTCTACATCCCGGCTAGCCTGAGAAAGGAAGTTTTACAACAATGTCATGATGCCAAGACCGCAGGCTATTTTGGGTATTTAAAGACCCTGCATTTAGTGCAAAGACAAAAAATGTTGGGAAGACCCAGTCACTGATGCTACAGTATGTCTTCTCTTTTGTCTTTTCCCCACAAACAGGACTTCTGCATTCAGGATTAAAAGAACTAAATAGGAGGTCCAAACTGTACTGTTATTGCAACTTTGTGTTTCCTGTGTGGGTTGCTTGGGGTCTTAAGTGTTATAAATAAACATATAAATAAAACCCCAGTGTAAACTATAGGATACTAGAACACTAAAACTGAAGTAAGAGGTAATCTTAAACTGGATTTAAAGGAATAGAGTAGTAGTGCTTGTAAAAAATAGCAACACTATTGAAATATTGTGTTTTTTAGATAGTTAATTTAGTTCAGGTCTAAAAGCAAGACAACCAATTAGCTAAAAACCCTTTCATTCACTGTGATCCCTAATTTTATTGTCTGAACTGCTCTAATTACATGTATCCGTCACTGTGCCCTTCAACAGAATGCTAAAAGCTAAATAATCTGCTATATCCAAAATGAAAATCTCAATTTAGGTTTCATAACAGTTTCCTAACAATTAGGACAATTACACAGTAGGGGGCATAGGGTTTGTTTGGCTGGCAAAAGCCAAGAAAATTGTCACTATAGATCCGACACTGAAATTAATTGTAACCTTAACAAAGAAATAAAGAAGACACTATCAGCAACAGAGAAAATCCCGCAACCTCAGTTTCCAGAATAAATTCCGTCAGTTCTAGGGGGAATCTAAAGTGGCAACCTCAACTTGTTCAGCTTTTATGATGATCTTCATGTTGCTGGATTATTCTTTCAAGAAACCAATATTTTGATTAAAAGATTTTTTAAAAGATCCTGACAGACAAAACTTCTGCTCCATTATTAAACAAAACAAAACAAAAAAGACATCAAATTAGATTTTACCATTCCTACTGTAAGGACAATTTTATGGCAAAGAAACCACAATTATCCTGCCTCTATATATTGAACACAGCAAGTCCCGTTGTACTCTTAAAAGAAAGAAACAAGAACAATTGACTTAATGTGGAAATAAGGAGGCAGCGAAAGCAATCGTTGCATGGAAAAAATGTAGAAGAAGATGTTTTGATGTATTTTAGGATTATATGTCAAAAACAGTTTAGGATGTCACTGGGCCTTGCATGTAACTGGAGTAGAAAATACAATGCATGAGAGCTCTTTGGACAAAACCTTTGTGTGTTTAGTGCTGATTGATGTACTTGAACAGAAAATGTGATGGATTATGATTTTTGGAAAAAATCATTACGTGCCATCTGCAGAGTAAGGGAAGGTCCGTGTCTTGACACCTCCTTCTTTTTAAAAAAACAGTCTAGTGTGACCTTGATTCTTTATATCTGAGTTAAGAATCAATCCACCTGACCTAAATTTCACATCATTACTCAGATTGTGCTTCGTGGAAGAATTCTGTCAAAGGCTGTGTGTCCTTGGTTTGGAAATCATTCAGCTCTATCTAGTATAGGAACCATCATTCTATCCTGGATAAGCACTTCTAAGTAATCACAGAGGAGGATACGCTTGGTGAAAAATTAGGGCAGAGGCCATATCCTCAAATTCATGTAGGCAAGGGCCAGAAGAGTTTTGTTTTGAAATCTCAAGCCTGGCCTGCATGTGCAATTTCTGTACCTCATCCATAATTCAACAATATAGGCTTTAATTTGAAAAGAAGGCTCAAGTCTGCCTAGAACTGACACCATCTATCCACTCCTGACATTTTATTATCTCATCAGTTTAAAACCCATTTTTTTATCATTCTTCTTCATACACTTGAGGGAGCTTGTAACAGGAAGGCAAAACCTAATTATTAAACCAGTGTTAAAAACAAGCCTTTTATCTGTTTAAGATGGAGAACCTGGTGGTGTTTATTCAATAGTAAGAAAGAATCTGTGCAGATGTTGTTGGATCTGGCTGATCTACCCAAGAACAGAAAAAGATTGCAAGTAAGAATTTACACACAAGTATGAGACGTATAGAAAAACTGTGAGACATTAGCACAAAAATGATGGTGATGGGAAATCCTTTGGCTGGAAACTTACTAGGTGACCTCCAATCCAGGAAGAGAGATATAGGAACAAGGTCAATGTGTGCAGAACGTTCTTAGTGACAAGGAATGCATAAAAATACTTGTTAGGAAACAACAGAGTTTCCCTTCGGAAAAGCACCATTCTATCAGAGAGAGAGAGAGCATTCTTTGCTATCCAAACCTAGTTAAGCTACCTATTGTCTATATCTTGCTTCCATGCTTAATTAATATGTTACCTTTTGTTATATGATGTACTTCAGATCTCGGGTCAATTATGTAAAAAATTGTCTAACAACAACAACAATAATAATAACAATAACAACTGTGCTTATATACCACTCTTCTAGACAGATTTGTGCCCCACTCAAAGCAGTGAGCAAAGTCAGTGTTATTATTGCTTGGAACAGGAACCTGTTCTAGGAAAGAAATGAGTATCTGTTCTGGAGCCTTGCATACCTTGATTATGTTTGTCTCTGAGAGCCAAGCTACAAGTGATGCCTTACACAGGTTGGATACTTGTCAGCTTATTTGGCTCTCAGGGAAGCTGACAAGTGTCCAACCTGTATCAGGCGTCACTTATTGCTTGGCTCTGAGTGTAAATGCAGTAAACTCCCATACTTCATCACCACATTCTTGATCAATTTCATCAAGCTTCTGAGACCACTGGTCAATGTAGGTAATTGCTGTGAGTACCCCATGTATACAGTATGATATGTGATAGGAATTTATGTTACCATAAGGAAATGCATATACACATGTAGCAGGAAGCTCTGTTAGGCAGACGGTCCCATGCTACATACATGTGACAAAACAGATACCCATGCTCATCAGATTTCTGCACATGAGATACGCATATTTTCCTACAGAGAAATAAGAACTGTGTAGGAAGTTTGTTTTGTGTGAGGAAGTCCTCTAGCACCTGCAAGCCTGTATTTGGGACCTGCTATTAATATTTTAGATTGAAGTCTGAGTACTCTCCCTCCCCATCACACCTAAAGGTCTTTAATTTCATACAGCTTATTCTCTTCAATCCTGCAAACACTTTTGAAGTGTTCCCTCTGCAGCATTAAAAGTGCAATTTGAAATGTTTGGGGGGAAAGGAGATCGCAACATTTACTGCATAAAATCAGGGAAGTTAATTAACTGGCAGGGTTTTTGTTTAACTTTGAGGAGTTGCATAACTTCATCTTCTTTGAGCTGCGCAAGCAAACCCAAGAGTAAAGCACATGCCTTTGACAATGAAACAGCTAAGAGCAAGAACAAAATGGGCTTTTGAAAGCTTCAAGCCCATGACAGCTGCGAGAGGGCAAATAATTCAGTAAGCGTCTTGGGTAAAATCAACTCCAATGACTTGATGCTTTGTTTCATCATTACGAACATAAAGGAGTTTCTTTTCTGTTATCAGCTGCGAGCTCTCCAGAGGGTTCAGACAAGATTTGATAAGAATAACACATTGAATTGAGATGGATACAAATGACAGCAACAGTCAACTTGGAACGATAGGGGGAGGGATATTATCCAAATAAACCACTATTCAGTGGTGTAAACACATCAGTGGGTGTTAAAAGAGTTAGGATTTTGGTCCATTTATGCCACTGCTGAACACTTTCAAAAGTGACATGGAGAAAGAGAAATATAACACATGGCAACAATCAAATAAATGGGAGCACAGTTTACACAGGTTTCTTTAGCATGGAACTGCAAAAAAATATATTGTGTATTTAGGTAGCATCTAAACAACATCTTTACTACTGTTTAAATGTTGTGTGACAGTGCATTTTGTACCCATATGCTTTACGGCAGCTTTACAGCAATTTTGCAGCATTGTGATTCAGCACAAGACACTACTCTTCAGTCAACAGCTGGTTGTTTTTGTTTCATCTCAAGCAGGGCCAGTCCGCCCATTGAGGCTGGTGAGGCAGCCGCCTCAGGGCGCTAAGGCGCTGGAGGGGCACCGGCCCGGGGGCAGGGGCGCATGGCACGGAGCTGCCGCTGCCACCATCCAGGAGCGCGTGCTGGCAGCAGCAGTGTGGGGTAGCTGAACGGGAGGGCTGGAAGGCCCCCCATGCGTGCACCCAGCCCCTGTGTGATGATGTCACTTGCAGTGATGTCATCACGCAGTACGGTGTGCGTGCATGCATGCACACACAGAGGCAGCCCTTAAACTGCCTCAGGCACCCACAACACTGGAGCCAGCCCGGATGTCAAGAATTTAGGAGTAAGCCAGAACCCAAGAACAAAGATGGACATGTACATTTTGTTATTTATTTGAATGCTTTTATGTTCTGTCCTGAAAATTCCAGTAATTTTTTTGTGTGAATAAAGAATTCCAAGTTGAGCACAGAAGTGTCTGTTTGCATGTACTGTTTTCCTCATTATATAATATAACTATCCCTAGGATTGTAGAGTTTAACACATTTCCCAAATGAAGTTTAACTAATGATAGGATGTACCGGACATATTATTCCTTCCCCCGACATTCAGTACAATCCTCCAGGTTTTCTCAGAATTGTTCGTTTATGTTCAATGGGACCGACTCCCGTAAATGTATTTAGGAGTCTGCAAACTTATTTTTCCTGAAGATGAGCGGTAGATAGGTGCATAGGAACATGTTTCCATTTATTTGAAAGTAAATTCCCTTTTTCGTTCAGTGGAGCTTACTCCCTGGTAAAAATTGCTTCTCAGTCTGTATTTTGGCAAAAAAAGTATAAACTATAGGATATTTTCCGATTTAAACAGGAAGCAACAGGGTCTCAGCATTGAGGGGGGAATTGACCCCAAATGTAGTGAAAACGTTAACAGCCCAGTGCTTCCAGTTCAAACCACAAGTGGCATCATCAGGAGAGTGCAAAGGAAGAGAAGCAGAGCCAATGCCCTCCAGTTTCAAGATAGGGGGACCTGACAACCCTGGCCTGTTCACTTGACTGCACAGTGTCCCTTTGCCAGGCACAAGGCACAAGAGAGCCAATGTGGTGCTGGGCTAGGATCTGGACATCCTTGCTTCAGATCCCCACCCTCCCATGGAAGCATTCTGGGTGTCTTTAGGCCAGGCACTCACCCTCAGGCTAACCTGCCTAGGATGAAATAGAGGAGAATGATGTAGGCCACTTTGGGTCTCCATTGGGGGGGAAAGGTGGAGTATAAATGAATTAAATAAATACATACAGTTCCCAGGGACATGTAACTCATTTATGTTCTACTGGGGCAGGGGGTGCATAGTGTAAATTTGAAACTGTCACATTGGCCTTCAATTTATCAGCTACAATATAGAGATTAGAGGGGAAAATATATTCTTTTTAATTTAACTTTTCTTTGCTTAAGAGGAATACCAAATAATTCTTCCTTCCCATTAATTTGTTGACAGTTCTAAAGAAATGCTGCTTCTGCCTTCTTATAGGTACTATGTTTATTGTTTTATGTGTCAATGGCTTATTGTTTTATGGCTTTATTGTATTAATTTTTTTTTATCACCAGCCATTTTGAGAATCCTGTTTAGTAACCTGGTAAAACCTAATATATATATATATATATAAACCTAATATATATATATATATATAAAACCTAATATATATATTAGGTTATATATATATATATATATATATAGTTCCACATCTTCGCACAAAAATGAAATCTCAGCAGTTATATACTGGAGTTTTGTAAAGTATGGTGTTACAATTTGAGAAACATGCCCTGTAGAATGTTGTACATTGCTAACCAATCACAAGTCTGATATGTTGCATAACAACCCATTATCAAGTCCAAGTTTTCATTTTGTGTTGTTATTTATTGTCATGATTTGATTCATGCTTCAGTTATGTTATGTCAGGCTTGTTACATTCTGATTCATTGACTTTGTAAATCTTTTTTTAATTAATTTAAATTGTCCTGCATAATTACCAAAGTTTTGAAATTTAATGGGAATGTCTCATTAACTTTAGGTTGCTTTGACTGAGACACAAAATGGGCTTAAGGCAGTACAAGAATTTGGGGGGTGGTTAATAGGAGAGTCTTCATGATCCAAAACTTTCCTTCCATAACTTTCTAAAAACAGTAACTTGGAGGATATTACAACACATAGAAGGGGTGTCCCCACGAACTCCTGAAATTTGAGCACTAGCATAAATGACGGTTGTTCTGAAAGGACATAAGGAGACCTGTAGCTCGGTGGAAGAGCATCTGCTAGGCAAGAAGAAGGTCCCAAGTGCAATCTTCAGTTAAAATGATCAGGTAGAAGGTGATATGAAAGACGGCACCTGAGACCTGCTGTCATCACAGCGGTCAGTACTGACCTTGATAGACCCATGATCTGACTCCGTATAAGGCTGTTTCATGTGTTCATTTTTAATATTTTTTCCTCCATTGGTAATCATATAACGGCATCTTAAATCATCAGGTTGTAAGCCCCAATTCTCAGCATTCACTGAGCTTTGCCTCCAGCTCTGTGCTGCAGAGACCTACTTCGCTATCCAGAAAGCGAGCAGAATAGAGCCTGGTTGCCACCCAAGGGCAGAAGTGGTATAACTGGGCTAATTCTGGGTCTCAGACAGTCCAGGAATAGTAGCACTAGCCATCAGCATAGCTGTGCTGCCAATTGTCCTCTGCCCCAGCCCCTCCACACAAGACCATGCTTGAAGAAAAAAGCTCCTCTTTGACACGACTAGGCATATCTAGATTTGAATATGCTCCCTAGGAGAAGCAGGATAAAAGCATGAAAGAATGACAGGATCAAACAATAATCTCAACATTATCTAGTTACTTAAGAGGGAGAGAAAGAAGCCAGGAGATAAATGTTTTTTTACCATCACACAGCCAAATGCTAAGTGCAGAAGGGAAAAAACTATTTTGCTCTGCTATAGACAATGGAAAATAAATGTGTGAATGAAAATATACACCTCTTTCCCCCTGAAATCAAATATGGTGTAGACATTTTGCAAAATAAAATTACATGTAGATTTACATTAGGATCTATGTATAAAATGGTTGAAGCCAAGACTGGAGTTTCTGCAGCCACAGCATCCTTACCACTCTTTGGCCTGTAGCAGTTGATGCTATAAAGTTCCTAGATTTTCCTGAAAATGAGAGTTGGTCTACATGTGAACATGACCATCCTCCTCGGGCCAGTCATTTTTCTCCAGTTTGCCTATGGTTCCCTTCCTCCTTGCATACAATGAATGGCTCACAATGAATGGAACCTTTCCAGTGTGAATTGAGCAGAACTATAGAGAAACCACCAGTTTGGTCATAGCAAACAGCAGGTGACATGGGCACAGGAACAAAAGTTACCTACCATCCGATCAGTCATGCACTGTGCAGGTTTGGATCCTCAGAAGGACCTTTAATACAGATAGAAGGATTTCTGCCCACAATGCACAATTTTCTCTTTCCCCTGCTCCTGCTGAAGCCCAGAGTGCTTCCTGAAATGCTGCTTCTGAGGAGCAGCATTTGAGGCAGCAGCAACAGCGGGATGTGACAAAGTCATTCTCCATCAATAGACACCCTTCCATCTGCAGAAATGCACCATGGAATCCAGACCTAGGATTACACCGATTGGAGTCAAAGATAGTAAACTCTGTGCAATTTGCTAGGTATAGAACATCATTTTAGCTGTAGTAGCACAAGGTGCTGTTCACATTGCTACAGCTAAAGAAAACTAACAGTAATTATAATAATTCCAGTAACATGTCTAAACACTCAGGGGCGGGGCGGGCCTATAGAGGCCAGGTAGGCGGTGGCCGCAGGCGTGGGGTGCCGGAGGGAGTGCTGGAGGAGGCTCGGCGGGTGGGAGCGCGCGCCACAAAGCACCAGCCTCCTATCCCTCCCACCCCGCGCCGCTGCTGCCGCCAGCACAAGCCCCTGGCCAGGCGCAGCCACCGCGGGCAGGCATCTGTGGCGGCGCACGCAACCGAGCGGGAGAGCTCGGAGGCCGCCCGCCGCAGCAATCGGGCCGGCGGCGGCGCGTGCGCTCCCGTGATAACGTCACACGTGACGTCATCACACAGGCCGGTGTGCGCGCGCGCACACGCGCTCGTGGGGGCGCCCGGCCGGCCGGCCACAAGCGAGGTAAACCCTTGCTCCGCCCCTGTAAACACTACACTTTCCCAAGGATGCACTATGGTAACCATGAGTAACTTCTGATTTTCTACATCTGTAGTGTGGGTAGGTAGGAGATCAGAATAAACTGTGCATGGATGTCATGTTACTTGTGAGAAGAACTTCAGGTGCATCAAAATCTTGCACTCACCAAAAAAAGCCTCTGTGGATACATGTTCCTTGCATCTACGCATGCGGGTTTCACACGCATGGAGCCCCTGTGTGCCGATAATAATGCAGGGGAGGCTGAAGATATTTTTGCCTCCTTAAGCAGATCCAGGCAGCATGGATCATCAGGATTATGTTGCACATCTGTCACTACCCTGACTGGTACCACTGATGGGCTAGACAATCTCAAGAAGAAGCTGGGGACCCCCTGTGTGCGGCCGCTACTGCTGAAGCTTACACTGGACTCAAGCCACATCCCTGGTCACCTCCCAGACATTGCTCTAATCGGGCTGCTTGGATCACTTGGATGATAAGCCATCCCTGGTATGAAGGCACTGACTGGGAGGACACACTGAGGAATGTGTGCTTCCAGAAACATGCCCTCAGGAGCCAAGGTGGCAAGGAAAAGTGCACACTGCAACGGGTTTGATTAAAATTTGATTGGTGCACCAGGTGCCGAGCAGAGCTGCTTTAGGGCTAGATTCAGTTTGAGGACTACCATTCATCCATCTGATTAAAGCATTTTAATTCATTCTGCTTCATTGTCTTCCACTAGAAGTCAAACTGGTTTAAGTATTTTTAAGTTATGCTAAGGCAACAAGATGCAAAAAAGAACAGGGACACTGTATCTTTAACAGCTGGGTAGAAGGTTGTAGAGGTGCAGGTTTTTTTCACTTGTACACAATAAGTGTCTCCTGTCACATACCCCTTTTAGTGCCATTATTGGGAGGGTGAGAAGGAATCCTCTCCTCTGAAATTTATTATATCTGGTCATATTAAATTGCAGTGCAACTGTACCATTCCCCCCCAAAATTAATACAGATATACATGCAAATGAAATATCTGCCTCTGGTTTATCATTCAAAATGCAGTATTACTGAAGGAACCTTTTACAATTATATCTTCCTAAATCCCATCTAATATTCTCAAAGGATTCTCCGATGATGCTTCTGTCTTGGACTAATATTTTCTGTTTCCTCTCCAAACAAGCAATTGAAAGCCTCATGCCTAAGCACAAATCTTTGGACAATTTACAGGACTGGAATCTGGATTGCATCTTATTCACCAAATGAATGTTTATATCCCTTAAGTATATTTGGACTTGCTGTCTGCATAGAAAAAGTAGCTAAAAGCTTTAAAATGCCATTAGTGGCTACAGTAATAGTTTGGGGAAGGTCAGCTGTTTATAAAAGGCAATAGGAAATTATCTGGGTTTTTTATATGAATCCAAATATAATGAAGCTCACCTTTTGAAAAAAAAATATCCCAGAATCTGTATATTTTATACACTTGCTAAATGTTGCCATAAGGAAATAGTTAATTGCAAAAAAAAAAATTGTTCCAGCACTAGATCAGACTGCTTAAAGGAATGGGGTTCATGGCTGTGTCCTTCCCTGAACTGTGTACTCACTCAAAGACTAATTAACGTGCAGGCATCACTAGCCCTGTTCACATGTTACAGTGAATGCACATACATCCTGCATGGACTGGGAAAGATGACAACAAGGAGGTATGATAACATCTGCATGTTTCCATTGGGTGCTTCCATATATGGCTGATGTACGGGCATTGTCGGTATGGATCTCCAGGGGTGGTAGATTTGGGCAGTTTCACTATGGACTGTTTTTTTACTAGACTTTACTCATTGGAGCCATGCCTTTTTGAAGTTCTGTCTATCTGCTGAGAGAGAATTGGAGCTTGACTAGTTGTGACCACACCATTAGCAATGTGCCCAATGAGAAGGGGATACATTTTTTCTCAATGCATATGTATGCAAATAAGCAAGACATGGTAAGTGGACCATTTGTTTGTTTGTTTGTTTGTTTGTTTGTTTGTTTGTTTGTTTGTTTGTTTGTTTGTTTGTTTGTTTGTTTGTTTGTTTGTTATGTCATTTTTAGTTCACCTTTCTCACTGAGACTCAAGGCGGATTACACAGTGTGAGATTAGTACAATCAGTATCAAGTACATTTCAATAAACAATGCCATAGGGTAAATAGATACAAGTTTAAAAGACTTAGCATTAGCAAGAATCCACTACAGAGTAGGAAAAAATACAGAAACAGTCTATGGTCCCTAACTCATTAGCGAAGCATCTGAGACCCCATCCCTACAATACAGCCCTCCCATTTGAGTAAAAAGCCATGTAGCACGCTGTCTATCATTTTACACCTGTGGGGGAGGAGGCTTATTTTAAACTGATGGCTGTGAATGAGTTAGGAATAGTTATGGTTTGAGCCAGATTCGGAATAGACCTACTTAAAACAATTCTCTTTCTTATGCAACTTTAGGAGAGAGTTCCTAATTTGCCCTTCTCTCCCCATCCTTTTTTTCCTGTTGTATCATACCTATTATGTTGTGGGTCATTATACACTACAAACTACACTGAGTGAATTGACAAAATGGCAGTGTATGATGTGGTAAATAAACAACTAAAATGAATATGATTGTATCAGGCCATAAGCTATACATTTTTTGCAACAGGCACAACCAAAGTAAATCATAAATGAAAGCAAATGTTCATTCAGAGACTTATTTCCTTTTTCTGAGTCTTTCAAAGTCAAGTCCATCTTTCCATTATCCAGGGCAAATTGCTTTGATGGCAAAATCTAGTCTTGACATCTGAGTTGTCTGTATAGCCTATTACAGTGTAGCACAGGCATAAAATATTGTTCCGAGAGTGGGGTTAGTCTAAAAGGAAGAAATCGAAACTCCTTGAAACAATTTATTAGGAGATGAATTCTCAATTTAGCTTCAGACAGAGAATTAATCCAATATCTTTTTACAAATTTTAGACTGCCAAGTGCCAACATTTTTTTTTCATCTCAATGCCCTTTTTCTTTGGGAAGGATGTAAAATTTGAATTTTCTCTGCAAAAAAGGGGAGCTGCAAACTAATGCAGTAACCAGAAGGGACAATGTGATTAAGGAATCAGGACAAATGACAGAATTAGGAGACAAATGTATCAAGAACTATAACCAGCATTATTTTGTATCTTTGTTCATTGATAAAATGTACAGTAGTTTTCCATTAATATAAGAATCCTTTCATTTAAACCTACCAGGGAACTTCCTCACTCCTTCACTTTTCATGTTATATGTCAATGGTTTATGATGGTGTAATGCCTTGGCACCAGAGTCTTTTAAATGACGAAAAATGTACTCAGAAGCTGGCACTTGAAAGGGCAAATCCAAGCGGTGTCGTTCCCCGTGTGAACATTTTAGGTTCAACAGAATGCAAATAAGCATAAAGGAATCATCACAGCTTGTCTCTTCAGAGAGAAATAAAAGGTCATATCTGGAATTAAAACCTAACATTGACTTGAAGGACTGAATGACCTGTTAGGATTGCAATCTTTTCTCCAGACACTGGACACATTTTTTTTAAATCCTCTGATGTGGCAGCCACACTTCTTCTTGGTGAGGGAGGTGGGAAGGTGCCAGTATGTATGGCCATTTCTAGGCATTGGTAGAGATTGCCAAATGTTATTAATTGGATCAATCAAATTAGTTATAATAAACATATTAATGTGAAAGATAGCTTGAATTTTATTAGTGCAACCACCTCTGCTTGGGGATGTGGTGGAATAATCATAATTCTTGTGGCACTATTATTAACATTTGGAGCATTGGTTCTGTAATCATTTGAGATGATCACACTAGTCATCTTTTGGTACACGTGGTTACTGTACTGGTCCTGTTTTATTATTTAGCCATGTAAATCATGTCTCTTCATGCTTTGAAACCACCCTCATGTTTATCCTTTTTTTAGTGAGAAGAACACTCCCGGAGTCCGTTTTGGAAAGTCATTTGGAGTCTCCCTATGTGAGGCTCATTTGCATAGCCCTTCAACAATTTTCCTTACGTTCCCTCCTCCCTTTCATCATTAGATTGCTATTTGTTTAACCAGGCTAGAAGAATTCTTTTAATTATGGCACCTTAGTGGATGGCCTATCAACCCAATTAAGCCTATCTCCCAATTAAAAATAAAGGCTTTTTTAAAAAAAAGTCTGTACAACTGAAAATGAATTCCTCAGTGGAAAGAAAACTGAGAAATACAGCTGAAGGAGAGAGTAATTATTAATTTGGTTTGGGGGTGGGGGTTAATGTTTATCTAAGCGCACACAAGTATGACTGAGTGGTGAGGTACAGAAGAAATGAAAGGCAAGGATAGTGTTAGCACTAGGGCCAACTGCTCTTTCTCAACTCCCTCACTATGTTTTGGTTCCTAGAGTTAGGGAAAGAGGCCAACTTTGGTCTTTAAGGACCAAATTACATGGAGAAAGACCCAGGTTTGCCACCAAAGGAACACTCTACCCAGAGCTGCTGCCCAGAGCAACAATGATACTTAGCATCTAATATAGCATTTCCAGTGCTCAAAGTACACATTGCACATTGTGCACATTGTGTGTCTTATGTGCTGTCAAGTCACGTCCTACTCATGGCAACCCTATGAATTAATGACCTCTAAAACATCCTAACATTAACAACCTTGCCTCAGGTCTAGACACATAATGAAAAAGCCCTGACCTTGACTGACGGCAGGCGGGCCACCCAAAGTGAGGGACAGGCAGCAGGTGACAGCCTAAAGAACACAGTTAGACTTTTCATTTTTAGAAGCAAACATAAAAGACCTATAAAAATGCAGCATGTGAAGTGGTGTGAAGACTCAGCTCCAAAGAAGCAGCAAAAGTCCGAGTGACCTGTATTTCCATTCTCTTGTTCTGAGCAAAGGTAGTCTGATTACACATTACAGCAAGATCTATGTTTCCCCAATGATATTATTCAGATGCTCCAGCCAGAGCAAGGGAAGAAGATGCGTCAATCACTCACATGTCCTCTCCTTTTATTTTTGTCACATTTGGACTGGCTTGGAGTATTTCAGTTTATTAGGCAACCTCACATGCAGACACCCAAATCTGCTACATTGTCAGATCAGTTTGAAAAGTAACTTCTTAAATATTGAATTGTTCCTGATCTCGACTGTCACTTCTCGTTGATTAGTTTAAGGGTTGTGCTCAGTTTGTTTAATAACCTTCCTGACACTGAACAAACAACCTAGGAAAGGAAGTAATTTGCAAAAGCAGGAGGAAAATAAAAAACAAATACAGGACAAGGACAAAGCTGCCTACAAAATAGGAAGAAGGATCCTATTAAAAATGACAAAATCATGACCAGTTCTTAAAAGGAAGTCAACAGATAGTGGCTGATCTGCATTCAAGTAAGACTTGAAACCAGAGGAAAGTTAAAGTTTTCATTAGCAGGACAGTGATAGCTCTTAATTAGAATTCTTGAAGCATATTAAATGGTATTTAGTTTCTAGCTCAATGCATCATTTTCTGTTAAATAATTGATTGCAGAACAGAGATTGTGTTTGTGGAATTTAAGAAAGTGATTAGGCCAGAGAACATTTTGGAGAGGGGGAATTACATCAATAACATAAGTGTTATGTCAGCATGACTCAGGGAATAGCACTCTTTGACTGGGACTGTGGACTTGATCTGCCCTCCTGAACACATTTCCAATCCCTGGCTAGGGTCTTTTTTACACTGCAACCTTATCCCAGTTTGTATCTATTTCTGCCGTGGATTTTTTAAGGTGGAAGAATCTCTTTTCAGACAGCAATGAAATCCATTTGCAAAATGCCCTTAAAATACTGCATCTATTTCAGATGGTGCTATATTTTTCTGCCCTTATTACTACTTGCTGCTGCTGCTACTATTGTCAGCCATTACTTCTATTTCCAGGAAGTACTGTGATGACAGCATCATCTTGTAAAATATCTGGACAATGGTATGGAATCCATTAATGTTGCTTTTACTCTAGCATCATTGAAAAGAATGAGGCATGTGACAGAATAATGCTGGGCTGGTAGAGGAAAGGATTTAGTTTCATAGAGTCAGGGAATGACATTGCACTTATAGATCCACAGATTTTGGTGCCTGAGGCAAATAGTTCTCCAAGGCAGAAACAAGGTATTATGATAAACTAATTCCTCTTTAATAGTACCCAAAAATGTCCCACCTGAGTCAGGCATACTGAAAACTGAATTTGGAATTGTTAACTAGAGTTACCAGCCTTCGGATGGTGGCTGGAGATCTCCCAGAATTATAACTGATCTCCAGGCCATAGAGATCAGTTCTCTGGTAGAAAATGGGTGATTTGCAGGGTGCATTCTATGGCATTATACCCTCCCCTCCCCAAACCCTCCCCTCTCTAGGCTCCTCCTTCCAAATGTCCAGGAATTTCCCAACCTAGAGCTGGTAACTTAAGCCTGAAAGGTTTTTGTGATGAAGTATCTGGGTCTGGACTGATAATTAGACCTGATTATTATACTAATAAGGTTAGGGCTGGAGATTTGAGGGTTCCAACCTGGGTAGCAGGCCCCTGCACCAAAAACTGTGGAACATATATTCCAACAGGCCAGAAATATAGAAATATTTTTCTGTAATACATTACTTAGTTTGACTGATGAAACCATATTGATTAAACTTCTTTTTTAATATTTTGGCCAAGCAAGCATCCTTCAAGCTTGAAGACTGGTTGTGTGCTCTGAGATAGGCAGAATTTCCCTGAGCCTTGGTTGCACGTTTCATATTTCCTCAACATTCATTATATGTTGTGAAATTAATGTTTTCTTTGATTAATAGGTACACAGCCTTCTCAAGTCTTCTCAAGTATTAAGGCTTTGAGTAAAGATTCCACACCCAACTGACATTTAAATTTGAGATTTTCTTATATTCTATTTTTAAGTTAATTATATGCTATTACTTTTATTATGAGTAGAAAATTTTATATTTGTATCATTTCATAATAAAATAATTACATTATAATATATGGAACCCTGTTCTATAAATACTGATTAAAGCAACCACTAGCAAATTAAACCCAACATGTTTCTTCATGATTTCTGATCTCTTGCTTTTCTTTTTTGATGCTCTTTGTATGTTACATAACGTTTGCTGTGTTATAAGGTGGTGCTTGCGTGTTTTAGAAATTAACCAATTTAATACATGCCTCTCATATTTCCATAGATGACTATGAGCCAAACTACAAGTGATGCCTGACACTAGTTGGACACTTGTCAGCTTCCCTCAAGTTTTGATGGGAAATGTAGGCAGCTTGGCAGAATGTTGGACAAGTGACAGTTGAAAAGTCTATTGGACAGCAGTCGGAGAGCCAAGCTGCAAGACCAGGATGCCTACATTTCCCATCAAAACAAGTGTCCAACTAGTGTAAGGCGTAACTTGTAGTTTGGCTCTATGTTAACAAGTCTCATAATTTAATAGCAGATATTGCATTTCTTGAGATTGCACACAAGTATGTCTTTATATGTATGAACAGAGAGTGTATGTGTAGGACCACCCCAGTCCCATCTTCAGGTGCCCCCAACCATCTGAGGCTACACAGGTGGGAGCCCAATAAAGGGTCTTCTCCGTCATGCTGTCAAAACTTTGGAGCTCCCTCTCACATTCATTTCTCTCCATCTATCACTGTCTTTTACCCCTGGGTGAAGACTTCTTTGTTTTGTTTGGCAGTCCCTTGCTAACTCTTATTAGCCCTCTTCCCTGATTATGTGTTTGTTTATATTTCTATTTTTATATGTTTATCTTAGGTTCTATTTAATTGTGTTAAATATTTTATATATATATATATTTGTACTTCAAATGCTTTTTAATGTCTCAAATGTTGTAATGTTTTGTTTTAATGTTTGCTGCCCAGGAGACCCTAAACTAGGTGGAAAACTGGCATCAAAATGTTTTAAACAAATAATAAATCCTAAGTAAGTTTGCTTAGAAGTGAATCCCATTTTATTCCATGGAGCCTACTCCCAGGAAAGCGCTCTTGGGATTGCAGGCATCAGGCCCTAGTTTAGCTCAGGTCTGCACCAAGCCCATCAGCTACATGTGAGGGCCCACATGGAGCTTTGTAAGGACCATCTACATGTAATACAACAAGGCACAGAGCTGCTGCTGCCCATTCGTGTTCTTTAGCTCAGTCTTCCTTGTGATGTTTAAGAAACATGATGTCAATTCCAGTCATGTGACCATAAGTGACCCACACACACACACAAAAAACTCTATGGTTTTACCATAGAGTTTGCGGCTATTGCTAGAATGCTGCTGCGATGTGTCGTCACTTCAGATTACATAGCTGGAAGTGACATTGTAGCGTTGTAGCATCCCAACACCAGTTTTGGCCCCACAATTTCTCCCGCTGCTGCACTGAGCTCAGCAGCCAGTGGGAGGGTGGGAGTGGGAGGTCTCCCCCTATAGCAGGAGACCCTATCCCCCTATATCCATCTCTCCAGCCAATACTATGTGATGGAGGCAAAGTGCAATCAAGTCACATTACATGTTATTTGTCTTAGTGGCAAAGAACACAGTAAAAGAGCAAGCCCCACTAAGGAGTAAAAATTTTCCTGGGTCCATGTTGCTGGGATTCTAAGAACCCAGGTAGTCAATTTGTCCAATTTTGTTTTCATCCACCACCAAGCCTGTAGTCCCAGGGCTTCAGCAACAGCTAGTTTCCTCTCTAAGATTCTATAAGTGCTCATTTTAACCTTTTGCTGGACTTGAAATCACAGCAAATGCTGTCTTGCAGCAAAAATGCACTTTATTAAGCTTTCAAGACAAACAGAAGGTTACAGTGAATGTTTATGGGTTCTCAAAGAGACTTTCCTCTAGGGTTGTTAGGACAAGGCTGGCAACCCGCAGGAGACTCACCTCCAAAGTGAGGCCTCAGTTGGAGACATAATGACATCACCAGTGACACACTAACATCACTTCTGGTCACAACCAGAAATGACGTCAGCACATCGTTGGCAATAATCTTGCATTAGTCCAAACTCTAAGGTTTAGCCTTAAGAGTTTTGACAAGTTGCTAGAGCCTCACCATAAATGTACTGATACCACTTCTGGTTGCAGCAGAAGTGATGTTGGCACACTAGCACACTGGCAAATGCCCCCCATTTCCTCCTTCCACCCAGCTGAGTAGCAGTGGGAAAGTTCCTCTGGGGGCAGACATTCTCCCACTTCCAGCAGGCATATGGCAACCCTACCTCTCTACCATTAAGAATAGTAGCAAACTCTGTCCCACCTGTGCATGTCTGTCTGTCTTATTTAAAAGTGTGATAAATGGTAGGGGGAATCTTTTCCAGGGGCCTAGGTAGCTCCCAGCTTCCATGGAGCATTGGCTTTCTTGTGCTGCCGCCGTGCTCTTGAGGCTACTTTATACCAATGTGCATGCACAGTTGGAAAAAAGTGGTCTCTTCCCTTTTGTTTGTTTACATATGCTAATAGGGTTGCCAACAACAAGTTGGGAAATTACTGGAGATCTGGGGGTTAAGCCTGGGGATGGATCTCAGCTGGGTATAATGTCATACCTTCATGTCTGACCTTCAAAGTAGCCATTTTCTCCAAGGGAACTGATCTCTATAATCAGGAGACCAGTTGTAATTCTGGAAAATCTCCAGGACCCACCTGGAGGTCAGCAACCCCTCATGCCAGATATTGTTCCATCAGCTTGGGGACATATGTCTGCAATATTACAAAAACAATGGCTGCTTCTAGTCACAAGGGCAGCAGCATCACAGGGAAAATTCAGACAAGCTACGTGTCATGTGCCAGGCTAGCCCAAGTAGAGTACTCAAAGTCCAGTCCAGGGTCAGAGCACAAGTCCAAAATTCAAGACAAGAGCCAAGTCAGGGGGTCTGTAGGTTAGTACCAGTAAAACCAGGTCCAGATGCAAGCAGAGACAGGGCACAGTCCAAAGGCTACAGGAGCAAAGCAAGGCTCAAGGGAGTGATTGCAGCAGTACAGAAATTCAACGCATTGCTTCCGCACCTAGCAGTTCCTCTAGACTGGCTTTTATAACCAGGCAGGTTTGCAGCCAGCTGCTTGGGCTCTATCCTGACGCTACTCATCATCACTATCGACAAGCAGCTGGCGTCGTTCCAGGAGGTGAGCACTGCGCCTTCTCTCCTGCAGCTCCACTCTCTGCCTTCGTCTGCGGCGTTCTTTGGGTGTGGGTGAACCTGGGGGGTGGAAGCCCCTGGCTAGGCTGTGTTGGATGTCCCTGGCTGGGCTGCCCCTGTAGTGTTGGAAGTTTGTGGCTTGGTTTCACCTGTGGTGTAGGAGCTGGAGGGTGTTGGTAGCTCTGCCTCAGCTGCTGGCTGTGGACGCTGATTAGCCAGCAACTGTTCTTCCTGATCACCAGCGTTGACTTAGTCAGGGCTTGTTACATGAAGCTCCTCTTCTCCTGAGGAACCAGGGCTGGCTACATGAGGCTCCTCTCCTCCTGAGGAGTCCTCACTTTCACTGAGCCCTGACTGGCCCATGACACTATGAATCTTTGGTATCATCGGGAATGTCTAGAGCTGGGCACAAACTGGGAAAATTCCAAACCATGCAGTTTGTGATTTGCTGCATTTCACAAACCATGAACATTCAAAAACCAGTCAAAGAACATTTTAATCTTCCAGGACATTCCATTGCTGACCTAAGAGAGCCAGTTTGGTGTAGTGGTTAAGACCACGGGACTCTAATCTGGAGAGCTGGGTTTGATTCCCCTCTCCTCCACTTGAAGCCAGCTGGGTGACCTTGGACTAGTCAGGGCTCTTTGGAGCTCTCTCAGCCCCACCCACCTCACAGGGTGTTTGTTGTGGGGATAATAGTGACATACTTTGTAAACCACTCTGAGTGGGCATTAAGTTCCCGAAGGGCGGTATATAAATTGAATGTTGTTGTTGTTATTGTTATTCTCAAGCAGAGAAATTTCAAAGGAAAATTACAGCAGAAGATTGCTGAATTTGAGTTTATTTGCAAATTCAGAACAATGGACCTCCCACCCACCACCCACCCCATGGTCTTAATAGGGACATTGGATTCTTCTCTCACTACAGATGCTGATTTTCTGTTTTTCATACACCTGCACTATCAAGCTAATTACAGTATTATTATTCCTTACACCCTTACTTTAAATACCCCTCCCATTTTCTGGCTGGATACAACCCTATATACTTCTAAATGTACCTGAAGAAGGGAGTGTTGGCTCTTGAAAGCTCATACCCTGGAAATCTAGTTGGTCTTTAAAGTGCCACTAGATTAAAATCTTGCTCTTCTACTGCAGACCAATACAGTTACTCACTTGAAACAGATGTTATATCATTAGTCTGAGATACATCCACTGGGAATATTTTGAGATATTTTTGCTTCTCTGAAACCATACTTTGGCTGAAACAACGCATGACCGTGGCACTGCTGCTGGTCCAGTTGTTTAAAACCAGGCCTGCCCCAATAATATACAAAGGATAAAGGCTTAAGAGCAAAACTGATAGTTAGGGAAGGGAAACCGGACTCTCTGTCTCTTGCAGGTTACCTCCTCATATTCCCTTTCAGTGGTTTCTCCCCACCACTCTCACTGTTGATATCAGAGCCCAGCCAGGGAGAGAAGAAATTCTGATGATAGACTATGGGGATGTTCAATCCCCCCTTCACTCCTGTTTCTCTTGATACCTTAAAATCAGCCTCTTCTTTAAGTGTACCGCTGGTTATTGTTATACCCTCAAAAAAAACCTCAGGGATACAGGATGTCCAATGGACAGAGAGGGTAGGAAATTGCCATGGATTTATTTTTTCCAGGTTTTGATGATTTACAAAGTGTGGCTGTTCCTCAGGAAAGCTGATCTGGCCACTGTTACACATGCCTTTGCAATGTCTAGACAAGACTACCATAACCAATTGTGCATGGAACTGCCCTTGATGAGAGTTTTGAAAATATGGCCCTAATAGGGGCTTATTACAATGAATATACAAAGTGCAACTGCACTAATTTATTTCCAGGCCCAGTTCAAGGGGCTGGTTTTCACCTTCAAAGCCCTGAATGGCTTGGGACCAAAGTACATGAAAGGTCCCTTCCACCCATATCATCCTGTGGGACTCTGCATAACTGACATTCAACAGCTCCTTTTCAGTTATTGTCCCATCCCTCCAGGTCTTTCAGAATGGATTATGCCATTGAATTGTGTTTTATGTTTATGTTTGCTACTAACCTGTTTTTAAAATGATGTCTATTTTGTTGCTTTTATTAGTTTGCTAGCAGTTTGGGGTTTGATAGTTTTAGAATGTTAATATGTTTTGTGTTTTTATTCATTTGTATTGGATATCCCAGGTATGCAGAAGGACAGACAGATAGATAAACTACCCTAAACTTCTACTATACATGTAGTTGGAATGGTGTGTGGGTTTAAACAAAGAGGTCTGCCACAGCTGTTATTTGAACTTCATGCCACATGATATTTTCCTGCATACACAGGATAGAGAAAACATGGATACAGATGTGTACATATCCAAATGTGTACATGAAAGCCATGCAAATGCCCTTCATATCATCCCTGTGCAACCAGAACACAGAAACTTAGATGCATGATTTTGCACACAGGATTCTGTACACCATTGCATATATTTTTGAACACCAACACAGAAAAAGGATCACTCATGAAGCAGTCTGAATGTGGCCTCAATTAAACAATATATCTATCATTAACAGCTGCAGCTACAGGACTATGTACAACTTGGTCCAGGTTGATTGAATAGCTGAGGAAGGTCTACTAATTGGAGATCATTTATCTCCAAGCCTAATCAGACATGCTGAAACAAAGCAACCTTATTGGGAGCTAACTAGTGGCTAGGCAACAGAAAATAACCCTAAAGAAGACTAATTTTAGTTTTAAATAATTCCTAGAGATCAAGGGACTCTGAAGTGACAGGTGGGTTGAGCAAATGATTGTATCTCAGATCTTTGATTTCCATCCAGTCTTCCAGATCAGTTGACTAGAGTTTCCTTACTCTTCAGTGCAGATGGTTTAAAAAAAAAAAACTTTGCTTTTTTTTACTCATTGGTAGATTTTCAGCACCACCTAGTTGCCAGATGTTATATTTTCTCTGCCATTTCTGTATCTAGCTTTCCCAGAGACAGGAGTTGTTCTGGCCTGAAAGTTTCATCATAAAATCATAGAGTTGGAAGGAGCCTTACAGACCATCTAGTCCAACCCCCTGCCCAATGCATTTTCTCTGCATTTTCTTTGTTTCTGCATTGACTTTGGGATGTCCCCCCATTTTTTCTTTCTTTCCACTTGCTCTCTGAAGACTGCCAATGGGGGGAACTCACCACATCCCTAGGCAGCCAATTCCTCTGGTAGTTTACTCTTAACATTAAGAAGGTTTTCCTAATGCCCATCCTCTATTTTAAACCCATTGTTTCAAGACCTATCTTCTGTTGCCAACTTCTGTCCCCTAACTGACAGCCTTTTAAATACTTAAAGAGACCAATCATGTCTCCCCTCAACCTCCTTTGCTCCCAACTGAACATTCCCAGGTCCTTCAGTCTTTCCTCGTAGGGCTTGGTCTCCAGGCTCCTGATCATCCTGGTTGCTCTCCTTTTCTACATCTTTTTTGAAATGAGGAGTCCAGTACTACACACAATACTCCATTTGGGGCCTGACCAACATGGTATATAGTGGGACAATGACATCCTGTAATTTCGATATTATCCCTTTGTTGATATACCCCAAGATTGCATTTGCCTTTTTTACTGCTGCATCACACTGACTGCTCATATTTAGCTTTTCATCCACCCATATCCCAAGATCTTTTTCACACACACTGTTACCCCTTGTATTTTTGTTACCCAGGTGCAGAACCTGGCACTTATCAATGTTAAATCGCATCTTGTTCACATCCACCCAGTTTTTTAGGTTGTTCTGATCTTGTTGAATTCTATCTCTGTCTTCAAGGGTGGTTGTCCCTCCTCCCAGTTTGGTGTTATCTGCAAATTTAATGAAGAATTTCTTCACATTCTCATTCAGATAATTTATAAAAAAACCAAGCCTATAGCACCCTACTGGATACATCCCTCCAATCAGATGTGATGCCATTGACAACTACTTTTTGGGTGAGGTTATCCAGCCAGTTCTCTAGCCATCTAACCATACTAAAGTCCAGTCCACAGCCCTCTAGTTTACCCATCAGCACATCATGAGGAACCTTGTCAAAAGCTTTACTGAAATGTAGATAACGACAACATCATTCCTGCTCTCCAGTCAGCCAGTCACTCAGTCATAGAAGGAGGTGAGGTTGGTCTGACAGAACCATGTTTGTAAATAAATTTACTGCTTCTCTCTGGTCCATAGCTGAAGGCTGAACTTATTTATTTATTTAGTTATTCGTATCCTGCTTTTCTCTCCCATGAGGACCCAAAGCAGCTTACAAAATCATGTTCCCCTTCTCCATTGTCCCTCCCTCACAGCCCTGTGAGATAGGTTAGGATGGCCCAAGATCACCCAATGACCTTCCATGGCAGAGTGAGGATTTGAACCTGAGTCATCTAGATTCTGGGCTCTAATGACCACACCACACTGCCTGAATATGGAGACAGTTTCAAACAGTTTCCACATGGTGACTATAAAACACTAATCACTTGGATCATCAAACCCAAATATCTGGTCAGTAGGCTGACATTCCATTCTGACGGGAAAGTATTTCACTGGAGAAGTGAGCTGGGTAGGGTTTAACAATATTTTCATTCATGATTTCTTTTAAACAACTTATTCTTTTTTATTTTATTGATTGCTTGTGATTAGGGTTGCCAGCTCCAAGTTGGGAAATTCCTGGAGATCTGGAGAGTGAAACCTGGAGAAACCTGGAGAAAGTGGGGTTTGGAGAGGGAAAAGACCTTGGCATGGCATAATTCCATACAGTCCACCCCCCAAAGTAGCCATTGTCTCCAGGTGAACTGATCTCTGTGGCCTGGAGACCAGTTGTAATTCCGGGAGATCTCCAGCCACTACCTGGAGGCTGCAACCCAAAAATGGCTGTTCCTGCAACAATACCAGTTGGAAAGAAGAAGGGAAAATTCCCTGCAGGACGCAACAACACTCAATGTGCAAAATCTCTCTTATAATAATAAATATTTGATTTACAAAGTGCACGTGCCTCTTACTTCTTCAAACAGTGTTACAAATCCATTCATAACTACAATTCCTAAACATACAATAATCCAAAGACGGCGCAGTATACAAATGGACTTAGGTTTGGTAGAAACTCAGTCCAGCTCTAGTCCTTCAAATACTTCCTTTAGTTAGTTTGTTCATTCTTCTCATGTTGTTATTTCGATCCCAGGTTCTTCCAGGTAGGTGATACCGTTCTCAATGTAAAGGGGAAAGAAGGACCACCACGCTCAATCTGGGGCCGGCTACGAACACAGATTTCGTGCCACCTTCTTCAGGAGCGTGTCACCTGTGGTTGACAAGGATCTATGAGTCTAATACCAGCTATAAACACTTCTCCCACATTTATACTTGTCATTTTGTACTCACACTCCCCGTCCGAGGAACCATCACCACTTCATATCTCTCCCGTCCTGGACAATGGCTAGACCTGCGCTCTCTTGTGTATTCACCCCTGCAAACTGCACCCTTATCTTCTACACCAGTTGATTGGGAACACTCCTTCTTAAAAAGACAGCACATAATTTTCACATCACATAGCATAATCACTGTTCTACGTGGACCACTCACAAAAAACAACTCAAGGACAGTTCATTGTTCAGTCCCTTGGGCCTAACAGTATCAAGTCTGTGTATCCAAAAGGCTTCTTGGCGGAGAAGCCAAGTTTGTAATGTATCAGCACTACTCCTAGTAATGACCTCCAGAATCATTACCTTAAGGGCATTCTCTACATGACTATACTCCTTGTAATGTTGTGTAAGGGGGGCTTCCTGAATGTTGTTGCGGATGCATGATATGTGTTCTAATATTCTCACTTTCACAGGTCTTAACGTGCACCCCACATACAACAATCCACAGGGGCACTCCAAAGCATATATGACCCCTTTAGTATTGCAATTTGCAAAATGGTCAATGGTCACCCTAAATCCTCTTATCATAATTGTGATAGCCCTTGTTATTATATTTGTTTTCCCTTTCCACTGGATTCAAAGGCAAATACATTTCCTGATTTCAGCTTTCCTCTGACTGGTTGAACTGGGGCCTAGTATTTTTACCTCACTATAAATGTGGGCCTAACTATATAGGCCTAACTATATATTACATTATTCTCCTGTACTCCCTGGGTCTGCCATGAGGACTTTCAACCAGACATGCACTGTGATTTCTGTGCTGGAAACTCAGTATGCACATATAGGTAGGGTTGCCAGGTCCCTTTAGTCCCCCAGGAGGGGACTGGGAACCTGGCACTCACCCTCCGCAGCTATTGCTGCCCCTTCTTGCATGCGTGCATAGTGCGCGCACGCTCCCAGCGTGCGTGATGATGTCACTTCTGGGAAGTGTCATCATCATGCGGGTCAAAGAGTGGCTCAGCATGTGCTCCCGCACTCGCCGAAGGGCTGAATCCCACCCCCACCCCCCACGGGCCCAATTCAGCCCCAAATGGGCCCATTGTGGGGTGTGGGGCATGGCGAGTCAGGCCGTGGGGCATGTCTCACAGCTGAGGGGGGTGCCCTAAGGGCACCTCCCCCCCCCCGCTGGCCAGGTAAGTGCTGTGGGGGAGAGGAGGTGGAAACAGGGGATCCCCTGCCCCAGGCGGGGGATTGGCAGCCCTACATATAGGAGACCCTGATTCAGATTGTGATTGTGGCATGTGATAAAAGGGGTCTTAAGTCTCCCCACCCCCACCCCGCATACCATTTTCCTGACCTTAAACAGTCCCAGGAATCCACTATTTGTCCCATTGAGGATCATACATGTAGTCCCATTAGTACACATGCAGCTTATCAGTACATGTAAGGATCCACACATAGCAAATAAGGAATTTAGGGACTAATCCAAGAAAATTTATGCCTGAGTAAAATGTTGTTAAAGTGCCATGAGATGCTAGCAATAGTAAAAATATCTATCACTCATTTTTGGAAACAAAAAGAATTGCCTTCAGTCCATGTAGGGGGCCCAGAATCTGAAAGATGATTGCATATTAAAATCTTTGAAATGGGGGAATTGACACCGTTGTTTAAGATGAGATGGCAGCCATTTATGGAATATCTGAGCAAGCTTAAACTGAAAGAAAGTTAAAAACAAGAGTCTTGCTGTGATTTAAAGAGGAATAGGAATTTTGAATAAATTTTATGGTGATTGGTTTTTATGCTACATAAATGTTGTTTTCAATTTGGGGAGGAATTCATAGCTATAGAATAGTAGTATAAATGGTGCTTTGGAATGAATTTTAATTCTAATAAAATCATTATCTTTTAAAAAAAGAGTGTGAGTCCATCTTATGTAACCAGAGGAGTCCTTCCTTAACCTCATTTAAATGACTGTGCACACAGCTCCTGTAACCACATGCTCAACGATCAGTTACAAACCAGCCAGCTAGGATGGCTGTGTTCACTGCAGATGCTACATCATCATTCAAATACTTGGGGAACTAAGCATTGCTCATGTCCTACTTTGGCTTCATATCAGCTCTCTTATGTTGACATGCACTTTCTCGGCCCTTGTGCCGGATAAGCGAGTGTTCACACGCACAATGATGACTTGCAAAACAGATATATCCAATTAATGTATGATCCTCTTTAATGAGCTATGATTTTTGGCAAAAAGATCTTCCAGCTGGACTATTTATACTTCGGACATGGAGTTGCATAACATGTGTGCAGTTTATTTTTTTCCCCTGCAATTCTTATTGTCCTTCGTGTGACAATGCTAATTGTTTTGAAAGCATCCCAGGGACTGTCACTCCACTTTTGTTGACAGTGAGATTAGAAAAATAATTTGAACTGAACAGTCGGATGATAACAATTCCATTCTTGAATTGCCACTGACTTACTACGTATTGCTAGCAACGGAACTTCCCTGTCAAGTCATTGAACAATAGAACACTCGATGACAGTGTGTGATTTCAGAAGGCCATTAGAAGAATATAAGCATTCTTGCTGTAAGCCTCTCATTGCAGTTCAAATCTGCAGTGGAAACCCAGATCAGGCAGCTGCTCACTTCGAGAGAAGTAGGCTGTGCTATACCAAAGCTTTATCCATGATACTGAGTGAAAATGGGACTTCTGTCACTTAGACTGAAAGCCTTGCTCACAGCCTTAAGCTGGAGCAATAATTGTGGCTGAGTAGAGAGATGGGAAGGGAGCAGAAGACTCCAGGCAATTATCCCCAGCATTGGTTCAGCCAGGGGTGTCTCACGCTGCTTTCTGCAGCCCATCCCTATTTGGTCAGCTATATGCCAGCCAGCTAAACATTATGGGGGGGGGAGCCAGCAGATCTGATGGTAAGCCACCAGTTTGGTCCACACTGCGCATTTAAAAGAAGGGGGCTGGAGTAGAGTTGCCAGCCTCCAGGTGGTAGTTAGAGATTTCCCAGAATTACAACTGATCTCTAGGCCATAGAGATCAGTTCCCCTGGAGAAAATGGCTACTTTGGAGAGTGGACTTTATGACATTACACTCTAATGGGGTCCCTCCTTTCCCCAAATCCTGCCCTCTCCAGGCCCCAACCTGAAAATCTCCATGATTTTCCCAACCTGATGCTGGCAAGTGGCAACCCTAGGCTGGAGGCCTTCAGATCAGTCTGCCTTCTCCCACAACGACCCTCTCCCACAACCATGCTTTCATATTTTAATTTTTCTGTTGGTGCTCATCTTTGATATGTCTTGGGGTGGGGGTGGGGTGCTGGTTAACAGGAAGGAATTTTACCCTTGGTTATGATTGGCTAACAGGCCTTCTGGTTTTTGTTGTCTTCATAGCTAAACTGTCTGGTCTGCATATATGAATGAGCATAACTGTCACAACTGGATGCTGGTTTTTAGGCATTGGCTGGGAACACAGTAGAAGGTGGGCTCCCTGCATAACCCTAAAAGGAAGGAGTCCCTTAAGAAACTCTGGGAGTGAGGGGCATGACAGCCACCTTCAGGGCTAGCATATTGGCCACACACCCCCCAAGAGACTGGTGGTGGGCAAGAACAGCAGCTTTCACTGCTCCCAGTCCTAAGATTAGTTCTCTTTACTTGATTACCCCCAACAGGCGGGGTGGGGAAATGGCTTGCTGTTAGCAGGTGGGCTGTCAGTTGCACTTATTGTCTCCAGCCTATGCTGTGTCAAGTCCAGTGGAACCTGTCATTAGGGAAGTGCAAAACAAAACAAACAAGCCAGAAATACACCTGAAATTTGCTCCTTTGTTTCATTAAAGCACTTCTGGAATGGTCAACCAAATCTGGGAAACAAAGTTGTAACAATTCCCCCCTCCCCCAAAAGTTTGTGTGTTTTGGTTCCATTTTTACTATGTAACAGCTGTGCAGACAGGCAGGCACTGGGCCAGCAGTGACAAGTGGCAGCATCTGTAACTATTTATCAGCAAGCAAACAATCAGATCCCAAGGGAGAGAGATATTGGACAGAATTTATTCTTCAGTGCTTCCCAGGCAATGACATTGGCATTGGAAGTGCTTCGCAGGGATAAATTTGCAAAAGACTTGCTTTGTGCTGAGGAGGGGGGAGCAGCAGATAGAATGGCACCATCAGTGTTGTCAGTCCCTTTCTGTGCACTTTTATATACAATGCAAGGAAAGGCAGGAAAACAACCTATGTCTATGCAGGTGTGCACACACAGGTTTGAGGAGGGAGGGGTCTCCTCCAACCTCAGAGCCCCTGGGTGCTGCAGAGAATCATGTTATGCAAATTAGGCTGAAAACTGGAAATAAACATTTATTAAAGGAGAGCCATGCTGAGGAGGGCCCAGGCATGTGTGGACCAGTTGCCCCTTCAGTGGCCTTCTGCTGCTGTCCTTCGTCTTAGGTGCCACCATTGTGACTGTAAAAGTCAACCTAGGATAACAGGTCAAGGGGCACCAGAAGGCACTTCATCCTATCCAGAAAGACTGACCTCTTTCCTGGGCTCTTCTGATTAAAACTGTTAACCGAGTGTTAAAGAAAGGGAGACAATGGAGATGTCTCCCTTGCATGCACCAAGTATTTCCAGATCAGTATTGCACATGGAAGGATCCATCTGCTTTGGAAGGATCCATTGGAAGGATCCATTTGCTTTCCTTGGGGTCAATTGCTGTGTGTATGTGTTTTGTGTTTGAGGAGAAACTCATTGGATCAATTGGTTTTTGGACTAGGTGGGGGGATTAATGGTTAGTAACAATGTGGCTTTTGGTTTGGTTTGTGCAAATAGAGCCTTGTTTCCCCAACACCCCCCTTGAAAATAACCGTGTGTGTATACAGCCACCCAACGTTCACTTTGACACTTTTCCCCAAGCATTCTTTGCGGTCTGTAAACACCTCCTCCTCATTGGTCGTATGTGTACTCAAACTTAGTGGGTCGATGATTAGGAGTGAGGACTGTGTTCTGTGCAATTCTGGTGCTGTTAAGTGTAAAAATGCCTCCAAGTGCCTCAAAACCTCATTTCCCCAACCTGCCTTGAAAAGAACAGTGTGCCTGTGCACATGCACAGCCAATACATGCCTTGCACACATGCAACATACCAAAAACCAGGGGAAATGGGGCAGGGGAAACCAAATAAATTCAATCTGAGCTGGAAAAGCCCCAGCAGAAACAAACCAATAACTGAACAGAATTCGCTCGGAAACCCTAGATACAAAACTGAAACAGAAATTTTCTCAGTGCACCTCCCTTCTTGTTATCAATAAAGTCGTGGCCTGATTTTCTCTTTGTCCAATGTATCTGTATCATTCTTCTCTCCCTCCCCTTCAGGCTTGTCTCTGCTTCAGACAATGTTTGTGCCTTGTAAGGAAGTTTTCCAAGCTATTGCTGAAAGGATTGGGGTGGATGGACAGATTTGTAAAGGCTAGAACAACACAGGGACACTAGCCCGACTGGAACTGGAGTCCAATAGGTCAGGGGCAGAGTATCCTGTCAGTGCTCTGACAATATACTCTGTAGAAAAATAGTCTGTTGGTTCATGTGCTTTCTTTTTTTTTTTCTCCAAAAACAGTTGTTATATTTAATGTTTGTCCTTATAAATCTACTGCTTAACAGATAACAAATCTAAAATATAGTTAACTATATATGTTACTAAGAAATCTATATGAGTCACTAAGTATAATTTAACTAGCAATGAAGAACTATAGGCAACTTTAATATATGCAAATAGCTTATTATCAAACCTCACAAACTTCAATAGTCAAAAACAGTTGTTATATTGAATGTGTTTGTCCTTATGAATCTACTGCTTTAACAAGTAACAGGTCTAAAATATAGTTAACAATAAGTGCTATTTCTATCAACTTGATGTACTATATGAATTACTCCTTTTTATACTTTAATATTAGTTAAAACGTTTAATGCTGCTTAAGAATGATGAATTTAACACTTCTAAGCTATTAAAATAAACACCTATAATATTATAAGAAAGAACTATTTGTTTTAAACCTTAAAAATCTACAACAAATAATCTGAACACACACACCCAAACCAACACACACTAACAAATAATCACCAACTATTACTTATTACCTTATCTAAAACTAATTTGTTAAAATATAGTAAAATATTAGTTTGCTCTAAGTAACTTTAATATAATTCTAACTTCTAGCTAAACAACCCTCTATAATCCTGCCACTACCAGACAGGATTATTGTTAAAATAACCAGACAGAGAGTTGTCTCTTAGTTAAGGACTCCTAGTCTAACTAAACATTCCCCTCCCCTCCCCAAGACCAAAAGATAGCTTATATTAATATTCATATAGGAGAAACATTACAGTTCCCGAATTCAGAGGCTAGAGTTCCATCATGATATAGATCTTCAGGCATCCCTCACTGGGATCTTGCTAGTCTTTTGAGGAGTTGAAGGCAGGCTTCTGTTCCTCTTCTGTGAGCTGCTTTCGGTTTCCATTGCACTTGTTAATCCCATTGATAGCAGCAGTAGCATTCCCTCTTCCTGATCTGCAGCTTGATAAATCTTGCCCTTATGCTTGACTTTCAGCTTGCAAAGATTAACCCATCTATAGGGGATTTTAGCTTGTTGCAGTTCCTCAGTGATTGGTTTTAGTTGCTTTCTTTTATCCAGGACTTCTTTTGGCAGATCAGTATACACGGTAATTTGCATATCATTATAGCTGAGTGTTTTTTGATTTCTTGCTGTTTCAAGCACTTTTTTTCTTATTTTCCAATCCACAAATATTGCCAATATGTCTCTTGGACCTTTCCTCTTTTCAGAGTTAGGTGGACCTACTCTGTAAGCCTTACTTATTATCTGAGTTGTGCTTTCCTCTATTTGCATGGTCGTTGCCAGCCATTCTGATTAGAATTTTGCAAGATCTGATTTAGGGGTGTTTACTTCATCAAAACCCCTAAATTTTAGGTGAAGGCTGCGGGCTTGCATTTCCAGTGAGAGAAGTCTATCCTGAACATGCACATTCTCAGATTGCAAAGCACGGATATCTTCTTGCTTTGAAATATTTAAGTTAAGGGCCTTATCTGTCTTTTGAGCCACAGCATTTAACAGTTTTTTCATGTCAGTGACTTGCTCAGTTAGTGGATTTATTAAGGCTGAGATTTGCTTTTTGAAACTTAATTCTAATTTTGTAAATAAAGCATTTAAAGCAGGATCGGGAATTTCTATGTCTTGTATGCTCACCACAGCATTGGACGCCACCATGTTTGCTTTCCTTCCTGGAATTGTCTCTGAAGGGATCACGTTTTCAGCGTTTGTAAAGTATTCTTTTAAACTTCTTGCAACGTTGCTGTTTTGTTTCTTGGCATTAGAGACGCTTTTTCCTTTCATTACTAAGTCGTCAGAAACTATTAAGAGTATTTTTAACAGGTCTTGGGGCTGAGTGGGGAAGGAGCTAGTTCTTTAGGCAGCCATCCCTTCCAAGGTCGGTGCCATGCCCCCCGGTTCGTGTACTTTCTATGAGCATCACAGGACTGTGAGAATAAGTAGGGTGCTTGTGTCTAGTATTCACTCTGATTGGCCATCAATTTGCACACTGTACAAAATATTCTGTTCTTATTTATTGCATTTATATCCCATTTGGACTTCCATCATGACACTTAAAGAGGTATGTGTTTAGATTTCCTGGAAGTCTTCTATCTATGCAGTGACCAGATCCAGATTTTTGTCACTTTAGGAAAGTTGCTGCATCAGATGCCTCTAATCATAACCTGGGAAATGATGATACCAATGAGCTCTTGCATTGACTAGGTAAGGTATTTATCAGAAAGTAACACAGAGCACCACCCAAGGTGATTGGTTAATTTTTCTTATAATAGTCCTCAAAAGACTTATCACTTGATCAGACATCTTCTAGAGCAGTAGTTCTCAACCAGTGGTGTGTGTACCACCAACGGATCTCAGAAGTACTCTGGTTAGGAAGCAGGATTTCCATAAAAATTACTAAGAATTCACTCTCCTGCAATCTCTGTGTCTACTTGTGTGCTGTGCCTTCTCCTGCTGACCTTACCTGCCTCAGGTTATCCATATGTGACCCTTTGGCATGATATACTAGTAACCTTAGACAGTCGGTGTTTCCCCCCCCCACCCTGTCCAACAGCAAGTATCACTGATGTGCCAATTCCTGCTGACCCCGCCTGCCAGGAATTATTTATTTATTTATTCAGTACATAAGTAAGAAAGTACATTTTTATCCCTCTTTTCTTCACAATAGGGACCCAAAGTGGCACACAAAGATACCCAAAGCCCAATTCCCAGAGAAATGCCAATGACATGTTGTAAGAGGAGGTTGACAGACAGGATCAGGATGTATGGGAGACTCTTGTGTAGCCACTGGAGGAGATATCTGAGCTCTGAGAGAGAACTTGTGCTTTGCTTCTCTGAATCTGTGCTGCCATCTTCAGACCCGCTCATGTCACCATGAGAGTGTGTGGGAGCGACTATGGGTTCCAGAATGTGGATGCTGCCTGGATCCAGAATCTTCTCCAACCTCCACTGTAGCAGTGTTTAACTGGATGTGAACATTCCCTCCCCGCTGGCATAATCCTTCTCCTGGCAACCTTGCTGCGTGTGCATGCTGGGGAGCATCACTATTTCCTGGGGCACTGTGGCAATTATTAGAGTGGGCTTGCATGGTGGTTGGTGGATTGTGGTTTGTTCCAAATGCCTGGCTTTTGGCGTGATGCTTCCTCTCATAGCGCAGCCGCGGTTTCATGGCTGGCTGCAGCTTCCCTCCACTTCTATCCCTGGAAGCGGGTAGACAAACAAGCTCCAAAAGTGGCCGAGCAGGCCGGCCAGCGCCCTGATTTGTTTAAAGATACCCTTTAAACAAATTTACATAAAGCGGGATTCAGTTTCGTTTTCTCAGCCATGCCGGACGCTCCTCTCGGCTGGTCCGGGAGGAAACGACCGGGCACCCTGACCGGGCGGCTGATCCGCAAGGATTAGCCCCCAGGACTCCCAGGGAGGGAGCCAGGGTCCGGGACGCGGCGGGAAGAACTCCCCGAAATCAATGCGGGGGGGGAATTGCCCGTTTGTCCCTATGGAGGCCGGCAGATGTGCGCGGCGCCTCGAGTGCTGCCGGGCAACGAGAAACGGCAAGTAAAAGAAACAGGCGGAAGCCTGTAAACAAGCGAATCCCTTCTGTTCTACAAGCGTTTGTGAAGGAGAGGTTGATCTGAAGAAGACTCGCTCTTCCCCTTCGTGGAGTTCCAGAATTTTGTTGGCGCCCCCCCCCCCCCAAATGGCAGCAAAGAAGCAAAGTCCCGCTCTCGGTAAGTCAATCTCGGCTACCTTGCAGAAAGGGGAGTCGCTCGAAGAGTTGGTGCGCAGGGCGGTGGTGGAAGCCATAAAACCCTTTGTTGACAAGCTGAACGAAACTGATCAAAGGGTGGGCTTAATTGAAAGCGAGGTGAAAACCATTAAGGCAGCAGCGGGGGGGGGGGGCAGAAAAGTCTGCTCTGGAAAGTGCGTCACTTGTGAAGGCTACAAAAAAGGAGCTGAAGTTGGTGGAGAACCAGCTGATCGGGCTACAGGTGGAACGAACGCAGACAATTTTGCGTCTCCAAAACGTGAAAGAGGAGGAAAATGAGGATCTGTGGGATTTGGTCTCGGAACTACTGGCGACACCCGCGAGGACGACTAAAGAAGAGGTTAAAAGCGCCATTTTGGAGGTCCGTCGGGCTTCTTCAAAATATGCAACAAAGCGACAGTTGCCTCGTGAGATCATTATTGACTTTTCAACTAAAAAGATTCGGGACACCATCCTATATAACTCATACAATGCGGATTTGGACTTTATGGGTTTGAAAGTCAAGATTTTGAAGGACGTTCCATTTCTAGTCCGGAAACGGCGTTTTAAATATAAAAAGTTTGCAGCTCTTCTGAGGGACCATGGAATAAAGTACAAATGGTTATTCCCGGAAGGAATATGGTTCAGATATAAAGATCAGGCCTATAAGATATTATCAGAAGATCAACTAAAGGATTTTGAGAATAAAAACCCAGAACTCTGCTGCACCAAGAACGAAGAAAAGGAGGAGCCGGAGGGGGGGGGGGGAGGAGGAGAGCATCGCAACAGCAGTTGCACAGAGAGAATTGCGTCCGGGACCTAGAAGGGGGAGGAAAGTTTAATCAGAATTTGAAATGTTTATTTTCTGTATGATTAACCACTCCATCATTATTCTATGGAGCTATTTTTGTATTATGACAGTATGAAGGGAAACATTGAAGTGTAGTGTTTAGTGTTTGTAGTTCATTCCCCCCCCCCTTTTTCTTTTTCCACCCCCCTTTGTCCCTTCCCTCTCCCCTTTCCTTGTGATAGTCTGGTGTAGTGTTTTGTAGTTATGAAAAATAAAAAAATTTATAAAAAAAAAAATAAACAAATTTACATAAAGCACAGTATTAAAAATGAAGAAAAGACAGAAAGTAGACAAGATATTCTGGGTTGGTGTCCACCAGCTTAATCCATCCATGGGCTAGGAGCCAACAGCCCTTCTGCTTGTGTTCCAAGTTCCACTCCCAGATGTGGCCTGCACCAGGAGGTACCTGAAGCAGGAGACAGGGCTGTATTTAGCCTAGGTATTTCAAGCTGAAAAAGAGAAGAAAATACCATGGAGTTATATCTGATGAATTACTGAATTGTGAATTCAAAAGAAGTCTTATACATTCACACAGAAACATAAAGACAGTGGCCGAATCCACACGTCTCAAGTTTGCCACTTTTTCCCCGCCCATTAATCACTTCTCAGAGGGCTGAGAAGATAGCCAAAACTCCAATGAACACCGAAGCAAGACTGACACCACTTGCCCAATAAGAAACAAAACTGTCTCCCTCAGAACCATGGTGTCAACCAACATCCGCCTGTAACACCCAACAAGGAGAGTTTGGATCGCACCCATCTTAAATATCAGTTCAAATTTTCCCGCCAAAATAATGGTCCAATGGATTTCAAAAAAGAAGGCATACAAGAACATTAACCAATCACAGGCATCAACGGGGTGTGGCCTCGCCATAGCAATTTAGCAAAAAAATGCTATAGTGGAAATCTGATGAAAACTTTTTAAAAAATGAACGTGATGTCGTCATCGGCACGTTGGATCTAACCCCACCCCGTATTGCGCGATTCTACCAGGGATGTGGACAAAGTATAGCACGAGGCTGCAGCAGTGAGAGAGGGGATGTGAACACAGACTGGGACATTGTGGGATAGAATCCAGTGCGATTAATGCACATGAAAAGCGGAAGGTAGGGAAGTGTGGATTCGGCCAGTGTAATAATAGCAAAGCTAATGCATAGCAATACACACTCAAAACAGAAGCACAATATTGTTCAAACAATTATTTTGAGGCAATTAACACAATCAATTACAAATATATAATGATGAAACCCAGTTGAAACTGACGAGAGTCTAGCTATAATCTCGTTTCAAATGAAGTCTTCCTCAAAGTCAACTTCTGGAATTCATCTTCAATAGCTCTGTTCACAATCAGCATTTCAGCATTCAGCATAAAGTTTTGAAACCGTCTTAATCTGGAACTAATAATAGAGAAACCTCACAGTTTGCAACCAAACTGCAAGAAATCGTTATCCTATACGAGAATCCGCAAACTTACCTACTCTTATAATAATAACAGAAAGCCTGTAAACATATAAATGGCCTTGATAAAAGCAGGGGGAAGTGTATTGTTGTTCTTCTGTACAGTTCCAATTTGGGACGGCACAGAAAGATTTTTCAAGCTTTTAAAATCCACAAGGGGGTACTCAGCCCCCTTTGGCGCAGCAGTTTCCCGCCAAAACTCAGGTTGTATAGCTGAGTGCTCCCAAATTCCCTCAGTTCTTTCACCACCAATGAGCAAGGTTCTTCTCTAGTGTGTTCTCCATTGTTTCATCATAACTATGTCTCAGAAGTCACTTTTCAAGAAATGTTTGCAGTGTGGGACCAAAATGACCCAAAATGACAAACATGATCTTTGTCTTCTTTGTTTGGGCAAAGCCCATAATGTGTCCGAATGCCAACATTGCCAGAAGGTTACTCCTAAGGCCAGGAGTGACAGGGCCTCCTGCCTAAAAGCAGCTCTGTGGGAGAAAGTGTTACCTGGCCCAGAAAAACCAGCAGTACCAAAGGAGCCTTTGTCTCTTGTTGAACTTTCTGTCTTGATTCCATCAGGACAACCATTGGATCTGATAAAGCATCAATCCTCGGTTCTGATGCCATTCTCATCAGATTCCTGCTCCACTGCCAGCAGTCCTCTCCCTGGTCGGACTCCTGAGCAGAGGAAACGACATTCCCTGGATCCACATAAAACAAGACAGGGGCCATCGTCACACGGGCATCTCTTCCGTTAAATTTACAGCATATAGCGTCCTACCTGTTATCGGCACAGTAACGTTTCTTTGGGTCACCTAACGGCTCTTTGCGCCACCAGCTGTCCACACCGAAGCACTCTGTTCTGTTCTCTCTAACCACGCAGAAGCAGCTCCTCCCCCTTTTTAAAAAATTATTCTGGCGTTTAATTCCGCTATAACGGAATAACAGCATATAAACATTCCGTTAGAGCAAAACATTACGACCCTTTTGTTTTTCCAACTTTGAAATTATATAAATAGCCCTTTGCCCGCAGAAAACTCCCTGTCTGACGTGATCCCCATCGCTGAAGACTCTGCCATGGCGACTGAGTCATTTTTACTTCAGCAGAAAGTTTGCATTGTGTTATGTCGTTATGGCGTTATAAGGACATAATAAAATAAAAAAAAGGGGAGTCGCAGGAAGAAATGGATTCTGGGATTGAAGGGAGGGCATAGGACGTTGCGAGGCGAAATACATCGATGTGAGGCATTCACACTGAGGCACAAAATAGCGCGACTATCAAGCACAAAGCAGAAGAGAGAAAATTGCTACAGTGTTGGAATAAGGTGGGTGTTTGCCGGGAAATAGCGCCATTTTAGCGCTAAATAAAAGCCCGTGTGACGACGGCCAGGCTGTTTCGAAGCCACCTACCAAAAAATCAAAAGGCAAGTCTAAGCACCAGAGGTGATCAACTTCTGTTTCTCAGTGAGCACAAGCACTCTTCATCCATGCCCCTGCCTGTTATTCTAGAAGAGGAGGGTATGGAATTGGCTCAGACTCCATCGACACTCTGTACTGCTTCCCTTCATGAAGGTGACACTGAGCATCCACCTCTGGAAGAGTTTTTGTTTCCAACCTTAACTACAGAACAGACATTGGGCCTCAACAGGCTGCTCCATTTGCTTCACAAACAATTCCTCCTTGACCTTCGGTTCCAGGGATGGTACCTGTTAACAGTTTGCAGGATTTTCTTAGTTGGCTTCAATCTGATCCGTTTTTTCCTCAGTTTCAAGCTTTTCCTTTGGTTCCAATTACTTCACTTCCTGGACCCTCATCTTTCCTATCAGCTCCAATGAGACCTGCTGATCCGATACTTTGGTTCCAATAACTACAAGTATGCAGGGAACTACATTGGTTCCGCACCAATGGCCCTAGCGCTGGTCACCAGAATTTTCAGATTCAGAAGATGAAGATGACATGGCCTCGTGATCTGACTAACTTCTGATCTAGCTTTTGATCTCTCTTTCTGGAGGAGACAGTGGATGACACCGGTTCTAATTCTCCAAATGAGGACTATCAGCTTTTCTCAGAGCATATGGTGCAGATGACCAGAGCTCTAGAGCTTGATATCTCATCTTCCAAAACAAAAAGCAAGGTTTTACAGGCCTTGAATTCTGACCCACTCCCCGCCTCAATAGCCTTTCCACTTGTGGAAGACCTTCTGGACATCACATACTCTGGGTGGCAGACTCCTGCATCCATTCTAGCAACTTCTCAGAAAATCGAGTATTATAAACTTAAACAGCAAGACTGCCCGTTTCTTTTTAACCACCTTAGTCCATCTTCTCTAGTGGCAGAAGAGGTCTAGGTCCAGAATCATCATGACTCTCTGGCGGCACCAGAAAAGAGAGGGCAGAAAACTGGACACTATTGGCCGTAAAGTCTATTCTTCTGCTGTGCTGAGTTTCCGCATTGTGCACTATCCGGCCATTATGGGGTCATACCATCTCTTCCTTTGGGAGAGGCTCTTGAATTACATTCATGACCTTCCCAATAACTCACATCATGTGACAAAACAGTTCCTTAAAGGTGAAGACCTTTACTCCTAGGGCCCCTCCAGTTCCTCAATGAAGTCTCCCATTGGTTCTTTCTCAACTTATCTTACCTCCTTTTGAACCAATGGCATCTTGCCCACTATCTTTGATAACCTGGAAGGTTGTATTTTTGGTTGCAGTTGCCTCAGCTAGATGGGTAGGGGAAACCACTGCCCTCAGAATGGATCCTCCATTTATCCAGCTTTTCCCAGAGAAAGTGGTTTTGCATATAAGTAGGTATTGCATTTCTTTCTAAAGTTGCATCTAAGTTTCACCTCCAACAGAAGGTTACATTTCTGTGTTTTTTCCTAACTCTATTTCTAGTGCAGAAAGTACATTACACAAGTTAGATCTCAAAAGGACTTTATTGTACTATTTGCATAGGACAAAGAACATTAGTAAATCCAAATCTTTGGGCACTGTGTAGGGCATTCGGTGTCCTCACTATCCAGGTGGATCATTTCAACCATTAAATTCTGTTATCAGAAGGCTGAGGTACAGCGCCTGCTCATAATCAAGGCACATTCCACTAGAACCCAAGCCTCTTCAGCAGCATCCCTCTGAGGAGTTCCTCTGCGAGATGTCTGTCAAGCTGCCCCGTAGTCATCAGCTGACAGATTCATCAGGCATTATTCTGACGGCATGAATGCCAGAAATGATTCAGCAGTAGGAACAGCTGTTCTGCAATCTCTATTTGACTGACCACTCACACTCTCCTCCATTGGTGAGTAGCTTGCTATACTCCCAATATGGGAATGCACAGAAGAACAATGATAAAACAGGGTTGCACTTACCTGTAATTGTTGTTCATTGAATTTGTTCTGTGCAGGGACACATTGTCACCTATGTGCTATGCTCAGTCTGGGTTCCGGCAAATGAAACACAGACACATCTTTTGGTTGGAATGGCCACAACTTTATTGATTACAGCTAGATGGAGCATTGGCCAGGCATATGGGCAACAGGTCCCTGTTGGCATAGGAAGGCCCTTTTGCTGTGTGATGCATGACTCTCCAGCCCCTTGCTGGCCTGTGGACAGCAAGTGTTATTCCATTGTCAGCCATGCTGGCCGGCCTGCTCCTGCTGATGTGATGGTTGGAATGGTGCTGACCATGCCATCGCTTGGTGAAAGACCTTCTGCTCCTCCTCTTCTGTTGGTGACCCCGCCTACACCACAGACTGGCCCTTGGTGCCAACCCAGCCCACAGTGAGTCTGCAAGCTTTCATTCCCACCCACCTGTCCCACTGTGAGTGTTATTTAACCAGTGGCTCAGAAGAACTGAGGGAATTTGGGGGAACTCAGCTGCACAACCCACATTTTGGCAGGAAAGTGCTGCATGGGCCCAGTACAAGCTGAGCGCCCCCTTATGGATTTTAAAAGCTAGAAAAATCTCTCCACCACTGGCCTGCGCATGCATAGTCCCAATATGGGACTGCACAAAAGAGACTTGACAAACAACAGTTACAGGTTGCAACAGTTACAAGTGCAACTCTGTTTTCCTTGACAGATATGTGGGCAGTGAGATACAAAAGATTGAGTGCCACTGCTGTATAGGACCAGCCATCCCAAGAGAAAAGGCCAAGGAAACAGAGCTACAGGACCCATGACTGTGCCTTCTCTTCATACTTCATCTACCATTTAGTGCTCCTCTGTAGCTATTGCATCAAGCAGTGCATTGCAGATTCAGGTCCTCATCCATCGAATGGGAATAATAACCTGCTTCCAGTTAATGAATGAAAATGATAAAGTTAATATTCATGCTGAGCCTTGGGAACTGGGGAAACCATAATGAACAGACCAAAGTACATTAAGAAATACATCAAAATAAATAGATCAAATCATAGGATGCATGCACTACTGCAAATATTTCTACAGTGTATGATGCTTTATTGAGCAACAGATACTAACATGCAAGCTCTCCAGAACTGAAGGGCTATTTATGCAAGATTAGACAAAGTAATCAACGATCTAAAATCACAACAAAAAATTCATGGCACCTCCAGAGTCACAGCTGAGATCCATTGCCTAATGAATGGAGCATTTGCAGTAACAATGAACTTGTGACAAGGTTCATACATTTCCATATCAGATCACTACTAAATGGATATCAAGTATACAAATGCATTGGTCTCCATTTGGAATGTGATCTGAGTGATGTAAACACAGAATGAAACAAATCTGTGACGACTTCCAGCCCTGCTTGCATCTCAAACCACACATACTACAATCCTAAATAGTTACTCTCCTCCTCCTCTGATGGGGGTATATCTTCTGACTCAATACGCAGACACCTGTAAGTGGGTATGTGCCATCAGGTCATAATCACTAATGGTAATCCCAGCAAGGGGCTTTCAAGGCAAGTGAGAAGCAGAGGTGGATTACTAGCACCTTCCTCTGCAGCCTCCCTTGGTTGTCACCCATTCAAGTACCAACCCTGCTTAGCTTCTGAGATCTGACAAAATCAAGCTATACCATGCTGCCTTCCCTCCCCTATGACACCTACACCCTTCTAAGTCCATTTAAGTCCATTTTGGTGGTACGAGGTTATGATATTTTGCTGTTTTTCTGTTAGCATACCTTGGTTCTATCAATTCTGTAATCTAGAGTTGATTGAGTTTGTAAGCCTCCTCAAGAACCTTTTTGATGAGAGGCAGGTTATATAAAATATCTGTCTACTATATGTTTATCCTGCTCTTTGTCCAAGGATAATATCCATGATTTTCCCCTTCTCTCAACCCTAGTCTTAGATATCTCAAATCAATTCTAATGTTCTAGCGTGAACATGCCAGTGTAAATCACTGCATTCAACGGAAAGGATAAATGTTTCAGTCAATCATGAGATAAGTGCAGAGTATGTTAAGAGTTCTTTTTTAAATTTCCTTCCCAGTTTATTTGCGGAGAAGCTGTTTTGAAGCAAGGTTAAATAGATTATCCAAAGCCTTTTTTCAGCCATTATACCCATCTCCCCACTAGAGTCCACTGCCTGCCAGCAAAGATGCCACTTGACAAAAATACTTAAATCCTGACAACAGTCAAAACACATTACTGCGCAGTGATGGCCAAGGCCCAGTCAGTTCCCTACAGACTGGCCTGGTGCTTCTGCTCCTACCGCTGTTGCCATCAGTAGCCATCAAGCCAATAAGGTAGTAACTCCAGTCGGCATTTAAAACACAGCCAGGGGGAACAGCACTCCTCCCCTCCTCTCCATGGGCAAGGACAACACGCTGCAAGTAGGAAGGGGACGACTGTTGTCAATTCAGCTGATTAGAGTGTCACATTAAACTCCCATTTGGCTGCAAAACCTGTTTGTAAAAAGAAAGAGTAGTGCTGTGCTTCCTTTCCTGGAAGCTGCCCATTTACATGGCAGTTCTAAAACAAAGTTGCGCCCTTCTAAGACTGTTGGAGTCAATGGGCTTCAAAGAGCGTAACTCTGCTTGGGATTGCATGGTTAAATAGTTCAGAGGGAATTCAGGAGAAGGGAAAGGGCAGCAGTTCTCTGAAAACTGAATATCACTGCATTTAGCAGATATCAAGATTAAAATGTCAGGTAATACCCTTCCCTATTACCAGAGGTTGTTATGAGACAATAATCTCACAGTGCCATCCTAAGCAGAGTTACACCCTTCTAAGACCATTGCCTTCAGTGGAATTAGGAAAGTGTCACTCTGCTCAAGATGGCATGCAAGTGTGTCAGGCTTCTCACTAGCAAGGCACTTGGGGTTGTTGATTCAATTCAAGATGAATGAAAGATTGGAATCCCCCCCCCACACACGCACGCACACACACACACAACAAAGCACTATATCTTTGGGAGGTGTCTTAAGGTTTGGAATAATTGGATTCTCCTCCATAGAAAATCAGGATATAAAATCTCTTTGAAACTTTAAAATTTTTCTACTGAATTATCTCAAAAGATATATGAAACAGAATGATATAGAAGTTCTGGTAGCAGAAAAATGACATTTGAACATGGTTAGAAAAAATCCTGCTATTTAGTTAATTATAATCAATCCACACCCAGTATGGGCTACTCATGGTTATTTCTAGGTTAACAGACTGTTAACAAATTAGAGAAGGGGGAATAGCACAGAACAAGTTCACTGTGACTAGCCATGCTTGTCTTATTTCAGAATGGCAAGTTAAATAATGCTATTGGATGATATGTTGTTTTATATTAGTATAAGCATTATTTTACAGAACTGTAAAATCTATGGTTATAACTCTTTATTCATTTTCATTCACTGTAAAATCTATGGTTATAACTCTTTATTCATTTTCATTCACTACAAAACAAAAATGATCAAAATCAAAACAAATCAAGTAATCCTATTAATTTTCATTTGTACTAGTTTCAGTGGATCTAACACATTACTAGCTGTTCCAGCTTCGTTTTTCATCCTGTTTTTCAGGGATTGTACCCTTTAACCTTGAGAATCTTGTCTGTCATGTTTCAGAAAGATAGGAGAAAGGATTCCAGTATTACAGGCAATTAAAGTCAAACCACGCGGCTGTCTGCAACATCTTTGTTTTCTGTCCAATTGATCAGAAATTGCCAGACGTTATAATACCAGGTCAAAGGATAAATAAGAGAAAGGGACTCCAGGCTAATCAGCAATTAAAATAAAGAATCATTAATTTTTAAGGGACACTGTAGCACCAAGAAAGCTATTTACCTAAGAAACTTGAACTGTGGGAAAACCTCCAAGAGGATTCTCACAAAACAAGAAGTAGTCAATCATCACAGTAAACAGCAAGTAAATAATTTGTTATGTATCTAAACTGTGAACATTCTATCAAGAATCAAAGTAAATTGGAAGCAATCCACCAGTAATCAAAATAATCCGGAAGCAATGTCATGAGAGTAAAAAAGAAGCACTCAATCATTCATCAAATTAAGCAGAAAGATGCAATTCATTAAAGAAAACAGGAACTTTCAGTTAGTCAGCAAAGTTGTACCCATCGTTTATTTCTAGTATGTATAGTATGTATAGTATAAGCTGCTTTGGGTCTTTACTGGAGAGAAAGGTTAGAGTCAAAGCTTTGAGTCTTGCAAGATCATATCTTTTCATGCCTTGGAAATCTAGTTGGTCTTAAAAGTGCTACTGGACCCAGATCTTGCTCTCTGACTGCAGACCAGCACTGCTACCCACCTGATTCCATTTCTTGTATATGCTTTGCTTTAAATTGCCTCTGTGGGACCCTTTCTCCAATTTGTCTGAAAGTTGGCAGGGGGATTTTTTTGAGTAAGAGGAGCAATTTCAGAAAATGTCATCAACAATAATTGACAGAAAGAAATTACTTTCCCATTGAAACTAATAGAAATTAAAATGAATTAATGTAATAACTGAAGAACCATCTGGTCAAAAATGTAGGATATAAATGCTTAAAGTAGATAGTAACAAATAAAATAAAAAACAAAGTGTTAAAGTCCAATTTTTTTTACAGGTACTGATTATTATGGTTCAGACAAACAACTAAAACTACCTTCTGTCACTGTCATGTCCCAACATTTATCTGTGAAACTTCTTCAAACACATTTGCCCCAGTGCTTTCAAAACCAATTGGTGCAGCCAGGGGTCATTTCATGGAAAAAGAGCTGGAGGAACTCATTAGCATAACTCATTAGCATATGTCATGCCCCTTGACATCACTGGAAATGTGTCATTAGCATAACTGATTGCATATGCCACACCCCCTGACATCACCTATCCTGGCTGTTTTGGATCCGATCCTGGCCATTCAGGGCTGGAATTGGGCCCAAAATGGCAAAGGGGGGCTGAAAATGGCCAAAAGGAGGCCCAAAATGGTCAGGTTCAGGCCACTGCTGAGCGGGAGAGTGATCCACCACCCATCAGAGGCCTGATCTGGGCTGTTTCGGCCTCAATCTAGGCTGAAATGGGCCCAAAATGGCCAAGAGTCAGGTAGGCGGGGCCACCTGACATGTGACCTCTTTGGGGAACTACCAGAACTGCGTTCCTGCACGTTTCCCCTTGAAATGAGCCCTGGGTGCAGCCTTTGGGAGAAGAATCTTGGAAACAAAATAGCACCGATACTAAGCACTATATAGCACTTTTGGAGTTCAAAAAAATTTACAAACATTTCAGTAATGTTTAGTATGCTGAGGAGCCCTGTGGTGCAGAGTGGTAAGCTGCAGTACTGCAGCCCAAACTCTGCTCATGACCTGAGTTTGATCCTGGCAGAAGCCGGATTCAGATAGCCGGCTCAAGGTTGACAGCCTTCCATCCTTCCGAGGTTGATAAACTGAGTACCCAGTTTCCTAGGGTAAAGTGTAGGTGACTGGGGAAGGCAATGGCAAACCACCCCGTATAAAGTTTGCCAAGAAAACGTCGTGATGTGACGTCCCCCCATGGGTCAGTAACGACTTGGTGCTTGCACAGGGGACTACCTTTACTCTCTTTTTTTACCCTGTATAATAACCCATTATGGTAGGCTAAGCCAGCCACAGTGAGTTCATCGTGGAGATGAGATCTGAAATGAAGTCTTCTCAGCGCATACAGGAGGTCCTCCCTTAAGCCACTACACTGTTCTGTAAATTCCAGCATTTGAATCTTGCACAAAAATGAATTGCAAGTGTATATTTATTAGGGAGACAGAATCTAGAAAGGCACTTGAATGTGTAAACAATGGGAGTGAGGAGGGGGGTTAATATCCCTGGAACAACAAGGAAAAGCAAAGAGAGGAAAGCAAACAGTGAGTCGCAAGAAGCTTCATGAAAATAAATGTGATAAATGAGAATCTTCTTCTAGACAGGGACAAGTGTTTAGAAAAGGAAACTGATCTTGCAGTGACTTTGGCTATAGGTTCCTAAACTGCCCCCCCCCACTCACACACAGTACCCTCTAAGGCTAGGAGATAGAAACATCAATCAAGACCTATCTCATATCATTGAATTTCACTGAATCATTCCACCTAACTTCAGGATACTCCTAAGTATCTCACTGAACTTGAACATGTCATGTAAGATTTTTAGCAGCTGCAACATCTTGAATGTTCAGCATGTCAGAAGAAGTGACAGGCATCTTACAGAGCCAGAGAGAGAGAGAGAGAGAGAGAGAGAGAGCAGGTAAGAGGCATGTCTGTCCCCTTCATCAGCATGCATGGAACAATTCACAAAACTCAGCCTCAGTACTGAAGAGAGACCAACAGCACAGGAGAGGAAACACTCTGATTAATATTTATAGGAAGTGCTTTTGACACGGATAAAGTGCAAATCAACATGACCCATGGGAGAGATGATTAGAAATAATGATTATGTCTAAGGTGGAGCATTCGATGTCCTGGGAATTCTGCATCATAAAAATCTATAAGGAGAAAATTTCAAATTTTATTACCATAATGCTCAGATTCTGTTTTTGGAATTGATTATACACGTGACTAGGAAGTGAGGTGGGGGGCATCCAGATCCTCAGCCATACCATGAAACATGGGACTAGACTTCCATGTGAAGGATCACTGAGACTCTTGTCAATTCCCATTTTCATGTTTAAAAAATGTCCAGGGTCTCATAGATGCAAGGAAAAGTTTAAGAAGATACACATTAAAGAATCTGAGGCTGCTTTCAGATGTCACTAATTTGAGTGGGGGGGTTTCCATGATGAGCATGAACAAGGCTAATAGTTGAGCCTGCATCTTCCGTCCATTCTTCCTACTTGTGTAAAGCATGACTGACAACTGCTTTTAGAAATCTTTGAAATTCAGTTTGTTGCAATGTCTGCATGGGGATGCTTTTAACAAACTGGAGTTTCTGTCATACCAGGATTATATTAGGCACAGGGATCTTGATAAATGGGAAAGATACGAATGCCAATTTATTGCAGGGCCCATATTTAGACATCACAACAAACTAGATTTAGATCAAAGACTCTCTAAACCAGTCTTGGGCTGCTTCTACACAGAGGTTAGTTTCTCACGTGGCTTCCAAACTGGAGTGTCCTTTGGTTTTGGTTTTGGCTTTTTAGCTTTCACATAAACCATGCTGGAATTGGCCTGTTTCCTAGTTTTCCTGTCTTCAATGTGCTCTTTCTTAAATTTGCTTTACTCCAATCTTTCTGGAAAGTCATCCAAGCACATTAGCCCACTGTCTAGAAAGAAGTGCTTATTTTCCTGCCCTTTAGTGGTCCTGCCCACAGCCTTTCATGGCACCATCTCCAGCATTTTTCCCTACTGTGCCACCAGAGGGCTTTTTGAGAGTTTTTCTAAATCAGTATTGCTATGATACTATAATGGTCTATTGCCACTTTCTATTTCCAAACTGCTCTATTTCCATTTCAGATTTTAATAGCACTGTTACAGCACTGTAACACACAATAGTACATGCATGAAGGAAAAAACAACAACAAGGGGCAGTGAGTTGCCATGATGGCCATGCCCCCAAGACCAATGCAGAGTTTCTGTAGAGCACATGTAGAAAGGAAAAGTCAAAAACAAGATCTTTCCTCCACATGCACAAAAAAGTCCCATGAGTAGCAGCTCTGTGGATAATGTGTATGCCTCGGCATTCAAAGTGGCAATGAAAGTAATGCAGAAAATCCTTGCTGTGCAGGAAGAAGCCTTGAATCACACTGCACACTTAAGGAGAGGAAGGAGGAAGAACCGTGTGAGCTTGACGATAAACTTGGCTCATCTCTAACAAAATCCAGTTACTTCTTGACATCTGCATACAGCCTGAGCATAGAGAGGTTTTGTGGAATTTCCCATGGGAAAGTTTACTTCATGAACATACTACACCCCTTGCCTCCTTCCTGGCACTGCCATTCTGATCTGGGGTGGAAAACTTCCCAATGTCAAGTATGTCAGTCTCATGATGAGTGTGAAGAATGTTCACCCATTGTCATCTCAAAGGAGGTGACAATGAATGCTGCCTGACACACCCTCTTCTCTGAATACCGCGTTCCCCATTTCTCCTCTTTTGCTACAACCTTCAAACTAGCTTCCCTGGCACTGAAGGTAAAACTCCCTCCTTGGCACACAGCTTGACTCTGGTGCACAAGTTGCCTCGGGTTTTCTTTGGTCTGTACACACCTTTCTGTCATGAATGTGCTCTTTTACATCACGGCAGTCTGGCCTGGTTAAGCAAGGGGCTGCTGGTTGGATAGAGGGTGCTTCAAAACTCTATTACAAAACCCTATGACCTCGTCATTCCAAAGGGGATTTATAGAATCACTCTAATGTTCTCTCCAATTTATGGTGCCTGAATTTTTCTGGAAGTAACACCAATGGCCTATTAGCAACTTAAGAAAGTGATACTGTTTTGGACTCCTATCTTTTTTTAGATGCTGGCACATATGTTTGTTTTCAACTGCTAGTCAGATGGTCACACATACTATGTTGAAGTGTGCCTGTCGCCTCATTTTAAACTTCTTGATAAAATTTAATTACTGTTCAATTCTATAACATCCTCTCACTATCACCAAAAGTTTCTTTTTTAAAGACAAAAATTCTGTCTTTTCACTGTTTTACAAACATTTAATGAGATATCAGAATTCACCCTCTTGCCTGTGGGAAAATACTACCATAGAAATTCTTCGGTTCTCTCTTTTGTTTCACTGACACAAATACTGAATGGGAATCTAAGGAATACATAATGTGAGATCAATTAATACAACTTAATAAATCAATAAATCTCAGAAAGTGCTAGTTTGAATGTTATTCATATTTAAGGGCTTTGATGGACCCAAGCTAGTGGAGTAGTCCTCTTAGAGGTACGAATGTTTTCTGAAATGGCCCAGCCTTATAAGCAAAGTTTATATACTCCTGGGTGCTTCTTATTGTCAATGAGTCTCTCTGATTGCTTTGGAGATTTGGTCCAATCTGCAGTCTGAGTATTGACCATCAGCATGTTAATTGTAGTCAAAGTTAACTTGACAAGATACCGGAAGAAAATCCTTCTTTGTTCTCAAGTCCAAGTCCCGCTCACTATGCAATGGACCACATTATGGGATCGATATCAAGTAACAGCATCTAAATTACAGAACAAATGAAATAATAATGAAATATTGTTTGTTTTCGTCACAAAGCATTATCCTGTGCAAAAATGACTGTGATATATTAAGCCATGAATTTATATACATGGCAGCAGCATCCAGGGTAGCCCAGTTTGGAATTATTTATCTTATGTCTTCTTGGAGCAACGCATGGAGCGGAATAATAATACTCAGGATTAAGGCTTTCTGTCAGAGTTACTTGGGGAATTTGTCCACCACTTTTCTGCACTATTTATCTAATGCTGTCTCTTGCTCACTATAATTCTGCAAGCAATAGCTTCACAAATTGAACCAAACACACACACAAAAGACCCAAATGTTCCGATGAAAGAAACCTGATCAGGAGCAGGAAGAAAACAATAGATTTAAATTTAAATTAATGCGGATACACAATGAAGTTGTGCATTGTTGCAAAGAAAAGGGCAATTGCTCCTGGAATAACTTGGAAGGTTTTGTAAAGCATGAATTTCTAATGCAATTGAGTCTGCTTTCCTTCCTGGCAATCTTGTTGCAGTCTGTGTCATTCAGCCCATGGCTGCTTTGCTCTGCACAGTCTTTGGGAAATGTCAAGCTTGGGGGAGCTGATAATGGCCAAAAAAGAAAACCCATTATCATGTGATGGCATCTTCCTTCTAAGTCTGGTTTTGCTAGGATCCTCTACTTCTGCTTATAAGACACTGAGCAATCTGTGAATTGATACCAGATGCCTGTCTTATCTTCTTCTTACTAGCAGCATATGTGTCATTGATCAAGCTATAATAGAGATGTGTGTACAGTCAGGGACCTCTAAACCACCTCTCTTGTTCCCAGTACTACTTGCTGCAGATAAATGGGTATTTTGAAGCTCTAACCTGTTTGAATATGTCTTACAGCCTTAGACTGCAATCCTAAATACACTTGTCATTCCCATTCAGTATGCATGCTTAAGACTGCGCTGTTCATCTCCTAGACCAGTCCTCCAGTCTCCAACCTAGAACCTCCTTCTGCCTTGACTGTACTTTTTATGTGGGGTACTGACCCTGGTCCCAAGTTATCTGCCGTGGGCTCTAGTGATAAGTGATTGACAATGCCTTCAATAGTATTTTTCGCACTCATGGTTTAAAGCGCCATTTTTGAGCAGTCGCAGTGGCTTCGGCTTGGCAGCAATCCTTTCACACTTCCCAGCAGTTTTGATTTGGCCTTTCACGATTCCTTTCAGACAACTGCCTGGAAGCATCTGTTCAGTTTCGGGCTTTCATTAGTGCACGTCACCTTTATTTTTTTTAACTTAAAGCATGTTTGGTAATGTCCCTGCATTACATCTTCAGACAGACAAGCCTCCCCCCAATGCCACCCCTCCAACCACCCACCCCAGCCCACTCTTCCTGGGGTAAGGAAGGACTTGCCTCCCCAGGGGTTAGGCACGGTGGGGGGAGCAGACTCATACCCACCCCTGGCTCTGCTGAGATGTGCCAAGCCGGGGCTTGGTGTACCTTGAGGGGCTGCGAAATTTTCTCTTGTGTGGGGATTGCACGCACACACTCCAGAGAGGAGAGGCCGCCACGGCTCTTGAACTTCCAGTGCAGTTCGGCTGAGCTTAGCTCACAGGCAGCATGAAGTGGAGAGCCAGTTGAGAGCATGTGTGTGTGTGCCTCTCTCCCTCTCCCTCACACCAGTAATGTAACTTTAACATCCCCTCCACCCACTCCTCCTCCCACACCTCGCGCTCTCGCTCACTGGCTTGAAAGGGTGGAAGCAGGGGGAAGAAGAAGAAAGAGAAGCCGCTACTCTAACTGACAGCACATTGAGAGACACTCTTGAGAGAGTGAGAGAAAAGGAAATGGATCCACGCTGAGGAGAAGGGGAGGAAAAACAACCCAACCCAGTTTAATAAACAGGCAGAGCTCACACGAAACACGCCAAAAACCTGGGCGCAGGGATAGCACATAAAATAGAGAAAGAGGAGTGAAGTTAAAATAAGCCCCCCCTCCCTTGCAAGTCCCATCCAAAGGAAAGGTATATGTCAGAGTCATAAAGTAGGAGAGACGTACGTGCAGCCAAAAAAATGGCAGAACAGAGGAGTTCAGAAAGCTGAGTTATGTTCAGAATTTGGAAGCTTATCTAAAAAATTTTCAAGCAGTTTGGTTTCCTATTGTGCAATTTTTGAAGGAAAAAGAAATTGTTTCTTCTAACATTTATTGTCAAGAGCTATTGAATTTCTAGATGTATGGAACTCTTTAGAAATTGTTATATTTTGGGTTTTGTATGATTATGTTTTAAGTTAATGTGTACAAAGGAGAAGTTTGTATATACACTGGTGTTGGTTTGGTATTGTCATATTTTTTTTAAAAAAAACTTAATAAAAAATAAAATAAGTAAAAAAAAGAGACAGAGCTGAGTTATATGGGTGTGGTTAATTCCACACAAACCAATCCGCTCCCAGGGAAAAGAAGAGGGGGGGAGCACTGCAAAACGTTCACATTGGCATTAATCGACTCTGCCTCGACTGGGCAGCTGATTAAAAATTAACATCGGGGTATGTCAGCAGGAAGAAAAATTGGGGTAATGGGGGGAAAGAGCAGCACCACATCCCATGACTGGCTTGCAAGTGTGAAACCCCTGCAAACATGGGGTTTCAGAGTTAATGGATCAGCCTGAAGCTCTTGCTCAGGCTAGGGAACTGATTATGAGGAGCAGCTAAGCTATTTAGTCTGAAGGTGTGCACTAGGGTGCTTCTGCTTTAAAAGATGGCTATCAGGGCCCCCAACCTTGTTCTTCCAGCATTATTGCATTCCTGCACCAATTACTGCCTACTTCACAGCCCATCAAAGAAAGTGAAACTTGCCATCTCATTAACTTGCCCTGGTAACAGAAACAAGGCCCCTTTTGGTTAGCGGTGGGTGGTAGTGTACTAACTTTAGAAGTAAATTGGTTTAGACACACTGTCAAGATCTCTGTTTCTTCATCAGAAGTGACAGTGAAGGTGCCTGGAATTTCTGCTCACTCCCCCTCCCCCAGCCAAGTTCTCAAAGGCTTCAAGGCCATCCTGAGAATAAGTCACCTGGTTTACAGCCATGCAAAGGGAAAACTGCTCAATAACAATGCACTTCTAAGCAGAGTTACCCCCTTCCAAGTCCATTAACTTAAATGGGCTTAGAAGGTTGTAATTCTGCTTAGGACTATACTGTAACCTACTAAAAACATCCAGTAGCCTACCTGATTAGTGCATTACTGCATAGCGTTTAATTTACAAGGTTCTTTTCGGTCTTTTGTTTGGTACCATCAGCCTTGGACTGAGGAGGCATGGGTTCAAATTCTAAACAGGTATCCTCAGTGGGACTTATTCCCAGGAAAGTGATTTTAGGATTGTGCTGCCAGTTATAAAGCTCGCTGGGTGACTTTGGGCTAGTCAGCATCATTCTGCTAACTAACCTGATAGGGCCGTTGTGAAGATAAAGCAAGAATCTTTTTCTGCTCTGCCCTCAGTTCTTCAGCATAAGGACTGTTGACAAACTTGAGAAATATTTCCATTAATAATTAGGTTTGCTATCTGTAAAGAGGACCTTAAAGCAATCAAATAGTGACCGTGCAGGCCTTGGAAGATACTGACTTTCAGCTGGAGTCATTCAATAGCAGGAAGCGAGTAACATCATGTTCTAGACTCCATAGAACCAGGGAAAGCTTTCAGATGAAGCAGCGGCAGATCCGATAGAGTCCACAGTTTAAGTCTCACCTTTTACCTTTCAGCAGGGTTTGGTGCCTGCTGAGGAATAAAACCAGGTCTGGGAAATTTCCAGAGCTGCTCTCCTGAAGAAATCCAAGAAGAAATTTAAAGTCATGTCACTCTGGCTTGAAATCGCACACTATAGTTTTACACTGGACCTGATCTGTCTTCTCCACTGGAGTCCCCTTGACAATAAACCACCATTGGTGGTAGATAGACCAATTACTCTTCTTCTTTAACATCTTTGAGGAACTTCAGATCCAGCAGTATCAGAGCCATGAGACTTCCTAGGGAGACAATCCTGGCTCAAAGTTTGAGAAGGTTGGATCCAGATCACAGTACCTCAAAATCATTTGACTTGGAAGCCATTTCCTTAATGTCATGTGTATGTGCAACTACAGCACAGCTATTCAGTGGAGGAGGAAACAACATGCACAAAACCATTCTTTATTATTTGCTCACACATTCTGCAACCGAAGCTTGACCTTACAGGCTAAAATTAAGCTCTGAAAGTAATAGCTGTTTTCCCATTGTTCCTCTTGAAGTGTTAACAGGAAACTTGAAAGATTCTATCTTATTTTACCAACAGAAGTTGGCCTACCCTTTGTTTTCTCTCTCAGGGTAATACACCATGTCACCTCAGCAAACACAGATTTTCCAACAAATTATTTAATCCTTCCTTTGCTGACCAATTTTCTCCCACAATGCTTTCATTTTCCCTCCCCCATCCTGTCTCTCCTAGACCTCCATGTAAAGGTCTGACTACAATCAAGATGAAGAGCTATGGCAAAAAAATCTGTGCGCAAGGGAAGAGTTAAGGTCACCCTCCTGTCCTTTCTTCCTTGCAAATGCTTGCCCTTTATTTTATTTTAAACTAACAAGGGCACGTGGTTGGCTGAGGTAACAATTAGTCCCACTCTCATTATTTGATTCTAACTCAGCAATACATTGCTTACATACATCTTTGAAAAATGTGCCTCATATCTCTTTTAAAAAAACCCAATCAAAATTAAAAAATAATTATATGCATTACCACCACCACACCATGAGCACCATACTGTAAGTGCCACAGATGTTCCATATTACTCCATTTTTAAGCTGCATCCTAAGAATGGAGATATTTCATTAGAAAAGTATATAGCAATGTGACTCTCTCAACCTCAGAAGGTTTAACTGGGATTAGCGTAGTATTCTTACTATTCACAGCAGCATCTTTGGGAGACATTACAGCGTATGCTGTCAATATGTAATAGGAACACTTTGCTTTGTCAGTTACGGTGGCTTTGGAATCAATGCAATTTTGCATATTAATTGCCCACAGAAAGGGGCACTGCAATCTATTGACTTGAAAAGCAGTGTCTCTAATGTTCACACGCAAGCTGAGACTGGCTCACACAATCTGCCTAATGAGATATCTGTTAATCTCCTGTTTGATGCTTACATTTCTAAGAGCTACAGTAGTGTTCATGCCAAATTCTTTGGTGCAGCAAGCTTGTTTTGTCCATTGAAATTGCCCTCTCCACACATTAGCAGGAGATGAGTGCTTACCAGTCCCCAAGGGGAAGGAAAAGCCTGCCCAGCAGGGCATTCAGTCAGGGTGGCATGGCCCCCATGTGCCCCTCTTCATTAGAGGACTCAGCCTACACATGCATCCCTCCCTTGTGGCAGTACAGGCACAGGCCAATCTCTCTGGAACCAGCTAGTAATTTGTTGCCTTCTAGTGTGATGTTTGTTATTCTCTCTTTAAGCCTGGTCAGAAGTAAAGGGTTTTTTGCCCACTCCATACTGCCCAGGACCCTTGCATTTATGTATGGGCTGCAGAAGTAAATCTCAGGACACTCTGTTTGGTTATCACAACTTGTAGAAGTCAGAGGGGAGGTGGAGGTGGGGGGAGGCGCTTATTGGAACACCAAATCAGTCTAACGGTTGCCTTAAGTCTTCTTTGTTAAAATGGAGACAGGTTTATTCCATAGGGCTGACAGGGCATGGAGCAGATGGTTTCAGATCCCTGAGGAGCAAAGGTACATTAAACGTGGCTGTTGTCCAGGAGCATGCCTCACTGTTCCAACGTTTTCCCCAGTCATAGTGGTGGACTGCCATTTGGGCACCATTGGCCAGGCAGCTGCATTCTAACAAATTTATGACAGCTGGTTCTGATAGCCTAAAGGAGAGAGTCTTTAGCCTATTTCCCCACAATGCTTTGTTGTGCTCATGCTCCAGTTCTGTCAATAAAGTTCTGGCCCTATTAAACCCAAGTCATGTGTTGTAAGTTCCTTCATGGGTGCAGGGGAAATAAATATATTACTGGGATGAAACAGGCCTGTCACACCTTATTCTGCTACTACCTATTTTGCTCAGGTAACAGATCAAAAGAGGGTGCTTCTTTGGCCCCCTACCCTATCACTTCTCTCTTTTTCCCTTTGCTCGGCCACCACTTTGAACTTTTTATTTAAACTGTATCTCTGAATATGCAAGATCAGCTTCACTAAAGTTTATTTTGAAGCCCCACTTTAGGAACGGATCACTTCTGCGCAAGTCCCTAGGACATGGGTTTCAGTATGAGAGCACTCAGATACTCAGTATGAGAGGTATACAAGATACTCTGAACAAGTTTCTTTTAAAAGAAACAAGTTATTATGAGGGAAAATACACAGGATATTCAAACGTGCTTTCTGATTCCGTGTCTGATAAGTTTACTCAAGAGGCTTTGGCACAGAAGGTGCGTCATCACGGCTACTGGATTACCACTGTTCACATGTTTGTTGTAATGTTCAAGGATGTCTAAAAAGTTAGTGAGGCTGGACATCCTTTAGCAGAAGGTCTGTTGATTCTTCCTCAGAAAGGCTTATTCATCTATAAGATTAATAATTCTACCTTTAATAATGTTTTCCATCAATGATAATAAGCTAACAGGCTTATAATTTCCATAACCCTTCTTTATAAAAATTAGTGTTACATTCTCTACCTGACAATAGGGCAATTAAGGACGATATTTTTAAGTGACAAATAGCATATTTTTGTTATTTGATGAACAATTTTCCATTTGAGTTATTCAGTTAGTTACTTAGATCTCTGAGTATCCGTTCCAGAAAATATTCAAACACCACGCATGTACAATGGCCCCCAGAGTAGAAAGTTGCAAAGAACAAGTGGAGTTACAGTATGTGTTTTGTGTGCCTTTGTCTCAGGATTCTTCCACACCTTTTCCATGCTTCAAGTGGAAGTACGGGTAAAATGTCCTACATTTTTAATAAAGACTTAATAAGCTATTGTTTACCAGGCGGTGTTATTTATCCCCATGCTATGGTGGTCCAGCTGGCCCATTTCCACACATTAAGCATTTGTTAAAGAGGCAGGACATTATTTTCTCTAGGCTGTTGGCAACTTAAATGAAAGATCTTAATGGCAATCTTCCTCAACACAAACACTACTACCATCATTCGTATGTTCCATCAAGACACAACCAAGTTATGGAAACCCCAACAAGGGGCTTTCAATGCAAAGAACAAGCAGATATGGTTTCTCATTACCTTCTTCTGCAGTTTTCCTTGATGGTCTGCCATACAAGTACTGACCCTGAAAAGATTGGGCTATACTCTGCTGCCTTCCTGTGCTAACACCTCTTACATATCTTATTTATAATTTAATATTCAGCCCAGAACTCATGCAGAAAGTAGTTTTGTAGTCTTTCCTGCTATATATTTATGAAATCATGTATATAACAGACTAGGAACTAGTTTAAAATGCTGATCCTAACCATGCTTATTTTGAAGTAATTTGTACTGATTTGGGGGGGAGCGGTTATTTTGGTATTCTGTAATGTTTTCGTTTGTCCTAATAAAAGATAAGAAACAACTTGTCCGTGGACTAATGTGGCTATTTACAACTTTTTATTCACTTCAGTCATAGACATTATTTTTATTTTGTCATAATAGTGGGGAAATTCAGTGCTGTATTCAGTTGAGATGGAAGAATTTAAACTTTTTCCAAGCACTGCTCTGTGTGGGAAGAATTCTCTGTTGGGTAGGATTTATTTATTTATTTACATTAATTATTGAAAGATATTTTATAAAATTTAGACCATCTACCATGCCAACTAATAATAAATTATAAGAAGAACTCCAGGAATTAGCTTAGATAGAATCATAGAATCATAGAATCATAGAGATAGGGGCTTTTAATGCCTGGTAATGCCAAACAATACACCATCTCTCTACTGGTCCTCCCTCCAATTGCTATGGGTCATAATCCTAAGCAGCTTGCCTATGCCAATCTAATGGAAATGAATAGCAGTTCATTTAATTGGGCCTTGCACAAAAAAGAAATCCTTGGCAGATAGTTCCTTATGGGGTTGCATCTGTCTGTCTCCCACTGAAACACTCCAAATCCACTATGGTGTCTTTCTCCTCTCTGCTGATGGTAGGGCCTCCTCTGTACACAGGAAATGTTTTCCTGAGTTCAATTTTCTCCCCTCCTCCAGAAAGTGCTAATGTAACTCTTTTTCCTTAACAGAAACTGCTAAATTGCTTATAATTCATATCTGTTGTTTTGTATTAATTCCAAAAACATCAATAGGGACTGAGAAAATGTTTTAAATGTTTAATCTAAGTGCCCTGTGAAGTAAACAGGAGACAAAAAGGTTTTTTCCTTCCCAACAAAAATCTTTCAGTTGCTCTTTATCATAGTACACATCACAGATTAAACCTTTCCCAGGAGTCCACCAATGTGAAAAAAGACAAACAAGCATTAAATTGCCAAGAGAAATATCCAAAGCAAGATTCAAAAAATAACTCAAACATTTGGTCAGAAATTGGATCAATGCACATGTGTAAAACTATTAAGCGTATAAACCACAGAGTGTTTCTCTAGAGGCTAAAGGAGAAGAAATAGGGCTGTCTCAACACACATCTTTTCTCCTTCTCATCGAAATAGATATGCCAGTTGTCTCAAAGGAGACACGTGGCAAGGCCTGGATTTAGGAACAGGCGAAATAAGTTATAGCGCAGAGCACAGCATGGGGCAAGTGGCTTCCTTCAAACTAGCACAGGCTGTGAAGTTCAAATAGGCTCAGAGCAAACCAGACTTAGTGTCCCCTGCAGAGCTGGCAGAAGAACTACTGGGGCTTGGTGGAGCTTGCACCTGCCTGCCAGTGGCCCATTAGGAACTTTCCCTGTAAGTGAAATGGCCAGTCCACCCCATCTTCAAAATTCTCCACCACAAGCAATATATTGCTCAAAACATTAGCATCTTATACACAGGCCTGTAGCTTAGGGTTGCCAGCCTCCAAGTGGTGGCTGGAGATCCCCTAGAATTACAATCAATATTCAGCCAACAGGGAACAATTCCCCTGGAGAAAATGGCTGCTTTGGAGAGTGAACTCTATAGCATTATAACCTGCTGAAGTGCCTCCCTTCCCCAAACCCTGCCCTCTCAAGGCTCCACCTCCCAAATCTCCAGGAATTTCCCAACCTGGAGCTGGCAACCCTACTGAGTAGGTAGCTATGGTAGTGCTAAAAGGGGTGGTGCCCCATCAAAGACTTGTCATGCCCTATAAAAAAAATTGTGAATGAGTATTAGTCTTTCAGGTACAAATTGTTTATACAAAAGGAAAAGGAAGGAGTTGGTGTAGAAAGGTGTGTACGCTGTTATAAATCTTCCAAATGAGAATTCTCTCTGTAAGTGAATAGAAGAGAATTAACAGGGCTGGAAAGCCCTGATTTTAAAACCCTGCAGCTGGAAGGGGGTGGATAATAAAATCATGTGGAAGAAAAACAAAGAGAGAGAGAGAGAGAGAGAGATGGAGAAATAAAAGCTAACTAAGGTGATAGGAGAAAGTGCCCTCAAGTCAGAGTTGACTTATGACAACCCGTGGTGGGGTTTTCCTGGCAAGAGACTAACAGAGGTGGTTTGCCATTGCCTGTCTCTGCAGCCCTGGTCTTCATTGGAGGTCTCTCATCCAATTACGAACCACGGCTGACCCTTCTTAGCTTCTGAGATCTGACAAGATCAGGCTCACCTGGGCCATCCAGGTCAGGGATAACTAAGGTGTGAAGGAGTAAAAATTGTGATGTAGTGGACTCATGGAAAAGCAAAGAAAAGGGGAGGGAAAGGGACAGCGTTCTAAAATAGTTCAACAGGCTATTATTGCAGGTGAAATTATTTTTGACAGGACAGGAGACAAATAGAAGCTTAGGCCCAGAAGTAAATGAGCACAAGACTTCTTTAGCTATTATACACTACCAACAGGACTCTCTATTCACAGGGGGAGGGACTGAGCGGTTTGCTCTGAAGATGTAAAGGTTCTGGGAAGGAATCCCTCATCTTTGGGCAGTTGTAGGATTATTCCACTGTTGCCTGATCCTACGCAATGTTCACTTGGAAAACAATCCTACTCACAGCCTGTTCCTATGCATATTATTTATCTATTTGCAGCCCACCTTTCTCACTGAGACTCAAGGCACAGGATGAAACATCTAATAAGCAATGCAATGGGACTAGGATTACAGAAGTTTGAAACAGAGCAAAAATTCTTAGACATGTTATGTCAAACAATGCAGAAAATCGTTTTATAAAGGTAGAAAGCAATACAGAAACAGTAGGATAATACATACAGCAAACAGATATTATACAACATACAGTGATATAGTCCACAGTTATGTTCTTCTTATAAAAATACTTTATTGAACCATTCAGTTCAATGCTTTCCTGAACAATTCTGCTTTACAGAACAGCAGAAGTTTGCAGAACGGCAGAAGCATGGCAATTTTACAAGGTGGTAGCCAGCCACAACAACAACAAATGCATCTGTACAGGTAGTTGTTGATCTTACTCATTTGCAGGGTGGCACATTTAAAAGGCTTAAGTTAATGATTTAGTTCTGAGTTCAATTTGTGAATCATTTAAACAGTTTTTATAACTCTGACTTGCATATTGGTTCTCTCACTTGCCATCAATTTAATAGCATCTGTATTCGCTTATCCAAAAATGGACAACTTCATAACTAGGACACCAAGAATTGCTTGATTTCAAGTATACAACTGCAGTAGACTTGCAGAGAAGTGAAGCAATTTGTTCTGCAGACTTAGGTCCAGAAAACCCTTCAGGACCTTGACTCCCAAAATAACATTTGGATGCACCAAATAAAGTTCTAGCTACAGATGTATGGTGGACATTCTTGGTTGTAATGCTCTGTTTCAAGTTGCAGAGCTTTCTGTTTCCTTTGCTTATAGGGTTGCCAGCTCCAAGTTGGGAAATTCCTGGAGATCTGGGGGGTGAAACCTGAAGAACCCTGGAGAAAGTGGGGTTTGGGGAGGAAAAAGACCTTGGCATGGCATAATTCCATAGAGACCACCCCCCAATGTAGCCATTTGCTCCCAGTGAACTGATCTCTGTGGTCTGGAGACCAGTTGTAATTCCGGGAGATCCAGCCACTACCTGGAGGTAGTGGCTGGAGATTCTGCTTTGATCATGTTTTGATTGTGTTTTGGACTTATCACTTTCATTGTATTTAAATACACTATAGCTTAGTAGTTTCATATATTTGGTTATTTAGTTATTTTCCTTCACATACAGTCGGTTCTGTTATAGTGGACTTGTGTTAGCTGGAGGAACCTCTTGCATATTGTTCTACTACCTGGAGGCTGACAACCCTATTTGCAGAAAATTTACAAAAAACAGAGAAAAAGAGGTTGTTATTACAATTTCCTGTTTCAATAACTAGAAGAAATGATACTACTCTTTTTGTAATTCTGCAAACTGTATAAAATAGAGTTGTTTGGGAGGACATTTTTATAAACATAATAGGGCAACAAGGAATCGTCTGTATGCCACTGTGTATGCTACATGTTATCTATCTATTGTATGTACTATTCTGCTCTTACTGCATTGTTTTCTACTTTTGTTATTCCATTTTCTGCATATATTGACAATTTTATTTTTATTTTTATTCTATTTACCTTAATTATAGTCCACCTTTCTCGCTGAGACTCAAGGCGGATTACACAGCGTAAGTCAATATGATCAGTGGTCGGGGCATTCAATAAAAATACAGCATGTTAATGACTGCAGAAAATTGACAACAAGCAGAAATCCAATAGAGAGCTGAAGCAAAACACAAACAAATTACTACGACATATTAAACAATGTGGAAACTATTCAGTAGGTGCATACTTACAGCAATAGATAGTATGCAGTAAATAGTCTACAGTCCCTATCCCTTTATCAACACACCTTTCATTTCCTTACAGCAAGAGTCCAGTAGCACCTATAAAACAAACAAAATTTGTGGTAGGGTACGAGCTTTCGTGAGCCGCAGCTCACTTCTTCAGATACCGCTAGAATGCAAGTCCATCTGTCCTTATATCTTGGGGTCTTCGGCTTCTCCACCTGCCCTGAACCCACTTGCAGAGAGGGCAGGATATAAATCCAGTAAAATAAATAAATAATATATAATGACAGATGGACTCACATTCTAGCTGTATCTGAAGAAGTGAGCTGTGAGTGACTCACGAGAGCTCATACCCTACCACAAATTTTGTTAGTCTTATAGGTGCTCCTGGACTATTGCATCTCGAATAATTCAGTTTTGCGTCTTTGAGGAAAGCCAAGAGAGTGGGAGCTTTCCTGACCTTTTCAGGCAGACCATTCCATAAGGTGGACGAACTCTTCAAGCAGGCTGTTTGTGGAATCTGATACTTTTTTCACTTTTCTAATTTTTGAAATCTTAGTCCTATTGCATTATTGTATGCAAGTTAACAAACTTATCCAAATTAATAGACCACTCATGCTATTTGATTACATTTTACACCTTATAATCTACCTTGAGTCTCAGTGAGAAAGGCAGACTATAAATAAAGTAAATAAATAAAGATGGGCCTCCCAGCACTATACTTGTTTCCACCTCCTCTAAGAAAAACTTTCTGGTTGAGTGATACTCCACAGGACTTATTTAATTATTTAGAAAACTAAGCATGGCAGTTCCGAACAGACACACGATGGGCTGCCCTCCCACTATGCTCATTTGCCCCCTAACAAAAATTTCTGGCTACAGGCCTGCTTCAACAGCTTGACAATTTGCTCAATCAATGCTTATGTTATGGGAAATCATGGGCAAAGGCATTTTCTTGCCTCCATAAGCCTATTTCATAGCGTCCAACAATATATCTTGAGCAGACGCTTGTTGCTTCACTGGGATCCGTTCCAGCAATCACCCCATGTGTGCAGTGGAAGCTTTGTATATGCCTAACAATTCTTCTGCAAGATCATATCCCATGCAAGAGGGGAAATGGGCAGATTTAGAGAGCCACCTTCCACAGACATGGATAGGCACTGAATGCCAAAACATCTGTAATGCAACCACAGCCTGGGAATGCAGAAGTGGAGCCATGCAAATAGATACTCATATGCATACATGTACCCCATCCAAGGCCTTTTCTGCTTGGGGTGTTTTCAGCAGATTTTCTAGGTATTCAGCCCCAAAGGACTGGATCCGCTTTAAGCTTCCATAATTCCGTTAAACCAAAGTGGTGTCTGGTTTTTATTTCTGTATTTAGAAAAATGCTCTGTTTCTGCTGTGGGCTTTCTAAGGAAAAACAGCAGCAGTTTCATCAATGTGTTGTTTTTTTTGCGCATGTGTTACAATGTTGTAACATCTAGCCATTAGAGAGGTTGTGGTTAACCCTCACCCTGTTTGTGCTCCAAATTTTAACAAAATCTGTTTCATTGATTGAGGGTTTTTTTATGGGAAAGTTTAAAATATTGAGTGGGTTTTAAAAACATGTTAGAAAACAACAATGTTGTAACAGTGCAATACTGTTTTTTTTAAAAATAAACACAATAAAAATAAACATGGACTTAAAAATACAGGAAACGCAACACACTTCCACACAAGCTTCTGTTGGTGACAAGACAATTTTATTGCCAAGGTTAGCATGAACACACAACACATAACAAACAATGACAAAATTTTATATTTTTTTAAAAAACAAGGGCCGAAAGTAGTGGGGGAAGAAAGAAGGGTAAACGTATGCTTACACACATCAGAACACAAGATAAAGGGGAAGGCAAAAAGCAGGGCCGGGGTTGACACCAGAGAAAATAAATATTCTGCACTTCAAAAAAGCTGTCTTTTAACTTCACTGTAAATAAAACATTGGTGTATGCGCTCAGGGAGAAAACCCGCAGAAAACTTTGGGAAAATTTTATTTTGAAGCAGATGCAGCCCACCATGCAGAATTCAGTTTGGAGACTGAGTCAAAGATTACATCAAAGCTGCATGGGGCCAGAACCAAGGAAAATACCCTGTGCAGAAAAGGCCTCCTGTTTGCCCCTTAATTGTGTCTGCAGCAAATGATTTCCTCTTCCAATTTGTGATCACTTTGGAGGAGGGGATAGAAATATGTTCTGGGAAAACAGGGAGAATGTTCATCTTTTTTTTCCCCGTACTCTTCCTGGCCATTGTTTCTTTCATCAGTTGCTACTTCGGCTGCATTTTCTTCAGTTACTGTTTCTTCTTTCTGGATTAACTACACAGAGTGATCCCAATCAAAGAGGACCATGCAGTAGATAAACAATGCTACATAGCCAATGAGCTCAGGCCCAATGAGCTCAGGCCCAAACGCAAAGGAAGCAAATTCAGAGTGAGGGGAGTACTTCTTAGAAAGGTGAACACTACTGAATTTTTCAAAGCAATCGCTGAAATGACTGAAATAAGAGAGCTTTTCTACACTACAGAAAATGTTCACAATAACAGCCCCCTTTTGGCTCAGCCTTACTCTCAATACAAATGGGAACAAACCTCTCATAGACAATCTGAGGCTGCAGAGCACAACATATGGCTCACAGGCAGCAAGCGGCCTGGCAAATCCATGTTTTACAGTCCAGCGCTTTAGGAGAATCAGAACCCTCCTCCATCCAGGAAGCCTCTTGTTACGTGGACCCAGTGACAGGCTTCCAAGACAGAGAATGCAGATTCCCAGTTGGGAGCCCATGTTCTGATACTGTCCCCACCCAGGAAGCCTCTTGCTGCATCCCTGCAGTGACAGTGGCCAGGTACAGAAGACACCCCTGCTCACTGGGTCACCACACACAGGAACAGAGAGCAGGCACGAGCATCCTGGCTCTGCCTCTTGCCTCTGGGCAATCGCCCAGTTCTCAGCAGCAACGTTCTGAAAGCGGCATCGCAGATCATGGGGGAAGGGGCTACATGCAGTCACTTCCTCTGCGTAATCACACAGCTGCTAAGAGGCAGGGGGGGTGGCCAGAGAGTTCAAGACGTGCTTGTGTAGTGAGTCCATGTACATGTCTTGGACGTGGAAGGCACTGCATGTCTCTCTGTGTGTATGTGCCACTCTCTTGTTAAAGGAGCTGCTTCTCTTTGTCTAAGGAGGGAACACTTCCTGACTCCTCCTCTGTCTGGTTTCTCTTGGGAGATTCTCCTGTTCTTGCCTCATGGCCTTCCTAAGGGGAAGGATGTATTTTTCAGAGCTCCTGCCATGAAGGCTTCCTCCATCTACCCATAGGTAAGCATGATACTGTATTAGCTAGCCATGCCCTTTAGGGAAGTTCACTTTTAAACTAGGACTCTTTCTTTCTACTCCAAGATATTGCTGCAAATGAAATCTATATCAATAAACTGCAAGTTCTATCTTTTTCACAGTGTGATTACCTGAGGGGTAATGACTGCATTTGGGGGGAAATGTTTTTGTCTAAGCAACTCTGCTACCAAACAAAATATAACTATTTATAATAAATGTAAGGTATTAACCATTAGGCATTCAAATTTAAAACTGTATAATCCATATGTGCCCACTCACCATCCATTTAGACAGGGCTTAAAGCATAGTCTCGTCAGAACTGCACATAACAAGTTTTGGCAAGTGGGAAATACCTCAACTGGCTTGTACTTCTTGTTCCCAGAGAACTCCAGAGGAAGTCAGCATTCTGCTCAGATCTCTTCTGCAGGACCTATGACCTCTTCTTTCTTCTTTGCCCTCTCCCCAAGTTTGCAATCAGCACCTCTAGTCTTTTATACCACAAACTGACCCCTTTGAATATTTTTTTACTGATCCTGCAGCCCCAATAACCAAAGCATACCATGTTGCATATTGGCCTGCATCCAGCCTCACAGTTCCAAAGACTCTGAAATCTTCAAAAGAAAAGGTAGTGATTTCTGCTGATTCTCCCCTCTCAATGCAACACTCTTAGTTTGCCCCCAATGCTGTTCCTGAAGGTTCAATGATACCTGGGGACAAACGGGGAGATTGTGAGCTGCAGCAGAAAAGGGAAGTGATCAGGTCTTGCACTATGAAGTTCACAGATGGTTGGATAAATACCACTGTACGCATTGCCCTTCAGCTCTGTTAATTGGTGGGGAGTTTGGAAACCTGAACTTCTCAAGCTTCATTTTTAAATTCAAGTTACAGTTTCTCATAACTGCGATCGGAAGTGGATGGGCAACATTCTTTAAAGGAACAGAACACAAAAGCAGGGTTGGGTGGTTCCAAGTAGCTAAAGACATTTGTCCTTCCATGATCTGCATATTTCACTCCTCAGTGACTCTTAAGTCCATACTCTGTCCCCAATGACTTATTCTTCTTGCATTCCAGTCCCTTCATTAAGCATACAATGCAAAACCAACATGTATACATATGCAAATTGGGAGCATCTATTTTGAGCAAAGAATTTGGTACATGTGCATATGCACACATGCATGTGCACATGCTGCGCACATATGAGAGCAAAGTGCCTATGTGAGCACAGTCCTATTCTGGCCTATAACTGCCACTTCTGCAGGTGTCAAGAGAAAGCTGTGTCCATCCATCCTTCCTAATGCGATTGCAAAGGCTTCTGCAAATATAACAGCAGCAAGGTAGAGGAAAGCCAAGAGATCGATTGTGTAAACTGTTGCCAGAGTTGCAACAAGCATTTGGGTTCTGATCCTGGAGTGTAAGCCAGTCTGATAATTAGTACATGGGAGATAAGTTGAAAAGGAGACATCTGGCAGAGGTGGTTCAAGCCTCCTTCTGACATTGATCATGTGCAGATGCATAGATCACTGTCGGGGCAAAGTGCCACTGCTAGCCTGTGTCTTCCCATTGCCTCATCAATCCATCATCCGCTTAACTGCTGACACCTTGGCAGGCACTCACTGCCAGCCCTGCATTTGAATTGCAAGGCACAGACCTGCACCAGGGAATACAGATTTGAGAATCTAAGATTCAAATTTGTTTAAGTATTGTGAACAGCAATTCCCTTGCAAGCTATCTTCATTGCCCTTTTGCCAAGGGGGAATGGTTGGGTCCTTTGTTAGAAGTACAAATTGCTCCTTAATGCAGAAGGATAAAGCAACGTGCAAAGCGCCTCCTTAGAATTCCTGCTGGCTCCAGGTAATGCTGCTGCATGTCAATTTTAATTTTTTGAAATTTAAACTGAGGGCTTTGTGCCTAAGCTTCCTCTTGTCGCAAGGAGAAGAGGAATAAGTCAGAGAGGATTAGAAACCTGGCGGGGATTGTACTTCCAGAGCAATTATGCTTCATTTGGGTCTCTCAAACCATATCCTGGAGATACTGCCGATCATCAAAATACACAAGATGGTTAAGCATACTAGCACACATTGCAAGGGGTTAAAAACATCCCTGTTTCTCTCTTTGTGGTGGGGCAGGGACCTTGTACAGTGTGATTTAGAAAAAGAACTTCCCCCTTTCTGCAGCACATCAGTAAGGAGGTAGTATAAATTGTGAGGGCCAAGGCCTTGTCTTTTGTACATCCACAAACTAATACCAAACAAGAAAATCTATCTGAGATGAGATTGTGTTTGTGTTGGCCTGGGACAAGGTGGGCTAAGAAAAGGCCCTGGTGGGATCAGAAAGCAATTCTTCTCTCACTTAGGGCTAGATTAGGCACTATACTATCCAAGAGTTTAGGGCATGAAGTTTACAACTGTGGGAAAATGAGAACATTCTCAAATGCATAAGGAAGCTTGTGAAATGTGTGAACCTACCTCTGGGGAAACCCATACTCAGCACGAGCTCTCGACACAACCTGAAGGCCATTTTCAAGCAAAGTTACCTACATTCATTATATACATTACCATATTTGTTTAACCACGAGGAAGAAATGTGGTCCAGAAGATAAGAGCCTATCATTGTACCTGGAAGGACTTGGTTCCCTGCTTGGCTGTGAATACTTTTGGATTAGCTTCACTTTTCCATTTGAAAAAAAAATGAGCAATCTCAGAGAATTGTTGTGTGGACAAAATGAAAACTTCAGTGAATCCATTTCCTCCACCTGTGGCACATCTTTTAATCTAGCTGGGCATTTCTCTATCCTTTCCCACTGAATAGGAAATAAAACACTCTCCAGCTGTCCAATAAGTTATAAGGAATTCCCCACTAAGAGTCAGTTTCCATGAGATGGAGCTCACCGGGTCAGGATGAGAGACTGAGCCTGTGAACTTCATGACTGTCAAATATGATTTGTGTGTTCTTCTTTATTCCCCCATGTGCTGCTGTCCCCACTCTGGATTGGACCACGGCAGGTGTGTGGAATGAACATCCTGTTACTCCAAACAGCAACAGTCCAGGGAAAGAACTATTTGACCCACTGTGTTTGTAAACTTTTGGAAACACTGCAGATACTTACAAAACCTGTATGCTTAAAGCAAAAATGGGACGGGTTTACACACTGGCATCAGTAAAAATGTCTTTTCACCTTCTTTCACCTCTCAGGGAAAAAAGCTGCTATCCATTTTTAGCCTAATGAAGGGGAAAACCCACATGTTTCTCCATCCAAGTGCAAATTGTGGCAAGAAAATAAGCTCCCTCCTTACCAAACAGCTTTGTGCCAGGATCATTCAGGAAGCCTGGCATGGGCAGAATGGAAAGTCTAGGCAGCACACAAACCCACCAAGTGATTTCGTTCCCAATTTGCAATACAAAAGGATGTGGGAGAGGGCAGGGGCACAATTAAAACACAGAAGGCTTTTCTTTCCTTCTCCTTCAGAACAGAAGCAAACTGACAGGTGGTTTCCACATGGTGACAGACATGTGTAGTTTCCCCATTGCTGTTGTGGCTGTTGATACAGTGCAATGGCAAAGGGGCTACTGCACAGCACATTTCCCCAGTAGGCTTTTTAAAATCAGCAGTTGAATAGCATTATATCAATACTAGCAAGAGAGCCAGTTGTAAAAATAAATACAATGGGTTCTAGCAGTGAGGCCTTGAGACGGCCTCCACAGGGAGGTGTAGCGTGATCCCGCAGCTGCAGAGGCAGTGGGAAGACTACATGGAGGGTGGCTACCCCACACTGCGCCTCCCTGCGCCTCTGAGGGGCCGCAGAGTTGGTGGGGAGGTGCAGCATGGCCCCGCAGCCACCATGGAGGCGGCGGGAAGGCTGTGAGGGGGGTTATACCAACATATGTATCAGGTTCTCTAAATTGCCTGGTTTCATTTTTTAAAACAAGTAAATATCTAACCCCTTTCCTTGAAAAGCTATGTGTTTTCCTTATATCTCCACAAGGAAAGGGTCTAGAAACTTACTTTTTTAAAAAAGTGAATAAGAAAATTCAGGGAACACATATTGGGTAAGAAAAAATAAAAGCCCCATGACAGGGAGAGAAAATGGTCGTCCAAGGGGAGATGGCTGCTGTGTGGGCGGGGCTAGGGAAATCCAACTTTCCTACCCACACGGAAGGCCATCCAGGCTTTGCTGCAATACCCTGACAAAATAGCATCAAAGTAGTTGTTCATCTGTTACAAATCACTGCAGTTATTCAGATTCATCAGAACCACACATTTTCACCAATTGTGGTAACTGCCAATGAGTAGAAGAGAAAGAGAATTGCTACTTTAAGCAGGAAGAGACCAGGGTTGGAAGTGACTCCACACACACACACACACACAGCAATGAGCTGCTGCTTTCCCCAGTTATATAATGATGTGAAATTAATTTGGAAGTCAGAATTTTTAATATTTGAATGTTTAATGCAAATTTCACAAAGGATTTGATTCAGACAAACATTCTTGTGGGTGCAAAGATTTTTCCTCATAGTCATAGGGTTGCCAGGTCTAGGTTGGGAAATTCCTGTAAATTTGAGGAGTGAAGCTTGGAGAAGGCCAGATTTGCTGAGGGGAGGGGCCTCGGAATGGTATAATACCATAGAGTCTACCCAGGGCCCGCGCATCCATGGAGGCGGGTCCGGCAGCTGCCTCAAGCACTGAGGCACCAGAGGGGGCACCAGGGGCGGGGGCATGCACTGCGGAGCTGGCAGCGGCAGCACTGGCGGCTGAGTGGGAGAGCTGGAAAGCCGCCCACGCACCACCCCGGCCACCTGCCACGCCTGGCCCGCAGCTGCTGCGCCCAGGCGGGAGCGCATGCTGGTGGCGGCAGCGCAGGGCAGTCTGAGCGGGCAGTCTCCCAGCCCTCCCATTCAGTTCCCTCGTGCTGCCGCCACCTGCAACCGCAGGCCAGACGCAGCAGGTGTCCAGGGTGGTGCAGGGCAACTGAGAGGGAGGGCTGGGAGGCCACCCATGCACTGTCCCAGCTGCCTGCCGCTCCAATGGGGCCGGCTCACAGCAGTATGCTGCGTGATGATGTCACACACAGGAACGTCATCAAGCAGTCCATGGGAGCAGCAACAGCCCTGAAGCTGCCCCCATCCTCAGGTGCCAGAAACTCTGGCACTGGCCTTGAGTCTACCCTCAAAAGCAGCCATTTTCTCCAGGGCAACTGGAGATCAGTTGTAATTTGAGATTTCCAGCCACCACCTGGAGGCTGTACGACTAAAAGGAGGGATGCTGTGGAGTACCAACCAGGATGATAAAAACACAAAACTCCTGCAGTAAGAATTAAGGTATTTAAAGTGCACCGTGCAAATAAGCAGTTCAATGTATGATGTAAACACTACTTACAACTCAATCCAGTACAAAATAGACAATGCAATAAATCTTACATAAAGTGCAAATGCAAGATGCATATACAATACTTACGAAGTGCAACCATACAATGAAAAGTTCCTTCCACAATATTGCAATTCCAAAATATATATGAGGTACACTTAAGAGAAGAGAGTAGGGAGTGTTCTTCCACTACCCTACTGGGGTGTGGCACAGTCCTCAGAGCCTCTGCAGGATGGTTTTTAATCCTCTGCTCTTCTCAACTCCCTGCTCTCTTCTCCCAGCTCTCAATTCTTACCACCTGGAGGCTGGCAACCCCAGCATGTCCCCCCACCACCACTACCACCATTCATGGCACTCCAAAATGCCATTCAACATTTACATTTCAGAATCTTGCTGCACCAGGACCAGTAAAGAAGCAACAACTGGCCAGTGCCACACTTCCAATGGCAAAGTTCTGGAATGTTGGGTTTTAATATTTCTAAATAGCAGAAGACTGCAACTGTCAATGCAAAACTTTCTGAATCAGAAATTGTGAACAGTCTGATCCCCCTGAAGCTGTTTGAATGGACATTTCTGAAGCCATATATATCACTTGGCTGGCTGCTGAAAAGGCTATGAATTGAGCAGAGCCACATTTAGAGAGAAGCAAGGTAAATGAAAGCTTATGCCTCACAATAAATAAGAAAAAAATCAGATTGTACTTTCTATTGTGTGCCTTCACCTTTTTAAATACGCAAATCTAAAGCATTATATTTTCAGTGGACTTTCAGAAATAATAAAAACATTATTTTTATCATACGGGGCCTCCTTAATATAGTTTGGGGCCTTATCATAATCCAGCCCTAGAATGGTGTCACATGGCCCTGAAGATGCTGAACATTGCAGGGCCCTCCAGGTGTCTGATTCACTTTTCTCCATTGCTATACAAGCACAGCACATGTATTAAGTAGAGGGGACAGCAGGTAAGCATCAGTGGAGCGAAATGCAAAAAAAAAAGAGAACATTTTTAGCAACAACAATGTGACGGGGCATCCATTTTTCCGCATGTTATATTTTTTTTAAAAACGGGTTTTTTTCCCCTTTACTGATTAATTTAATGTCAGATGACTTCCAAAAGTACGATAATCTGTCCCCAAGTAATAGTTGTGTCAGGGTTTGCTTTGCTGCACTAAAAAAAATTAGTTCAAGTTCTGATAGATATTTCAGCAGTAGAGAAGAGGGAAGATGTTGCCTTTAAAAATACCCTGATTTTTTTTTAAAAAAAAAAAGCCAAAAGGAAAAGATCCACAAAATTATGGAGTATTGCTATGAAAGACAGACTACAGTCTTATGCAGCATGAGTCTAAGCTCAGTCTATATAATGTGTGTTTTATTATCATAAATATAGATATATAGATATTAAAATAAAAATTGACTAGAATAACAAATATTCACAGGATCAGGAAAACAATTTTTAAAATGCAGTATGTGATATTTTATGTGAAACATTTCCTCAAAATAAACAGGAAAATCAGATGTTTCTATGAGAAAAACTTAGTGTTAAGCCGTGGTCTTCAGCTTGTTTCAAACTGAGGATGGCAATGGAGGACATCCCTGCAGACATAATCAGGTTAGAATTTATATTATGGTTTCAAATGACGTGGAGGCTGGCTGGGACAAAAGCAATGCAGAAGCTCCCTTTGAAAATATCATCAGCAGTCATTAGCTTAGTACTTCACACTGGCACTCGTAAAGTCACAGGTGTCTTGTAAAGCAGAGAAGCATAGTAAATGTAGAGATAAGACTGAAAATGAAATAAGACTTATTTAGTTTTCACAACAGTAAAGAGGGGGGAGTGTATAGCTTCTAACCAGTGGGGTAACAACCACTACCCAAACATCTGTACAACAGCATTTCACACACACAGTTGATCACAAATGTGCTAACAAGGAGAACAAAAATGCAGCAAAATATTGTTGTTTCCTGGGAAAATATGGGATCCCTGAACAATATGTAATACTTTGAAGAAAAATGGTTACTGCCTAGGCAAATGCATGACTAGCTGCTATATATTCATTGCACTATGAACAGGTTGTTTGCAAAGGTTCAGGGGAGGGGAGTTGCTAGGAAAACAGTTTACTGTGCTAAGTCCAGTGTGTTTGGAATAGGAAACTTTTCTTCAGGGGCAACTACCTATATATAGGAGCACAAGAGGCATCACTCTGTGAAAGAATTCTGTAAGGAGAGTCTTCTGGCTGCTCAGAGGCTAATATTTATTGTGGCATATGCTTTCATAAGCCAGAACCCATTTTGTCAGCTGTATGACTTGCTACTCTCAGTAGGCAGAAATATATATTGACACGAGTACAAAGAGAAAAGGGGGAGAAGACCATTATTACAAAGTGAGGAAATTAATAATCTTGGACTGGGGAAATTCTTCATTGGATTGCACTGTTACACTCCTAAGCAGAGCACAGACGAAAACCAGAACCAGTCAAAAGAGTAACTGATCCAATCAGAGTAGACCTAGACCACCCCCAACAGATCATGAGCTGGTGATGAATTTCCTTTACCAACGCAATTCTAATAAATTGCATTCTGGTTCATGAAAACATGCGCCACAAAAAATGTGTTAGACTAGTTTGAAGTGCCACAAAACATGTTGTGGTTTTGGTTTTAAGCAACTATTATGGCTACACCTTTTGAATACATAAGGGGTAGAATAGTCTTGGAAGAATGATTTCATGCCCAAAATACATCATCAGTCATTGTGATGGTGGTTCCTCGCCTCCCATTTTAGCCGTTTCCACACACTTTGAATAATGCACTTTCAATGCACTTTAGTTATCCTTTAGAAGTGGATTTTCTGTTTCACACACAAAAACCCAGTTCCAAATGATCACTAAAGAGCATTGAAAGTGCATTATCCAACGTGTGTTGAAGCAGCCTTTGTCGTCCATGTTTGGGGTAATGCTTCTCTCTCTCTCCACTTAGATAAAGTCCATTATCCACTGGAAGCTTCTTCCTTTCTTCTTTCCACTCCCCTTGAAGGTATGCACAGACATTTCTACTTTGTTCTTTCCCAAGAATCCATTTCAAGCCAAGAGCCTGAAAGAACAAAACACTTGCACATATGTTTGTAAACTTGCTAGTCTGATAACCAGGGCTCTTTTTCTGGGAAAAGAGGTGGTGGAACTCAGTGGGTTGCCCTCGGAGAAAATAGTCACATGGCTGGTGGCCCCGCCCCCTGATCTCCAGACAGCCAAGCGGCACGGAGGGCAATCTAAACTCCCCTTTGTCTGGAGATCAGGGGGCAGGGCCACCAGCCATGTGACCATTTTCAAGAGGTTCCGGAACTCTGTTCCCCTGTGTTCCCCCTGGAAAAAAGCCCTGCTGATAACTTTTATAAAACAAAAACATTAATAAATTCTGGTGAAACTTCAGACATTATTTCTGAAAGAGGCTCCTTATCAACATGCCTCTGTTTTGTGAGCAAACCGAACAATAACAGAGAAAACTTTGGCTGTAAATCCTCCTGACAAGAGAATATTCTGACGGATGATGCCCAGTGCCATTTTTTTAAATATCTGTGCATCACATGGCATGCCTAATTCATCCACACTTACACTAACATTGCAGATTATGCTAAAGGATATTTTCTACAGGCATATTTAATGCTGGATCATTTTCATTCAAAACTGGCTGAGCCATCATTTCCATTTCAAATCATATTACTGTGATTCGGTCCTCAGAACTCCAAGGGCATACAGAGGGACTGAGACCATTATGTGCTTTTTAATGGGTATCTCCCTTTTGCTTTTATTCAAAGGAAGCAGGAAGGCAAAGACCAGACTATTATCAATGCATCTCAGGTACTAATCTCACCCAGAAAATTTCTTTCTGCAGTAACTACAAGTCAACTGGTCTTTCCGTCTGACATCCAGGCTCTTATTGTAGTCCTTAAAATCATATCATCTGGTTTGCCCAACCTCACCAGTGCATAGAACCTCTGAACAGGATGACCTATATTATCTTGATGGCATTATGCCACCAAACGTGGTTGTAGTACAAGGAATTGATTCCACCAAGCACACATCGTAAGAGTTAAAGAAGCCCCATCAGCTCCTCTTTCCCTTACGCAACATCAGAAGAGACACACAAGAAGAAACCCATTGTCAAAAAAGATAATTTAATGTGATATTTCTTTTTCTTGTGTTCATTCATTTGCTTTAAAGACAGAAGATTTAACTTTTTTTTAACAACATCATCACCCATACAAATATTGCATTGCACAAGGGTGGATGGACGAAATAAAGAAATATAATATATATATATTTATATAGAATAAAAATCAAAATGGTTATACTGAAATCTCCTACATACAAAGCAGCATAGGAACAGTCAGTGCAATTTCACAATTATCCTGGTCCTATTCTTCAAAAGCAATAATAATACGTAAAGAGAAATAAAGTGCCGTTCTGCTTGATATAGCAATTTTTTTTTGAAAATTTGGACTCTTTCATACACAGAATGGGCTGGCTGGTTTCAAACAGCTAGATGATGTGTTCATTGACTAAAGGAGTTGGTGGGGATCAATAGACATAGCTTGTTAACTGTATTTAATCAAAGTAGACATTATAGCTGTTCAATGGACAAGAGCCAATGTGGTTAGAGCATTGAATTAGAATCTAGGAGACTCAGGTTCAAATCTCTGCTCTGCTGCGGAAGCTCACTGGGTAATCTTGGGCCAGTCACATATTCTCAGCCTAACCTACCTCACAGGGTTGTTGGGAGGAAAAAATGAAGGAGAGGAGAACTATGTAAGCCACTTTGGGTCCCCATTGGGGAGAAAGGCAGGGTAAAAATGAAGTAAGTAAATCTATCTCCATTTGACTACTACAATATATTTGTTCACAGTCCTCCTATCTGAATTTTCACACATTAGTGACAGACTCTGCAGCTGTGTGTGTGTGCGGGGGAGGGGTGAAGCGCTATACACTCAGTCATCAATATATATCTCATTCCCAACAATGGAATAGAGTTTCAGGCACTATGACTGTGAACTACTTATGACCATGGAGAGCTGGATATAAAACTTAATTCATGAATATACAGGTGACCTTCGGGAAGAATTAGGTAGTATTTTATATTTAACAGACTCAATAAAATCAGTATTATCCCAGCACTGGGACATTTTGAGGCAACTTAATGAAGGTTACACATTCTCTTGACTGAACAACAAGGACAGCTTTGTTGAGAGGAAGCCAGCATGGTCCGGTGAGTGGAACGTCACCCTATGACTAGGGACTCTGGGGTCAAAATTCCCATCTGGCCAGGAATCTTGCTGAGCCACTCACTCTCTTTCAGATTAACCTACTTCCAAAGGTTTTTTCAAAAGTAAAATATAAAGAGACCTGCCCAGTGCTCTTTGAAGGAAGGGCAAGTTAAAAATGTGATAAACAAAACCCTGTTTCTGCAAATCATCTTAAACTTGAATCAAAGCACATCGTATGTTTTGTAGATTGCACAACAAGAGCTCAAGCCATGGTGAACTTCCCTTTTTACCCAAGACTGTGTGGATTCAAATCCCTATTTTGAGTCAATGATCAATGAATGGATCAATTAAAGGTGCAAATGACAAAATTAATACTTTCAACCTTGCTGATCTCATAGGGTAGCCAACCACAGGACAGAGGAAAAGAGCCACCGATGGCTGAAAGGGAGAAGCTGCTTGTTTCTCTTTCACACCACAACCAATGAAATGTACCTTTTGTTTAGCATAGAACTTAAAGTGACCTGAAGAGACAGCAGACCCCAGGAAAAGTGTGGTGGAAACGAGGCGATGGACCCACACTTTGGATGCTTGCGTTTGTCAATCGGGGTATAAAAGAAAGCCAGAGAAAGTGCTGTACTTATTGTTGTTGCCTCCATGGGCTTTGCCTCCATCCAGTTTGACATACACCTCATCCCCCAAGTCCAGGTGCAGCACCACACTGTTGCTGGCGTAGTCATAATTCTGGTCTGCATCTTGAGCAATGGCACTAGCCCGCACCTGCAAAGGATATTGTCCAAGAAAGAAAACAGATTCAGATTGTCATCACATACTTCCCAGATCACCCCCTCCTCTTGTTGGTGCTCAGCCTACCTTCTCTATATCCATCAAAGTCCTCTCTCCCCATCCACTTCCTTTCATGCTAATTTCTAAGGAGTCCCTCCACCACAAAGGTCCTATTGTCCCTGAGCTCTTCCTCCCTTTCACACATTTTCTTAACTCTCTTTTCCACCACAATCTTCTCCTTTTCTTTTTCCTTTACTCTTACACAGAACAAGAACATTAGACATGACAGTAAAAGACAAAGTTTAACCTACTTGACTGGAAATATTCTTTCTCCTTGAATTCTTGCAGACAGATGCCAATTCAGCCTGTCCTTTCAAACCTCCAGTGGTGAAGATGTCCTAACTTCTTGGGGCTCTGAGTTCTATCACCAGACTGCTCATACTAAGCTGGGCCTTTCCCACGCCCATTGCCCTGTTTCTTTCCAGCCTCCTTAATCACCACCGTAGCTCTACACCCCAACTCTCTTTTGTCCCTTCTATGGCCTTTCATGGTTTTCCCTATCAACTATCCAGTCTCTTCTCACCTCCCTTTCCATTGTCTGCTCTTTGATTAATTTTCTTTCCTTCTCTGAAGCAATTCCATTTCTTTCCCCAGCCTAAATAGAACTTTTTCAACGACTCCGTAAAAAATTATTTAGTATAACACTGACCAGAGGAGGCCAGTGTGGTGACTTTTTCGCCATTGTAACAAGGCTTGCAAGTGCCCAAACATATATCAGGGCTGGGCACTGCTGGTGTGCAGATTGCCAATTTCTCTCTTTTGGATTTTGGTTCTTTCGCCTTTCTCTTTGAAAATCTTAATGGATACCTATTTCTGGTCCATCTCCCCAAATTTCATTCTGTTCACTCCCTTCTCATGTCACAGCTCACACTGCCAAAAGTTATCAGGGCCCCCAGGTTAAGATCCCTCAGCTACCCCCTCAAACATACACACTCATACCATCAAGATCCAACCTCAAAATCATACAAATATGATTTTGTATTGTTTCGACTCATTTAGCTCCATGGACCCCTCGAATGACCAAAGATCCCGGAATTTTGTCCCCCCTCGTCCCTCCCTCTCAGTGGCCCATTCTACAAACTGTTCAGTGCAGTCACTAATTCTCCCGTGGACCTAGTCTTGTTTGTCCAGATGCTAAAAGGAGAGATATCTGTGCTCACTAGACTATTTTTCCTCTTTGGACACCTCCCATGAGCAAATGTGAAAATGACTTTTAAAAAAGAAAGGCACCATGTAAGTAAAAACAATTATCTAGGTACAAATACTAAAATCCCCGCAAGGGCAGGTTTCCGCCACCTGTTTCTCCAGAGGAACCAGCCACACCTTTTGCTCTTCTTGTCCTCCCAGGAGTTCCTGTACACTAGATTTGGATCTTTAAAAGCTGCAGTCTCTTAGCAGGAAGTCTAGTTTACCATTTCCCACCCCCAATAGAGATCCGCTGAAACGCCTAAGATTTAGAGAGGGGGCCGTTCTTTTGTTCTTTGGTTTCTCTGGGGCCTGAAGAAGTCCTGGGTGGTTTAAGGGAGCAATTTTTGGCTGTAGGAAAAGTCAATCTGCATCTCAAAAAGGCGGGGGCTGACTGAGTTTAGAGAGCCCTGGAGCACACATGCGGAGGAGGACGTATTCACTCTGTCTTTTTCATGCTCTGTATTGAAAGGACTCGCATATGCACAGCATAAGAGTAACAATGTATCATCTTCTGAGTCATGCAAGCATCATGCCTTATGCTCAGACTTCAGCAGATGGACCCTCACCCAGTTCATCCGAAAGGAAGTCAAGAGGTCACAATGCCTAGAGTCTTCTGGAGGGGGGAGGAACCACCAGAATAGTGTGTGGGATATGCCAGAGACTGGACATGAAACAGAGACATGATGCAGATCTCTGAGACTGAAGAAGTACAGAAAGAGGGCTCTCAGGCTCAATGTACGTTGGGAGAAGATGCCGGTGGGAACAGCAAAAAACACAGAATGTCCCAGGAGAATGACTGGAGACGTGACACTGGCTGTGCCTTTCCCCTGCATGAAAGTTCTGGCCTCAGGTACACAGGTGAGGACTCAGGAAGGTAAAATGGGCATCTCTCTTACTAAAAGGAGTCCAGTGGTAACAAAAGGTATTCCAGATCACCTCTGACTGACAAAAGTTTATGCCGGAATGAAGAATGCTAGTTTTTAAAGGCTCACTAGGTTCCTGTTCTATTTTACTACTACAGGCTAACACAGCTACCTGTCTGTTTGCTTCGAGGCAACAGGCACTGACCCCCTTCCATCCTGTGGTATGCCCAGTTAAAGTTTCATTTTCCTTCCATTCTGATGATGTCTCCTTTCCAGAGTGGATGCGGAGTGCTTGGCCAAGGGGCTCCATATGGAGATCAGTGTTCTAAAAGGCCCACATTGACAGCAGCCAGTTTTCTGCTTTTTAAACAATAACTTCTAGGAGCTGCTGAAGGTTTCAGGCCTGGGTTACCCCCTTCCAGCATGCTTGGAAGATGACTCTTTTATGAATGTAACAAAACACTGCAGTGGAACCCTTCCCCTCATTCTCATCAGATTGAGAGTCCAGGGTCCCACTGCCTGCCTGAGAATGGAGTTGTCAGGCACTTGATGCTGGGTCCCTTCTTTAAGTTCCTAGACTCTGGTTCCCAGGTGCATGCTTCCCCCTCACTCTCTTGTCACCCAATGTATCACTTGGAACAGGAGAACATAGTATATTCATCACTCCTTCCTTGTGTGGGATTCCCCTCTTCCTAGATGTAGCAACTAGAACTTCTTCACATAGAGTCTCTCTGCACAAGACATCTTACACAGGGATGCTCAAGTGACTTACTTTCTGTGTGGGCTTATATTCAAGTGTACTCTATCCCCCTAGCAGCACATGTATATCCACAGTGGGAGAACAAGTGTAAGATCTTTCACTTGAGTGTCCCTGTTTAAGATGTCTTGTGTCGAGAGACTCATAGACTGCTGCTGTCTACTTGTGATGGTATCCTTCCTATCTACTTTCAGCAAACCTCCCAATGGCCATGTGTGCTCCAGCCCCTGGTGATTCTTAGCCAAATGTGCAAATTGCCTCCAACAAAAAGTATGTGCAGTGGCATAAGTGATTTCAAAGTTCTGTATGTTGTGGCCGCTCTCTGCACAGAATGCCACAATCCTCAAATAATTGAATATGTCCTGCATTCATGAACTGGCCAGAGGTGTTGAGATCTCCTGCTCAATGGTGGAAATTGTGCCCCCTTCAATGGGAAACTAAATATGCAACTAGTAAAGGGAACAAGCCAGGATTTCTATTTCATAATAGGAACCTCGAAGAGTAGGCACAAAAGCTTATGATCACTGCCAGAGGGTATCAGCCTACATTCTCAAATAAGTGAGAAAAGCATGCAGTTAACGAAACAGTTGAGGTATTTCTTTATAGGCTTCAAAATCCCTTATTGGGGTGGTCCCAAATTTAGCCCACCTGTCTCCAATGAATGAAGGTTCCCAGGCTCTGTTTGAAATAGGATTCTGTAAGTAACAGGGAGAGAAATATGCTACTAAGGAATACACTCACTCTGCACCCTGCCATTTGGAAAAAGATTTCAACAGCTTTGGGTAAAAACAGAACGCCTGCATGTCACTGTCCCTTTGAAGGATGAAAGCTTGTGAGGGAGAGGGTACAAAGCTAAAGAGTCTCCACCTAAGGGATGGAGAATTGAAAATCCAGTACAAACCATTTATCCTACAAATGTGGAGAAAATTTATGCCACATTTTCTCCAAGAAACTGTTTAAACATCTGATCTGTGTTGGTCTTTAAGGTGCTACTGGACCCGAATCTTGCTCTTCTGCTGCAGAAACTGGGTGAAAATCCTATACTTAGGCACACAAGAGAACCTAAGAGTTTAACCCAAGTTTATATGTGACCAATTATGTCACATATAAAGGGAAGCAGGGTGTGAAAGTTGTGACAAAGGAGAATAGTCTTTAACAAAGGACAACATAAGGTAAAGGAGAGGGTTTAGGGGCCAGTCCCTACCTGCTCCTGTTGGAGGATCCCAAGGTAACCTTTCCCATCCATATGCATTGGAAGAGTCAGAATGGACCTGGCTCTGGGAAGGCTTTTCTGACTCCCTCCCCACACACAAACACAAACACAAACACAAACACACACACACACATTTTAGGACAAAGTTTCATAATCCCTTGATCTCATTATCCTCTATTTAAACTGAAGTTCCCTTTAGGATACCCTTTAGGGTGACAGGAAACTATTAGGGTCCCCTGTCGCTCTCTTTCCCAGGTCGCTTGATCTCGGCAACCCTATGGAGATGGGCTTTCTGCTTGGGATGAGGGGAACCCTGCTGGGATCCTTTCCTAGGCTGAAATCGGAGGAATTGGCTCGCACTGCGCGTTCACCGCTTGATTCGCCCCCTCTTATTGCTCCTGCAACACCGCCCCGAAGTTCTCGCTCGGATCCGCGGCGCCGCAGCCAGGAACACGCGTGGCGCCCCTTCGAGCAAGGCGCCCTTCGCCTGCGTTCTCCGCGCCGGCTTTAGTCAGGGGAAAGCTTTCATCCCGGGAAGCGATGGCTCCGCTCCCGCCACCCCCAGGCAGAAACCCGAAGCGGGAATACCCTCCGCCGCCCCGAGGTGCCCGGCACCCACCTGCCCGTTCCTGCAGAGGTCGGCCCACATGCTGGTGCCGTCGCCGCCGCGCATGAGGATGTGGTAGGTGAAGAAGTAGATGCCGCGCACCTGGCAGGTGAACTTGCCGGAGGTGGGGTTGTAGTGGTTGCCCAGGTTGGTCACCACGTCGTCGAACTTGAGCACCTCGTAGCCTTCGTGGGGGCTCTTCAGGCCCACGTAGAAGGCGATCTTGGGCCCGCTGAAGGCGGCGCTCAGGGCGCCCGTCACGTCGCCTCCGGGCGGCGGGCTGCTGCTGCTCTCGCCCGAGCCCAGGCCGCCGGCGGGCGTGGCTGCGCCTGGGGCCCCGATTCCGGGCACGGCCAGCCCTGGCAGCCCCGGCTTGCCCGCGTCGCCCCTCTCCCCCGGCGGCCCCCTGGGGCCCGGCGGGCCCGGCTCCCCCGGAGGACCTCTCGGTCCCGGCTTGCCCGGGCGGCCGGGGTCGCCCTTGGGTCCCTGGACGAAGGGCGGTGGTGGCGGCGGCGGGTTGGCGCTCAGCTCCTGCAGGGCTTCCAGGGCGGCTGTGCTGCCGGCGGCTGCGGGGCCGCTGGCGCTGTAGGGGTCACAAATCATGCGGCAGGTGCCCATCATCTCGTAGTGCGCCTGGCTCTTGGCCGGCGCCTGCACCAGCATGGGCACGGCGATGAGCAGGATGAGGCCCATGGCCAGGACGATCCCGACGGCGGCCACCAGCCTCTTCCTCCTCTGCCAGAGCCGGGCAGCGAGCGCCAACAGGTCCTCCTTCCCGGGCGAAGTAATGGTGACTTCCCTCGACGGCGAACCTGCCTGCGGAGGATGGAAGGGAAAAGGCGGTCAGCTCGGGGCCACCTTCAGCCACGCTCCCCCGGCGGCAGCCTCCTCCTGTGCCAGCGCTGCCCTTCGTGTTGGCATCAGTGCCGGGCACCGAGAGAAGGAGAGCGGGAGGGAGGCGAGGCGGCGGCTGCGCTGCCGTCCATCCTTCTGGAGGAGGGCAGACCGTGCCAGCCTGACGTCGAGGAGAGCGAACCCCTCTCCTCCTCTGCCCTCCTGCAACGCCCCTAGTCCGCCGCAGCCTCCGTCCCGCCCCTTCCCCGGGGGCTACGGAGGATCCCCACGAACACACACTCACGAGCGCGCTCCCTCCAGCCTCCGTCGCCCAGCGCGTCCCCTCCAGCAGCCGGCCTCTCCGGAGCCAGTAGTAGCGGAGGGACTGACGCGGCTCCCCCGGGCGCCCGGTCCCCACCTTCGCCAAGCCTCCTTTCCCTCCCGCGGACACCGCCCTCGCCCGGCTTTTATGCCATCGGGACTCCCCCGAGCTGCCTTTCCGAAGGGGCCTTTCCTCCTTCCCGCCGGCCGCCGAGGAGTCGGGTCACAGCTGGCCAGCTGGGCAGGTGCACCCCAGGCAGCTCCGATGGAGCCGAAGGGCGGCTGCGGCCAGCCTAGCTGGACGGCGTCCCACGGAGGGCTGCTGACTCCCTAACTCGCCCTTTTGCTCCGTTTCCTCAAGCCCCCGATCGGCCCTCGCCACTCTCTTGCGTCGTCGCCCCCAGTCCGTTCTGCACGTGTGTATCTGTCATTACTCGCTCTCTGGAGCCTCCGCAGTGGATTTGACTCAAGGTCCCACTCACTTACCCGGGAGTAAGCCCCGTTGACGTCTGCGTACACATCCCCAGGAGCTGGCTGCATATGGGATTCCTGGGCCGCTCCTTGTCCGCACACTTTGGGCTTGAACCGCTGGCCCAACCCTATCCAGGGTCACCACCCGAATGGGGCTTACCGCCCCCCCCCGCCCCCCAGTACGTGCGGGTCAGGCGGCACCGTAAAAAGGAACGGATGCCTCTGAAGGGCTTGCCCAGATAACAGCCTACTTCCGCGGGGGCCGTCGCGGGCTTCTTCTGGAATTCGCTCTTTCCAGGGACAGCTCCAGATATTCGGGGAACGAAACGGTTCGGAATATTTCGAGTGTCTGCCCGGGGCGCTGAAGGCAGAAGCCCGGTTCCATGTTCTTCCCACCAGCGCCGTTATTTTATCCTGCTGCCTCTCGCCCCCGGGACCCACCCCCATCATCCTCGGGTGTGTGACTGTATGAAGAACGTATCGTGTGAATTGGAGGGTCGTTTGGCAACTGTTTCCACAGCCACTGCAACTCTGGTGTTGATGCCATCCAGAAATCGCTGCGAAGTTACAGCAGGGCCTATTCCTGCACAACGCTGTGCCTCTTCTTTATACATACGGTTACAATAAAAACGATGGTTGGCCCCATGACTGAGTTGCAATGTCACTAATGAAAAGTATTACAATCGAGGTGATATGACGGTGCCGCCTGGAGCTCGATCTCTGAGGGGGGCCGTTCACATTTGCAAGCGCCCAGGAGAAATAGACCTGCATGCCATGAAGTGAGCACTGACTCAAGAAAGCTTATGCCGGAATAAATTCTGCTGGATTCTAAAGGGCCACTTTAAGGTGCCCACGATACCTTTCTCCATGCAATTTCACATGTTTGAGGATTTCATTCTTTCATTCATTCATTGTCCTTTTCAGTTGTTTTCATCCTGCTTTTCAAACATCTTCCCCATGGATATTTAACCTGGAATGTGACACATTCAGCAGTTAGCACAATCTAAAATGTTCACTGACTAAAGTCTTCCAGTGTCTTGATGAATGCCAGTTTCATCAGTTTAGCATTTCTCACCACCACCGCCCAGGAAGGCAAACGCTACTGCTTACTGCAGAGAGAGAGAGAGCAAGGGAGAGACACTAGCGGGGTTATTAAAGATCTGCGCTCCAGATTACGCGTTGGATGGGGCTCATTCTATTTATGGAATTGCTCAATGGAAGCACCTCCAGATGAACATATGATGCTGAGAGAAGGGGAAGTACAGCTGACACCAGTCAAGTCTTTAACACCTTTAATTTGCCAGCCTCTTGACTATTTTAATTGCGCAGCTTTCACCACAACAGCCCAGTAAGAGAAACAATCCTTTTCATTTTGGCATTTGAGGACTCAGGCCAGAGCCGGTGACTTGCCCAAGACCATGTAATAAGTCCCTGGCAGTAGTGACAATTGAACCCAGAGCTCCCAGCTGCCATAGGCTGCTGTCTGTTGTAGAATAAGTGCAAGACTTACTTTCCATCTCACTGGCCTCCCAACAACAGTGCTAGCAACCCCCAGCAATGGCTGCCAGCACTGGCAGCTTCTGCTGAACGCTTATACTCATATGCAAGGGTAGTTCAGTAGTAGAGCATTTGCTTGGTATGCAGAAGATCCCAGGTTTAATCCCCAGCATCTCCAGTTAAAAACTCAGGTAGCAGGTGAAGTGAAAGACCCTGGAGAGCCAATGCCCATCCGAAGAGACACTGCTGACCTTGACTGATCCCTGCTGACCTTGACTGATCCCTGGCTCAGTATAGGGCAGCTCCATGTTTTCAAGGAAGAAAGTAGTTGCTGGCAGTAATCAAATCAACACTGGTACATGAAAAGGGGTGCTTGCCTCCATATACACAACAAAGACCCTTGTTGGTCAAAAGAATATATATATATATTCTTGGTCAACAGTTTTATATATATATATAACCGTTTATTCAGACTAACCCAAATGACACAAAACAGTGTGCAAGCTTTTTGAGCAAAAATGCAAAGATAAAACATCTGGAATCCTGCAAGGGAAAAATAAGCAAGGGAAGCTGTTTGAAGCAAGGTAAGAATGGTCCAAGGGAAAGGGTTAAGCATTCCTTCCTACCATTCCTCTGCTCAAAACCCGCTACTACCACCACCACCCAAAAAATACCCTGCATTGCAAGCATCGCCATGTAATTAGGCCTTCCGATCAGGAGCCTTATGTGCCAGTTCACGCCCTGGGATAGCTTCGGCCACTGCAGCCTCTCAAGCCTCAGTTCTCTGCACGGGGATTTCAAATAGTATTGGATCTGTCACTGTGCAGGTAAAAGGTTTGTTCACCTCTAGACTGCAAGCGTGGCAGTGCCCCAGGTTCCCAATTCCAGTTTGAATAATACTGCTAATGCTGGGGGGAAGCTTTGCAGGGGAGAATCTATACCGCAGGAGATGCTTAACGCTTTTGCTGCCCACTGCTTCTACCCTGCAATACCTCCAGGACATTTTTGCACACTCCATTTGTTGCCAACCAGGTTGATCTAAAACAAACCTGGCTGGCAAGAGGAGCAGCTATCGAGAGGGGGAATTGACGGGAGGGGTTAAGAAGCACTCTTTGCCTCTTAACATTTTCTCCCTTATAAATTCTGCCTTGCAACAGATTCCTGCCAAAGTAATGTCTAGATCTGCCCTCTGTGCTGATTTGGATTTAATGCCTGCTAAAGGAGTAATCTGTACATTTCCTGCTTCCACTACAGCTATCTACTCTCCTTTGTACATTGCCCACGAGTTCACTAGCTGTTCACTAGCTGAGGGAGCTGTCAGAGTGGCGCACAGCTGAGAGGCATATTAGCGTCAAAGGTGTCTTCTTTAGTGGGTCAAGTCCTGTGGATACTGAGCTCTGCAAAATAGAGACATGACTGTAAGTCAGAGGCAGGATGAAAAGTCCCAGTTCTTTCTGCTGGGGGTGGGGGGAGAAGCTGCACGGTTGCCTGCTGGATCATCTGAAAATCTTCCTGCTGGTTCACCATGTGTGCAGATCATCATCACGCAACTGCCCCGTGCCGGATGGCAGGCAGCCAAAAGCCGTCTAGATCTGTGATGGCCTCTTTGCACGTGCTAAACGTTGCAGCTGTCAAGTGGTGAATGGGCATTTGGAACCAGGGCCATTTTATGGACTGTCTGGCCTGTGGCTCTGCTGGGCATGTTTTTGTAATTCTAACCAGCACCGCTTGCTGCTTCTTTTAAGAGCTTGAGCATTGATGGCATTGTTGTATGTGTAGTTCAGCCATTCAAAAATGATGCCGGTTTAGGGTTGTGGCAGAGCACAAACTGTACAGCGAGGAAGTCACCGGTTGCTTCCACACAGGGCCTATTTGGCTTTCGTTGCAGTGGCAAAGGAGCCTCCCCGCAGGGTTTTCTCTGGGCTGTCTCCTCCCACCCACCATTTGCCATCCTCACCTCCAGAGGGCTTTCGGCCATTTTAATGGCATTGGGTATCACACTGCGGGATATTTACTACCTTTGACATCTATATATTGAGTGAGAGGGAGGCGTGGAAATCCGCCCTCTCGCCCATCCACGCTCTCATCCCCCAAGCCCTGTTCGAGTACGATCGTCAAGAAAAGCCCTACCAAAGCAGCTTTGGCAAACTGCTGCGAGGAGCCCAAGAGAACCCAGAAGGTCGGTAACTGCACCATGATGCATCCCCCCCCCCCAAAAAAACCTGCAGTTTTGGGGAGGGGACCCCGTGGAAACAGCCCCAAGTTCAATTCTGGCATCTCCCGGCCGTTGAAAAGTCTCAGGCAGCTCTGGGGTAGGTCTCAGAGCAACTGGCCCACAAACAGTACTGAGCCAGGAGGACCAAGAGTACAAGACAGCACCACAGAAACCGATCCCTAGCCATACATTCGTTTAAATGTTTGTCCCAAACCTTCTTGTGGTGTGTGTTCTCCACTACTTCAAATTGCAGCAGTTGCGATATATAGACAATTGATTAATAGGTTGGAACAAGGAGACGAGTATTGAAGATTGCTCCTTTTTTGTGCTGAAAAGAAATCAATTTGCTAATCGCTCTGATCTTTCAGTGTCATTGAAGAATGTCCCCATACATCATAAAATGAGACCAAAATCTTGTAGGCCAGGACAAGATTAGTGCTTACTATGCAGCGAACGGATGAGAACGTAATATTTTGTCCAAGAGGCATACGACTGTGTGGGGAAACTCGACGCCAAGGAGGTTACTAGGGATTAAAATAAAGGGAGGGGGGTAGGTAAATGCACCCAAACTGGACGATCTCCGTTTCTTCTTATGCAAATTACAGATAAATCCGACCAGGTGAGGTCAGAGCCATCAATGCGCCTTCATATGAGTAGCTTTGACTTTAAAAAAGTTGCTTCAGGAAATGTACAGAGATTGAAAAGCAGCCACAAGTGAGGCCAGTCGCTTCTATCAAGTTGGGAGGGACCTTGAGAACCGCGAATGGACGCCGATCTCTCCCCTTTCTCCCTGCGCCCCTTGCAAAGCTGCTCTTGGGGATGCTGGCGAACAGCGAGGAGAGCTCCAGCAAGGAGCGGGGGATCGACTGAGTTTCCCCCATTCAGAGGGGCGATTTCTGCCAGTTCCCCTTAAAGTTATAGTACATCCCCATTTTAGGAGCCGCTTTGGGAGGAGGGAACCCACGATGGATGCTTCAGTAAGAAACAGGGCCGTTGGGACTTGGGCGCCTCAGGCTACGGCACCCAAGCTGCCCCCGCGCCCCGCACTGTGCGGAGGTGGGAGACTGCACCTGCCCTCCTCCTCCTCCTCCTCCTGCCCTGGCCGCTAGCCCAGGCGCAGCAGCACCTGCCTTCTTCGCCCCTTGCCTGGCCGCGGGGAGGCTGGAAGGAAGAGCCCGCACTTGTCACTCCCCGCAGCGCAGCAGGAAGCCGCTGACAGCCTCCTCGCCGCACCCCCTCCCCTCCAAGCGAGGCCTGGAGGAAGTAAGGATGGGCCACCCCACACCCAACCCCAGCCCTAGATGCTCCTGAGGAGCAATGCTGTGTGATCTCCCTAACCCATCTTTACAAGTGCTAAACCGAGAGAGGCAAGCCAGCTGCATTTTGCCCTGGACTAATAATGCTTTGTTGTGCTTGCTGTCTGGCTGGCTGGCTGGCTTGCAAAAGAAGATGTGCAGAAACAAGCTTACCCCACCCACAACTCCCATTTTCTTTCAAGATGAGAACCCCTTAGGACTGCATTGGCAAACTGTTCATGCCCCCAAATACATGGTCTTTCAAGCAGTTTTGCAACTGCACTGGTGGTTGGTTGATACAAGGTCACAGTTTACAGGGTCACTTCAATTATGTGTGCCCCATGGTCGTCACAGGCAGGTCATGCATTGCAGAAAATCAGCACCCTTTTGAGACCCTGTGCTGCTTTTGCACCTGCACGGTTGGTGGCATTCATCATGTTGGGACAGACATCCTGCAGTTGTGCTTAAAAGTTGGAGTCTTCTACTTTCTGCCTGTTTCATGTTCATAATTTCATCTGGTATGCTATAAAGAGAAGCTCATCCACTATATAGCAACAGCAGAAGACGTTGTTGCTGTGCCTTTTGGAAATCTAACATGGCTACTTAACAAACATTCACATCCTAGACTGTACATTTTTACCTCTGTGATTTCCCCAAATTATGCCATAGATGTTTAATTCTATTCTTTTTGCTGATTTCCCTGTAGCCAGATGACAACACAACTTCTACATGAATTTTCTTGGCAGCCAAAGCATATGAAACTACCCTATGGGTAACATTAGTGTCCGCATTGGTTAAAAGGAATATTATTTTCTCCACAACTGTACACAAAGACAGATTTGCTAAAATAGCCACAAGAAATTTGTCTGGGTTCCAAATATAGAGGACAGTGCATGATATAAAGAGGAATATCCTCAATCTCTGATACACCACAAATACAAGAACACTGGGTAATCTGCTTACGAGAGTATCATTCTGCTAACATAGCCAGTTGGATAGTTTGAAATTGAATAGCTGTAAAGGCTGCTTTTAGGTTGTAAAACATGGTGTTGGACAGATAGTGGGCTCTATTGTGATTCAATTTAAACTGTTTAAACCAAGGAGAAAATCTGGAGCTAAGAAACATCAGCACGAGTTAGTTCTTGGATGGGAGACCACCAAGGAGGACCAGGAATGCTATGCAGAGGCAGGCAATGGCAAACCACCTCTGCTAGTATCTTGCGCCATAAATCAGCTGTGACTTGACACACACAAATACATTGTATACCTATCAGCCACAGCATCAGAAATGTGTACTCAGTTGTAGAGCTTTGGACTAACTTAGGGGGACCTGAGGGTCAATTGGAAGAGAATAGCAGTTGAGAATACTATTATATCTGATGCCCCAGCTATTGTCGTTCCAGAGAAGGGTGGAGCATTGCCTTGAGAGATGAGAGGCTGGAGATTTCATCTACTTGCACCAAAAGTTCATTAAAGCTACATGCGCTTGGGCCCTTATTGAAGAAAGGCAAGAGTTCAGCCTGTGTCAGAACAGCTGGAGTACCCTCAGGCAACACTAGGATATTTTTAAGAAGATGATTTTGAACTGTCTTCAGATTGATTTTAATACATCTTTTCAGCTCCAGACTTCTATTCCGTATAGGAGTTGGGCTATTGCCTTGCTCTGATAAAAGTTCAATATGGGATCAATCAAGAAGCCTCCTTTGATATGATATAATTTTAATATGGCCCCTAATGTCTGGGAAATGGTAGATTTTATCATTTCCAGGGTGGCCTTCCAGGAAAGTGTTTCACAAAAGCTAACTACAAAATACTTGAAATTCCTGCACTGATCAATTGGGGTACCAAAATTTGCAAGAGGGGGTTCCAAAACCACCATGTATGTCTTAGTATATTTTAAAACTTAAAAGATTCTTTTTTAGAGAAGTCACTAACCTTGGAGAGCAGCCTCCTAAGACCTACATGAGTGACAGATAATAAAAGCATATCTTCCTACAAAAGGTTGGAAATTTTCTGTGAGCTAAGCATAGGTAGAGTGAATTCTGGCCCTGATAGCTTCTCAATGATGTTGTTGATATACAGGGTTGTGTCCTAGCACCCCTATTTTTAATGCTGTTTAAGGCTTCTGTTTAATCCTGTTTAATGCTTCTTTTTATCAGAATATCATCTATCAAAGAGCCAGTGATTCCCTCTCTTTATCTTGGAAGTTGTGTTACTATGATGTTCCTGTAATAAAAATAAGAGGCTTCTGTCAATATCAGTATCTGCCAACTTGAACCAGAGCCCACTTCTATCAATGCCACCACTGGGTCCATGAGTTATGTTACTCTAAAACCAAATTATGTTACTTTTTAGTAACATAATTCATTTTCTGAGTGTGGAATGTTTTAACATTTATACTCATAACTTGTTTGGGTGGGATGGAGCTTGTTTAATGGTTGGAAACCTATCCTGGTGCTTGTTTTTATTTGCTATCTTCTCCCATTCGTGTTTTACCTAGACTAATCTTATAATGGCCTTTGGCCATGTGCAATAAAAATCTACCTACCACTGGAGCCACGTGTATTCTGGACAACTGGAATGCCCGGCTTCCGTTTGGAGGAAGCACTCAATAAAACTCAGCAGAGATTCATCGTAAGTTTCACTAGGAGGTTAAGCATGCAATTGGTACAATGAGGGCTTGGATAATTAGCAAAAAAATACAAGTAAACTACCTCCTAGAAACTGTCATATATTAAATAATGCCCCCCCCCAAATCTAATGAGTAATCACGGTTGTCAATGTCAAGAACAAATGCTAAGAACAGAATGTGCAAACGGCAATTGGTCAGGCTAAGGAGGCATGCACAGGAAAAAAAATATAACTTCAAGACCAGTCCAAAATCACCTGAGAAAATATGAAAATTGCATCCTTTAAATTTATTTCAGTGCTTTACAAACAACTTTTCTCCTGATGGTTCTCTATTCTTTTCCCAGAAATTTCCTGATACATTTAGCAACCTTGACTATGAATACATTTTATTTAAACTGTTTTGCCAATCAGCTCTTCCTAAGCTGTAATTAATTTTCTTTTTGTTCTGACATTTGTTGCTAGTCTGAATATCCTTGTATCTGATGAGCCCTCCTTATTCCCTTCAGATTTTTGTCTGCCTCTCTAAGAGATGCCTTTAATCTCCTATTTTCCAAAGGCAGCAGATGCAGTGTAGCTTTTCCTAAGCAGGGTGTTTTTTTCCCCTTTGAATAATTAAGGTCTTGCATCGTTAGGCTTGCCCTGCAACTTCTCTATTTGCATTGTGTCATTTTTATAATAAGTTGGCTGGAGCTGTGAATAATATTCTAAATGTGATCCTGTTAATCTCATGTACAGTTAGCATAATTTTCAGGGGCATAGATCAATTACTTCTATGAGCTGCCAAAGATAAAAAGAAAAAGAAACAGGCTTAGAGGTATGTTTTAGAAAATCTGTAGAAACTCTTAGGAAAATGATTAGGGCAGCATCAAGCAATCCGTAAGCGTTGAAGACAAAAATAGCTAGATTCATACATTACATTCTGCCAGGGAAGATTTAAATACTAATCAAATACATTGCTTTATATCACAGATTGATAAGAGCTTTATTGCTACGTTGGAGGTTGCAGGTAGCTGAGTTGTTTGAAAGCAAAATCTAAAAATGAAGGCCATGTAATATCTTTTGTTAGGACCAATCCCAGTAACACAAAACAGCTTTCAAGTTCTCCAGAATTTGTCAGATGATGGATTAAAAAAAAAAAGAACTGGGTGGGAGGTGGAATATATTGTGGGTTCTGATTTTAAGGCTTCTTAACGGCATCCCGTGCTGAAGGTCAGGTAGATTTGATTAGAGAAAGAGTAGCTGGGTGGAGCAGGTATCAAATGGCACCTTTGACCTTCAAAGAGGAAGAAGGGAGAATGGCAGCCGAAAACTGAAAATATAACAACTAGTAGTTGGTCAGATGTCTCTTTAACATAAGCTTGCCAGGCCGCTGCTGAGAACCCTCGTTGCCCACCACCCACTGGGAGTGGCAGCAAGAGAAAAATAAAATTAAAAAACAGAAACATTGCCAATATTGCTATGTCACTTCCAGGTACAACACAAAAGTGACAGAGGACAGTTCTAGGAATTGTTGGAAACTCTGTTGTCCCGTCCCCATCCCTCCTGCCTACTCTAACACCAAGCAGAATAGACCACATATAAGTTGAAGAGTGGAGGAAGAGCATGGTTACAGCACCCTGCTGCACTACTTTATCTGTCCAAATCCAGCGATACTTGAACCAGCCACCGGGTCAGCTCACAGAGAGCTTGCTGATTGAAAGCAGAGAGCCAATTTTTTACCAGGTGGTTTGGCTGTTCACAAGCAGCTTAACCCCATGTGTTGGGATACTTCTTGTATATTCAAACAGTACAGCCTGGTGCAATCAGCAATATTTCATTCATACTTGTTGCTACACAGCCCAGTGGAAGTGCCTCTCCTTCCTCCTGAGCCTATTGTCACTTGTCACTGCTTGCCTCTCAGCTTGCAATTGTATAAATAAACAACTAGCAAATTAATCAGTTAACCACAATACACACTGAATTTTTTTAAAGTCTTACCATTTGGTTTCATTTAAGTCATATTATCACTCATTGAGGTTATTTTGCATATCTGCATTTTACATAGACTTATGAGTCATAGTTCCTTGGGCTGCCAACCTCCAGGTAGGGCCTGGTGATCTCCTAGAATTTACAACTGATCTCCAGACCACACAAAAGAGTTCTCCTGGAGAAAATGGCTGCATTGGAGGATGGATTATACCCCACTGAGGACCCTCCCCTCCCCAAACCTCTCCCTCTTCAGACTTCACCTCCAGATCTCCAAGAATTTCTCACCCTGGAGTTGGCAACCCTAGTTCCTCTTCTGTTATGACCTTGGGGGAGAATCAACATTACTTCCTGTGCCAATGCAAAAGTGGCTTGTAGAAGAAATACAGCTATTGTGACTTTGCTGACCACAGCCGAGGCCTGATTCATGAGTGACTGTGGTTTATTTATTTGGGGGATTTATGTGTCACCTCTCCAGAGACCTACTGGAGCCAGCTAGGCTTGCTTGAGGCAGTTGCCACACATGGGATGTTTGCCTGCCAGATTGGTGGTATCCCTGTTCAAAGCTGCCTGGCCTTCTACATATGTAGCAGACAAAAGGCCTGAAGGACTTGAAACATCTTCTAATCTCCCGCCCAACTTTTAACATCCAACAGGATGATGACCTCTGGAGAACTCAAAAGTTTGCATGCTGTTCTGTTATTTTGGTTATTCTGTTGAAAGGGGTTCCACACCTCTCCTGCTTTGATGATATATTGACTACAAGATAATTGATGGAGACCAATAAGGAAGGTATATGGGTTTTTTTTATTAAACTAATTCCTATTGGTAAGAAAGCAGAAGTAGTTTGCTTTTCTTCAGTTTATCTGATTGAGATACACACACACACACATACATACAACCAATAAATACAGTTTTCATTTTACATATATATACACACACACTTATACAGACACATGGTATTTTTATAATGCCCAATCTGAGGCTTGTTGAAGCATTTAAAAGGGAGCTCCCTCACACTTCCATTCTGCAGCCAATTTGGCTGGTCTCAATTTGAGACATGTTCCTGGAAATTTCATCCAATTAGAAGAGCATTCAAGCATTTGAAGATAGAAGAGAGATCCTATTGCCCTTGCTCAAGTTCCTTTTTTGCTAGAATGAAATCCTGGCAATTCCCTATCCTCAAATGCGATGTTTTTGCTAAAATGTCAGATTTTCTTGCAGAATATTAATTCTTGCTTGTTAATGTCCATAGAATATGTAATAATATGTATGCACTGAGCAAAACAGGAAAAGGCAATTTGTTTCACTCAATGAGGTAAAAGTTCCATTTTAGTCAACAGGAAAAGTGCTAGAAAACACAAACAAGTGCAAGATCTCAAAACATTATGCACTTGATGCTTTTTGATCTCAGCTGCATGGGCTGTACACCAGTCTAATTCAATGACTCTGACAGTACAAGCTCTGGAAAAAAATCAATATGGTTTCATTACATGGGAAGGGGAAAATAAACATATATCAGGCTTGAGTCTAATCTAGGTTTTATCCACATAAATCTAAACTAACAGCCATAAACTGAAGTTACTGCATACATACATGACTAGAATTCACACCCCTTTTCTCCAGTATAATTTCCTTAGAAGTATAGTTTCGACAAAGAGTACATACAAAATTATCTTATGCAGATTCAGGGTACTCGCCCGTCTTCCCCAGCACTGTCTACTCTGTCTGGCAGCAGCTGTCCAAAGCCACAGGCAGGGAGTAGTCCTTGGAGAACAGCTGCCAATCAGACTGGACAATACTGACCTTGATAGACCAAGGGTCTGACGACAGCTTCCTAGGTGTGTTCCCAGGCCAGATGAGATCCTTTACTTGAAGACTAATTATCATAGAATATTCATTCTTAATGTGTCAACTATTTACCTAACAAAGAAACCAGTACTGCACATAACAAAACTATTGTGTGGTTATTATCTTTTCGGTATGAACATGCCCTCCTGGGACTCTACTTCAGACCCCACCCCTAATCCTAGCCGCTCTTCTGACTTCGTGCAGCCCTGGATACCTTTACCCAAGGCCCTTCTTAACTGTTTCCCACTGAATACCTTGCCCTGTCTTTGTTAAACATATTGTGAGTTTGTGACTAAATACAGTTTGGGTCCCAAGATGAAAAATGTGTGACTTACTTTCTCCTGCATTCTTTACCTTTATCTTCAGCTAATGAGACCATTTTTTTACAGGTAAACTTTGAATTTTACAGCAGTAAAAAAACTATGAAAAAATGTTTTTATAAGGAATCTTAGAAAAAGACGGGGGATAGAAAAAATGTTTAACCCAAAGCCACTCAGTGAGTTCCACTCAAGCTAAATAGAGGTTTGGACCTAGGTCTCTCTGGTCCAACTCAAACTACTATGTCATGGCTTTAGTAAGAATATAACAAATCAGCTAAACAACTAATGGTTTGCTAACTGTAAAAGTGCCCCAAATCGATCACTTTAGTCAGCTTTCTCCATACTTCATGATGTCCAGTAGCGTGATAGCATCATAACCGCCCCCCCCCCTGTTTTACGTGATGTGTCATTTGCCTGAGTTAGGAAAGCTGACTTCCAATTGCCAAGCAGTTCCTTCCTATACCTGGGCTTTTTATGCCAAAGGTCATGTTGTCTGTTAGCTTCTTCCTACACGCCCCCCCCCCCTCACATAGAAGCAACTTCATTGTCACCAGACAGGATGGAAAGGAACTGCTAGCTTTCTCTGAGCCTTGATTTTATCTTGCTGTTTTCCATGAAAATCCCACCAGGGGTTGCCATAAGTCAGCTATGACTTGACAGCACTCTCTACCACCAAACCATCCATGGGCACAATTCTTGAGTGGGAAGAGAAAGCGTCTCCCACCCATGTGCTTTTTTCTAGACAGTGTTTTTTCTAGCCAGCATATTTGTTCTACAAAACAAGTATTCCAAACAATTGCAAAAGGTGTGCTTGCCAAAAGCACAAATTCTTTTTCTTATAATTATGCTAATGATCAGGGATGCGGTAAGATTCAGGTCCAGTAGCACCTTAAAGAACAACAAGATTTCCAGGGTATAAGGTGCCACTGCACTCAAATCTTGCTCTTCTACTGCAGACCAACACAGCAACCCACCTGAAACTAACTTCATGGAAAACCCTTGTTCATTCTATTTGTTCAGGCAATGAGACCAAAGCAAACTAACGATGACTGAATGGATGTTTAGTTCATTTGCTGTAGTTTCTCCTTCACCTTTTCTCTCCTCTGCCCTTCCCTTCTCCAACCTCACACCCATGCACACGCATCTGTAACAGATGAACCCCTGGATTTAGTGTCCAAGAACACTACCTCAGACCCAAGTCAGAACTTGACTAAGGAATTGAGTCTCAGAGGTTGCAGCTGGAGAAAAGGGAAAATTTCCAGCAATAAGTATGTTCAAAAAGAGGTTTTGCAAAGTTGCAGATGACACTAGAGGCAGATGCTGAACAACCCTCTGGAAACAAGATAAAAGAGAAGTTAAGAAATGTATGGTTAAACTGATCAAAGAATCTAGGAGGGTCTCGTGCAAGACTTCTGGAAAATTGGGGTATAATGCAAAGTAATGTTAAAATAGAAACATGCTATTTGAAGCAACATTCAGAGGCAGCTTGGAGGAAGATGGAACAGGAATGATTTAGAGAATGCTAACTTTTGCTTAAACCTTTACTTTAGATCTGCATATAGAAACTGTGCTCGCCTCAGCTCAGACATAGAACATGTACAGAAGAGACAGTCGCAGGGCAAGGGTGTAGCAGAACTTTTGACCTCTCCATTGAAAGCCAGCTAAACATTTCACTTAAAAAGTGGGCCATCTAGCCAATAGAAGCTCAGAGCAGTCCAGGGAGAGAGAAGCACAGAGAGAAGGATAGCATCCCAAGAAACCAAGCTCCCCTCTATGCTCGCAGACCACCACAGAAGCAACGCTAAGCATGACTGTGGGTGCTAAGCTTCCTTCTGGCCATGCCTGAGAAGACCAGATGCACTTTTGCCCCTGAAGGGATTTGCTGGCCACCCTGTAGCTTCTTTGGTACCAATAATTCCTGTGGCTGATGTAATATGACATTCTGTATACTTCTCCTTGATTATTTGCGGATTACTGGTGTAGTGTGTTTGTTTCATATATCTAACCTGGTGTGTTTGGATGGTTTTGGTCTCCTTGAGATTTTTTTTTTTTTAAAGGCAGCTCAGAGACCTATTCGGCAGAGTTCAGCTAAATGAAACAAATGCATCACTTACTTACTATACTGCAGCATTTAGAGGCAGTGAGCCACCCGGGTGCCAGAAGAAGGCAGGGGAGCCAAGCGGGGAAGGGAAGGGATGGCCTGGGAAATTTCTAGAGATTTGGGGGCAAGGCCTATGGAGGGGGAATTTGGGAGGGATTTCACCTAGAATCTGTGGTACACCATAGAGTCTGACCTCCAAAGCACTCCGTTTCTCCAAGGGAACTGATCTCTGCAGTCTGTGTGTGGATGTGGGAGGTGCAGTAGAACCTAGCACGGGAATGCTTTTCCAGATACTGCACAGGATCTCAAGAGGTTGCAAGTACCATGTTTGTCCACCAGTCAGGGCTAATTCATATTCTTTGGAAGTAAAGGGCCTGTTGGTATACATGTTATGGCTCTGAAACAGAGACTCTGAATCTAGGGAAAGCTTCTTTATGAGGTGACAGGGAAAGGAGGCTCCCGAGGGTGTAGAGGACATGTAATTTTCAAGTAGGGTAAGGAAATTCCTAGAGATTTTGGGGTGCAACCTGGAGAGGGTAGGGTTTGGGAAGGGGCTGGAACTCAGCAAGTTATAATGCCATAGAGCCCACCCTCAAAAGCAGCCATTTTCTCCATGGAAAAATATTTCTGTGAGGTCTCCAGGACCCACCTAGAGGTTGGCAACTCTATTTCCAGTGTCCAATGGTCAGCAGAGAGTGAACTGCTTCCAGACAGCAGCCATTTTTAACTTGTACAGGACACAAAAAAAGCATAAAGTCGTCCCAGTTTGCTCATCTCATCTCTTTCAGGTTAAGAGAGCATGTTTCCTGAGACACTCCTGATTCCTTGCATTTTCTCTGGGTGGTGATAGCAACTTATTTATTTACTTTATTTATATGCTGACGGGGACCTGAAGGGACTTTCATCATTCTCCTCTTCTCCATTTTATCCTCACAACAACAACTCTGTGAGGTATGCTTGGTTGACAGTATGTGACTGGAGCAAGGTCACACAGCAAGCTTCCACAGTAGGGTGGGGATTCAAACCTAGATCCTAGTCTGTCACCAGTATGTATGTATGTATGTATGTATGTATGTATGTATGTATGTATGTATGTATGTATGTATGTATGTATCAGCTTGCAAGGATTTTGTCCACATCCTTGGTCTCCACAGGCTGAAAGGTACCCATATAAATCAGACAAACAGACTCCAGAGGTACATCATCTGACCATACATCCACCCAGGGCTCATTTTGAGGGGGAACACGCAGGAACACAGTTCCAGCAGCTCTCCAAAGAGGTCACATGTCAGGTGGATTCACCCACCTGACGCTCGGCCATTTGGGCCCGTTTTGGCCTGGATTGGGGCTGAAACAGCCCGGATCAGGCCTCTGACGGGTGGTGGATCGCTCTCCCGCTCAGCAGCGGCCTGATCTTGATCATTTTGGGCCCCTTTTTGGCCATTTTCAGCCCCTTTTTGCCATTTTGGGCCCAATTTCAGCCCTGAATGGCCAGGATTGGGTCCAAAACAGCCAGGATAGGTGATGTCAGGGGGTGTGGCATATGCAAAGCAGTTATGCTAATGACCCACTTCTGGTGCTGTCAAGGGGTGTGGCATATGCTAAAAAGTTATGCTAATGAGTTCCTCAAGCTCTTTTTCTACAGAATGACCCCTGCATCCACCCCGGCATCTAAATCAGAGTAGATCTTAGCGATTTTGTCTGCAAAGTAAGTAGCAAATTGATCACAGCAAGACGTCATGTGGTCAGAGTCCAGTTCTGTGAGGCCATGATGTAAAAGCCCTCACACCACATGACACAACTCAGTTGGATGATTATGTGCAGATGCAATGGTGGCAGAGAAATATGGCCTTTTCATTGCCCTTGCTGCTACAGATTAGGCTCTAATATGGATGCTATGCTGTGTTTGACCAGTCTTGCTCTGACTTTTTCCACCAGTCGTGCTCTAACCATTTTCCATCCCATTTCAACACTCTCAGTCCCCCTGTCAACTATGGAGACTGCTTGGCTGTGTCAAGGGGTGGGGATGCTTAGGGGTGATTGTGTCAATACCTAAGCCCATTTCCCTGTTCTAGAGAGTGGACAGAAACGTCAGCAGGTGAGAAAAGAAAAGTGCAGACAGGAAGCCATCAGGATCCATCAGGAGCCTGAAGTGGACCAGCTTAACTACACCACACTGGCTGTCACCTGAGCAATAATATCTCCTTTCTTTTATGGTTTCAAAGCCAGGAGGTGGGAGGGAGGGGAGTGGCACAACATTAAACAGCAATATTTTGCAAGAATATGGGCAGAATTATCTGATGAGTATCCATATGTAACACTTAAAGGTGACTCTCCCCTCTCATTTGATGTATTAATGTGAATGTAAGTAACTTCCTTGTATTGGAGGACTGGTATGGGGCCAAATCATGGCAGTAGCCATGGAATTTACTGCAACCCATGCAACGCCAGTAGACCTACCTGTTCAATGACAGGTCAAGCAAGCAAGCCCGATGGAACAGAACAGAACCGAGGTTTTCTCAGGGTTCGCTTTCCTTGAGGGCAACTTTACAAATATTATATAATCAAATCAAAATTCAAAAGGAAGGCCTGTTAACAAACATAATCAGAAGGGGGAAATGTAAATTTGGGGAGAAAAACTTAAAACGATGGAATGAGAGAAGAAATCTTTGAAGAGAGAACATATTTCTTTCTTTTAAAAAAATCTGAAATGTGTAACAAACAAACATTCTTTAAGGCTTCAAAGGATGCAGCTGAGCTCCTTATTTAGCATGTCCTTAGGCTGGTGTTTATGAATTCTCCCATCCCCAAGAGTTTTGTTTTCACTTAATCTTTGACATGAGATATTGGTTAAATAACTAAGAGCCAGTTTGGTGTAGTGGTTAAAAGCGCGGGACTCTAATCTGGAGAGCTGGGTTTGATTCCCCACTCCTGCATTTGAAGCCAGCTGGGTGACCTTGGGCCAGTCACAGCTCTCTAGAACACTAAGAACACTTATTCAAAGTTTGAGGAAATTTAAAGAATGCAGTGGAGGAATTGATGCTGTGCTTAAAGAAGAATGAGAATAATGTTGCATGAAACAGCAGCAACAACAATCAACAACAATCAACATATGTAGAATGAAATACTAATGTCTCCATATCTAGTTTGGCTCCTTCATATTTATTGGCGTTTCAAGAATTTTCTCTCCCACATATATTGGTTTTCCAAGAATTTTCATACCTCCCTCTTTAAGTTGCCAGAAAGGCGATTTCAGGTTCTATACTGATAAAACATTGTTTCCATATTGTTTGTATTAGATCTAATTAAAAACATGTATGTGTGTGTCTATACACACATGCACATATATGTGCGCTTGTACATATACACGTGTACACAAACACACACACACTTTGGCAAAGTCCCAACTGTCTCCAGGGCTCTGAACCCAATCCTGTGGAATCTGCCTTCACGCAAGCCCTAGAAACTGGGCAGCCAAGAAGAGCCCCTAGAAGTAAACTGGATAGGAAGGGTGATCAAGCTCTCTTTAAACAGAGAGAACTGATACATTTTCCTTTGGCTAGAAAGATTATGGCTTTGGATAAAGACATTGGCTGAGTCATGTAGGTTTGCCAGGTCTCCTGGGCTCACTGGTGGGAGTGGGGGCATGTGCTCCTGGTCTCTGCACAATGCCATCACAGAAGTGATGTCATCATGCCAGCTAGGATTGCCAGACTCCAGGTGGGGGCTGGAGATCTTCTGGAATTACAACGGATCTCCAGGCCACAGAGATCAGTTCCCCTGGAGAAAATGGCTGCTTTTGAGGGTAGAATGTATGACATTATACCCCATTGAGGCCCCTCTCCTCCCCAAACTCCACTCTTTCCAGGCTCCATCACCAAAATCTTCAGGAATCTCCCAATCTGGACCTGGCAACCCTAACACCAGCCATGGGAATTAGGGTCGCCGATCACCTGGTGCAGGTGGAGAATCACCCAGTCCCAACCTCCAGCCTACGCCCCCCCATCACCACTCACCTGGTCAATGCAGGGAAAGGTGCAGGGACAGGCCTCCCTGGCACGCTCAGGAGTGTTCCCACGCTTTGCGCCTGGTCAATTTGGGCACCTTAAAGAATTGGCCCAGTGCAAAGTGCAAGAGGATTTCCAAGGCCTGTGTGATGTTACTCCCGGAAGTGATGTCATCACATCAGTGCCAGGAGCACACACTCACTTCGCATGTGTGCAAAGACTTTCTAAAGATGAGTGCCAAGTCCCCCCTCCCTGGGAGGGTAAGGGGATCTGGCAACCCTAGGTGGAATGCTCCTGCGCTTTGCGTGGGATCAATTCTTTTTAAAATCACCTGTTCGGGGCCAAAATCGACCTCACGTGAAATGCAGGAGAACGCCTGTGGCCAGCACAACAACATCACTTCTGGAAGTGATGTCATCATGCCCACTAGGAGTGCATGTGCCAAACTTTTGCCTAGGGTGCCTGCCTGCCAGTTGCAGGAATTTGCCTGGCAGCCTGCAACCTCCTGCCAGTTGCCAGGTGTTGCTCCCGACCGGCAGGCATCTGGGAACCCTATGAGACAGGCTTTTCTTTTGGGTTCAGTTAGGATTGGGGGGGTCAGGATACAGTTGGGCTGCCAGGTCCCCTGGTGGGGGTGAGGGATCCCCCACTCCCATCTTCCACCCCTGCCTCCACTCACCTGGCCAGCAAGGGGTGGAAGCGGGGAAACTGGTCTCCTGGGCACACTCCCAGTGTGGCACAACAATATAACTCCTGGGAGTGATGTTATTTCACAGGCCCCAAAAGTGCTCTCGCACTTCACACAGGGCTGATTTGGACCCTGGTGCATAGTGCAGGAGCACTCTGAAGCCTGCACAATGATGTCACTCCTAAAAGTGACATCATCACGATGAGGAAACAAAAAAGATGATTGCCAGGTGTGTGTGAGTCCCCCCCCCACTCCTACCAAGAGGGTAAGGGGACCTGGCAACCCTAGGATAGGGTAGGATTATTGTTTTTAAGGACGTAAACAAGTACCCTTTTGAAGGGCTTGCCAAAATCTGTTTTGTACTGGTTCTAAGGTCAGGTTCTCTAAAAGTTAATAGAGCGGCCTGGAACCTGAGTAGAAACCTGTCAGCAGTGATTATTTGTTGAAGCCCCCTATCTGAAGGAAAAGTAATTATTTTCTCCCCTCAGCGTTTGTGTGTGTGTGTGTCAAGTCAACTTAGTCTCAGATTCAACTAGTAATCTCCCAACAGAGAAATGTATAACCTCTGTGGAGAAAAGTTGTGAGCCAGCTAAACATTGTTTTTACTCTCTTACCACACTGAATCTGTAACTTGTTTCTATGACTAATTTTCACTGGTTGTTCTGTTCCATCTGTGTGTTGTCTGTCCAGTCAAAACAGCTGTGGGGAAGGGATTTCTAATTGCCTCCCTATTAACTACATTATTAGGGTCATGGATAAAGGCCTTTTAGGGAATGCAAAGCTACATGCAGCCATCTAAATAAAAACTAGTGTCCTCTTTTATTGACATTGTGGCAGCTGGGATAGGCAGAAGAAAAGGAAAAGCCAGAGTGAGAAGGTAATAAGACTGCATTCAGTTTAAAGAGACAGTTTACCTCAGAGGTCTCCCCACTTAGTTCTTCCTTCTTATCTTTTTCCATTACAACAGAGCAGCACCACAATTTGCAGATGATGCAGGCAGTCACAATATGTTTTAAAAAATGGTGACAGCCAGGTACTAACCCTCTCTCTCTCACACACAGACACGTTTGGAGATAGATAGATAGATAGATAGATAGATAGATAGATAGATAGATAGATAGATAGATAGATAGATAGATAGATAGATAGATAGATAGATAGATAGATAGATAGATAGATAGATAGATAGATAGATAGATAGATAGATAGATAGATAGATAGATAGATAGATAGATAGAGTGTAATTTTAACAAAAGCAATAAAAATAGTTTCTATAGTGCTTTAGAATTGCTAAAGTGCTTCACATATGTTATTTCAGTCATATCATGCCAAAGAAATCACCACATTTGTATTAAAATGTACTATCAAATTTCTTCCTGTCTTTTCCTCTAAGCCAACTAACTCATCAGTATCCAAGAAGGATGACTTGCCATGTGAGTGACACAACTCAGGGTGACATAAACACACCATAGGGATTTCTGGGAATAGCATCAGCACTGAGAAAACAGTCTGAACAGGGCACAAATGGTATGTGAAGGGAATAGAAACGGGGTGCTGAGGACACAGCTGCAAGGCAAAGCAACTGAGAACTTGGAAGCTTGTACTGTCCTTTTGAGTGCTGAATGAAGAATGTCAACAACTTTCAAAAGACGCCAAATTGTGGCAGCAATGCTGATGACTCGTGACATCTGGCTGTGTTTTATACCTTACTTCAATCAAGACTTTACTTTTTAAAAATCCAGACATTAAATCCCAGGCCAGTCACCATTCCTGAAGTCCACATCCTGTTGCTATGGCTGTGAAGTGAGAAGGCCTATGGACTAATAACAAAAGACTCTTCTTCAGTGGGTATAGGTAGCTAAAATACTTGCAGAAGTGAATGTCAATGGCTGGTTGTTATTAGGGAGGGAGATCTAGGAACCAGACAGCCAACTGTATGTCATCAAGGCTGAGCTTTCCTTTCCGTTCCTGTTTGCCTGTATAAAGTGATAGCAGCTTATTGGAGTGAGCTGAAGGGCAAGAGCTAAAGAGACCTTGGCTCTTAGACCATGGCTCACAGCCTGCAGGCTCTGAACGAACCAGTCCACTGGATCAAAGACTTGCCTCCAACATGGTCCTGTGCATTTTATTTTTGTTGATTTATCTGAATTGTATTTAATTCGTTTAAATTGTTTTGTTTGTTTAAATTGTACCAAGGTAAACTTGTAAGCCACTTTAAAAGCAGGGTAATGAACTGCCTTAAAGTTGCCTGAATCCTGGGTACCCACCTATTCAGGAACTCCGGACATCATTTTAAGGCTGTGTAAAGCTTCTCGAAGTGTTAGAGGGTACATCTTTTAGAGACATAACTCCTAACCTGGACGTTTCTTGATTGTAACATATGTGGCTGTACTTAGTAGTAGAAGTAGTTCTTTGTTGAAATATTTGTTGGAAATATTTTGGTTTGCGTAATTTCCAAAGTTCAGGTGCCCATTGTGGCCATGGAAGCCCTGCAAGGGGTTCTCTGGCTGTGGTTTCTACTCTTAAGAACATGGCCCCAAATCCGAAGAACCTATTTAGGTACTCTCTGTCTAGTTGACAGAACAACATGTATTGGGAGAAGTTGCCCACTTCAGCCCATTTGTCTTGCTTTCTCTGAAGACAGGCCACAAAACTACACATCCCAAGGTAAAAGAAATAGTGTCTCCCTAGCACATAGTACCCCCCTGGTGGTGCCTAGTGCACAGAACAGGGAAGGGTGTACAAAAACCATAGAGTCATGTGCTGAAGTGGATGCTTCATGCTGCAGACACCAGGATTTGTTGCTGCCAAATCTTGCCACATGACCATCCTGAAAAAGAAACATGAAGACTGAGAGAATGTGCATGCACAAATGAGGTTTTTTTTAAAGGAATATGTGCAAAGAGAAGCATATATGCAGAAAATCTTTGACTGCTGTGGTTTGCAGGAGGGAGCAGGGAGGAAAAAATTGTGTGGTTTGTCCCTATGATATTTTACAAAGCTAAAGGGAGCACACAAGCTCAAGGAAGTCACCAATACTCAAAAAACATACAATATAATTGTATGGCAACGGCAACGAGCTACACCGGTCTCTTTGTCCTTTCACTGGGATGTATCACTGCCCTTTGTGAGTTGGAGGTCAAACCTATGGAAATAAGTCATGGATAATTAATGGCCTGAAGAAGATATTATATTTGAAACGAGTGAAAGGACAAAGAGACCGGTGTAGCTCGTTGCTGTTGCCATTGACTTCAGTGAACGCGGTTGCTGCAATTTTCGGCGAACTGTGTCGTTGCTGCTATCATCAACAAATTGTGGACACCAACCATTGTGAATTTACCCCGCATATGCAGGAGGTTATATTGGACGTTGGTTCCCACCTTGGGATTTTTCATCAGCCAACCATTTGGGTTTCATTGGGTGTGCAGGTTCGGGACTTCATGATATATGTATATAAATACACTGGTGAATTATAATGTATGATTTTTTAGTATTGGTGACTTCCTTGAGCTTGTGTGCTCCCTTTAGCTTTGTAAGTCTTAGGAAGTTTTTCCCTGTTGTTGATATTGCCTATGATATTTTAGCCTTGGCAAATTTTCCTGCTCGACTCCCAAAGCTGAGAGTGTTCATATTAATCCATCATATTAATCCAGCATTCCAAATTGGTTTCTTAATACTTTGTACTTTCTTGCCATGCTATTTAGGAACTATAGTTTGATCCAGTTAGTTGTGAGCATGCACCATTATGCCGTTGATTGATAAATGACCTTGGCAAAGCATGAACAAAAACAGCACATATATTCAAAGTGTAGATGCTTTTGAATAAAGCACAACATGCCTTGGATGGCCCTGGAGCAGAGGTATTTCAAGCAAGTCAGCAGATTTTGAGCATGTATCAACAGCCAGGCACCAAAAAATGTTACCACCTGTGCAGTTTGTTTGTTTGTTTGTTTGTTTGTTTGTTTGTTTGTTTGTTTGTTTGTTTGTTTGTTTGTTTGTTTGTTTGTTTGTTTGTTTGTTTGTTTGTTTGTTTGTTTGTTTGTTTGTCTTTCTTTCTCACTGAGACTAAAGGCTGATTACAAAGTGTAAGGTAATATGTTCAACAGCTGGGACATTCAATAAAAATGTAACAGGGCATGCAAGTGCAAACTTGCAGAAATTTAAAAGCAAGCAGAAATCTGATATAGGGCTGAAACAATGCTGAGGGCCAAGCTACAAGTGACGAATGACACAGGTTGGACACTTGTCAGCTTCCCTCAAGTTTTGGTGGGAAATGTAGGCATCCTGGTCTTGCAGCTTGGCTCTCCAACTGCTGTCCAATGGACTTTTCAGCTGTCACTTGTCCAACATTCCGCCAAGCTGCCTACATTTCCCATCAAAACTTGAGGGAAGCTGACAAGTGTCCAACCTGTGTCATTCGTCACTTGTAGTTTGGCCCTATGACAAAGCATAAGCAATTAAATATGACATGTTAAACAACACAGAAACTACCTAGTAGGAACAAATCTACCTCAACAGACCATACGCATTAATATAGTCTACAGTTCTTACCCCTTTACCAATGCATCCCTCTGAACCATTTCCTTACAGTACAGCCTTCCTACCTGTGTAAAAAAGCCCTCCTGTATAATTCAGTTTCACGCAGTTTGTGGAAAGTCAGGAGAGTGGGAGCTTTCCTAACCGCATCAGGCAGGCCATTCCATAAGGTGGCAACCACCACAGAGATTGTGCAGTTGTTGATTTTGCCCATTTGCAGGGTGGCACCTGCAGAAGGCCCTTTCAGATGATCAAAGTTGCCATGACAGAGCATAGGGAGAGAGGCAGTCTTGCATTTGTTTTAACTTGTGAAAAATCATCGAAGTGATCATATGAGATACTCAGCTTAAGAAGAAAGGGGCACTGTGTGAAAGTAAATGTGGGATTATCAAACTCTTGTTTTAGAAACTCAAATCATTCATTGCCAAAAGTTTTTAAAATCAGCCTACTTATTTTGTGCTTTGCTACATTTAGTTTATTTTTACTGATACTTTAGCAGAGTTGGTGTCTGTCCATTTCAAAATCTGCCTGTTCCAGGAAACATGTTTACTCTTTTAAAAACGGCACTAGACAGCTTAATTTTTAATGGCCTCATTTCTTTTCTTGCAACCCATAATGAAAAGGAGTGGTGGTGGCAGGAAGACAACCTTGGTAAATTATTATTCTTTTAGCCAAGATTTTATGTGTGTTTTCTAAACTGTGTTTGATGTGATGCGTATGTATATCTGTCTTTGAAAGTGTCATTTCATGGTATGTGCCTAAAGGAGCCTGAGCCAAACAAGACACTATCACTAGCGGCAAGATCATGCCAAATACATTTGGACAGATGCAGAGGCAGAACTGGTTTTTAAGACTCACAGACACACACACCCCTCCTCAAATGTCTTCTGCCAAAGCTGCCTTTGTCTTCTTCATGGGAGAACTGCAAAAATGGAAGAGAGGGAGATATTGCAATAAATAAGTCATCAGCTTTCCTGAATGTCTTTTAAAATCCATATATGTAACTTGATGGCTCTCATACTTTTTGAAGTGGGACCCATGTCGAAGCCTACTCTTTTTCAGGAACAATTATTATTTTGGGTGTCTGTTTGCAAAGTAACTAAAAGTTACTTTTTCCTCTCCCCAATATAAAACATAAGAATTTTACATCATTTAACAAATAATAAATATAGGGTTTTTGTTTCATTTTTAGTATTTATAAACATACAAGTGGTATATTTACAAGGACTTGCAGGAGGCACCTCATTTTCCCCTCACCTACTAATTCCTCTTTCCATTCCCTGAAAGTCCTCATAGCCTCTACCCAGAAAAACTATGGCCTAGTTGCATGGTGCCAGCCTCCACACCCACTTGTGCTGAGGGGAGCCTGCAAGGGGTTGCAGGGGCACCTCATTTTCCCCTCACCTACTAATTCCTCTTTCCATTCCCTGAAAGTCCTCATAGCCTCTACCCAGAAAAACTATGGCCTAGTTGCATGGTGCCAGCCTCCACACCCACTTGTGCTGAGGGGAGCCTGCAAGGGGTTGCAGGGGCACCTCACTTTCTCCTGTATCTCCCTCCTCACACAGTTTCCTTTTTATCTCCTTCTGGCAGCCCTCATATCCTCACCTTGCCCTGATCTCTTCTTCCCACTCACCAATCTTTTATTCTGCCCTCTATCTTTAGCTAATTTTTTTATTATTTTCATTTATATCCCATATTTCTCCACAATGAGGACCCAAAGCAGCTTACGTCATTCTCTCTTCTCCATTTCATTCTCACAACAACCCTGTGAGATAGGTTAGGCTGACAAAAAGTAACTGGCCCAAAATCATCCAGTGAGCTTCAACAGCAGAGTGGTGATTCAAACCTAAGTCTTCCCGTTCCCATTGTGAAATTCTAACCACTACACCACACTGGCTATTCTGGGATGTCAGCTGTTGAATATTAGCAAGCGTCCAGGACTGGGTGAGTCATACAAGTCATGTGGTATCACGTGGCCCAGTGGTTGCTGCCAGGTAGGGTTGCCAGATTACATTTTTTAAAATGGACCCTGGAGTTCTTTGCACATGCAGTCCCAGGTCTAGTGTGATGCTGTCACTCCAGAGTGACATCATGTCTGGCCACTCCCCAGGTGCTCAGGAAGCTGGGCAGGTGAGAAGACCTGCCACTTCCTGGGAGTGCAGGAGGCAGTCAGGCACTGGAAGTAAGGGGAAGAGGTGGAGGCTGCACAGAAAGGCCTGCTGGCACTGCTGCCAGCTCAAGGACACCAGCAACCAGCCATCCCTTCTTCCCCATGCACAAAAATACCGAACATTTATTTGTTTGGCATTTTAATTAACCATGTTTCCCTGGATAGTAACAGAAAAATACAGGACTGTCCAGGGGGAAACCGGGCATCTGTCAACCCTACTGCCAGGGTTTGCCCCTTATGTCCTCCCTCAAAGGCCAAAACAGCCCTGGAAGGGCTCTCCCCCTACCTTTTGCAGAAAGAAACCATGGCTTAAAGGGTGGTGGTTGTTCTTAGCCATCTACAGAGCAAACCAACTTTTCTTCCATCAATTAGCAGAGAATGGGGGGGGCGTCCTGGGAGAGAAAATCTTTGCTTTGCTCTGCGATACTTGAGATGCTACCAGTTGTGCAAAGGGGGGGGGGAAGCAGCAGTGATCTGGATAAGTCCAGAGAACATGAATCACTAGACCTTTTGGGGGGGGGGGAGTTAGTCAAACTGCTCCTTCTATTTACTAGGCTGTTTTAATCTCTTGCATGTCACATACGTTAGAGAAACAATAACAAACAAGCCGTGAAATCTAACTAATGAATGTTTCTATTGTAAATCAATCAAATTTAAAGCAACATTATAGTCAAACTGAACAAGATAAACAATATATATATATATATACAGGGTGGGTGATTACAGAGGGCAAAGCATCATATATAAGTAATTCAAATATAATTCAACAATAATTCCTGTGCAGTATTAAAGTGCTATGTGCCTAGAATTGACCAGAGGTCTGAACAGTAATCACCAAAGTCCCAGTAAGTTTGTGGTGAAACAATGCCAGAAGGTCTTCAGTGCAATAAGTTTCTCTTGGAGAAACGGTGTATATGGTCTCATATGAAAACAATGAGAGGTGGCAGGGAAGAATTGATACACAACTGCAACGGGAAGCCAGCAATCTGCCCGTTTCATCTCTTCATCCTGGCAGTCGTTATATCACAGTCCAAGCATATACACTTCCACTAGTCATTCAATATTCTTGCCTTTAGCATCTGCCTTCCATTCCCGGATCCATTCCCGGATCCATTCCCGGATCAGACATCTGATGAAGAGAACTTGATTCTCGAAAGCTTATGCTACAATAAAATAAAATTGGTTAGTCTTAAAGGTGCTACTGGACTCTTTTTGATTTTGCCTTCCATTTTGGCGCATGTCACATACATTAAACAAATTTCAAACAAACTGTTACTATGAAGCCCAGAAAACAGCCTCACAAATCTTTGACCAAATCCATTTCAAATCCTGAATCTCATTAAAATATAAGCATGCAGAACAAAATGCACAGAAGATATACCAGGCTTTCCTTCTGAAACAATTTAAAGTCTGTCTCCACTCCCTAGGCAAATGCAGGGAATGTTGCTGTTCTGGTCCATTTTATTTTCTCCAGATTTCCTTTGGAGCCAGAGCAGGCCTGATTCTGCAGCCCTAAGACAGTAGACACAATCATGTGCAGACATCTTGTGCTGCTGGTACGTTATTGCTTATTTATAAAGAGCTTTATAATTTGTAAAGCAAATAAAGGAGCAAGACAACTGTAGTTGCAGGGGAACAGTATTTGTGTGTTTGTGGTTTTCAGGTTGGTTGCTAACACCATTGATAAAACTGTTGGGGTTTGATGTAGGAATCTCATTCTCCCCAATGCATTTGTAATGAAAGGCCAGTTTGTCCCATGATTTCTTTGTACAAGAGAGCAATCCCCATTACTCTTAGCCACCTACTCATAAAAACAAAGTATGTGAACCAAAGGACTGCATATATAGTCTGCAGAAATTCCTTGTATTTTGGAAACCAGAAGCATGCCACCATGATCACAGGAAATTGCTACACCGACTATATCTGTGTTGTTATTATATGTACCTTGGGTTCCACAGACAGGCTGGGACTCCTGTACATTTACGATCCACCTAGTTTGCTTGTTCATTCTCTGGCTGAGCAGATAGAGGTCACTTCAGACCTGGTATCATCCTGAGAGGCTGACATTCATGACACACTGTTGGATTAAGCTTAGGGCTTTGTGACTGCTATGGCAACTGACACTGTACCAGGGTTGTTCTGGGTTCAACACATGTAAAGGGCAACTTCTCTTCAGTACTAAGCAGTTGAGCTTATATAGGGCTGGAGATTTGACACTGTTTGTTAAAGATACAGTTGGGCTTGCTACCCCTGCCCCTCGGGGCTCACAGACCAATTAGGGTGATTCACTCACACACCCTGGAGGATGAATAAATTGATTTAGTTTCCAGACTGCTCTGCAGAATTTTGAGTCTCAACACTGGCTCCATTGAAACCCTAGTGTACTCCCAGAATGATGTGCCACTGGGGCAAGAGACACAGTTATTCTCCGGTAGCCCAGCCCACCCTCAAACAGGTCCCTGAATCCGTGGTTTGTTTATTTATTCTTCCTGATATAAATCAACATCTCTTTGCATTCTTCAGAATTCCAGAAGGATAATTCCAGAACCTCTTCCTTTCCCAGAAAAGTCTTCCTTGTTCACATACATTCAAGACAAATTATGCTTTAATCTGAGATGGGTAATGCACCATCTCCTTTAGGAACATGTGCCATGGAACACTGACAAATGGGCATGCACAATCAAAACATGTCTACATCCTAATCCTAACCACCTTCCCCAAGAAGCAAGTTTCCATGATTTCCCAGTTACAGCTTTACAGTCATGTCTGACGTCTGTTTACTCAGAAGTAAGCCTCACTGTGTTCCACAGGGCTTACACCAAAGTAAGTGTCTGTACGATTTCAGTCTTACAGTGCAAACTTAAGCAGAATTACTTAGAAAAATGTACCTCTGGTTAGGATTGCACTGTTCGCCACATTTGATGAACAGCATTTTCATCCTTCTAGTTGCCTATTGAAACAAGCCTGTGTTTATTTGCATCTTTTGCAAACTGTGTGGCTTGACTTCCACTCAGGCGAGGGCCCATCTTGTGTATTTTGTGACATTATGGCTTGCTGGCTTGTTGTCATATTCCTGCTTGAAACCATTATGTGTCAGGGTCGGTGCTAATAAAGGGATTGCATGGGTGGCGTTTTGGATTTTTGATTTTGCTTACATGATAGCTGACTGTTTCCTGCAAGCAGTCTCTGTTTGCCAGTTGTTGTAGGCACATAATTGCTTCCAAAATGATAGTCGCTCTTGTTTTGGGCACAAGGCCTTTTTTCCCCCAAGGATTGTGACGCCTTGTGTAAGGATCAAAATAGAATGGCATACTGTCCCTGAAACCTTGTAATACACAAGACACCCTGGTGGAAAACAGAAGACTAGGATTATACTATAGTGGAATTTTATGCTCTGCAGTACATACCATGTATGGATTTAAAGCTTATGGTGATTTTTCATTATGATTCTTATACAGACACATACACACAGTGAAGTATCTGAACACTATTTAAACTTTCAAATATGGCTTAAGATGGATTTAGGACAAAGAACAGAAATGGATTTCATACTAACATCCTTTGTAGTAATTACATAGGGGTATAGAGCAGAGCAGAAATTTTCCAGGGGTAATTGATAGAGGGCCAAACTTAGACCAAAACTCAGTGATGGCACTCAATAGCTAGCTTTGGTTAGTACTGGGTAAGTCAAGTCAGCATCTTACTAATTTACCTCGCATTATGAAGATCAAATTGTATTCTCGCTAGTGCTATTGCTGTTGATAGAATGAGGATGAAGATGACCCATTTGTTCCGTGCCCTGAGGTACTGGAAGGACGTATGGGGTACAAAGGTGATTGATGAATAAATAAACCATGCGCGTTTTTCATGATTCACAGATGGCCTTGCAGTTATGAAAGAGTGAATGAAAAAGAGAAGAGAGAGGAGAGAAGGTGAAAGTGAGAGCGACACGACTCTATGTAACAGAAATCTCTGGAAGAGTTATGAAATGAATGCCACATTGACCATCAGCGGTCTTGCCAAAATGAGAGAATTCCTGAAAGGAAGAAGACTTCATAATCTTGGCCAAATCATTCTCTCACTTTTGGCAAACCTGTAGCAATCTCACATAACCTTTCTGCTAAAAGACTACCAAGAACCCTTAACCATTTAATAGGCCAGATATTTTGATCTTTGGACTGAAAGGATATTTGTATACTATTTGTAGCAATGTCCATACATTGCAGAAGGAACTTCTTGGTCCTTTTTAAAATCCTTGCTCTTTAACAGAGAAACATGTCAGAGACTGAAGGACAAATAACACATGTCACTGAGGAGCTGCAAACAGATAAGTGTGTAATTTAGCCTTAGAAAGCAGCTATCTATATTGGGGCCATGGCTCTGGAATCTCCTCCGCTCCTTCACTACTTCTCTGATTGCAAATGCATCCCAAGCTGCTCGTAGCCCTGATGAAGAAAAATATCTGCTTATATAGTATTTGTCTTTTGTTTCCTACTGAGACTAAAAGGGGCTCTGTTAGAGGGAGCGTTTTTCATTGGAAAAACAATACAGGGGAGAATGTTAACCCCCTGTATCCCAAGGACACAAAACGCAATACATATCGCCCTTACATAACTGCATTTTAAGGATAAATTACATACTAGGGGATCTGATTATCAGTGATCAATGTCAATTGTGGTAACGAGCTCGAGACTGCAGGTGGATAAAGGCCAGGGGAGTTGTAAAGGAAACGGTCTATTGAATCAGCACCAGCTTCTATGGACAGTGCCCTGCAGTTTTCTGTAGCATTCCCTCCACTCTGCCATCTAGAATCCCTCCTTCTAAAGCTATCTGTCACTATATTATTGCTGTCTTAATCCAAGGAGCTCAGTGCAGTGTACATGGCTCACCCTCCCCCACTTTTTTCTCACAATCCAGTGGGAGTGAGTGACTGGCCCAAGTTCATGAAGTAAGCAAAAATTGAGCCTTTGTCTACCCCACCACACTGGCTTTCTGGGCCACTACGTCCCAGTTGACCATCTGAGAGGCTTGGAGCATGTTGATAATAATACAGTCTATGCCAGCATGAACAGAAAAGGCAGCAGGTGCTTCAACATTTTTTTTCCTGCAGATTGCACATTGCAGATATATTACCACAATTATTTATTCCCCTCACCTTTCCATCTAAGGCTCGTGTTATCTATAAGCTTCATAGACTGGCATATTAGGTAATTCAGATATGTTAACGCTGAATGAAATTCCTCAGGTTTCACATTCTAACCCAAATTCTGTTGCTGTATAGGACAGAAAACAAGGCTTATCTTGGGACAGTTTCACTCTAGGGTTCCTCAACTGATAAAAGTACAACTGTATACCTGAACACAAATGTAAGTCTTCTTACACTGATGAATTGTATTTTTAGAGAGGGTTTTCTCATTTTAAGAAAATCATTATGTAAACCTGCTGTAATTTTTTGGATTTCTAATTCAGTCCTTCTTGTGAACTTTTGTCTTGTTTACCGTCATTCATTTACCTTCAGTTATTTTACCTTAATTTTTTGAAGAAATATGCAGTGACATCACATAACCCAATCAAGTAATAGTATCAACCAATTAGAATTTGTACTTTGGTCAGAACAATAATTCATTCCATTCATTCCACTCCATTAAAGTTATTTCCACTACTTTGCTCAGTGAATCAAAAATGTTCTTATACAAGACAACACATTGCGGATTATACTCATACAGGAGACCATATTGTGGATTAGATCAGTAATCTGCAATCTTTGTGACTCAGCAAACACATAAACTTGTGCGTGGAAGAACCTTTGAGAATCTGCCATTGAATCCTAGGATACTGCAGAGGACTTCTGGAGAAGTATTAGGATGCGTATTCCTTCTAAGTACAGAGGTGTCCAGACCTGTTTAATTGCAACAACAAGAGACAAGAGTATGGTCTAAAATACATCCAATACTGCTTCATGTGCACATTGTAAGAGAGAATCAATAGTGGCAAGCAAGCTTGTCTACTACCATCTTTCTCAGTGAAGAATCCTGATAAGTTTACAACGAACACCATGTTGCCTTGGAAAAGGGGTTTGAATCAATAATATTAGATCATTCAACACCATTACATTCAATTTAACATCACTTCCAGACTTTGCAAAGTTTTCTGCAATTTAGGCCTTGGCAAAGTGTCATATGAAATTATTCCCCTAGAAATATCTCTTATCCATCTAAAATGTTTTGGCTTAGATTCTACAGAAGACGTTTGCTAATGAAAGGATTTCTGTCAGCAGATCAGTCAGTGACTTCTCTACATCCCCTCTCCAGCTGCAGCCCCAAGTGGTCCCCTAAATGCTGTGACTGAGGGACAGGTAACCCCCATGAACACCATAATGGGAAGTCAGAAGTCGGTCATGAAAATCATCCATGCCTTGCGCATGGGGAAATGACCATTGGATTCCATTCCATGTCTAGCTGCATCCATGATTCTGACATTCAGATCCCTTAACTGAAACAACACTCATAAAACTTCCTGCCTCAGTTTCTTAGCTTCAGAGAAAGCTCTACCAACTCTGTCTGCATATATCTTTAGAAAGTCTGCATTGTAACTCCAAATCATCTGCAGTTTTACAGACCCATTGGGAATATATGACATCTCAAATATTGGCATGTTTCACACTCACGTAACCTCCAGGGGGAAGTGTTTTTATGCAGTGACCTTCAGAAAGCACGTTTGTTTTTTAATATATCAAAAGTTCTTCCAAATGCTCAATGTAATCCTTTTCAGAGTTAATTGGCCAAAGAGCACTGCACATGCACTCACAGAAATCACTGGCTTTACCTTCGGAGCTGCACACTGGCTTTGCTCATGCCCTAATAGTATGCTATTATACCAAATGAAGAGGGTACAAGGCCACCAGCTTATTAGGCAGCTGAGCAATCTGTGCTTTGTGAATGAGGCAAAATGCCCTTGACACACAGCAGAGAGAATGTGTATTCATGACAAAAATGTATTTTAAAAGAAATTGGTTGGATACAGTGCTATTCCAAATCCATCTTTGAAATTACTGGTGCTGTATACTACATTGTGAAAGCAAGGCCAATGCAAAATCTGCTCTAGCTAATGACATCTTGGAGGCCAGGCTCCACTTTTAGAAGTCTCTGCATTTTCAGAAGCAACAAAATTAAAAACGTGCATTGCCTTGTATTTTTTTAATATATATATTCTGTATAACGGCACAGTACACCCCCTATCTTTTGCAGCTTCATGTTTAAACTATTGCTTCCTAAAGTCAAAAAGGATTTTCCTTTGCAAAATATTCATGGGACTTCTTTTTCCAAGAACTTGATCTGAGCTATCCAAGCCCTGGCTCCAGCAGAGGGTAGCTTCCCAAACTGCTTTCAGAATCTCAAAGTGTGGCCAGCAATGACTTCTCCAATCACACAGCCAGGGGCAAGGGGTGCCTGTTTATTTCTGCCTCCTGGAATGCCAGCTCCACCTACAAACATCAGCACAGGGATATAATATCCAGATTGGATATATGTGCATGCAGATCACAGTAGCCCACCCTATGCGTGCATGAGTGTGTGCCATTTTGGACATTAAGCCCTGCACAGATGTTCAGAGGCATAGGAAATGCACCAGGTGAGGCAGTCAGGCAAATGCACCCTGTCCTCCCACAATGCATAGAGGGCAGAAGAAACCCAGAACAGGAAAACACACACTAGTGCCATGACTGCCTTTCCCCTGCAGGGGGCAGGAGATCCCAACCCCCAGCTGCTATCCCCTGCTACCGCTCACCTGACCAGCAGAGGAAAAATAGAGGGAGAAAGGGGGACTTACCAGGTCATGTGCATATTTGCCAGCAAACATGCTAACATCACTTCCCTTGGGTCCAGAAGAGACACCAGCATGTCTCCAGTAAAGCCCCAAACCAGAGTGGTTCCAACAGGCCAGTGATGTGACGATGTCACTTCCAAAACTGACATCGTTACATTGCCATGGAGAATGCACAGCAGCTGGTAAGCCTCCCTCCACCACCAGTGGTCCCCACCCCCTGCAGCTTGCGAGGGTTGACCTGGCAACCTAAATAGTGCCCTGATCTTCCATTTTTCCTCTTCTACATTGTCCCAATTTAAATTTATTTTCTAGCATGCCTCTGTTCCCCACCTTCCTTTCTTAAGTGAAGAATCTCCACAGCAGGTCTTATCCCACCCCTTAATGTGGAGATTGATAACTATAGTATGGTATTATATATTCACTCATTGTGTAGTGTTCTCAGGAGAGTTCAGAGGTTATTTATGCCATCCAGAAAGGCCCTTAACTGCTGCCTTTGCTGTTTAGGAAAGCTCTGTTACAAAAATAAACACATTGAGCAATGAAAGTTAGTTGCCCTTAAATCCAATTGAAATTAATGAGATTAAATACCTAATTAAGTGCTTTAATCCTATTAGTTTCATTGAGATTTATGTATGACATACATTTTCTGGATCTCATTCCATGTAGCTGAGATATCGGCCTGTTTGTGAGTTTTGATGAAGTTGTCTAGGAAGTAGAAAACTTTGGCAGTTGTACTATTTGGCAGTTGTACTATTGTGTCTGATCGTAACAGTATTTTTCAACAAAGTGCTTTATGGAAGCTTTACAGCACACTTGCAGCACCTTGGATCAGCCACATAAACACTGTTTTTCAGGAGGAAACAATTGCATTATTTGTACATTTTAACATTTGCCTGGAATTCCACCTACCAATCGGAGGGGAAATTAATCAGTTCATTTGTTTTGCTAAATATATTTTCTTCTTCATTAGAATAAAATGTTCCATCTATTTCAGAGTGCCCCCTTATAAAGACTCTAGATTCATGGTTTCCTATCTTGCTGAGTTAATTTCATTTTTGTTGATGATAGCCAATAAGAAATTTGCCTTGCTACCAGATTAAATCAATGTATAGGGTTACACAAACTATTTTCTCCTGTTAAGTTTACCTCAGTACTTGAACAGTAGCAAGAGAGAAAATTACTAGTAGATAGTTTAAGAGAATTTACTCCCTCTTTGAATGCATTCATAATAGCAATTTCCCCAAGATATTTCCTGGGATACTACCTGTGGAAGCTTGTGATAATGAGTCTGCAGTGCAGGGATGCCTTTAGCCATAGACATCCTGGAACACATAAAGCCAATAGCTTTGATTCCTTTCCAACGTAGTATCGCTCCTGTGCTTTTCTCTTTTCCCCACATAAAATCCAAGTTCCAGAGAACTAAGCAAATTGTTTCATGAACTCAAGAGGACTTTGGACTGCTCCAAATGGCCATGGGGTTTAAAAAGTAATTTGTGATGCAGTACAGAGAGTCTGTTGCTGAAAGAAGTTAAACATGATACTGGGCTCACTTAAAATAGCTCACTGTATACTGTCAAACTTTGTCCATCCACAAGTACAGCCACAATTCTTTCTAAAGATACACAGATAAAGCCCTGAGTTAACCAGGGAGGCTCAGTCATGCAACCTCACTTCTACTAAGGCTTCCTGCAATGGACAAAGGTCTTTGTCCACCAGAGGAAGGCTTGATGATGAAGATCAAGTGTAGCAGAAGGGAGTCATAAAATCTCAAGCACTGATTTCAGTGGAGCAATTGTGATTTCTCAAGATTTCTCATGTTCTCATTTTGGTGTGTGAAACACCAGCAGGCTCATCATGCTTTGGAAGTTAAATTTAAAAAAGAACCAAAAAGAAAGAAAATAAAGGAAAAAGAAAGAAATGAAAAAATATATAGGGGAAAACTTTCAATTTTCTCTACAACAAATATCAGCATAATTACAGAATTCACACTTGTACTCTTGTTATCAGAATAAAGCTTGTCATTTTTCTATAGTCCTTTCCTCCCTTTCTTACACTTCAAAGCCACAAATCATCACTTCATTTTTTTTCAGTTTCATGCACAAAGTCAATGAGGAGCTTCCACTTTGTTATAAATGTAGACAGTGTCTTCTCTCTCATAAAAGTAGTAAGTTTAGCCATCTCCGCTAACTTCATCATCTTCACAATCCACTCCTTTATTTTAGGCAATATCAGATTCTTCCATTTTTGAGCATATTATAGCTTTACCACTGTTGTCATATATAGCAATAAAATACCATGTCTGTTTTCTAGTTGTCTGTCCATTAATCCCAACTAGAGATGGGCACGAACTGAAATAAGAACCAAAGTTCGTGATGAACTGGGCTGGTTCATGGTTTGCGAACCGGCAGTTCATCAGAGCCCATTTCTGATGAACCGCCACAAACTTTAGCCTGGTTCATTTGGTTCGGTTTTTTGGTTCATCATTGCAGACAGCCTGGCACCAATCAATGTTTTCCAGGCAACAGGGGGTGGACTTCCTGTAGACCTTCTGCTGACCCGGAAGTGGCCTTCTGCTGGCCCAGAAGTGACCTTCTGCTGACCTGGAAGTGACTATTTGCTGACCTGGATGTGACATTTTCATGAACCAAATGAACCAGTTCACGAACTGGGACAGGTTTGTGAAAGTTCGTGGTTCGTAGTTCATGGTTTGTAAAACATGACAAACCACGAACTGCACGGTTCATTTTTTCCCGGTTCATGCCCATCTCTAATCCAAACAAAAAGCTTCTGGTTTAAATTATATATTAATCTTCAAAATTTTCTGTATTATCATATGGATTTGTATCCAGATTTTTTTAGCTTTGTCACAAGTCCACCAAAGATAATAAAATGTCCCTTCATGCTGTTCACATTTCCAACATTTATTCAGAATATTTTTATACATTTTAGCTAGTTTTTCTAGAGACATATACCAATGATACATCATTTTATAAAAATTTTCTTTGAGCATAGAACTCAAAGTAAATTTCGGACCCTTCATGCACATATTCTCCCATTGTTCCAATTGTATTATACCCAAAATTTTAGCCCATTTTATCATAGAATCTTCCACTCCTTCTTCTGTCTCAAATTTCAATAAGAGTTTATACATTTATAGAATTTATTTCCATGATGCTGTCATACAACCTCCATGTGCAGAAACAATATGTCTCTGAAGAGAGTTTGTTTAGGACAAATAGCAGGAGAGTGTTTTTGCTTTTATGTCCTGCTTATAGACTTCCAAGAAGCCTACATCTAGCAACTGCTGAAAACAAGACACTGGACTAAATGAATGTTTGACCTGACCCAATAGGACTCAAGAGTTCTTATGTACTTCATGATGCATTAAGCCAAAATCAATCCACCAGTCATAAATTGTGGCTTTCCTGGTGATTGACAAAACTATTCTTTTTGTAGCTCAGATGCAAATACTCTTGGTGGGCTTTGTCCAAGATTTCTCACTAAGCACGAGGGAGTCATTGACTCCAGCTGGTTGATAGGTACTCCTCACTTCCCCAAGCTGTGGGTTATTCCAAGGGCAAACAGATTTGCTACCCTATCACCATATTCTCATAGAAGTACTTTGCCCACTCCCGACACCAGTGTTAGCAGTCTTTGTTGTTCCCAGCAAGAGAGCTATTAAATCCAGTTAGCTATTCATTCAATTTTATTCATATTGTTAAGCATTCCCTATTTCTCTGAATAGTGAGACATTTCATTGACAGCACTACTAAATTTACTTTCCTTCAGCAGGGAAAGCAGTAGTGTCTTTGTAATATTTGTTTTATTTGCATGTATGTATAAGCAGATCCTGTTGGAAACAAGCAGACTTCTAAAAACAGTCGGCAGACCCACTAATCTTGCATTAGATAATTAGAACCCAAATACTGCAGAACCTCAAGTTTTCCCTCCATTTCAGACTGCTCCAACTAGATTCATGATTGCAGCTTCCCAGCATTTTAAAAAAATGCGAACAGAAGCCACACAAGGACACAATTCTGATTAAGGTTAGGTAAGGGGAGAAAAGAGAGGTTAGTTCTTTCCTTCCCATGTGCTTTCACTGGTTGAAACTGACCCGTGAAACTCTCTCCCCTGTTATGTTATTAATCCACAAAGAAAAAAATAGGCATTTCATCCCCCCTGCCCTGCCGCCATTAATAGCATGGATACAAAATACCTACATGGAGAGGGAAATAATTAAACCCACCCACACGGTCCCAATCCATATTGTGCCTCTGTACTGCTTCTGTTAGTATTTTTGAAATGCTGAAAGGAGCCACTCACAGATTCCCCACTATCTTGTCTCACATAACCCCTTGTCTCCATGTTCAAAACTGCCAAGTCCCTGTTTATCACAAACCTACAAAGCAAGGGATATCAAACTGGACCTCCCTGCTGTAAGGTGTCACCATCTGAAGACTGGATTCCTGGTCTTCAGTACAGCATCCCCAATAAACAAAAGAATGTTATGGTTCTGATGTTAACATCCCTGTCCTTCATCAGCTGCCCATTCACAGTGATTATGACAGCTGAACAACTCACACCATCACCATGACCAAGCACTCAAGCCTCAGAAATTGCAGGCGAAATAACAACAACAACATTATTCAATTTATATACCGCCCTTCGGGACAACTTAATGCCCACTCAGAGCAGTTTACAAAGTATGCCATTATTATCCCCACAACAAAACACCCTGTGAGGTGGGTGGGGCTGAGAGAGCTACAGAGAGCCATGATGTCTAGCCCAAGGTCACCCAGCTGGCTTCAAGTGGAGGAGTGGGGACTCAAACCTGGCTCTCCAGATTAGAGTCCCAGACTCTTAACCACTACACTACACCAAATAGAAAGGTCCAAGGAATAGCCAGGTGCACAAGTCTTAACAGCTAGCAGAATTGTGGTGTGCTTGACTCTCTCTCTCTCTCTCTCTCTCTCTCTCTCTCTCTCTCTCTCTCTCTCTCTCTCTCTCTCCCCCCCCCCCCCCAGCCTATTCACAAGGAAGTTGGTTTTTCATGACCATAGAAATAAGAGTTTCAGATGGAATCCCAACAAGCAATATGAATGGTATCTGCATCTCCCTGACCTTCTAGTATCTAGTAAAGCATCACTCCGCTCCCTCTCTGCTTGATGTAGAAAAAGAGGAATGTTTTCTGTGATTCTGTCTAGTGCTCTTTTCCCCTGCTCGCAAGCATAAAGATGCTGTACCCTTTTCAGCTTGTGTGGAGCACTGGTGACATGTTGTGGCTAGGCTAGCTAATCACAGGTACATACAGGTCTCCCTAATGCTCCCATCTCTTAATTTGCCTTAAATCTGTATTTCAATACCTGCTTCACTTGCAATTTTAATGCCAATTATAGCACACAGTGAACTGTGAGGAAGTTCAAGTGTTCACAGCATACCAGAGTTGCTTTCGAAATTATTAAAAGACAAATTACCAAGAATGCTGAATGTCAGACCTATAGAAAGTAGAATTAAAACAAACACCCTTGAATACATTTCATATAATTGTGAGGCTCACTTTCATGTTCAAGTAATTTACATGGGATATTTATATGTGAAAAGCACTACTAGTATCATGTGCACACTGAATTCAAATCAATCTACATTTATGCTGTATCAGCAGCAGGGAATGGTCCATCTAGTTTGACATCCTATTTCACTCAGGAGCCAAACAAATGTTTCCAAGATGGCTGACAGGCAAATCATGGAGGTCAAAACTTCCTTCTTGCCTTCATATTGCCTTTGAACATGGCAGTTCCATTCAGTTATTATGGCCAATAGCCACTGAAGAGCTAAATCTGTTTAATCTTCTTTTAACTTTAACTAAACTAGAGACTATCACTTCATCCAGTGACTGAGAATTCCTTAATTAGAGGTACTTGTTTTTGTCTGACTGGATGTAACTAGAGCAGACTAGCTTGTAAGCATAGTCTAGAAGCATATTTTTAATTTGTTTAATTTGTACAACTAGTCAGGGCCTTTTTTCAGCGGAAACGCAGTGGAACGGAGTTCTGGCACCTCTTAAAAATGGTCACATGGCCGGTGGCCCCACCCCCTGATCTCTAGACAGAGGGGAGTTTAGATTGCAAATCACCGAGGGCGATTTAAACTTTTAAAAACTCCTTTGTTCCAGCTGACCCAAAGTGACATCATTGTGCGGTCCTGAGTTCCACCACCTCTTTTCCCCCCAAAAAAGCCCTGCAAATAGTCTATTTTTCTCTTAAACCATTTTGCTGGTTCCCTCAGGACAAGAACTCCCTGCAAAAATGAACATGTCAAGGAGAAAAGATCTCTCCCTGTCATATTAGTTTTCAATGTGTAAGTATTTTTTGTTATTCAGAAGAACATTCAGGTATGCAACCTCCAACCCACTATTCTGAACTAGCACAATCCCAGGAAGACTGTAAATCTTGACATTGTTCCAGACATATAGATTGATCCTTTCAGCAAAAAGCTAATCAACATGTTCAGAAAACAGTATACCCTTCCTCTTCAGAACAGCAGGATTCCACATACAAAAGCTTGAAACACATTTGTTCAGATTACTGGAGTATAGGATACACCCACTGAAAAAAGTGGAAAAAAACTGTATCTATCTTTGTACTTAGAAAAAGAAAAACAACCAAAAGTTTTATAGCTTCTGTTGTTTTCTATAGCCAGGGTTTTGGCTTTTTTTTAATGTACTAAATATTGCCCAGCCAGTTAAATATTTTCTATATTTACTCTTTTGGTATAAAATGGTATCTAACCATGTCAGGTTTTTCTTAAATAATTCTGCCTCTAGGTTTAGAGCTTGTTTTTGGTTTGTTTGGATTTTTTTCTCTCAATGTAGCTGTGATGGATCTCCATGGCTTTAGGAGTTAGATTCTGCTGAACGCTTCCGGCATGGTTTGGAGGAGTCTGGTGAACTGATTCTGTCATGAAGGGTTTGTATATTTTTCAGAGCTTGTTAGAGAAAAGGGGGAAATCTAAATGCATTGTGACATTCGTATTTTGAACGTTATCTGTCAAACATGCTGGGAATGGGATTGCAAGTTCCTAAGAATCTCCCTGGCTATCTAATATACCAGTAGCAATGTGTAACTCAAATGCATGATCTCTAGGTTGAAAGTCAAATGTATAAAGATGCAAGGAGCAGACAGACAATGAACACTTGGGCTGCATGCAGACCTTATGATAAATTACAGTTTATAAACCATGGTTTGATCAAATCCAGTGGTGCAATGATGTAATTTTTAGACTTTGGAGCCACCCTCCCCCAATAAAATATACTTCAAATGTGAAACTTCAGCCTGTTTGGGGTGGCCCTGCTGAGTCTGTGATCCAGCCCCCCCCCCCCCGCATAAATCCAGGCCGGACAAGTACCAGTGACATCATGGTGATGTCTAAATGCAGACAGACCAGCAAATTGGGTTTCTCATTAGTCCCAAATCAAGATTTCACACTAGAGTTTGTAGCTGGTTTGTTACTCTCATTTGTACTAACGGTTGTTTGCTTTGATGTGTGAATTTGCAAACTACAGTTTGTTGAGTAGCATAGCCCCTTGCTGATATACAGCTAGATAAGTATAAGAAAGGCTGAAAAAGGTGAAAAGCAGACAATTAGAGTTTAAAGACAAATTGGGATTGGTTACTTACATTTGAGTTTGTTCCACAAGCCCTAATTTTTCATGATGTCTTTATTGCAGCCTTGACAGAGGAGACAGTGACAGAGCAAACAATATTTTTTAAATGTGCTGCCCGCACATACACATTATGGATAGGAAGGTCCAAAGGGGTCAGTGCTATCCTGGGGGACTGTCTGCAATGTATGACATGCAGAAAGGATGCGGAGATCAGAGCAGCTGCACATGTGAAGCAGCAGAGCCAGCACCAGCACATGGTGAGGTGAAGCAGCTGCCAAGGTACATGACTTCTAGTGAGACCCACTGCTGCTGACTCCTCAGATGCCTGCACTCACACCCTACCACTGCCTGCTTGGGAGTGCTTTGTCACTTCTGCTCCCAGCTGCATATACTGCCTAGCACTACTGGGGAAGGGTATATGGGTAGTGCACAAAGCATTAGCTATGACATTTGTGCTACTAGCTACACCCAACATCCAGCATCATTGGGGAAAAGGCATGTAGGCCATGTGGGCAGCAGTGACTGCCAGTGATGGTAGAGCTTGTGAGTGGGCAAAGGAAAGACACACAAGCAGGTAGGGGCATGTGGGTGGGAGGGCAAGAAGAGGAGCCTAGTAGTGGGCATAGGATGGAGTCTAAGCACATCTGCCCAGGGCCCCTGAAAACCTGGAACTGGGCTTGTGAAGGAGCATCGGTTCTTGGTTGCTTGGATGTCCCACAAGAACCAATGCAAGATGTTAACAGAGATCCTGCCTTGTTGGCAGGTGGGAATCAGCACAGACAGATTGCCCATCAGTTCAGTGAATATGGACTGCTAAACCCCAAGCTAAAAGTGAAAACGCTCATTGAACAAGTTTTCCAAATATGTTGTATACAGATAGCAAACAAGTTAATACAGTGGAAACTTGAGACACTGTTTTCCCGGCACAGAACCAGCTATCAGTTCCATCGCTCGTCATATTACATAAATATCACCCCCAGCTGATTGTGCATCCACCACTCTGTTGGGTTTACTTAATTCCCTATGCTCACCCTGGTCCTGACTATGTCATTGGTTACAAGCAGGACTCCCTATTTGCATCCAAGATGTTCGGCACAATTTCTGATGCTTCAATTGCTCTAAATTAGACCTGTTTCTAGGTGATCTGTTAGACAGGCTTCCAGAGAGCACATTATATTGTTAGTTCTGATTCTAATGCTTCATTTTAATAATATACAGCAGCTCCTATTACTACATTAACATTAAAATGAATTGTATTGGATACATTTTGGAATGTAATACATTTGCACCGCCAACACTATAGCAAGGTCCTAGCCAGCCCAGCTTATTGTGTATATTATATTAGCCACATTGATTTGTACACAGAGAATGCACAAACTGATGACATATTATAGTACAATGTTATAACTAAAATGCCAATGAAGTATAATGTAATGCAAATAAATGCAATTTGTTCTCAGCTGCATTCATAACTGGACTCCAGGGTGAATAGGGAAGGGGCTGAATGGAAAGCAAACACAATCATCGTATCAAATTTATTTTAAATTGTGCATGGGTTTGTGATAGGTTTTTGTTTTAGATTATTGTAAAAATTGTACAGTGGACAATTATAGTGCTTCAGTAAACAGAAACACGAGAGCTCCTTAATTGCACACCTGGCCTCTAACCTACAGATCATGCCAGTGAAGATACAAAGGAGGCACAATATGACTCCATAGAGGAGTGACAACATGAATGCAGTGATAGGGTTAATACTGTATGTTGGAAAGAGCCTTGAACATCTGGTTCCTTAACCTAGAGGTGTCATTTCAGTCTATTTTTGATACATTTCAGAACTTCTATAATTCCATGGGAAATCAGTGGGGAAGACAAATTTGACTGGACAGGCTTATCATTCATACTGGAGGGTCACCAAAATGTCTGTGTCATGGAGGTTAAACAAATTGCCACAACTGCTACTCTCTTTGAGCCAAACCTGGAATAGTATTTTTAACTGATAGGGTCCCCAGCACTCCCAAACCCTAAGACTCATGGGCAGTGCTTGATTGCACCATTAGGCACAACCTACTGATATCATGGGGCAAGACAAAGTGATATTACATTGACTAGTAATAATAACGGTAGTATTTCTATGCACCACTAGGAATTGTACCATACAGGATTTACAGAGGGAGCTGCTGTCAACCTCTATGGAAAAAGATGTATTGCACATCTTGGTATATCTCACTGCTTCCTGCACATGCCCAATGAGGGCATTTTCATCCATAAAGTTTAAAATACTACTTGCTTTGGTCAGTTTGTAACGAGAATCTAAAAGTTGCCAGAATGTTAATTTGCTGTGTCCCTCATCTGCAATATCAAAGACATGAATAGTAAAAGAAATGCTTAGAGGGAATTGAAGCTTCACACTTCAAAATGCTTTGAGTGTTAGGGGTGTGCACCAAGAAATTTCCATTAAAATTCCATTAAAAATTTCCATTTTTAATCCAGGATTCAGGGAGCCAAGAGGATCCTTTGAGATGGGCATGATGCCCAAGAGGTTTGTCCCCAATCCCACCTCAACACAAGGCAGGTGGAACATTTAAGGAACTCCTCCCCGGGCACAGCTTTCTCTCATTTTGGATTTTTGGGGGAAATTCCCTCTCTGGGTCTCCAAAATTGATTGGCTGGGAGTGCTCTGTGCTCATCCCTGGCAAGGATCCAATTGGAAGAGAGAAATGCCATTGCCTGAAATATTTGTAGAAATTATCAAAGTAGACAAGATGCTTGCTGCATTGCTGATGGTAAGCACCTGAACACAGAAAAAACACAGCTTTTTCAGGGAGGGTTTTTTGTAATTCTCAATAATTCCATATTTGTGTTACCCTTCCAGAAAATCATGGTAATGATGACCCAGAACACTGATTCTGATGTATATTTTCAGCACACTTCTATTGAGTGTGTACTGCAGGCATGTGCCATTTATGACTTACCAAGATTAACACAGCCCATCAGACATCCACAGCAGCTCACTGGGGAGTTGACAAATTTCCTGGTTTTGCTGCCACTTGGAACTGCTAAAATAGGGGCTATCAAGCAGTCAGGTAACCACAGTTTTTGACTGAAATTGTAGATAGTTGTACTGAACCATTAAAAAAATCTAAAATCAGTAGTACAGTGGTACCTTGATTAGGATCAATCCCCATTTCCAAGTGGTAAGCAAGTTTTCAAGTTCACCAGAACTCTCTTCTGGCTCAGTGCTAAACAAAGCAAAACAAAACTAAAAAGGTATCAGTGGTGGTAGAGGGGGACAGAAGGCAGCTGTTGAACAGGATGCGGACAAGGTGCTCTGCACACCAGAAATGCAATCCTAAACAGAGTTACAACCTTCTAATCCCATCGACTTCAATGCTAGGCTATGAATCTCAGGTTGCACCAAAGGCTACTGGAACACAAGTGCAAAATATAAAGGCTTTTCAAAATATAAATGTCAACAATAATTCAGATTTGTCATTGGTGTTAACTGGAACACATGGTTCACTTGCAAGACACACAGCAGAATCAAGAAAACGTGGTAATCTTAGATTAGCAAAATTGGAAATTAATTTTAATGTACAGATCAGATAAAGAATTAACAAAAGGCAAATTGAATAGTGCCACCTAGTGGGTGGAGGGCTTGTAGTACCCCCTGACTGGTAGACTGTGGTCAATTTACAGTGCAATCCTAACCAGAGTTAATACTCTTCTGAGTCCATTTAAGCTCATGAGCTTGACTCTGCTTAGGATGACACTGTTGGTCAACTTGTGCATATCTGAGTTTACATTACAGTATTTACCACCTTACCTAGGAGACAAAAATGTTTGCTGACTGACACATGAAATCACTCTGCGCCCGTTCAAGTGGAATTGCACCAAGCGGTGTGTGCTAATTCATACAATCTCAAGTGGTTGCCAGCACTCCAGAAGGGCTTCCTAGCGGTCATCCAGTTCAACTTTCAACAGACAAATAAGCACATCCTCTTTGTTGTGCTTCTAAGATTTAATTAATATATTATAATCAAGTTCCTCTTCTGGAAGTCACATATGGCTGAGGAGAGTTAAGATCTAATTAGTTTGCCCGCACAGCTCCATATGTCAACTGCTAGCTCAATTATATTTCACAAGGAAGTACAGGACGAACTTTCCCACATCTGTAATTTCCTTTCATTTAGGATGCACTGAGGCTAATCAACACCCCAATCAACTGGATGTAAGACCCTAATCAACTGCAAAGTCTCCTTTTTGTGGCATATATACACAATAGATGTGTAATATGCATGCTCACTGCCTTTCACATATAGTACAAATGTATTAATGCAAATTCATTTTGCTGAGCAGCATGAGTAGCTGTGAAATCCTAAACAGAGTCATATCTTTCTAAGCTCACTGACTAAAAGAGACTTAGAACAGTGTAAATCAGTTTAGGGTTATACTACAGAAAATTTAAACAATAGTGCTAATCATGGAAAGTGGTTTTGCCTTGCTGTGTTGGTATAGTATAAGTATAGCAGACAGACAGATGGACAGACAGAGAAAGACTGCTGTAAATGTGTCTGGTAGGATTTATTTCATTTCATAATGTACCCTTTAGACAAACAACAACAACAACAATAATGGTTTGTATCCTATGGATATTCCATTGGTGGAAATAAGTATCTCCCTACCATCCATTCCTCCAGCAGCCTCCAGTGATCTGCAAAAAGACATTGCCAGGAATCAGGGAACACTCGCACAGAAAAACAGACAGGCAGGTGGGGTGTAGCAAGGAAGAGAATAAATAAGATTGTCCCCCCCTCCCCATCCCATCAATGGAGCAGCCGCTGGAGACAAGCCCCGGAGAACCACTGCCAGTCAATAGGCAATACTGACCTTGATAGACCAATAGTCTGACTCTGTTTAAGGCAGTTGCATGTGTTCATGTGTATGTGTTCATGTGACAGTAGCTTCAGGATAAAACGCAAAAATGGCTGGGATGAGCCAATAACCTGATTTGGAATAAGGCACTTTAAAATGTTTGTGGTTGTCAGAGGATAAACTCCCTGCCACTAGCCTAGATGCCATTTTAAAGGGACTGAACACATTCATAGAGGATGTGTCTATCACTGGCTTTCTGCCTGATAGCCAAATGAAATTTGTACATTCAAAGATGTTACATCTCTGAATATCAACTGGGAACAAAGAACAAGGAACTCCTGTTGTCTTCATGCCCTGCTTGTAAGCCTCCTAGAGAGGCAGCTGGCTGGCCACTGTTAGAAGCATAATGCTGGACTCACAGGACTCTGGTCTGACCCAGTAGGGCTCTCCCTGTGTTCTGAAGAAGAAACAAACCCTTTCCCATTGAAGTCAGTAGCAACACTCCTTCTGGTTTGGATGGATTCTATATCTCTGTGTTCAGACTAGAGGCACACACATTCAGATCTGAAATGCAAAGGAGGACTTTCAGTTGTTGTACTTTAGAAAAACACGGCATGATGCAGTCTAAATACCTTAAATGAATGATTTCAACTCCTGATTTTTTTCCTTCAGGCAAGCAGTTGGGTTTTTCTATTCCAATTAGCTCTTCACATTCTAATCCATTTTATTTAATCTTTCCCTTTCAATTACTTTCAATCTTTCCCTTTCAATTTGAATTGTCTGTGATCCTCTTAACTTCCTTTCCTTTTCTAAATTGTAAATTCAGAGCAAAGACTAATTTTGGCTTGACCCTTTATTTTAATATTCTGATTTATTTTGTTATACTCCATTTATAAATCATATCTTCAAAAAGTTACTTTAGATAAAATATTCTAAACTTAGAATTTTCCTGAAGATATTTGGCTTGGATGATTTTGCCCAGCTCTCATTTGAATTCTGTTCCTATCACACACCTGTATGTAATTTCAAGTAATAAGGCTCTTTTGATGTGGAAATCCATTGGATCAGTTTAATTAACACATAGAAGTCATGCCAATATGCATGCAATGAAACATACTAATCCCTTATATGCAATTGAATTCATATTGCACCAATAAAATGGCAAAGGGGTGGAGGGAATCTCAGAAGAGATTCTCTGTTCTAAGGGCACTTTTATAGGAGACACCAGAAGTAGGTTTTGTGATCTACACATGTTTTCCATAACATGATGACCCACACTGCATGATCTTCACAAAAGAGTACTTTTGTACTCAGAATTCCTCTTTCCTCTATGTTAAAATTCAGAAGAGACCACAGTCCAAAGGAGATGTACCACAGTTAGTGATCAATGATTCCAGTGCTCATGTGCAAAAGCTGATCTCTTTAGAAAAGCACAGGAATGCATGTCCATTGGTTAGTTCAGATTAAATACAGAGAACCTGAGTTATGTTTCCCATGTCAAATGCCTTATTAAAAATATTTACAAATTCTAAAGCAGATACCCTAAAGTATAGTAAAATACTGATTATATACGTTTTCATGAAGTCTCAAAATTATTTATATTAAAAGAATATTACCAGTAACATTTAACCATTGTCAATCATCAGTGATGAAAAGTACCGTACAAAATAACAACTATCCTAGCTTGAGCTCAGAAGACCTAAGCCAGCATTGAAAGCTTTGTAAGAGGAGGGGTGGGAATAAGTCCACACAAGCAACAGGACAGAACAATCAATAAACAATGCAATAAGATTTTGATTTGTAGAAATTTGAAACCAACCAACCAGAAATGTGAGACAGAACTGAAGCAAAGCATAAGTATTAACATGATGTGTTATGTGATGTGATGTAATGTGCCATCAAGTCACTTCTGACTTATGGTGACCCTATGGATGAAAGCTGCATTAAATGATGCAAAAATTACATAGTAGGATCCTACTTATAGCAGCAGGCAGTATGACCTGTACCCACCAGTATAAACCACAGTCCCTAACTTTTTACCCAAGTCTCTTTCTGAACCATTTGGTTACAGTACAGCCCTATTGCCTGTGCAGAAAAGCACTCTTGATAAGTTCCATTTCACAAAGTTTGCAGAAAGCCTGGAGAATGGGACCCTTCCTAACCTCATCAGGTAGGTCAACCCATAAGGAGGGACTACAATAGAAAAAGTCCATGTACAGGCAGTTGTTGATTTTGCCCATTTGCAGGTCAGTACCTGCAAAAGGCCCTGCTCAGATGAGGAAAACCGTCATGGCAGAGCAAAAGGGGAGAGATGGTCCCACAGGTACAAAGTAGCAAAGCCATGAAGGTCTTTGTATGTGATTGCCAATACCTTAAATTGAGCCAGTAACTGATGGGTAACCAAGGGAGTGTCTGCAGAATGGGAGTAATGTGCATTCTCCATCAGGCTTCCAATAGTAGCTGGGCCATGCCGTTCTGCTCCACCTGGAGTCTGTGAGTTGATTTTGAGTGGAGACCAATGTAAAAAGCATAACCATTAGTCTAGTCTCAATGTTACTGTGGCATCCAGGTGTCCAGATTGGTTGCATCAAGGTACAGGGCCTTCTTCTGGATCAGACTGAGCTGGAAGAAAGTATTTTTTGCAGCTGCTTTAACTTTCTTCTCCAGTGTTGGATCCAGTATAATCCCTAGGCTCCCAACTGAGTCACTTTAACCCCACTGAAAGTGGGGAGTGTCCAGGGTTGGGAAGTCCCAGCACCCCAGACTCATCACAGCCCCCTTACCTGAAAGTGGATGGGACACCAGCAGCAGGCACAGGAAACCCTGGGGAGGGGGTGCAGCTCCAGCCAGCAGAAAGGGAAGGGAAAAGGGAGCCAGAGGGAGAGGCCAGCCAGCCAGAGGCATGCCGCCCAACCCCATCCCAAAGGGCAAGAGGCGCACACACCTGTCCACAGTGCCAATGAGGGGGTAGAGATACTGGAAGCACCTGCCCAGGCCCTGGGGGAAACCAGCAACCCCAGCCAACAAAGGGAGCTGGCTACAATCCAGGAGACCAGACCAGCTCCTCATGAGCAAAGGCAGAGGCAGCAGCGCCGCATCACCTGGAAAGGCCAAGACAGCCCTGTCCTGCAGGAAAGACTGAGGGAGAAGGGAAGAGGGAAAGGAGGCACACCTGGGGGAAGCCCCAGCTGGGAGACATTCACATTCAGCCCTGCCCTGCAGGAGGGGCCAGGAAGGCCAGGAGAAACTAGAGAGTGGGAAGGTACACCTGAGGGCAGACACAGCTGGGCAGCATCAGGAGACAGAAGGAGCCTGGAAGGAAGGGTGGGGGAAGGCGGAGAAAACCCTATAAAAGCTGACTTGGGGGGGGGGGAGTGTTTGTGGTGGGTTGTGTAGGAGTGATGGAGTAGAGGAGGAGTGGAGAGAAGCAAGAGAGTGTGAGGAGGAGTTGATGAAGGAGAAGATGGAGGAGAGTGGTGATGGGGTCAGGTTGAGCAGGCCAGCAAGCGGACTGAGAGGAATCCAGGGTGAGGTATACTGCCCCTCCTTCCACAGAGCGGGGTCCTGCAGTATCCCTGACATCGCCCTGAAGTCAGAGCCAGGCATGCCGGCGCCCCACCCAGCGGCGCCCATGGCGAGCCCTGACAGGGAGCACAATGTCCTTCAAGATTTCTGCCTTTCCAACCAGCATTACCTCTGTCTTTCCAGAGTTTAGCTTCCATTTGTTCACTGTTAGCCAATTTACCACAGCAGCCAGGCAGCAAGTCAGGGCCTCTACCATATCACCAGGAGATTTGGATATAGAGAGCTAGGTATTGTTAGTATATTGATTACAGCCAGTCTCAAGACCATTAAGGATTTGTCCTAAGTGCTTTCCATAGAGACTGAAAAGCATGAGGGATAGGATTGCACCCTGTGAAACCCCAAAGGATAGGTACCACAATCGTGGTAATTGTTCTTCAACAGTGACCTGTTGAGTCTGGTTCATAAAGAATTATTCAAACCAGGCTAACACAAATCTCCTGCTGTCTCCAAGCACTTCAAAAAGATGGCATGGTCTACTATATCAAAGACCGCAGATAAATTAGTAGGAGCAACAAAAAGGTATGGCCTTTTTCTACATCTAGACAGTAGTCCTCAACTAAAGCCAACAAGGCCATCTCTGTCCCATAGCCCGGTCTGAAGCCAGACTGAAAATCTCCAGGACAGATGAGCTATCCAAGAAGACCTGGAGTTAGTCTGCTACTGTTCTCTCAATCACTTTGCCCAGAAAAGGCAGATTAGAGGTTGGCTGATAACTGGCCATATCATTTTTCTGTAAATATTTCTTTTAGTAGAGGACCAATAAAATCACCTCTTTGAGTAGCCACGAGAAGGTGCTCTGATTTAGTGGTTGATTTATGATAGACACTAAGAGCTTGTTGATGTGGTCCTTTACATGATTTTAGCAGGCAGGATAAGCAAGGATCCAGTGCACAAGTAGGAGCCTTGGATCAGGAGCCTGTCAATGTCCATCCTAGAAACTGGGACAAAGTGGTCCATAAATATACCAGGCAGTGTTTTAGGCATTTCTTCTGGTGGACCCATGTTACAACCGGCATCCAGTTTGGAGCAAATTCTCAATATTTTATAAACAAAACAATTTGCAAAAATATCACAACCAATTGTCAGTTCATGAGACAATGAAGGCTCAGGTTTAGTTGTTAGCTGATGCCAGGTTGAACAACTGAGATGGTCATGAATTTGCTGATGCAATAGTAGCAGAGAATTAATATTTCTTTGCTGCTGTCACCACCTCTTCATAGGTCTTCCAATGGGCTTTATGGCATGATCTGTCAGATTCAGTAAAAGTTCCCCATCAGCTTCATTTTAAACATCTCCCACCCCTCTTCAGGTCACCTAGCTCTGTGGCAAACCAGGGGACCAGGTTCTGCCCCAAAGGTCAACAATGGGCAACCTTGTTGATAGTTTCAAGTAGTTTCACATTCCATACTCCCACAACAGCCTCAACAGAGTACATGTTTGAAATCCTAAAATCCCCCAGGATGTTCTGGGATCCAATAGGATCCATGAGCCTTTGTGAGTAGACCATTTTAACTGGGCCCCCTTTCAGCAGGGTACCATGGCCACTTTCACCTTTGCACTGTGTAGGTAGTAATCAGACCATGCTTTAGGCCGTATCTCCAGCCCTAAAACCAAACCTACCCTCAAATGCTTAGTGCAAAAGACTAAGTCCAAGGTGCGGCCTCTTTCCTGTCTCAGACCCATCAAGGTTTGAGGGAAGCCCTCAGAAACTATGAAATCCTGGGCTGGCCTCGGCAAGGTAATCTCGACATGAATGTCAAAGTCCCACAGAATGATCACTCTAGGTGTCTCCAGCACCACATCCAAGAATACCTCTGCCAACTCAAAGAGAATGCCCACTGGGAAACTAGGCAGCAGCCAGTAAACAAGCAGAATGCCTTACCTATCCTTTGTCTCTAATGTCAGCAGCATACAGTCAATGTCAGTGATAGTTTGCACTGGATATCTGCAGAAGTTGAAGGACTCATGGAGGATAATTGCCATGCCTCCTCCCCAGCCACCTGTGTAGTGATGGTGAATGACCACATAACTAGATGACTCTAATTGGGACAGATACACCACATTATTTTCTTCCAACCATGTCTCTGTTATGCAAATCATGTCTATTCACTCTTCTGGTAACATCCCAGCAAGGCAGGCAGTTTTGTGCCTCACTGATCTGGAATTGCATAGTATTACCATAGTGCTGGAGGAAATAGGGGAAGAGGCTTGTGCTTCTTAGTACATGCTCTCTCTCACCTGTGTGTGTGTGTGTGTGACTGTTTCAATTCTGTTTTGCAATTTTGTTGCTAAATATGGAAAGGTGATCCTTTAGCAGTACAAAAAGGTCACAGAGTGGAACTGATCTACCTCTGTTTTAAAACCACATCCCCCAGCTCAAGCTCTAAGTTACATCGTTCCCTTCTCCATCCACCTGCTCCCTCACCGCAGGGACTCCTGGTGTTCCAGAAACTCTCTCCTTCCTCTACTCTTAACAGAATTCAGGAACAGACAATGCCACTCTCCCTCTGACTTTCTCGTATTTTCTAGAAACTTCTCAATTCATACACAGCAGTAACTGAACCCTTCATTTTTGAATCCCAAAAGTAAGAAGGTACAAATCTACAAAATTCTTCAAGGTGAAGGACTATTTCCTTTTGTTTGGCATCTCTGTAGAATAGGCATGTGATCTGTGAAAGGAGACTCAGAATGCAGATTATTGACAATGCTGTTTTTAACTCTGCCAACAGAGCCAGTAGGAAAAAAAAAATGTCAGCCTACTCTTTAGCAGGCCCCCTTTTTTAAGTGCTGAAAGTAAATATCATCTTAAGAAATTATCCAAGCCAGAGGACAAATTCCTACTGAAGAGTGAAAGGAATGTCCAGATCATACACGTTCTTCTTTTATGCATCTAGCTCCTTTAATTTTTTGTGTATTTAATTTACATATGCCCAACATATGCAATCCATCCAGTGAGCTCATGTTTCCCTCTTTCCATTCTCACAACAATCCTTTGAGGTAGTTTCCCACTTTCTGCATTGCTCACACTATATTTTGCTCTGCAATGGATGTCAACAGTCACAGGGGAAGGGCTTCTACTCTCCCACTCTGCTAGCCTTCATGTTGAGTACCTTTGGAATGTGAGTAATCTAACTTCAGCTTCACTTTCACCATGTCCCGAAATTCTGATCTTGGGGGAGGGCAGATCTTGCCCATAGGCTACTTCAGCTTCTCACCCCCCACCCTTATCTTTCACACCATCTACTGGACAGTACAAACTTCAGCTGGGCTTCAAGTCATTGAAGTCATTTTTCTGTTCTGTGCATTACTGCATCTTCTTTTCTGGAGATAAATGAACAATGAAAATACCACAATTCTATCAAATACTTTTAAAATAAAACAAATATTTCTATGTTAACCGCTAGGTGGCACACAGAATGACTATTCTTAGATGCAGCATCCTTCACAGTCTCCTCTTCATTGATTTTCCTCCTAGTAAAAGTGCTAGATATATGTCCATCATAGAAATTGTTATAATCATTATGTCAGCTATGGAAATGCCATCTCCAAGAAAGCTGATTAAAGTGAATTTGAACTGTAACAAGAATTCAAACAATTATTAAAACTCAATCAATTTCACAAAATCATTCAGTGGTAACATATATTTTGACTTCACTTAGGAACTCAGCAGGTAGACTTTGCAAAGAGTGTCAAATGTGTCCCTTTATGACCTCATCATTTGAAAGTTACAGAAATGTGCATGAAACCTTGTAAAAGAAGTGGGGGGACGACCATTTGAATGGGAAAGCAGCAGTCAAGGAAAGATATCATTCTCCACTGGTCAGTTTAATAAATGCATATCTCACCAGTCTATTATAAAATACTCAAGGAAAAACAAGAAAAAGCATTAAAATGAACATAAGCATAGGTGAAATGACAATCTAAAAAGTGCAAAACTAAGTAAGCAGCAATGTAAAACACAATGAAAACAGCAAGAATTACCAGCAAGAATTTAAAAACTATAGAAATTCCAAAGCAATTTTTTTTTTAAATCAATAAATGCAGCAATAATAAAATTAGCAGTTAGGGTGACAAACAGCTTTACAGACTAAAACATCAAACCATCAGAGCAAGGAAAAGGTACACTAAAAGCCTAAAGAATAAAAAGGTCTTCACAAGTCTCAAAAGGTTAGTAGTGAGGAGGCCTGAAGAGCACCCTGGAGCACAGAAGTCCGTAGTCTTGGGACCAAAACTGGAAATGACCCTTTCCCTTGATCAACCAACGTTCTTCAGCTAATAAAGGAACCTTGACTAGGGCATCAGAGGCTAATCTTAAGACACATGTGGATTGAGCTGTCCACACAGCAGCTCCCATTACCTTATATACATTGTGGAAAGCCACCACCAGTATTGGTTTCCCATAGAAATGGCTAAACTGACTAATAGATTCTTGTTACATGTGAAGAACACAGGAGTTATGACGAGATTCCCTACATATAAGTGACTTCCTCTCTTAAATTTGTCTTTTGTGAAGCAACTTTTAATATCTTTTACTGAAATGAGAACTGCCCAAGGCTTTAATGGTCAGCAGGTGCCCCATTCAGGTTTCCAAGGACGGGTTTCAAATGTTTACCAAAGGAAAGACCAAACTAAATATGCAACTGCTCTAACCCTGGATACATGTTACAGTGAACATAAGTATATTTCACATTCACTTGTAAAAGAAAGCTAGGAACCAATCCCCTGGATAAATGTGGAGGTTGTTTAATTGAACGTTCAACTTTACATGCATTAAATGTAAAATAAAAAATGATTCAATATGCATACAAAGAAAAATCATGTGTACGTGGTACATGACCTACATGTGCATTTGCTGTAATGTGTGTATAGAGCATCAATATGTTGCAGTTCTTTGCAAGGGGAGCCAAATGAAACATAATTATTAGTGTAAAAAAAGTTAGAAGAATTTGGAAATGATCTAAGAAAAGGACAATTGAACTGCCATTCCAGATTCCCAAAGCATTTCCCCTTCATGCTCATAGACACCATGCTTGACCCCACTTAGCTGAAGAGATCTGACAAGGTAATTGCCCCTAGTGGTATGGCTGCTGGCTAGTCAGTGACATATGGGCCAAATGCCGTGATATGCAACAGCACAGTGACATGGCAGAAGCTAAGCTTTTGTTCAAGGTTTTATTCTCTTTCCTGTTCCCTTTTCATGGTTGTTCTGACAATATCAAAGAAGAGGAGCAAGGGCCAGGATGGAATAAAGGTGTACAATATGAGGAAGAGGAAGAAAAAGTGGAGGAAAGGGGGTGAGAATGTGCCTAGGATGCTGGTAAAAGAAGTGATAGAATGCTCACCCTGCAGAACGTGCTAGCTCCAAGCATCTATTTGTCCATGTGCCGTCTTACAAGGCACCATGCCACAGTATGCGCTCTGCTTCCCAGCCTGCAGCCTGCCGCCTGCCCTTGATGCCTTGTCCTCAGCCTGTCTGGCTGAATGCCTGGATTCCTCCCTAAGATTAGACTGTTATTCTAGGGAGGCAGCCAAAAGCAAAACTGGCCATAATTCGTTGCTCATTGGCTCCTACGGGACTTGGCCATGACTCAAATACACACAAATATACCATGAGTGTTAAGGAAGTACTTTTAGAGTAATTTCCCACCTTACCAATCCAAGTTGTGTTTGGTTTCAGTTTTCATCACAGGGAAAAAACTATGCTTGATTTGCTGGAATGAACTACTGATCATGTGGGGATTGTTGAAATTCACTTTTGCTGGAAAGCATGTCTCCTTACAAGAACAGTGGCAGTGACAACCCAGTGGCTAGGAAATGTCTACATATTCTGAAAGGAAAGCAGTGTCAGCTAATTCAGGATATGAAAAAAATTAAGTCTCACTAGAGTCTGAGGCCTAAGTGCACACAACAGTGCAAATGCCCCATTCTCCCTTTCCACAAGTTCAGTGAATGGAGCAGCCATGTGTGAAAAATAAAAGCTGCTCCTGGAGGAAGCATTTGGGATTGGAGAACAGCCAGGGGTTGTGTAGAGCTAGAGTTGCCAAACTCCAGGTGGGACCTGGAGATCTCCTGGAATTACAACTGATCTCCAGACTACATAAATCAATTCCTCTGGAGAAAATGGCTGCTTTGGAGAGTCTATGGCATTATACCTTCCTTAGATTCTTCTCCTCCACAAACCCTGCACTCTCAGGCTCCACCAATAAATCTCCAGGAATTTCCAAACCCCAAGCTGTCAACCTTAGGCAGTTATTTATCTTTCCCTAGGGTTACCATATATGAACTGAGAAACTCCTGGATATTTGGACAGGTGGAGCCTGGGGAGGGCAGGGTTTGGGGAGGGAAGGTAGGGTTTAATGCCAGAGAGTCCACTCTCCAAAAGAGTCATTTTCTCCAGGGGAACTGATCTCTGTAGTCTGGAGGTCAGTTGTAAAAAGATCTCCAGACCCCACCTGGAGGTTGACAACCCTACCTTTGCCATAACTACCATTTCCTCTTTTTGAATTGTATCCTCCAGTGGTTTTTTCCACTGTGGAGGAAAAATGTCCATCCCTTTTAATAGAGTCTTCATGTGTAAAAGTGGGCAGTAGAAGCTTTTCATGCCATGGAAATAAATAATGTCACCTAGTAAATGACATTCTCTTAAAGGGGCAGGCATTTTTTTCCTCCAGGTTTTTGGCAACCCTTGGGCACAAACCTGTGCTTGTGATGGCAGCCACTTCTGCTGAAAGTGTTAATGAAATAAATGCAGGTCCTCCATGCCAGAAAGCTCTGACTCAAATGCAGCTGTGAAGTACATCCCAACAGGGCTATACTATAGGCATACTAAACCACCAAAAAGTCAATATGATACTGTCATTGTTTGGGTGACAGTCATTCTTTCCCTGAATTAACTGAATGTACAGTATTTGAATGTCATTTTTAAGGTGTGGTTCCTTCAAACAGTAAAATGGATAACTTCTCTAATCATTTGCACAAACATCCTTTAACGCAGGGAAGTAGCCATGAGAAAGAATAGCTTACATCGTCTTAGCTCACTCAGGGGTATTCCAAGACTTTTCTCTGACTTTCAACTATTGTTTAAAAAATAAGTCCCTGACACTTTTAAATGGGGAGCTATTATTGGAATAATAGCCCCAAACTTGTTATAATACAGCATGGTCACACTGACATTTTAATATCTTATTTAAATGGTATTTCCAGACTACATAGGGTTCGTCCTTTGAATCTCCTGCTTTGAGCCGGATGAGGCCAATGGATGCGTTAACCAATGTGGGATATTGATCTGTCCCCCAAAGGATTTTTTTCAAAGTAAATCTCCCTTAGGAATTATGTCTCTAAGTAAAGTGGTTAACAGTGAAATCCTAAGCAAAGTTACTCTAGTCTAAGCCCATTGGTTTCACTGCTTAAGATTTCACTGTAAGTGGTTGGACTGCAAATCAGCACTCTGCTGGTTTGAATCCCACAGCAGGTGGCCTTGGGTAAGTCATTCCTCTCCACCCCAGCCCTGCAGCTGTATTGTAGGGAGAATAACAACACTGATTTTGTTCACTGCTGTGAATGGGGCACTAGAAGAACGGTATAGATGTGCAATTATTATTATTAACTTGAGGACATTTTAATTTATTTAAGGACGCTACTCAGTAAAAACTTCTGAACTTAAAACTGTTGTTATCCTGCTTATAAATTTCTGATTCTAGCAAGCTGTAGACTCTTAAAGTCACATTTATTTATTAAAATATAGACTGCCATTGTCAGCAACTCAAGGTCACCTATTTTGCACATTTTTATCCCGCCCTTTTATGGAGCTAAGGACGGCGTGCGTCATTCTCTTTCCTCTCTCCATTTTATCATCACAACACCCCTGTGAGGAGATTGGGCTGAGAGACTGACAGGCCAAAGGAGACCCAGCAAGCATCCATGGGAGCATGGAGATTTGAACCCATATTTCCAAGGTCCTATTTCAGCACTCTAACCACTATACTACACTGGCTTCCTTGAGTTTCATAGCATTGTTCTAGAAGTTTCTATTGGTTATGAAGACAATACTGAATCTTCATTTGAAGCCCTATCTGGAAATACAGCAGCTCACCTAGCAAGGAAGTTTGGCTAAAGCACTGCACAGGTAGAGAAATTCCTAGTAGCTCATGAAGTCCAGCAGGGAGCCATATAGAAACAAAAGAATAGAGATCATCTCTCCACCTCCTTGTTTTAAGCCAGGCTGTGCCAACTGCTTGAAAGCAGAACCTTTCTTCATTGACTGCCTGGTGATTATATTCATAAGATCTTCCTTTGTTCACAGCAGGAGTTCAAATACTATCTTCTTTCCTAAAGTATAACATTGGCTTTCACTGCCTTCTGTCGGCAATCCCAGCATGCATTTGGGAGCTAATGGAACAAAGCTCCAAGGGGGCTGAGTTAGCTACGTTGCTTCTCCCTGTCTAGCGAGGGTAAATTCTATTATCTCCCTTTATGCCCTTTGGCACTTCTAGGGCTGCAAATGGCTGGCTATTGATAACATGCAGAGAAGCTATTTTTTTAAAAAAAAACACTATTCTGTAACTAGAGACCACAATATTTTTTGCAGCTGCAAAATGTGCCTGCTAATAGAAAATTAAACTCTGTGTCGGACTCCTGTCTCGGAACAGAAATGGGAGCTATCTCACCCCAGCATGCCCATGGCAGAACAATCCGCCTGTCATTATTTCATCTCTGTGGGTTTCTTCAAACTGAATTTCACATATAATCAGTTCTGTGGTAGAGAAGCTCCCTTCCCCACCCACCTCTGCTTCAAAAATGTGGTCAATTTTAGACTGCAAGTGATAAAGAAAAGAATGCAACTTCCATGACAATTTTTCAGGTATCTTCAGATTCAGAGGGTATATTGAGTCCACCATGTGGTAAAGATATGGTCTGTACAGGAACACAACGAATCTTACACTACTTCATAGTACAAGCCTATAAAATACTATCCATAAGTTTGACACTATTCCTTCTTTCTTGCAGTAACTGAACGCAATTCTATAAAGCCTGATTTAAATGTGACACTAATGTGCAAGAAGAACTTCACCATTGCACACAACCCTTTGTCACTATTGGTTTTTTCCCAGAAGTGATATCCTGTGATGTAGTTAACATCACTGGGTTGTTTTTTTTACTGCCACCAACCTTCACGTTGGTGGCAGGCGCAGAGCAGTAGCAGAGGAAACTCTATTTCTGGCCATGACTAGAAAGGCATGACACCAGCTCTGGGTTTTCCCAGAAGTGACATCATGTTGCTGACAGCATTGCCCTCTCCCCCCCACTCGTTGCCAGGCCACACCCTTCTGGCAACCCTAACTATGTATGTAGTGTTAGTGCTCCAGATTGGGGGCCAGGCCTCCCACTATAGCAGAAGACCTCACAACCTAGGCTCTCCACTCCTTGCTATAGCTCAAGTTTATAGGGGGGTGGGAGATGGTGTGGAAATTGCTGTTCCCCTCCAGCATTGCCATTATTTCTTCTGGCATGAACTGGAGGTAACATCAACATGTGGGATCAGTGCTCTAGAATTTTCCTGAAACTATATGATAACATCATAGATTTTGAGGTGCATGCTAGAATGTCACCATGTTGCCTTCACATTGCTTTCAGTTCATGCTGGATGTGGCATCACAATGCCAGGGATGTCAGAAGAACTAGTAGTTGTCCACCCATTCAAATTTCCTGCCAGCTGCCATCCTCAAGCCAGGAGGATGACCTATTCTCTCCCACCCTGGTCCCCTACTGCAGCTCAGGGCAGGAGCAGGAGCAGGAGAAATTGGGCCAAAAAGTGATGCTGCACGACTCTACAATGTCACTTACAGTCACATAACCATAAATGGCACCATGCATCACCAGGATGCTCTAGCAACCCCCCAAAATGCTATGGTTAAAACATAAGAGTTTGGGGTGATTGCTAGAATGCCCACCTCACAGCAATATATGATGTCACTTGCAGTTGTATGGCCAGAAGTGACTTCTTGATGTTGCATGGCATCACTTGAGCCATGCAACATCCAGCTCAGCCCCAGAAGTTCCTGGGAGTAGCTAGCTCTTGGCTGGCAACCATATAATGAGGTAGCAGGGTGCTGAGGTGGTAAATAGACTTTACCACTTCAGACTGGAGAGGAGTGATTATATTTTTCAAGGTTCCCTTACAATAATTCTCTGTCAGTGGAAAATTAGCACATGTTAAGGGTAGGCTAGAAACCTAATGCTCTGTTTTTATTTGCATGTGATTGGTGTTATGCCTTGGCGCATTAAAATGCAACCACACGCACACATACACACTTGTAATCTGAAGTGGTACTTTCCATTTCTCCTCCTCTTTGTGCTGTATTGAAAGACCAGAATTTATCCAAGGGATTTTGCATGCACCCAGGATCTTATTTAAACCAGGCTTCTACCTGTGCAAAGCAGCGGTGCATGACACCAGTGCAACATGTAACTGGACTATGGACCTCTAAGGTTGTCAGGAGTCTGGTTTTCACCCAGACAGTCCAGTATTTTCTTGGGCTGTCTGAGAAAACTTCAAAGAAAATACTGGACATTTAAATGTCAGGTATTTTCACACAGAGGGGAGAAGGAGGAACTAAGGCAAGCAAGGGGAGGCACTCTGTACATGATTCAAGACATGTTTCTTTCTTATTGAAGCATAGCTGAATAGACTGTATTTGCCATCCTAAACTAGGCTATAAGATCCACTGAACTCCAAGGGATTTACTTGTGAATATACAGCCTTACAGTTGTGCTCTGTGAGGCTGTGTACAAAAAATAATATGTTTTGGGCCGATTTTGACCCCACAGAGACCTTGCAGTTTCCAGTTCTTCTGGAAGTGATGTCATTGGGGCCTCTGGAGTGCGCATGTGCATTATGCATGAGCACAAGAAGCATGGAGAGTGCCCAGTATTTGAGTTAAAACCATCTGGCAACTCTACGGACCTCTGGCTTGCTAAGAGTGTACTGCTGCTCTGAACAGATAGCAACCCTATTTAAATGGCATGCTGGGCACGCAAAATTTAAACATAAGGTTGGCAAGGCCAAGAGTTTCCTATATCACTTTGCGCAGGCTAAGGCATCCACTTAGTTCTGATTAGTCATATTAACCAAGATGTAATTGCCTTAGATAACTTTAAAGAATATTGATTTTCTTAAACATTATCTACTGTCCAGCAGGAAACCTGCTTGGAGAAAAATAGAATGCCTACGAGTTCAGTTTATTACTTCTTTGTGTTATCACCAAAACAATAAATGTTGTGTTTGGCAAAACACAAGCAAGACAGAAGGCGAAGAGATTACATTCATGCATGCATATACATACACAAAAGAGGCACCATCTAGAAAGAGCACCCCCAAAACTTTAGCGTGAAACACCTCTTTTATTTAATATTATAATTCTGCATTTTAAAATTATGCAAATTTAGGACAATACTGTCAAATTAAACTAAATTAGCAACCAGCTAATATTTCTATATCACATCAGTCAAATCAGTGTCAAAGCTACTGTTACCATCACAATAAAGAATAACAGTAATTCAACAATTCATTCATCAAAGCTTAGCCATGATTTCTGCCTGAATTAATCAACAAATCTGTCTTTAGGGTATACATATATCATTGTAATGGTGTCCTGATCTCTTTTCTTTAAAAAATAGGAAAGGCTATTTTGGAACAATAATTGGGAGCAGATTACCCCTAGCTGCTACCGCTTTTTCCCTCTGCAAGGATCCCACCAATGCATCAATTTTTTCGTTAATGTTAAATTGGCTGATTGATTTGCTCTAAATTATTTTTCCACTGCCATAAACACAAGTTGCAGTTCTGAGGGAGGAGTGTGGGTGTGTGCGCGCACACACACATTTGCCAGAAGATTTAAAGTATGTTGAGGAATTAGGGAAGAAGAGCTGCTGTGCCCTTCCTCAGGACCAGCAAATGTCTATATATCTAATGCATGTAATTTTGCTTAATACGTTGAATGTTGTTTCCTGGTGTAGAATTCTTATTCTTTTTAAAATTATTATTGCAGAATGTCCATAATCCTGATTATAATAATGATGAGGAGGAGGACAACATTCGATTTATATACCGCCCTTCAGGATGACTTAACACCCGCTCAGAGCAGTTTACAAAGCATGTTATTATGGCCTTCACTCCTTTGTTTAGTGAACAGGAAATAGTGTACAATTTGCACCTAGCGAGAACACTAGCGATGCGTACACACAACCACTAAATTCGGTTTGCAGTAGAATGCTCTTAGATGTAGAATGGACTGAGGCCTTCAGACTGTAAGATTTCATTTTGGAATAGTCCTCTGCAAAAACGAGAAGCCAGAACAGCAAAAAGGGATGCAGAGAAAACTTTGCTCCCCGCTCTGCCAGTTCTCTATTTACAGGAAAGTTTTTTAAAAAAATACGAAAAAGTATTCCAAATTGGAATCCACGTTTTTAGCCTGAAGCGGAGCATCCCACTCTACCACTTGAGCATCTGACCGTGAGGCAGGCAGGCGCAACGCTTGCCCCTTGACAACAACCTGCCGGACCACGGAAACAGTGGCCAAAGTCCAAAGGGTCTTGCGGCAGGTGCCGCCACACCATGTCGCCCTGACGGACAGGAAGACACAGAAAGGCGCGCTGCTGCCTCGGTGCTGCACGTCCAGGAGGGCACGCGGAGAGCCCCAACCGACGTCCCACGTGCGGCGCTCGGCCTGGACGAAGCAAGCCCCGGCCTGTGGATGGCACGCTTGCAGTCGGGCGGGGGGGAGCTAGGGGGCGGGCGGGCAGGGAAGAGGAGGAGTCCGGCGCCTCCTCTTCCAGCAGACGCGGTCGTGCCCAGCGCCGACAGCCAGCCACTCTCTCTTCTTGCGCTGCCCCGGCCTCCGAGGAGAGGTGAGTCGACCGTCCAAGGCGGCCAGCCTGGCCGGGACCGTAAGGCTCGGTTCGGCTGCTGTGGGGCTGGGCGCTGTTCGCTGGCCGCCCGCGCGAAGCGAAATGGGCAGGGCAGGAGCGGGCGGAGGAGACGGATCTGGACCGCAGCCTGGCAAGGGAGGGGGCTTCGACGCCCGGCTGCCCGTGGGAGAGCCTGGGGAGGGCGAGGCGCCTTCGCTGCCGTGGGAGTGGCGCGCCTTCCGCTCTCTGCACCCCTGCTGGGAACCAGGCCTGAAAGCAGTGCCCCCACCTACACCCCCCCTCCCCGCGCAGCCCCCTCAGGCCGCAGCGGAGGAGAACGTTTCCCTCGCCGGCATTCTGTAAACACGTGTGTGGGATCGGGCCCCCCGCCCGCGCGCACCTCTTGGGAGACCGCCTAGTTGGCGTTTCTGCTTCCCCTGCCTACTGCAGCTCCGCCTCCCAAAGTAGGTCTGTTCCGTTGCTTCAGGCATGTGTGTCCCACAGTGTGGTTGGTCCCTCTGGCCAGGACTTCGGGGTGCATGTTTCCCTCAAACATCCTCCCTCCCATGGGAATTCGGTGTGCAGCGTCTCTGAACATAGGGAGGATCTATCTATCCACAGTCTTAGGAACTGTCACCATCTGGGATTGTTTCCCCTTTTCTAAAGGTATGTACAGATCATTTGATCTGATTAGGGGGCTGAAGGTGGCATTTGGAAATGCTGTGATTATAGTGTGGACTGGAGTTCTAAAATTGCACACTGACCAAACCTGTGCATGTATACTTGAGAGACCTCCTGTTGGTGCTTATGCCCAAGTAAGTGTGCATTAAGAGACTGCCTTAATGTGGATTAGTATCTTCTCTGTGTTCTTTTAACACCCTATTGTACTCTCAGAAGAAATATTCACACCTGCTGCGTTGAACACCAGTAGCTGACTCCAGCTGAACAGCAGTAAAATACTTCTAGATAGTCTACATTGCAGATGCAGTGTGTGGTAAATAGCACGGGTTCATGATGGTGTGTCTTTACCCCTAGGTCTGAAATGGAAGTACTCTGCTGCTGAAATTAAAGCTTAAGTAAATTGCTTTTTGAAGGGATGTGTGAACACGCATCCCAGTTAGGATTGTGAACATTTGGCTCTCTCATTCTTTTAGTGCATGCACATGGGTGAAATGGGGGGATTGATGCCCTTCCTCAGCTTAATTCTAGGCTGCTTCTGTACACAAGTTTTCCGTTGCTTTGGCTTCCAAACTGGAGGAGGGAAGGGTTGAGCATCCACGTGGCCTCTTGCTCTAACCTTCCATTTGACATACTCTGTATACTTTTCCAAGTGCAGCCCAAGCAGATTGACACACTGGATGGAAAGGGGCACTGAGATCCAGTGTAGGTTAGTGGCTAAGAGTGTTGGACTAGGATCTGGGAGACCCACATTCTAATTCCCACTCTGCCATGGATTTTCACTGAGTGGCCTTTGTCCGGTTACACCTTCTCAGCCTAACCTACCTTGCAGGGTTGTTGTGAGGGTAAACTGGAGGAGAGGACCATGATGTGAGCTAATTCCAGTCACCATTGGAGAAAAACTGTATAAGTGAGGCAAACAAATAAATAAATACTGTCGTGCCCTGCAAAGATCCCATGAGTATCTGTGCCATTTTCCTGGTGTCAGCCATTTTCCCTGCCATTCCAGTGGAGGACTTACAAAAACAATAATTGCTATAGCTGTTTGTGTGTGTGTGTTATGTGCCTTCAAGTCAACTCCGACCTACAGTGACCCTGTGAATGAAAGACCTCCAATTATTAGCTGATTATTACCAATGAAATCAATGAACCCTCAAAAAGCCCTCTGGCCGCAAATCAGGGGAACATTTCAAGGGCGATGGCGGGCTATGAGGGGCTGATGGAGGAAAACATGCAAAAAAACATCCAAGTGGAAGTTTTGTTGCTGGTGCACATGCCTTCGAGAGGTGATAAAAGCAGCACAGAGGATCTTTGCTGTGTGGCAGCAGCCCTCAACGTAATAATAGCTAAGTTCTCTACATATGTTTAGGATGATCATTTGTGTGTACAGGACCAAGGGGTAGATCTCCCATACGAAATCAGAGTACCAGAATACGATCTTGTAAATATGGCCATTCTTCTTAGTTAGAGGGTTTTTAACTATTAATTGTGTCTTTTTTTTAGTTGCTAATGCTATTTAAGTTTCTGTGAAAATACAGAAAATCTCCTCCCCGTACAAATAATTTTATCATTCAGGGTAGACTTGTGGGTATCTAATCTTTTTTAAGCAGTCTTGAGCTCTGTCCCAATTAATGATTAGCAGATATTTTGTGGGTCTTTCAAACTGTTTGGAAAAATAAGGTTATATTGTGTTTCTGATTCCTTATTGCACATGTTAGAATTCTGAGGGCATAGTTAGTTTCCATTTTAAAAACAAAATTATATTTAAAACTTTATAGCTCTTGGACTTCCATTTTTCTTCTTTGGAGTTCTGAATTTGGATTTCTTTTTCTCTCTTTGTTTTTATACAAACTGTCTATATAGCTGAAAGGAAACCAGCTAAAATTAAGGGGCCACTGGAATAAGACAGATTCTGTCTTCTCAGTTTCAAGGGAGAGATGCCAACATGTCCCATTTCCAGACTGTTCTGATAGTCAGAATAAGTTACCGTGTACCACATTTCACTTCCTGTATGTGATGGAAGCATCCTAACAGTTTTGATGTCCTTTTCTATGAGTGAACAAGTGAGACCCAAGCATTCCTGTGTGTGCATAGGTGTCCTGATAATGTGAGTGAAATCCTAAGCAGAACTCCGCTTAGGATTTCACTGTCAATGTGGGGATGGTCCTAATTACTTTTAGGTGCTGAGAAATTCTCCTGAACAATGAAATGAAAGAAAAATTTGCCACAACCTCCACTGATTTCAGCGTGCCTTGTGCAGAACTTGTCAGTGGGTCTTGCCCTTAGCAAGACTCTTTGTGGCTGTAATAAACAAGAGACTAGTGGCACTGTAAAAACTAACAAAAAATTATTCCAGTATAAGCTGCAGGGCCAAGGAACCAGAATATGCAGGAAGTAGTGTGATTATGTAAAATTCAAATCTAGTTCTTTAAAAGTACAGATATCATTAATTAGTTAACTCCTGTAATAGATGGGGTGTACCAGGTTTTGCTGATATTTAACACCTACAGTGAGTGAAATCCCAAGTCCACGTGAGGGGAGGGCATAGTGTTGAACATTTGTTTGTGATTGAAATCAGTGGGGAACATGCTTTTCAAGATATTCAGAAATTCAGGGGATAGAATGTCCAGTACAGAGAAAGCTATTTTTAAGTGGTTCTTATGCTTGTGGATTCATATTTGATTCTTACATATGTGGGGTTGTGGCTCAACTTTAGAAAACACGCTTTGCGTGCAGAAGGTCCCAGTTTTAGTCTCTGGCATTTCCTATTCAAGGATTGTTGGGAAGGACCTTTTTCTACATTAGCCCTAGAAAGCTTTTGCCATATAAGAGAGAAGTGTTCTGACTTGGTATAAGGCAGGTTCATGAGATCTGAGTCTGGCTGCACTGAACTATTAGGTGACAGAAAATTCATGAGTACATTGACTCTGGCCCCCATTTGTGTTATGGCAGCCTGTCCCCTCTTCTTTCACAACATTACCTTTTCTCTCAGCCAATACACACACATTCATTGCAAGAACATTATCCCTTCCTCCTAAGAACATTTAAATTGCCTTACAAGTACAATGTGTGCATTGAAATAAGCCGCTTCCTAGAGTGAACTAAGAGCCAAACCTGCTGAGAGAGAAGGTGTGACACACAGAATCAAAATTCCTGCAAAAATTTCTCTTTATCCCCCCCCCCAAGTCTTAAATATGATACTTAACCTTATTATGTTAATGTTTTAGCAGAAAATGCTTTGATGTCAAGTGTGCTTTTATAAACCATAATAGTTTACTGGATAAAGCGAAACAAAAAAAAACTTGACTAGATAAGACATGCAAACAAATTGCAGGGGGAAATATAGCATAGATACCATGTATTTAATAATGTACTATTGCCCTTGAATATTTCGCAAACATATTCCAGTTAATAGGGAATACAGGAAGATATTCTCACTCAGATTACATGCAGTATCATAGAAAGCTTCCCTAAGAAAGTTAAAAAGAACATCAGAACTCCTAAAGTATCATGAAGGGGACCCAGAATCCAACAGAGAAAGCACAGAATGAGCAAAACCACAGTGGAAGTGAAAATACCACACAGAGACTCACACAGCAGTACAGAAAATGTAAATGTACACATTGACTGGCCACTCCTGGGGGGCTTCAAGGCTGCCCTGGTGGGCAGGGCAGTTGCCACACTCCCCCCTTGCTACAGGCTGCACCTCTGAGGGGACCACATGCCCCACTTGCCACTCAGCCAGGCAGCTCCCTCCAACCACGTGCCTCCATGTGGGTGCCATGACCACTGGGACATATGGTCCCCAGGTGCCTGCTCTCTGGTGGGGGGAAGGGGGAGTCAACAGGCAGCGGGGACCATGGCCCATGCATTGGGCCATGCCCCTGTCATGAAAGCAGCATGGCCATTGGGTGATCTGGCGGGGCTGTCAGGGGAATGGCAGGCCATGTGCTCTCAGCAGCAGCCTCACCTTACCAGGCTCAGCCTCTGGAAAAGCTCCCCCACAAAAGTCCTTAGGGAGCGGATGAGCAGTGCCACAGGCGCATGGGTGCCAGCAGCATGGCGGGCCTCAGGATTGCACTGCCAAATTGCATGATTCAGGCTAGAATTTCAAGATTTTCCCCCCTACACACAGACTACACTCATCTCTAATTTTTCTTTGCAGCCTAAGAAAATGGCACACAGTGCCAATATCCTCCAGCTTGCACTTTGCAAAACCTAAAAATATTTTGATGTACAATCTCAGTTCTGCAAACATTTTTATTGTTGCTTGACTCCTTTGCCTTGATGATTGCTAATGAGCATGAGTGTTAGTTAGGCTAAAATCATTACTGACATGCCCATCATTCAAGTGCATTAGGGACCAATTGTAGCAAAAAACAACAGGGGGCATTGGTAGTTAATGCCACCTCTTGTTAATTGGAGGGCATTCACTTTATAACTGTCCGCTGTTCAGCATAGACACTGGGAAAATTTCCAAGAAAGTATACCAGGCCAATAAGATTTATGATCAATCAAGGATCAGTTTACTTGTTTAACCATTTTAAGATGTGGCATGCAAAAACAAACTTCATATAAGCAGTGGATAGGATATTGTACAAGAAAAGGGCCATGGAATATTGGAATATTGTTAACCAGGCTCCGGCTGAGGAGTGCTGTCCATCCGAAGAGGCATCTAGGATTCCGGATGAACATAGCTCTTGGGTTATGTCCAGCAGAAACTTTGGCCTTTTAGAAACTTGATGGATAAGGACCTGCTTTACTTTGCACACATAAGCTTAGAGAGCACTATTTCCATGTCATCTTTATCTTCACAACAAGCCTGTGAAGTAGGTAATTTTTATTCCCATTTGACGAATTGCATAGTGATGCTGCTATACAGTGACCTTTTCTTGGCTCTTGTAGTCTTTGTTTCTCAACCTGTGCGTCAAGAGCCAGTGAGACTCTGCAAGATACCAGCTGGGAGTTGGAATTTGGGGGAACTACTAGTACTACTAGTAGATGAGCTGCAGTAGAAGTCCCTCTTTTTTCCCTCTGAGAGGGAATCCTGCAAGGAAGGAGTTGCACAGTTCCTGCCCTTCTGGGCAGGTCTTCTTGTTATGCAAGACATTGAAGATAAAGGGAATGAAGGAAAAGGAGAAGCACTCACACTAATCTTTACTAGCCTCACATGTGCTAAATGCATCCTCAGTGGTGCCCCAGGATGCATGATTCTCAATGGGATGAGAGCCTCTGCAGGGACCACAGCATAGCTTTCTAAAGAAAAAAGCAGATGGATAATTTTGAAAGCTGCCTGTATTTCTGGGGCATTTCTGAATATATGTGATAAGACATGATCAAAAACATATATAAGGTTCATTTTGGTAGCAAGTAGTCCAAAAGAACTTAAGTGTATTTAGTAACAGTGAGAAATTAAAAACAGCAAACACTAATATCAGTTTTGACAGACATCAGCAACAGCAATTTAACACTACCTTCAATTTATGACAGATATATTTAAGTAACTTCTGCTTGCTTTTATATAGCAATATGACTTCTTCCGCTGGCACAAAGTGCTCTGAATCATTGTGTGTCTCTTGTATTTGCAAATTCTTGTGTTGCCATGTTTTATGGTCCAGCTATTATATTTTTATTCCATCCATAAGTGACACTCTGTGATAGCAAGAAATGTTCTTCAGATGGACCTTGAGATGGACCTGGAGGTTGGTGGCAGATCAGGAAGGGGTGTTCAAGTTTCTGTAGGCAGCAAACCTTAGTTGGTCAAAAAAGGTTACTTGGGTAAATACCGGCCCACACTAATCAGAAGCTTTTTGTCCTTTTTCTTGGTTTTTTTCCCCCTGACAGGGCATCATCTGCTTTTTCAAATTACACCAGAAAGTTTTTCAGCCATGCAGTCAGTGTTCATTTCCTGTTTTGTTCTGAGCATCATTTCAAAAGCTGTTACCAAAACTCAACACAGTTCAGGATCAGGAACAAGTTTAATTAGAAGGGGCTGCAAAGGAATAAAGCATCTTTTTATAGCTCTGCTAGTCCTCTGACAATACACTTCAGCTCTCTGTGTTATTGGAAAGTGTTCTAGCACACTGGGTGTCACTAGGCATGGCACAATGCACTGGTCAACCTCTTCAGCTCTGCTTCTGAGCTCTTGGGATTCCTATTTCTGCGGCAAGATTTTTATCACTGATTAGATTTTCAGTTAACAGTCTGTCCATGACTTGAGAGAGATCATTGGCAAAGGATTTTTTTAAATTAAAAAGACAAAGGTCCAAGAAATGAGTTGAAAACCTATGTTACAGATTAAACAAGCTTCTATATGTATTCTTTGTGTGTTGAATCAGCTGCAATCCTGCCTTGAATTGATAGTGGGAGACATTAACCTCTGAGATTTTGCATTGGATGTTGTATTGCACTTCTTTCATTTTTCTTTTATATCTTGTTCCATTGTCATCTGGTTAATTTTTTAAGAAAGGAAAATTAATTATAATTATAATAATAACAACAACATTCGATTTACATACTGCCCTTCAGGACAACTTAATGGCCACTTTGAGCAGTTTACAAAGTATGTTATTATTATCCCTACAGCAATCACCCTGTGAGGAGGGTGGGGCTGAGAGAGCTCCTAGAAGCTGTGACTGACCCAAGGTCACCCAGCTGGCTTCAAGTCGAGGAGTGGAGAATCAAACCTCGTTTTCCAGATTAGAGTCCTACCACTCTTAACCACTACACAAAACTGGCACTACACCAAACAGTGCAACACAGCAGGTTCTTTACCTAGATATATGTTGCTTCTTAGTTAGGAGGAAATAAACATTTCAAGTACACATGCAGTATATTCAAATAGCTGCTGACACTGGAAAAGACAATCATTTTGGTTAATCACATAATAATAACTGTGTTTATATACTTCTCTTCTTGACAGGTTAGTGCCCCACTCAATGTGATGAACCAAGTCAGTGTTATTATTATTCCAACAATACAGTTGGGGAGCTGGGGCTGCAGGGGGGGGAGGGTTACCCAAGCCATCTACTGTGCTTAAGGCAGTAGTGGGATTCAAACCAACAGAGTGCTGATTCACAACCACTTAACCACTGCGCTGTGGTAGAAAGTGCTGTTAAGTCAAAGCTGATTTATTGTGACCCCTGCTGGGGTTTTCAAGGCAATAGATGCCTGCCTCTACATAGTGACCCTGGTCTTCTTTGGAGATCTCCCATCTAATTATTAACTGAGGCTATCTCAGATCTGATAAGATCAGGCTTGCCTTATTACTGTGCCTGTATGTGTAATACAGTCTTATCAGTACTCTTATCTGGAGATTCCAAGAACAGAACCTGGTACCTTCTGCACTCAGAACACATGTTTTGTGACATCTGTTGTGCCCCATAACAGCCTTTTATCCTAAATTAATCAACAGTGGTTTTTGAGCTGGTGAGCTGAAATGTAGCTACAGGGTTAAATCAAAAGATGACTTGGAGAATAGCAGCTTTATTTTGTAAATAGGCATGTGGCAAGAGCAGCTGCTTAGATGGTGAATAAATATTGTTTTGATGTATTTAATCTCATAATGAGTCCTGAAAGCCTAGCTTGGCTCTTCTTTGGTGAGCCTTAGCAGGAATCATAACATTCATGGCTCTGGTGGCAGAAGCCTCAGTAGTGGTTTTGCAAACCAACAAAAGCTTGTTATATATTTTAGGGTCTTCTTGCATTATCACAGAAATATTTCCCAGACCGCAAATTAGCCATTCCCACAAGTGATGTCTCCGCAACAACAGTACCATTTGCATTTGGTAGTGATGGTGTGGCCCATCAGCTCTTTGCCACTTTCAAAAACATTCTAGGTCATAATCTGCACATAGGTTGTGGGCGGTAAACAAACATAAAAATAAGTACCAAAACAAACTTTACGATGTTCTTGCTTTAAAAAGTTCTCACTGAATTTGCATTCTGGCAAAGGGGTAAAGGAGTGCAGCAGGCTCCAAATCACTAAAGAGGAACCCCATTAAAAATTAAGAATTGATGGCATTGTAAGATTGAGCAGTAAGTGGAATTTGGTTGAGTAGGTTGTGAAATTGAGTTATTGATCAATAAATTACATTATCAGTTGTGCCTAAAAAGTCTGCTGACACCAGCACAACAGCATTCTGCTCTCACATTGCAAGGGCAGTTATTTCCCTGTCTGGGGAAAGTACTACATTTTTTCTAGCTGCGGAATGCAGTGCTTTGACCGCTTGGAAAATGTCATGTCCCACAAACAGGAGCACTCCCCTGAAGGATATCATGCAGACAAATAAGAAATAGATACTACTTCAGTGTGTAAAAAAATGTGTGGAAAAGACTTCAAGTGATCATCCAGCATCTTCTCACAACTATATGTGAGGCTCAGAGTTCCATATACAGGGTATTAAAAACGAACTCTTGTCTTATCCTGTAGCTATCTGTTTTTTTTTTTTTTTTTTTTTTGAAAAATTTTTATTGGGTTAGAATCCATTATTTCCACATTTACATTCAATTTTCCCCAATTTTTTCATCTCTAACCCCCTCCCTTTCCCCCCCCCCTTTTTGTTGACTTCCAACAGCTTTCCAACCCTTTGTCCCCTTTCCCTTAATTTTATTAGCTTCCTCTATCTAAAACAAATATATATTCTCCATTATTCTAAGCAGTACATCCTTAACTATTTTTAACATTATATGCCCAAACTGTAAGCCTTTGTTTCTATCTTAGATAAACAATTTATCTCAATTTTTCAATTTCAGGTATTTCTATATATCATAAACCATATAGATCATACATTCGTTTATGTCAAACAATTTGACTTATTCTCTATATATATTACTCATTCTATCTTTTTATAATAGTTCTATATATCTCTCCTCACGTAGTCAATCAATTTGACCCATCTATATCTTCAGACATTCAGTTTGGTACAAATCTTGTCAGAAAAAAAAAGAAAATATTGTTAGTTAATCGCTCCTTATATTTAGTCCTTATAATTAATTATTTTCTCTATGTTCTGTTTGTTAACCTATATATATCTATATATATGTCAATCTATTAATCTGACTGCTTATTAATTCACATTTATCTCTTCTCCCCCCGGTAAAGTCTCCCCCCTCTACTTCAATACTTCAGTAGTTCTCAAACTGCCACAGTTTTCCTCCCACCTCCCATTTCTTCTCCAGGTATTGTTTCAGCTTCTCCCAGTCTGTGTTGAACTGCCCTGAGTCCAGATCTCTCAATTTTCTTGTCATCTTGTCCATTTCAGCCATATACAGCAATTTGTAAGTCCAATCTTCAATAGTTGGCACTTCTTGTACTTTCCATTTTTGCGCATACAAAAGTCTAGCTGCTGCTGTCATATAAAATATCAACGTCCTGTGTTGGGCTGGAATTCCCTCCATTCCCAAGTTCAGTAGCAGGAGTTCTGGGTTCTTATTAATTTGAAATTGTAAAATTTCACTCATTTCTCTTATTATTTCCCCCCAGTACTGCCTGGCTACCTCACACGACCACCACATATGATAGAGGGAGCCCTCATGCTTCTTACATTTCCAGCATTTATTAGAAGTATTCAAATTCCCTAGCGCAATCTTCTTTGGTGTCATGTACCAACGATAGATCATTTTATGAATGTTCTCTTTGATATTAATACATGTCGTTGTCTTCATTGTAGTTTTCCACAAGTATTCCCATGCCTCCATTGTTATTTCTTTATTAAAGTTTATAGCCCATTTCACCATTTGTGTTTTAACTATCTCATCCTCGGTATACCACTTCAACAATACTTGGTATACCTTGGATATTCTTTTCTTATCTTCTTTAAGAAGGGTCTGCTCTAGTTCCGAATTCTCTATTCGTATACCTCCCTTTACAGAGTCCGAATTATATAAGTCTCTGATCTGTCTATACTGGAACCAATCGTAGTTAGGTGATAGTTCCTCTTGTGTCTTTATTCTAAGTTTGGATGCTTCAGTTTTAGTTATTTCTTTATACGTTAAACATTGTTGTTCATTATCAACAGCTCTCGGGTCTATCACCTCATATGGAACCACCCACAAAGGGGTTCCTTCTTGTAGATAAATTCTGTACTTCTTCCAGATTATGTATAGACTTCTCCGAACAAAGTGATGCAGGAACATCGAGTTGACCTTTACTTTGTCATGCCATAAATATGCGTGCCATCCAAATATTTTTTTATATCCCTCTAGGGCTAATAGTTTCTTGTTCTTTAATGTCATCCATTCTTTCAACCAAACTAGGCAGATTGCATCATGATAAAGTCTCAGATTGGGCAGTTGCATTCCGCCTCTTTCCTTTGCATCTTGTAAAACTTTCACTTTCACTCGAGGCTTCTTGCCTGCCCAAACAAAATCTGATATTTTCCTCTGCCATTTTTCAAATTGTTTGGAGTCTCTGATGATTGGTATTGTCTGTAGCAAAAACATTACTCTTGGTAACACATTCATCTTAACTGCTGCAATCCTACCCAACCATGACAAATTCAATCTATTCCATTTAATCAAGTCTCTCTCTATCTGAGTCCATAGTTTTTCATAATTGTTTTTGAATAGATCTATGTTCTTTGCAGTTAATTCGACTCCCAAATATTTCACTTTACTTGTTACTTCACAATCCGTTGTTTCCATTAACAATTGTTGTTTCTGCTTAGTCATATTTTTGCATAATATCTTTGACTTCTTTTTGTTAATGAAGAAACCTGCCAAGTCTCCAAACTCCTTGATCTTATCTATCACTCTTGGCATGTTCTCCAATGGGTCCTCTACAATTAACATTATGTCATCCGCAAATGCTCTGACCTTGTATGAATAGTCCTTTATTTTTATTCCACGAATTTCATCATCTTGACGTATTTGTATCATCAGAATCTCCAATACTAAAATGAACAACAATGGAGATAACGGGCAACCTTGTCTTGTTCCTTTACTTATCGTCAATTTCTTGGTCAATTCATCATTCACCACAATTGCTGCAGTCTGGTCTCTATAAATTTCCTTAATTGCTCTGATGAATCTTTCTCCCAATTGTAGCTTTTCCATAGTGGCAAACATAAAGTCCCAGTTTAAATTGTCAAACGCTTTTTCAGCGTCAACAAAGAAGAAACCAACCTCTTTGTCACAACGCTTGTCATAATATTCAATAGCATTGATCACTGTCCTTAAGTTGTCTCTTATTTGTCTGTCTGGCAAAAAGCCTGCTTGTTCCTCCTCTATGACTTCCGAGAGCCACCCCTTCAATCTCTCCGCCAATATCTTCGCAAAAATTTTGTAGTCATTGTTGAGTAGCGATATAGGTCTATAATTTTTCACATTAGTCAGGTCTTGGCCCTCTTTTGGGATCAATGATATATTCGCTTCACTCCAAGTTTCTGGAATCCTTTGATCCCTTAAAACCCCATTCATCACCTCTTTTAGGAATGGTGCCAGTTCATTAGCCATTGTCTTATAGAATTTAGCCGTAAGTCCATCTGGCCCTGGCGCCTTTCCTAGATTTGCAGATTGTATTGCCTTACTTATTTCCTCGTCAGTTACTTCACTATTCAACTTATTTCTCCAAGCTTCCGAGATTTCTGGAAGTTTGGTTTTCTCCAAATATGACGCTATTGATTCTTTGTTTACTTCTTTTTTATTATACAGCTTAGCGTAAAATTTATAAAAGGCTCTACTAATGGTAGCCTGCTCCAAATACGTTTTGTTATCTTCGCAAATTTTATTTATTATCTTCTTTTCCCTTTTCTTCTTCAATTGCCATGCCAGGTACTTCCCAGGTTTATTAGCACCCTCAAACGCTTTTTGATTCAGTCTTTTGAGATTCCACTCCAATTCTTTATTGCTCATTGCTGTTAGCTGTTCTTGAAGTATTTTAATTTCCTGGTATACCTTCTTTTTCCCTGGTCTCTTTTTTAGCTGTGTTTCTTTGGCTTTTATTTTCTCCTCAATCTCTTGTCTTTTCTCCCCTGTAGCTATCTGTTGTACCGCATTACCTGCTAGGAACTTTGTAGGTGGTCATGGTGTGGTCTTATCCACCATATAAGCATTTACAGTCTTAAGATCCAGGTTCAGCTAAGCCCTTAGACAAGCTATTCAGCCCCAAAGGGATTCAATTATGCACTTAGTGTTAAGTATAATGCTTAAGCAGATGCTGAGTCAAACTTACTTGCTCTACAAAAACAACTATATTTATACACAGTTGGTTACATAATATGCCTTACGGCTGGATACCCTGTTCAGTGTGCAGCAGTGGCTGAAGAGTGTACGATCCATTGCTAGGATTTCAGTGCTGAAGCAAAGGAACGCCGTGTCATTTTGTGAAGGCAGTAGAACTCAGTTCCTCTTGCTCTGGCCCGGTGGCATCTGTTGGCTTGGCTTTGCCAGCGCTCACTTAACAGCCTCCATAACAGTGGGGCTAAGCCACAGAAAAGCTGTTTTGTTGGAGTGGGGTTTCCAAGGCCCCTTGAAAGGCATTCTGGGCAGCTGTGATTCTGTAGTTTTAAAAGGTAGGTATGGTAGCACAGAGTGGTAAGCTGCACTACTGCAGCCCAAGCTCTGCTCATGACCTGAGTTTGATGCTGGCGGAAGCCGGATTCAGGTAGCTGGCTCCAGGTTGACTCAGCCTTCCAAGGTCGGTAAAATGAGTATCCAGTTTCCTGGGGGTAAAGTGTAGATGACTGAGGAAGGCAATGGCAAACCACCACGTAACAAAAAGTCTTCCAAGAAAACATCGTGATGCGACGTCCTCCCATGGGTCAGTAATGACTCGGTGCTTGCACAGGGGACTGACTACCTTTACCTTTTTATGGCAGAGGCTGAGCTCATGTGGCACATAGTACGCAAGCTTTGTCAGTAGTGATGTGGCCAAGTTATAAGTGAATGAAGGACTGAGATGTGTATTCCTAAAAGGAATTATTTTATAATTTACATGGACACATTCCTTATGTTTCTGGTGTGCCTAATGAAGTATGTGGTAAATTTATCATATATCAGTGGGTCATCTGAGTTTTCTTACCATGGAAGCATATTTACTATTGCTGTTTTTGATGTAGCAGCATTTGGTAACCTGGAGCCTTTTTATATGTTTCAGAAACATAGTGAACAAGTTCTAGACTCAGCCCTCTGTCCTTCTGGACACAGTTCCCCTCCTTGTTCCTCTCACAGTCCATCTGGGGCTGCATTTCTTCGAGGCAGGAAGCCTACTTTCAAAGCCCATGGGATATATGCATTACAGGAAAGGAATCTCTGCCTCTCAGATGTGCAACCTGTGGGTTGGATCTGTGGACGGAAGAGTTTTCCAGTCACAGCAAGTGCCTTTTCCACCTCTAATTCCCACTGCAGCCAAAGCTGTTCCCTCTAGGAATAGCTTTGGGGAGAGTCAGAGGTGGGGGGAGGTATTGTCAGAAATCCTCCCCTTCCACTGGCAAAAATGTTTCATGGGATCCAAGCCTGTGCACACATTGTAAGAACTTACGGTTCCCAAATAGAAAAGTAACTAAGCACTTAGTTGCTTGGTAGATGGTTTCCTCATGAGCTGTTACATGAAAGATGAAGGTACAGCCTTGGATCCTAACTATGTTTTCTGTTGGTGGAAGGTACTAATGCCGGCCGATGGGGAGGGTGATTTTTTTCCAGTTTTGCCTTCCCACTGCAGACTCCCACTTCACCTCACAGGTTGTTCCCAGGGGTGCACCAACCCTCTCCAGGGGGACACTGTTTCAGGGGACACAGCTCACTGCAACAAGAGTGGGCAGATTGGAAAGTTTGCTTCATCAAGAGCCACTCTGCTTACTCTTGGCCACCCCACCCACACCTCATGACAAGATGCTTTTGAGAGTCCTGTCACTTTCAAAAGCAATTTGTCATACATTATCAGCAAAAGAAACAGATTCAAAGCACCCTTGAGCACCTGGGAAGAGCTGAGAAGCTCTTTGGATCCTGACCAAACTGTACACTGCCACTAATTCCCTGCTAATGTAAGCCATATATCTGTACTGTGATCCAAGAGGTGAAAGCTCTGCATCAACACTGTGTCTGTAGAGTGCTTTTCCCCCTTGCTACATTCCTTGAGCCATATTTGTGAAGTACAAAATGTATTGAGAGAAAAATTGCAACAAAGTGCCTCTGTCATCAGCAATTAGAGGCAAACTGTCTTATAGCATGATAAAAACAATCATAGGGGTAAGCAGTGTCTAAATTCTAGCTCGAGACAATCCCAAGATAAGTCTATAAGAGCAGTATGTATGTTATCTGTCCTCACCTTACTTTGGCCTCCTCATGCAGCTGCTTGATAATAAAAACTGAAGTTTGTAGCAACAACTCTTAAGGTTTTATCACAATGTACACTGTTAAACCAGAAGCTTCTTGGAGTGCCTCACTCCATTCTGTCTTTTATCTGTCAAGGCAGAAAATCTGGTCAGCTTGTGATACATCTTCTTCTGAGAACTTGTGCCGTTTTCCTCTCATGCACCCATAAAGCCTTTTACATAGTAGGACAGCTTCTCTGTATTGTGTGTCCTGAATACTGTGGGGGTGTCTTTTTATTGTTTATGCTCTTCCTGTTATTTCTCACAACACGGAGTTGCAAGTTAACAGCCCCATTCTGAGAAACTCTTTGGTATCCTCTACTTGCTCAGCAGAAGGTAAATACGGACTCCTTGCTGAAGTACAGAGCATAGAAGTTGCCCTGGATTCCCTAGCATCCCATCAGCTAACATGGCCATGCCCCTCTGACATCAGCCCTCACTGGCCTCTGCAGAATGCAAGCGGAAAGAAAGCAGAGAGAACAGAGCATCCTTGCCTTTTATCAGGTGCACCCACAGGGAAGGGACCGTAGCCACTCCACTCATATGCCACTGCAGCTCACTTGACAGAGGCAACAGAGTACCCAAGACCTTCCACCTCACCCATGTAAAGTTCCTGTCTGGTGAGAGTGGCTAAGGAGTACCAGCCTTTTGCCAAGAAAGGGAATGCAGATGGGAAGCCTGAAGAACATCGCTTTATTGCTGTCCACTACGCAATAGGCACAATGTTTGACCAGCAACAGCAATATTTAGAGTGAAGTGGTTGTGAGGCCTATTGGTGTACTTCTTGTATCCCTCACTTGCAGGGTGGGTTATGTTGATGTGGCGCTGCAGTGCCAGCAGGGTGGAGTCCTGCTGACTTATCTGCAAGGGCTCCTGCCGGAGTTGCAGCTAGCAGCTTTTGAGGGAGGCAGGGTTGTAGATGCAGCACACGGGGGGACGTAAGGAGACAGTTGTAACAGTCACAGTGTGGAGCAGGACTTGGTTACCTGTGTGAGGTACATTGTCCTTGCATCCCCAGTTGGAGAAGCGAAAGCTCCCCTTTGGTGTTTGTGTCCTTAGGTGGAGTACCTGTAAGGGGCCTGGGCACAGTAGCGTTAGGCCTGTACAACAAAAAAGTTTGTTCTCTTCTGTGGCTGTTGGTGCACAGTATTCTCTTCTTCTGCAAAGTGCCCTTTTCTACAGTTCCCATCACCGTAGTCTCCCCAACCTGAGGCCAGAAAGATTAGTACCTGGCTGCACGTCCTGTTACTTAAGTTATGAGTGTTCTGACTGGGGTTTATACAGTGCTTAGGAGAACTGGCATCAGGCTTAGTTGCAATGTGGCAGAAATCTGCAGGAAGAACGGGTTTTTTTTTACTTTCCATGTATTGTATGAGAATTTTTAAAGTTATGTCAGGGTCATCAGCAGCATAATGTTATAGGTAGACACAGGAAACTCACAAAGGCACACTTCTCCCCCAACACACCCTGACACCATCCATTTCTAACCAGTATTGAAGCTACACAGGCCTGAAGCTTACTCAGTCCTGGTGTGGCTAGGCATTGGCATATCTTCAGATACCCGGGTTATCTTTGGGATATTACAGGTACACCAGCATTGCATTTAGTTGCTATTCTAAGCTGAAAGACAGGGCTTAGAAAGGGGCTATAAATTACACTGAAATCTCTGCTATTTTTCAGATAAGCTGTATCGCTACAACTATTGCTCATTTATAAAGACCGTTTCAACTATGTCTCCTCTAACATTCTGGCTGTTGGTGTAATTCTTTGTTGTTTGGTGGCTTTACAAGCCCAAGGGGGCCTCAAGAAGCACATTAGGGTTTCTAGAACTTATTTTCCATTGCCAGCTTTGCAAGACAGAATCTCAGTTCTTTTTATTTTCTGCTTTTGTTTCAAATCTTTCTTCCACAACATAGAAGAAATAACAGAACCAGCAATAAGCATTTCAGTATGGCCTTCAGGAGTCAGGATTTCTACCTTAAATCAAATTGAGATATCTCTAAGCAGCCATGGGCAAAGCACTTATCCTTGGAAACATTCCAGTAGGCCACCATTTTGTTTAAATGCTCTTATCAGGTATAGTAGTAGTAATATTTGATTTATATACCGTCCTTAACACCCACTCAGAGAGGTTTACAAAGTATACTATTATTATCCTCACAACAATCACCCTGTAAGGTGGGTGAGGCTGAGAGAGCTCCCAGAAGCTGTGACTGACCCAAGGTCACCCAGCTGGCTTCAAATGGAGGAGTGTGGAATCAAACCTGATTCTCTGGATTAGAGTCCTGCTGCTCTTAACCAAACTGTGCGGTGTTATCATGCAAATGGTGCTTCCGCCAAGGATTGCTGGTGTAATAATGCTGCATATCTGTGAATCCTAATAAGACCACTTAAATAAGATCGTGCCTGCGTGGAACACTTACACAAATTAATGCTTTTGCCCACAACTACTGTAATGTTCAAATTTGACTTAAGTACTCTCCGAGTGGATTCAGCTAATGGGGAGGCGGGGGGTGGGGCTATGCAGTACTTAAAAGCTTACCTCATAACCATTTGGTAAGGCCCAGCATTGTCAAAGTGTACAAGTCATGACCTGCTCAGATGGCTTCAGGTGCTGGTGTTTTATTTATTTAAAACATTTCTATACTGCCTTTTTACCCAGGTAGGTTTACCAAGGTGATAAACATTAAAACATTTCAACATTTGAAGTATATCTAAAATAATTAATTCAATAAAACATATAAACACAAACATACATAACACAACCAGGGAGGAAGACAAATAACAGTTACTGGGGTAACATCAAACAGAATAAAAATGTCTTCACTTGCTGGCAAAAGGCAATAAGAAAGAGACAGATGAATCCTCCTGCAGAGGGAATTCCAGAGTTTTGATGCCATGACCAAGAAAGCCCTTTCTTGGGTTGCCACCCATCTAGCATCAGATGGCAGGGGCACCCAGAGCAGGTTCTCTGAAGAGAGCACGGGTAGGTTCATGCAGGAATGGGTGGTCCTTCAAGTATGCTAATCCCATATAGTTTAAAGTTCAACAATACCAGCATCTTGAGAAGCAAATCAGGAGCCAGTGTAAAGGGAACAAGACTGCATTCCCTACAACTCACTCCAGTCAGTATTCTGTCATAGCATTCTGTACAAACTGTAGCTTCCCAACAGTCTTCAGGGGCAGCCCTATATTCAGCTCATCGCAGAAATTTACATGTTACAGCTCTTTCCTGCCCAGGAAAGGGCACTGCTGGCTCACCATTCAAAGCTGGTGAAAGGTGCCCCTGGTTGCTACTGCCACCTGTTTGTCCAGCTGGAGGCCCGGCACCAGCAGAACCCCCAAGCTAAGAACCTGCTCCTTTAGAGGGAATGGAAATCCAGCCAGAACAGGAGGAGACACTACAATTCCTGCATGAAACCTTCCCCCAACCAGTAGCACTTCTGTTTTTGTTAAGATCAAGTTTCAATTTGTTAGCCTTCATCCATTACCAAAACTGCCTCCAGGCTCCTGTTCATGATTTCCGTAACCTCCCTGGGATCTGCTGAAAGCACGAGATAGAGGTGAGTATTGGTGACAACTCAGACCTGAGACTACCTGTCCCAGCAGCTTTGCATAGATGTTGAAATGCATGGGGACAATGTAGAACTTTGTGGGACCCTGTGGACCAGAGGCCAAGGGGCTAAGCAGCAATTCCTCCATTACCACGTTCTGAATCCTGTCTTCACGGTAGGAATGAACCCACCTCAGAACAGTGCCTACCAGTCCCAGCACCAAAAGGCGGTCCAGAAGGATTCCATGATTGATAGTATCAAAAGCCCGGTCCAGAAGAATTAACAGGGTTGCACTCTGCCTTTCCATCTCCCAGCATAGGTCATCCACCCAGGACTACCAAGGTTGTTTCAGTCCCATAACCAGGCCTGAAACCAGATTCAGTTGGATCCAAACAATCCACTTCATACAGGAATTCCAGAAGTTGCCCAGCCACCACTCATTCAATCACCTTGCTCAAGAGTGGTACATTTGAAACTGGATAGTGATTATTCAATTCTCCTGGATCCAGACTAGGTTTCTTTAGGAGAGAACACAGATCTGCTATTTTAGAGGGTGAGCCCATGATGCCAAATGTCTGGATCGTGAAAGGAAATGTCTTCTGGGCTCAAAGTGAAGCAGGTCTCATGTGTGACCGTGAGACCTGTTCCCAGTATAAAGCAAGTTTCAGCATCACCATAACTAGCTAGTGGTTATGGGATTTGTTTTTCCTATTACCATTTACTCTTGACATGTTAGGGCCTGTTATGATTGAAATTCCTAAAGGAAGACAGCCCTCTTGGTTTCAGTACTGGTGACTCTGATGGTCAGTCTTATTGCATGGGCTGAGCAGCAGCAGCAGCCTGGCTCCTAGATCATCAAACTACAGTAGCTCTGCCTGTATCCTACTTATGTGGCCAAGATGTATAGGTGCAGGCTGGAGTGAAGTGGAATGAGACAAACTGTTCAGTGGATAAGAAAGAATCCCTTTGAGGGGACTTGAACTCTCTCAGCATAATATGGGGACACATAACAAGCCCGATGGGGTACCATTCATTCTAAATTTAGAGAAAACTTAATGTATGCAACAAGGCCCAATTTTCCAGATGCAGTTTGTGTACACTAAAGCAGAAAAGTCTATCACTTTTCACTTACAGAATTGGTACATGGAACATTTAGATCATTTGTAAACAACACCTGACCAACTTTTTTTCTTCATTGATCTAGTCTTGCTCTGCTTCTACGTACGTATTTATTTAGGACTTTATTGTAAATCAAATTAAAAGCTCCACTGGTGAGAATGTGTCTTCTATATTAAACTGGTTCCTTCCTGCTTACTGTTCTAAATTAACAGTGTTAATGCAATTGTCATAACTGGTACATTACATAACATTGCTTTTGAATACTATAACTGCATTTCTCACAGTAAAAATTAGCAGATTCCTGTGCAATAAAAATTTGCTTTGAAAGAACAGGAAAGAATCTTCCAACCGTGGGAGGAATTGCAGAGTCTGTGGGACATATAATCTTGCCAAACAGCTGTCTGAGCCACCAAAGAAAGAGGAGCTCTTCATAATGAAAAAAACCTTTGACTCATTAAATCCACCAGATGTGTTTGAGAATTTCAGGTATTAATATTGTATCTCTCATTCTTTAGTTGTGAAGATTCACTAGCTGAGTTATAACTCATATTACACATCAGCATTAACTTTTAGAAGGAAGAAAAGACCAAAACTGAAATAACAAGTTTGAGTCTATAAGAAAAAATTGCCTTAGGGCTAAATTCTAGGCTGTCAGCTTCTAACTTAATTATTTTTTTATTACAAAATAGATTCACACAGGTTGTTCCGTTCTTGTATTGGAAGAGTAGCTACATTCAGAAAATCCCATGGACTCTGTCTTATTATAGCAAAGCAGGAAACACTGTTGAAACTTCGCGTTGGCTTACATGAAGATCATCTTCCAGTACTCAGACTGAGAGCTTAGAGATATCCAGATGTTTGAGGTACAGCCTCTTCACAATCCTGTATTATTTTTAAATAACTTACTTGTGGGATTGTATGGAATCCCCTACATGAAATGGTATTTGGATTTATTCATGACGTAGCGCTCATTGTAAAAAGTCCCTGTTACCCTAGCAGAAGAGGCTGGAATACACTGTAGCCCACCAAGGCCTGGTCTTCTCATTCAGGAGAACTAGGTGGTAGAATGGGCTGTATTACTTACTGTGCAGGTGGGGAATCCCAGTTTTGAATGGTCCCCATGTAAAAGAGGTGCTGCAAGTTAAAAAAATGGAAAATAGGGAGAAGTGTCCTAGGTGTACTTGCTCCTGGCTGAGCTAGATTACGATCTGCAGTGAGTGTTTCAGTAATGACACATTTAAAAATGCAGTTCTAACATGGTTCAGTCTGCCATGTTAACTTCAAAGTACAGCAGCCTCATTCTCCTATATGTATAGACCAGGCCTCAGTCACATGAGTGCACAGAATAAAAAAAATCTGTTGCTTGGTTCCCTCTGACAAATCAGGAACTGCTTCCAATTTTATGCTACCCATCAATAGGTCTGGTCATTAAGTATGGTTGACTCCAAACTGTAACTTGATTTTTTTTTAAATGTAGCATGACCTTTCTCAGTTTGCCCTGTCAGACCTTGTTTTTCCCCTATGCTTAACACCTTTGTCGCTGTTATTGCAAATGCTTTGCAGATGGGTCAGGTTATTTACCTTTCTGGATGGAAGTGTTCCTGGGAAGACTTGAAAAGCTGGAGGCAGAAAAGTGTCTTTGATTAAAATAGGCCTCTTTCCTACCTAGACCTACTCAGTTCTCAGCAGGAATGTAGCACCTGCTCTGTTCTGTGGAAACTCTTCTCAGATTGGAGCAAGGAATTAAAATGGTTTTCTTCCTCTCATAATGAAGCAGCTGTGGGGGGAAGTTGTTTTAGCCTTCTTTGTATGTGTTTGGAAGGGGGGGTAGCAAAATAGCTCTAGAAATTAATTGTAGTCTTCCTGCTTTTCATATCTTCCTTTGGTGATGACTGATTATACAGTGCCTGGTACAGTTTTAATGCCGGACGTGTTGGGATGAACTCAGTTTGGCTATGTAAGAGCTGATGAATATAAGCAACTGTCTACTTATAAGTATACGTGACAAATGGCTTCCCAAGTGATATATTAGCAGTTGTCTGTGATCAGCATCTAGAACGCACTCAGATTTATTCACGTTAAAGCTGACATTTCTATATTACGAAGACAAAAAAATCTGAATATTGTGTAGAATACTCACATATTTCACTTTGAATAAGTGACAGAGTATGCATATATTTCAGTTTCCCAGAAGAATTATACTTCCTTTTAAAATAATTACATTACATTTTAATAGACAGAAGAATGCTGCCTCTGCCCCAACAGACCTGATGAGAGGACTTTTCCATCATCTTCCACTCGTGCAGAGCCCTGCAAAATACAGGCACTGTACCCCATTGCAGGCAGTGCCGTAAAACTGACATTGCCATGGTATAGTCAATAGCTGTTTTTTTCTGCATACATGCAGAAAAGCCGAAGCTAGCTCCTGGTAGTCCAACCAGCATTTGCTGTGACTTATTTTTATTTTAGTTTTTATTCATATGCCACTTTTCTCCCTGATCAGGGCCCAGAGCAGCTTTTCACATTGTTCTCTCCTTCACTTTATCCTCACAACAGCAACCTAGCGTAAATTAAGATGAGGGGTTGTACAGGCCCCAGAGTCACCTGGCAAACTTTGATGGCAGAGCTAGCATTTGAATCTGGACATCCCAAGTCCTAGTCCAACACTCTATGCCACACTAGGAGACTGCCACAGGCACCAATTGGGTAGTGTCCAAGTTAAGTGATACTGCTCACAAACCCTTTAAAATATCTTTATTTTGCTTATATTTGAAGCTGTTTGTCTGATTTGATATACAATTCACCATCTTATTACTCTGTGAGAATAAAGCAACTAAAGGTGATAGTTCCTTGATTATTTCAGATTTCTCTGTTTTAAGATATTTTAACTTGACTAGTATTTGTGTAATAGCAAGGCTTGTATTTCCTCTTCACTATCCCATTTACATTTGCATGGTTATGTGACTATCATTTTGGATCTAGTATCTTTGCATGGAAACGGAAGTTGCTACTTCAAAAGTTGTTGCTGTGCTGAGAGCAAATGTTAAGGACCAGGACAGAGAGGTGTGTGATCAGTTCTAGAGGAAGCCGCACATGTGAATCAGCAAAGCTGAATGTTCATTTCACCCATGATGCATGACTCGGCTATCAGCAGCCACATGAATTCTTTTATAAGCTGGCTTAATCACCTTGAGCTCATTATAACAGTGATTTAAACAGTGCTGTTAGTTAAATCCACCATTAATTATATAGGCAATGCCTGTGATCCTCTTTTTAAAATATCCTGGATTTGCTTAGATTTTCTAATGGTCAGATTGTCCAATTTTACATACACCACATCTTCTTGCCCTGTGAAAAACAAAGGAGCTGGGGGTGGTACCTATTTATCCCAGGCCTTTTGCAAACGTCGTTCATTCTGAATGATCATTACAGTGCGTAATAGTAGCCCATGCCAGTTGCTTGGGGGAAAACTGGCTGTGCTTTTGAAGTGTTGTTAGCCTGTGGTGAAAGGAATCTCTAGATAAAATATACCTCATATCACAGAGCGTGGCACGGGGACCACCGTTTCCACCCACAGCAGGGCAGGGCGGGGGGGGGGGGACTTGCACAGAGCCCAGCATCCCTGGTACACAGAACTTTACAAAACTGCCAATGAGAGACTGCTCTCACATTAGCCCCACTAGTCCTTTTAGTCTATCCCAAGGCATGGAAGCAAGAGGACAAATCTCCAGCCAGTCAGGGAACTAAACAGAAAGTCTATTTTGCAAGGATGTCTTGCAAGCAGAGTTTTTTTTAACAAAGATTTATCTGGTAGGTGGGTTCAAGGGTCAAGACACCAGTTTAACCTTTGAGGTTTCAGAGTCAAGAACCACACAAGATAGAAATATGATTATTTATTTAAGGTGCAAAGATACTCTAACAAGACAAGACAGACTGTGGGGGTTAACATAACAAGGCCTTAGCATGTAAGCTCTAACTATACATATCACAGTAGATCCAGAACGCAAAACACAAGTCATGCAAGTACAAATAACAGAGTCTCTTGCGTAGAGATAGACAGGATTTCAGTTGTTCAAATCCATTTCAGCAGACAAAAAGATGGTTGCAGAGGAACGTCCATCTTACACACTCAGAGCCAGAGCGGAAGCCGGAGCCAAAGCTGAACCTCAAACTGGAGCTAAAGCCTGAAGCTCTATGTTGCTAACCTATTTTTATGGGTTTGGGGGGCCCAAGTGGCTCAGGCCTGTTAGCCAATAAGGACCCCAAAAGCTGATGTCACCATTGCTATGGTGAGTATGTGAGTGGGCAGAAGTGAGACCAATCTGCAGCTTTGGTCCCAACCCCTTTCCCACAGGTGCGAGATGCGCTGAGTGTTCAAAAATGTTAATTGGCTCAAAGCTGTACCATGGAGGTTCTAACAAGCTATCTTATCTCCAAGGCCACTGTGTACTGAGAACTTTTTGCAAGCTCTATAAATTTTCCCAGGCCACCTTCTTGAACCAAAGTTTTCTATCATGGCTACAGTTTGAATTGGAAAAGCCATTTTCTTTACACCTTAGCAGGCTGAATATTAATACACCTTCATTTAACTTAGAGTTCAAGACATTCCTGTTGATTTACATAACAGCTTTTGCATCCGCTTTCCAGTGGATACCCAACCAACCGTTTCTAGTTTCACTCAAGCATTATCAAGACTGATTCCAGGATGATAACCTCTTTAACTGCTGTAGCACAGTGGTTAAGTGGTACATCTGTGAATCAGCACTCTACTGGTTCAAATCCCACTACTGCCGTGAGCTCAGTAGGTGGCCTTGGGTAAGCCATTCCTCTCAGCCCCAGCTCCCCAGCTGTATTGTAGGGATAATCATAACACTAACTTGTTCACCACTATGGGTGAGACACTAATCTGTCTAGAAGAGTGGTACGTAAGCGCTATTATTATTGTTGTTGCTGCTGTTGTTACTATTAACTTGTATGTTCATTTCTCACCCACTGAAAAGTGAATGTGAGATTGAACACAGTGAGTCTGTTTACTTAGCAGGTGTTACTGTGCAGTGATAGAAAAGTGCTCCTTCTTAACATGCGGAACAGATAAAAAGTGATTGTAATTCATATTTATGGTTATGAGAATCCCCCAGGATTTTTCATCTATATTAAAATGTAAAAATGAAAGGGACTTTATGAAGCCTATTGTGAAGATGCCTTGAAAATGTAGGAGGGGAGGGGAATTCTTTTGAGGTTTTGAGGTCAATCCTAAGCAGATCTAATTGGAAGTAAGTCCCATTTTATTCAGTAGGGCTTATTCTGAGAAAAGTGTTTTTAGGATTACAATCTTAGTTATATTAACTTTATGAGCAAAAACACAATTAAAATGAACCCAGGGTAAATTAATTTACTCGTAGCAACCCTGAGAATGTGTAATGGCTATAGCGATTATAAACCATATACTGATGGCCAAAACAGATGTAACAAATACCGTGGATCTCAGTTCGTCTTTAAAAGACAAATTACAAGCATGTGCCGCCCCAATATTGGGGCTGCACAGGGAGAGTTTCACTAATCAAAAATGTTTTATACTCCCATACTATTAGCACTTTAAAGAAAAAAAGGTTATAAAAAGTCTGACCTTTTTTTCTTTAAAGTACTAACAACAGTATGGTTTTGAACCGTTCCCTCTTCATATAGCCCCTATCCAAATTGGGGCTGCAAACACTTGTAGTTTGTCTTTTATATATAACAATAGTAATATAACATTCAATTTATATACCACCCTTCAGGACAACTTAACACCCACTCAGAGCAGTTTACAAAGTATGCTATTATTATCCCCACAATAATCACCCTATGTGGTAGATAGTGCTGAGAGAGCTCTGGAAGAGCTGTGACTGACCCAAGGTCATCCAGCTGGCTTCAAGTGGAGGAGTGGGGAATCAAACTTGGTTCTCCAAATTAAGAGTCCCACTGCTCTTAACCACTACACCAAACTGGCTGATGAGCCTAAATTCTGTGGTCTTCATTGCATCTGTTGTGGCCTTGAAACATAACTACATATTTCAGATCAGGGAGCATAATTTTATAAATGCTTCACTAAGCAACAGTCTAATGCCTCCCCTTTTTTTGGGAGGGTGGTACCTTTTTTGTTGTTGTTGTTCTTGAAGTCTTTTCCAGCCCTTGCTCAGTACTCTTGTAATAATACTTGGTTGCTCCCGTTCTCTCTGCCTCTCTCTCTCTAAAGATCAAGCTGCATATTATGTTTTCTTTTGCATTCCTTCAAAATACCTTTTTTTTTTTTTTTTTGCAAATGCAGCTGATATGGCTGGAGGAGAACGGTGTGACAGGAGAAAGGGGCTCTTTAACCTTTAATCTTCTGCTGTTTTCCCACTGAAAACTGTTACCTCAGAATTCCTTTTATCTGCACAGGGGAATACTTACAATTACCTATATTTTTTCTACAGCAGGAGTACCAGCAGCCCAGAGGCTGTTTTTTTGAGCAAGAAGTAAGGGTTATAGTGCCCTCTCAGTATTCTTCTCCTCCTTGAAAAAGCACCCTGTGAGACACATTTGCAAAAGAAAAGGTATTTTAAAATGAAGACAAAAGAAAACATGATGTGTCTTTGTCCCTTATGTTCATTACTGTTTTTAGTGATTTTGATTTATGTTTTAATTCCGTCATTTTTGTGTGTGTCTAAAATGGAGCAATTGTTAACTTCTATTATACTTCTCAGTTTCAAAGCAAAACATCCAAAGGGACTTACAACATAGAATCTAAATTCAGCAGGGTAACAATAGCTTAAAAACAGCAGTTAGCAGCAATTAGTTTAAAAAGCAGTAAAATCAGTAAAACCTCATTTTAAAATAAAAGTAAAATTAAGACCAAACATAAAATTGAAGCTCTTAAATCCCGGCTGGTTCATATAGTGAAGGTTTTCCATGAGCTACTTTGTTTATCCATGCACCAAGGAATATTGGTCCCAAAGGCCCATTTAGGATCCTTTTTGTCAACAATATGAACAGCTTATATTCCAGCTCTGTGGTGCATGCATAAGATCCATCAGCTATCTCAGGCTGATTACACGAGTTTGTTCAGGAATCTGAAAAGGAAATTGTACTCTTATTCCAGGATAGTGGGATGCCATTTTCAGTCTGGTATTTGATACAAACTTGTCTTTATTTTTTTATTATTTGTGTTATTTTAGCTTAACGGGATGCCAGGAGGTGACATGGCAAAACCACTCCTAAGTCATCACAATGTGGAGAATGAACCAAACTTTACACCCACTGCTGGCAGCAAAACCATTGGAATTCTGGGAAGTGGTGACTTTGCACGCTCCCTGTCTGTGCGGCTGGTATGCTCAGGTTTTAAGGTGGTGATTGGAAGCCGGAACCCAAAGCGCAACATTAGCCTCTTCCCTTCAGCAGCCGAAGTGACTTCCCAGGCAGATGCTATAAAGAAGACAGATATTATCTTTGTGGCAATTTTCAGAGAACACTACACCACGCTCTGTGACCTTAGCGATGAGCTGTCCGGCAAAATATTGGTGGATGTTAGCAATAATGCTGAAATAAACCACCACAAGGAATCAAATGCTGAGTACTTGGCATCACTATTTCCAGCATGCACTGTTGTCAAAGGATTTAATGTCATATCAGCATGGACACTGCAGTCAGGTCCCAGGGATGGGAATAAACAGGTAATGTTCTGTTGTTGTTATCAGTTGTCTGTATATCATCATGTCTGTTAATGCCTGCAAGAAATGAAATGGGACAACATGGCTTTAATACAATTACAGTAATTTTTCTTCGGCCTGTGATTAGAGCGCTTTGAAATTTTCCCACCTACCACATAAACAACACAATCTATCACAATCTATTACATAACCACAGTTTTATCATGCCCTTCCTACAAGCAATTCAAGATGGTTTATATGGTTCTCCCCTCCTCCATTTTGTTCTCACAACAATCTTGTGAAGTTGCTAAAGTTGAGACTTGCTCAAGGTCACTTAGGATTCAGACAGGCATGATGCTGGGAGTTGCCTTATCAGAGCAACTAATGTTTACTTTTCTCTAAAAATCAGGCACACGGGCCCAGTTAAGATGGGGACTGAAAGGGAAGTGGGTTTTTTTTAATTACCACACACCACCACAGTCTCACAAGAGTCACTAAAGTTTTTCCCAGTAGGGAAAATAGTAGCTCCCTGGAGCCCTGCCAATCAGGGAGACAGTGAACAGGAAAACCTAAAACTTCCCTGTTGTTTGCATCACAGTCTCATCCAAATTGAGACCCTGTAACTTGGTTTTTAGAGAACACCTGGGCTTCCATTCAGAGAATCACCAGCCATATTGTGTTTAAACCCTGACTGGTGATTTGAATGCTTGTCTTCTCAAACCGAGCCCGAAACTCCTAACCACTGCACCACCCTGGCCCTCCTTTTTTACTATTTAATAATAATGTGTGTCAAGGTGGTGACTGGAAGGGTTCACCCTTCCTGAGTCTTCCATCATTTGGAGTTTTTTAAATAAATCTGGGCCTCAGAGTTTTGAGAACAATGGTTTATGTGCTGCCTGGGGTGAGGGGGGGTTAGTGCCTGTGACAAGATGCAAGCGCATCCCATTTTCTTGTGCAAGTTTACACAGGATTGTGGAAGCCCATTTTCAGTTCACACATAGAGCTCCCATGAGCAGCCCCAGCCCCCGAGCTGTGTTGTGGGGATAATAACAACCTTGACCTTGTTCACCACTCTAAGTGGAACACTAATCTGTCTAGAAGAGAAGCATATAAGCACAGTTGTTCTCATTATTATTATCTATCCCCACACTAGGAAGCATGCCAGGATTTGAGTACTGTTTCCAGGAGAAATGTCTCCTTAGGCAGCTTCCTAACAGGCCTGTTCAAGGAACCTGGCCCAGTATGAGTGGAGCTTATAGAATCATAGAGTTGGAAGGGGCCATACAGACCATCTAGTCCAACCCCCTGGACAACCCTTCCATGTAAATGACTCCCAATATTGAGATCTGTGGGTGAAGCCAAACTCCATACACTCTCTGTGTAGTTTCTGTGGGGAGATCACTGGCATCCTGAAGCAGGGTGTCCTTGGTTGGTGACCTTCCAGCTTAGGAGTGCTGCATCCAAGGAGGCCTCATGCTGCTTACTTCCTGTTGATGTTAATTGCATGATTTTTTGTATTAAATTAAATTTATTAAATTGTTTGTGGATAAGATTGATTATGAGAGATTCTCATTTTATATGTTGACCTTTTATTGGTCAAATGCCACTTTGAGGTTAGGAGAAACTGGATGAATATGAATTTTGTAAAGAAATAACAGGTTTTAGCCCTAATACTCCAAAGTGGAAATTTCATTCTTACCATGAACAGATCCCCTTATCTGATTCAAACAGATCTGCTTAAATCAGATCAGTATGAAAGATATCCACTAGGTATTCCTAAATACACCTTGGTTAAAACTTGCCCTGTTCTGATTCAGCCCCTTTTTCTTCTTGATGATGTCATTGGGAATGGGCCTAGGTTGCAAGCCATGCGACAAGCTTCTGAAAGTCCTCCCCACCAGCTGCTTCTGTTCAACAAACCAACAGTGCAGTTGTAAGCAGGGTAACACCCTTCTGAGTCCATTGAAGTCAGTGGCTTAGGATGGAACTGTGGTTCAGATGCCAATACAAGGGCAGCTAGTAGGGAGGGCTCCAAGAATGGATGCTAGCAGAAGGAGCCTCAGAGTATAGGCTTAGGTGCAGTCTGAGCAACTGCATTGGAAGAAGTGGGTTCCGGTCCATGAAAGCTTATGTTGGAGTAAAATTTTGTTAGTTTCAAGGTTCTGCGAGACTCCTTGTTTATTTTTGCTGCAACAAACTAACACAGTTACCGTTCAGGAATTATCATCATGGAAAAGGAGGTTTCTGCAATTCCTGTCATCTTTGGATTTTGCTGTGCACAGTTTTTCCCACGCTCCTACCTATAAACCCTGGCTGAGGCTGTGAGAATCTCCTATTATCATCTTCAGTCTCTCTTTGATAACTTGGGCTCAGATTGAAGAGACCTTGATTGAAATCCTCTATCAGTCTTGAAGCTCACTGAACAACTTTTGGTCAGTCACTGTCTGTTGATCTAACCTAATTCACAACAATGTTGTAAGGCTAAAGTGGGATAACCTCCTATATGCCACTCTGAAATCCTTGGAGGAAGGATAAAATATGTTTACAAACTGAGAATGGCATAGTGCGGGAAACAACTTTTCTTGTAAAATTTCTTGTGTTCTGATGAAGGTTTTTTGGATCATGGCCCAAAAACCAGCACCAGCATTCAAAAAAACAAGGCAGCTCTTATGGGAAGAGGGAGCATATGGTAGGAAGCACTTGAGAGGACACAGAAATTTCACCAAAGCAAACTCTGAGCATTTGAGGAGCCTGTGCTGTAAAATGCTCAAATGTGACTTTATTCTTGTGGCAGTCCTCCTGCATCTGGTTCCTTCGCCTGTACCATCTTCCTATGCTTTTGATCTTAGTTGCCAGTGGCTCACGTCTCTTCTGCTTCCTGTAGGTTTTGATTTGCTGTGACAACCAGGAAGCCAAACGTGTGGTTGCTGAAATTTCTCACATGCTGGGGTTCACCCCTGTGGACATGGGCTCCTTGACCTCAGCTCGTGAAATTGAGAATATTCCTCTGCGCCTCCTCCCTGCCTGGAAGATTCCTGTGTTCTTGGCCCTGGGTCTGTTTCTCTGCTTCTATACCTACAACTTCATCCGACAAGTTTTGCACCCTTACATTCGGGACCATAAGAGCAAATTCTACAAGATCCCCGTGGAAGTTGTCAACACCACACTGCCTTGTGTTGCCTACGTCATGCTGTCCCTTGTGTACCTGCCTGGAGTGCTTGCTGCCATCTTTCAGCTGTACTACTGCACAAAATACAGGCGCTTCCCAGACTGGCTTGACCAGTGGCTGCAACATAGAAAACAGATTGGCCTGCTAAGTTTCTTCTGTGCAGCCTTGCATGCAGTGTACAGCTTTTGCCTACCCATGCGACGATCTCATCGTTACTTATTACTCAACGAAGCTGTCAAGCAGGTACAGTACTCTCCATTCTTTAGCTTACTGACATACAATTTTTTTATTCTGTTGCCTGAATCCTTTTAACCCAAAACTCCTAGTTACCCAGTTTCCCTGGCCTTTTGCATCTCTGTAAAGATGATTTGACACATTGTTGCCTTAATCAGTATGACTGATGCAAAGTCATTGCATGTTTGTGCACAAACACATTTTTGAAAGGTCACCAAATTAAGACAATTTCTGGCAAATAAATGCCAGAAGATTGCCTTTATCTTGGTTAGACACACTGCACATATTAAAAACATAAACATAAAAACCGAAATATTTTAGAAGCCTTGATTAATCCTTGACTTTCGGAATCTAACCTGTTGGAAAGAGAAGCTGAATTCAGATGTATGATCCGCTATGGGATTTTTTACATTCTTAATGGCCCTATGTTGGTTCTGAGCTTTTAGTAAATATTGCCTGTACCTTTTTAATACTTTTCTCTGCTCTCACAAGACGTAGTACTTCTTTATGTATGAAAATGAGATTTGTCAGGAAAATGGCCCTACATCAACTTACAGTATTTTATCTTTGGTATACTAATTCCACAGATCCAGACTCTTAAACATTTGAAAAACATGCAAGCTAGTTATATTTCACTGAGAAAACCTCTTTGTGGAAAGGCTTTTGTCAGATATTAGCCTATATAGTTTTCCCAGGGCCCCTTCTTAGATTCCCAGGGTAATGCCGATCACCACCCTGGAGTCAAGTAGCACTTTTCCCCGTGCCAGTTTGGCTAGGGATCCTGACTGTGTTTTGCCATCTTCTGGGCATGGAGCAGGGGTCACTGGGTGACGAGGGAGAGGTAGTTGTGAATTTCCTGTGTTGTGCAGGGGGTTGGACTAGATGACCCTGGAGGTCCCTTCCAGTCCTATGATTCTGTGATTTCATAGATCTGCACTCTTAATTCTAAAATCATTTTGTGTGGGTCAGTTTTTATTGAAGCCAGTGGGACTTAATTCCACCATTTTGGGATCACTGCCTAAAGTTCATTTAAAAATATGAAGAAAAAGTGATAAGTTAGAAAATAGCACTTTTGGTTTTCAGCACAGAGGATACAATCCCATAGCTTTCTCTTCATTCCAGCTGTGTATCTCTTCTGTGATGCTTGCAAATAATCCTAAACAAGCCTTCGCAGCCCATTTCTCTCTTTTCTTACATTTTGCTAGTAACATCCTTGCTTTGTGAATCACATCGATTTAATGGAACAAATGGATGGGTTGGAGTGTCTGTCTCTGTAATATAGTACAAATCCCATTTATTTTTTTTCCATTAGCTTGAACACTTCTCCCCTAAATGCACTTAAACCAAATCCTATTAAGCCCCTGAGCAGTCAAGTACTCCAAGAGCTATCCTTGTGGTCTTAGCTTGAAACCGGAGCCCACTCTCCATGTTAATTGCAGTCTTAAATGGCAAAAGCGTGGCCTGATCCTGCAGGCGCCAAGTTATTGGCAAGTCCCCTAAAGGTCACTGGGAACTGTGAGTGTTCTGTACCTCTCATGGTTGTGCTTTAAAGCCACATTTAGAAATCATATTGCAGTCGCTTCTTACTATGGGGATGTGCTGGTGGGATATTGTCTTTGTTCCAAATCCAGCTGTCACATCCTTTGATGTGGCCGTACACTCACACGCCAGCTATGGAAGTCAATCATCTTGTATTGTGCCTAACCATAGTCAGCACCAGACACAGCTCAGAATGTGCAAGGCCTTGGTTCACACTGTTCTGTGACAGATGAATTCATGAACGGTGTTTGCACATGAATTACATGTGCCCAACAGGGAGTCAAAAGTTTCCTGGTAGAAACAGAGAACAGTTAGCACAACTATTGTATTTTATACAAACTTAAGAGGTTGAACGGCACAGTTGAGCTCCTGGAATGGCTCCCCTGGGGCAATGGCTGATGCACAAACATTTATCATTTCAGGGCATACAAATACAGAGTTGGACTGAACCTAAAATATATAAGCTTTTCTGGGAAGATCATTTCTAAATATAGTGTAAACCAACAAGAATGTTCAGTGAAAGTGAAACGAAAAGCCCGAAGTTCACAGTGGACTGCACAGGCAGATTTATTGTGAAATACAATGCTAAGAAATTGACTCTGAAAACCCAAATACAGAGTGTACGACTGAAAACACTAGGGAAAACTCATTATGTTCTTTGTATATGGCATTTGCAGTAGCCAGTAGCCAATGGCACAAGCACATAGGGGGGTTTTTTGCAAATGCGAAACCATGGTCATTTGCTACGCGGCTTGTTTTTCAGGATAAATAACTTCCCATAATAAACCAATACAAAACAAGCAGAGTGCATTGAATGGATCTTAAGTATGCCTCTTGGTCTATCCTACATGCTTTTATTCTTGTTTCTATAGACATTGGAGAAGAAAGAAAATGTCTGGATAGAAGAGGAAGTCTGGAGGATGGAGATTTACATCTCTTTCGGCATCATGGCCCTGGGCTTACTCTCTTTACTTGCCATAACTTCACTACCTTCGATCTCCAATGCTCTCAACTGGAGAGAATTCAGTTTTATTCAGGTAAAGATTGTTTTGTCCTTGTAAAAAAGTAGGAGCAATCCTTAGGCTGTTTTCTGTTTCTTGAGGGGGAGGCATAACCCATTTCTAGACTCTTTACTCTCTTGTAGTAAGAGCTACAAAGAACCCACTTTAAGGACTAAAAGTGTAATATGTGTTAAAAAGGATTTTTAAACGTCACTGCAACTGCAGTTTTTCCCCTCTGTGTAGCACTAGGGAACATTTGCATTTTTTACACTTTTTCATATTATAGATTTGCCAAAAAAAGAGAATATGCTTGTATTTTTGTGAGATTTGTGAAGCAAAACTGGGGGTGACCCATTGTTTGCACAGATGAAGAATATAAAGAAATAAGAAATGACAAGTGGGGAGGGAGTTCATGGGGGAGGGAAATCCTATCCGTGCTGCCCTGCAATTTATTTACCCTCTGCCACTTTCCCTCCCTTTTCTACCACCCATCAGCCTGTTCTCTCCCTTTTCCTGGCCCTACTACTTTCTCTTCCTTTTCTAACCCCCATTGTCCCTTTCTCTCTTTCCTGCCCCCCCCCCTTTGTCTTTCCCTTTCCCTGAGAGCCAGTTTGGTATAGTGGTTAAGAGTGGCAGGGCTCTGATCTGGAGAACCGGGTTTGATTCCCCACTCCTCCGCTTGAAGCCAGCTGGGTGACCTTGGGTCAGCCCCACCTACCTCACAGGGTGATTGTTGTGAGAATAATAACAACACACTTTGTAAACTGCTCTGAGTGTGGCATTAAGTTGTCCTGAAGGGCAGTATATAAATCATGTTACTATTATGTTATTATTGTTAACACCTGTTATCTTCTTTCTCTGGGGCCCCTCCTTTGGCACTTTCCTTTCTTTTCCATGCCAGAATTGTGCAACCCAGAACACTATCCATGGACTCAGTGGACATTTTGCATTTCACGGGCATTTTAACTTTTAACTTCTTAGGGTTTTCTGCAAATCTGGGGTCATCCCAGGTTTGTAATGTACATTTGTTGACAAGAATTGCACTGACTGTGAGGGGGAAAGACTTGGAGACTAAGCTCATATTTTAAATAAATACATTTCCTGCCCAGAAACAGTTTTTAATTGTAACCAGGGACAGCATCTATCCCCATGTAAGTGCAGCTGTGCTTGCAAGAGGAACATGGCCTTGGGCTTACCAGAGACTTCCATTCTCCTCCCTGTCAATACACATCACAGCTGCAAGGTACTGCACAAGTGGCTCCTACACAGGGAATAAACACTGCCCAAAATGTATTGCTTGAAATTACACGGGAGGCAAAAGGACATCCTACTTCTCTTGTCTATAACTTTCTCAAATTCCACTTTCCCATTGTTGCTCTACTCATAAAATGCATTATTTGCAAGTGAAATATAAAAAAAAGTATGGGGAACGGCAACTTACTACTGCAGCTGACTAGCTCAGAATTTCAGTTTCTTTAAAGATAACTTTAAAGGCCTTCTTTGTTTTCTTTTGTGTTTCTTCGGGTTTTTTAAGAAAAACACTGACGTCACCTTAGAGAGAAAGTATTACTTTTCTAGATATTCCTCAAGGGGTTTGATGTGGGGGTGGGGGCAGACTGTGTTCTCTGACATCCATTCCCAGATCCCTCCAGTCAGGTATCATTATGAACAGGTGGCCTGACCCTGTGCTTTAGTTCATGAGCATTTCTGCTCCTTTCACCAGAACTATGTTCAAGAGAACAATTTTTCTGCTTTTCAGTGGCCATGGGTGCTTTGGGAGTTGCCTTGTTAGCAGAACAAGCACTTTTCAATTTATAAATGTTAATGTTTGTATTTTTTTTTAACTTTTTAATTCTTTTAACTCTAGCAGGATAACATGCCAGTAGTGTTCTTAAACAGAGTTAAACATCCCCCTGCCAGTTGATTGGATGACCTTAACTATGCTTAGCATTGTACTGTAGCCAGTGTATTCCTCTTCTGTACTTAAGACCAAGTCCTAAATGTGGCTAGTGGTTGGTCAGCTTTGCCTTTTAATTGTGCTAGCGAAGAACAATTGTCTGAATTGGTTGCCACAAAAATAACCTGCATTCCTGTATGTTGCAAAAAATGTAAAGATGCTGGGGAAAGTGAGTCAAAGCAGAGTATCCAGGCGTGAGCAGAGCAGCTGTATGAATCAGCCCTCAGACCCTGAGAGTTTGTCTTGTATCCTACCATGGTACTCTAAAGGACAAGGGCGCCTAATTTGTCAGAGGAAGGGGGGGTGGGTTCTAATGATACTACAGAGCCCCACTTCACCCCCAGTGCTATTCCGGAAGCTCTGATGACTCTGAGGAACAAACTTCTAGGAAGTTCAGCAGAAGGGAGGAATTGGCAGAACTCACTACCCCCTTTTAAGTGCTGTGAAGTATTTGGATCTGCATGGCAGGGTACATGCTGCCAGCCTCCTCATCCCAATAATTACTAACATCACACCTCTTTCTTCTAAATATTTGCATTTTCCACTGCTGAATAAACTTTAAAAATGAAGATTAATTCAAGTTCAAACTATTTTGCAAATAGTTTCCTCATGAATGGGAGGAACATTTAAAAGACAGGGGAAATGTCTTAAGTATATTTATTCCTATTCCAGTCTCTGTTTGGGGCAGGGGAGCTTCCTTACTCTTTTGTGTCTTAAAATTGTGGTTGTTCTGGGGAACTTCATCTAAAAATGACACAGTCCAGCCAAATCTTGATTTCCCGACCCATAACATTCAGTGACCATCTGCAAAAGCTGAATTTACATAAACTCCTGCTGTATGTTTCCAATTTGCAGCAGCAGAACATGTTGTTTATATCCACTCTTATTTTACATGCTGGCAAGGTGAAAAGGGTTTTATTGACTTACGAAGACTTTCTTAGAATCCTTTCTTTAGAGTACTAAATACCATCATGTTGAGTACTAAATACCATCATACTAGAGTACTAAATACCATCATGTTGAGACATAGGTTTGTGCTGACACACACTTCTAGCATTTTGATTCTTTATCCAGAAGAGGGCAGCGTTTTATCAATGTGAGTATCATCCTGAGAATCGGAGTGTGTTGTTGTCATCAAAATGCAGATGACCACCAGATCAGCTTCTTCAAAGCTGAACCAGATGAGGTGGTCTAAATGCTTGACTAAGATCTTTGAGATGTCTCCTCTTGATAAGGTTACACTTTCTCCAGAAGATCACGTTTGGAAATGCTTTTGGACCTACAGTTCTTATTAAGCCAAGCAGAGCAGCAAAGAACAGCATATTTTGTCTGCTTCAGTCATTTCCCAGCTATGCCCCTTCCTAGGAGCATATCCTGGTGCATACCCTGGTAACTTCCCATTTGGTCAACTGCTGCCTGCTTTAGGTGGGGCAGCCCCAGGAGGCAGTTTGGCAGATACAGTTGGTTCACAATGCAGCAGGCAGGTTGAACACATGAAGCTGCCTTTTACTGAGTCAGATGATTAAGGCTGTCAAGACCACTATTGCCTACTCTGCCTGGCACTGGCTGTCCAACGTCTCAGGTGGAAGTCTTTGACATGGCCTGCTTCCTGATCCATTTACGGAGAGATGCCAGGGACTTAACTGTGCACCTTCTGCATGCAGAACAGAGGCTCTGCCACTGAGCCACAGCCTGGCTTCAGACACAAGGAACATACTAAGTTCTCTGTAAGTTGTCAGTTTGCTTTCTAGATAAATGAATTACATTTGTTCCCTTTATGAGATTGGCCCAAGATTACTGAGGGAACTTCTTACTCAGTACGTGTTCTCCTGCTCACACTTTAAGCAAACGAAACATATTGTGAAATAATATGTGGTTACTGTTGTGCTTGGGTTGTGTCCGAGGTTGGAAGTCTCTCTGACTCCAGCCTTACCTTACCCTCCAAGGGCAGCTCCAAGGGCAAGAGGAGCAACCTCCACTAGGAACCAAGGGCCTTCCCCAGTTGCAGGACAGGCGTTAGCAGCATTGGGAGAAGAAACAGCCAGTGGCAAGAGCGGGCAGCTGAGCGGGCAGCCCCACTCTTCCTCATTTCTGAGGCTACTGGGGAGATTATGCGGGGAAGGAGGAACTCTGTAGGTCGAGCTCACCCTCTGCCGATTCCCCTGTGGTGCCACCTGATAGGCTGCCCAGTGCTCAGACTGAGATATTTGCATGTTCCTTTAAGGGCTCGTGGACAGCAATAGAGCCTGCAGCAGTTGTACCTCCCATCTCTATGGTCCCAATAATTCTTTCTATACCAATTCTGCGTACTTTCTGCCTCTAGATTCTCAGGTAGTGACTCTGGGGCCAGAAGCAAAAGTGACTCCTTGGACTGATTTGTGATCATTGAAGTTTGTGTCCCTCAATAGATTCAGAGCAGCCACATTACTAAATAGAGATTAACTGTATCCTCGCCCCTGTAATTATCTGTGTTTGCCATGAGAATTTTGGTTACACTTCAGGAATTTCTCCTACTATCCAGAATTGGGGCTTACTGAGGGCCAAAACAGATACGATGCTGGAAGTTCTGTGAATGAGCTGGTTTAAAAAAAAAAAAAAAGAGTGCCACGTTTTTTTTGGATTGGGACCAAAAAAGCAGCAGGTGAAGGGAGTTAAGCATATTCTTCCCCAGTGCCAGTTTTCTGACCTGAAGCGTCCTTGTAGAGCTGCTGTTTGCCATACAGATCCTTATGCTGATCTTTCTAATCCAGGGATCCTCCTGCAGACACCTTTGGAATTCCAGCACAGGATGGTGGACACAAACATCATAATGGCTGCCACGGAAGGCAGTCCCAGCCACAAAATATCAGGGAATGAAGTTATGCATAACTCTGATAGCAGATCTTCAACGTATCAGGCAGAAGCTCTGTTTAATGGGATGCCTTTTAAAATTAATATTTTGTTCAAAAACGTTTTCTTGCATACAAACAAAATAAGTATATATATTGAGCTAGCATCATCTGGCAGTATCTGTCTTAATTTTGCAGACATGTAATGCACTTACGCAAATACCTTAAGAGGAACTCCTCTCTCAAAAGCCCAGTCATTTTAAACCCGCACTATTACTTGTAACAATGACGGTGCCGAAGAGGTGTGAGAGCACTCTGTATATGCATACACTAAGAGAGACATCCTGGCCAGATTTCGATAGGAACATAAAGGATTTTTGAAAAGTGAACAAAATTTGATGTCTTGATGTTATTATCAGTTTACACCTGAATTGTAAAAATACATGAAAACTGGGAAAATCTGATAACTTGAATAGAATTTTCAGTTAGGTGCACTAAGAATTTTAGTCATGTAGAGCAATCATGTTTAATCAGAATCAAGTCCCACTGTGTTCTTATAATATTACTCTGCTGTTTCTACAAAGTACTTTACATAAAGGCATTGTCTGAATTATACAAAAAAACTCAAAAAAGCCCCACGTGATCCTACTCACTTTCTAAAAACACTTGGCAGGTGCCAGGAGCAGGCTTCATGATACCACAAGAGTGTGCCATCTTGGAGATCTAAAAACAAATTAGAGAGAGTAACAGCGTCAAACTGCAAAACAACCAAAAGCCGTCACTTACTAACTAATATAGCACTGAAGAATACTCGACACGTCTATATGCAAAATTACAAAATTTACTCATACATCAAATGAATTTTAAATGCTCAGTGAAACAAATTCTGTTTGGACAAACATGTTGGAACATATATCACCCCTCACCTCAATTGGAAACAGGGGGGGGGGGACATACAAGTCAATCCTCTAGTGTTTGCAGAAACAAAAATACTTCTAATAGGGCTATAAAAGCCTCCACACAGTTTCATACAAATATCAATATACACAATGCACAAATATGTTGCTCAAGTTAACAGTCAACAGAAAAATCAACTGCTAAATTCGAATCGATATTTTCAAATTGTAACTGAACAGGTCAGCTAGCAAGAGGTCCCGTTTCCGGTTTCCCCTTCTTCAGAGCAGTTACAACTGTAAGGAATGTACAATAAATACAAATTAATATAAATTAATTAAACGTCCAATAAGCTTTCATACAATATTATTCTGCAAACGCATACTTACATCCAGCAATTCAAATAGTATGTCTCACAAAGTTACGGCTCGCTCACTGGCATACGCAAAGTAACTGGTCGTGTCCGCTCCTTAAAATATCCTTACCCTATTATCCTCATATGCAATTTTGAAATATTTAAAGGAACAGAGTCCCCAGATAGTCCTCAAAGATAAGACGTCAAGTCACAGTTAACATTTAGTCCTTGTGGTTCCTCTGTGCGTAATTTGTAGATCCACCACGCCTCTTTCCTCAATAGATCTCGTTGTGCCAAAGCATCCTCCTTGAATTTGCTCACATGCAGGACTGTGTACACAAAGTCATTCTCATGATGCTTCATGGCCGTTGGTTTCCCATTTTTCGGCCATTGAGGAAAGAGGCGTGGTAGATCTACAAATTACAAATTATTTTAAGGAGCGGACATGACCAGTTACTTTGCGTACGCCAGTGAGCAAGCCGTAACTTTGTGAGACATACTATTTGAATTGCTGGATGTAAGTATGCGTTTGCAGAATAATATTGTATGAAAGCTTATTGGACGTTTAATTAATTTATATTAATTCTCTTCATAGGATTGCAAGCTTAGACTCTGAAGGGCTATATCCAGAGTAAACAGGTATCAGCCAAAGTATTGCCTGCTAGAATAAATATGATAATGTTATAGAAAATAATTGGTATTCTTTTCCTTTCCTCTTTTAGTCCACTCTTGGATTTGTTGCTCTGGTGATCAGCACTCTCCATGTTCTGACTTATGGCTGGACCAGGGCATTTGATGAAAACCAGTACAAGTTCTACCTGCCTCCCACCTATACCCTCACACTGCTAGTACCGTGTGCTGTAATACTAGCTAAAGTCTTCTTCCATCTCCCTTGTATGAACCAAAGACTGAGGCGCATCAGGAACGGGTGGGAAAAGGGCAGGTATGTTAAATTTGCACTGCCCAGAGCGACGGGGGAATTTTCAAGTGGAGAAAGCAGCAGCATTGTGTGACAAAGCACTTCTTTTCCATTATGAATTTTAGACAGCACTCTAAAGATTCTTTTTTTATAGATTTTTTTAAGCTTGTACGTTTGGTATCATTGAATGGTGGGTGATAAGTATAATTTTATTTGGGTGTTTTAGAGGAGAAGAAAAAAAATATCAATGTAATCAGTTTACAAAACAGTATCTAAAATGTACTGGTAATTCTCCAGGAAAAAAAAATGTTGCCTTAAAACATCAATGTGAAATTCAACAATACAAACTAAAGATACATAAACAATCATTCTGTATGTAGAAGAACATGCTTAAGTGAGGATCAGATTTACTGAGGAAAGTGTTTTTTTTTCTGGGGCTGTCTTGATGCTTAGAAATGGATTTCTGTCCTAAGCTTGTTGTAATTTAGTAATCATCCAAAAAAATGTATACCCCACTCCTTGAAAGTGGGTCTTCCGGTTCAGCTATACCAGAATTACCATGTTTGGCTGTGATCCTAATTTTATAGCAAATAAGATATGTTGGTTTTAGTGGAACCATTTGGATCCTGAAAATCTCGGCTGATAAAAAAGATTTATGTCAGCAGACTTTTTTCGTTACCTCTTCCTCTGAAACTCAAATACTCTTCCTGCAAACAGAGTACTTCCCAAGAACAGCATTAGGAGGAAGTCAGGGGCTTGCCATGGAAGGAGGAAGGAGGAATTGGCAAAAAAAAAAACCTTTCTGTCAACAAACATTTTCTACTGGATCCAACTCAGTGTTTTAATTTCCAGGTAATCAGGACCACTGCATGATTAGACCCGTATTCAACCCAACATGGTGGTTTTAGTAGAATTAATTGCAACAGACACCTAATTTCTGGTTTAAAATATACTACCACCATCATTTGGAACTACATATTTGTTAAAATATTTATGAACTGCCTTGCCTGAAGTAGACAGCCCAAGGCAATTTAGCCAAGTATGCTTACCCAGAAATACATACAGCGATTAAAACTATAGGACCAACATCATCATCAGTAAAACAGCAGCCTCATCAAAAGTCCTATTTCATGCAAATTGCAGTAAAATTAATACATAGTCAACAGACAACCCTTGAAAATAATGCAACCTTACAAGCTGGCCTGAACACAAATGGGAAAACGATACAGCTTACTTCTTTTGGTAGACTGTTGCAGAGCATTGGGGGAACTACTGAAAATGTTTTTTTTTTAAAATCCACATATTTAATTCCCCCCATACACACACACACACACACAAAGGTTAGGAAAACATTATCTGTTTCCCACACCCAATATCATTGGCTGAAACAGGCAGACAGCAGGGAGGGACTGCCATGATTGAAATACGCCAGTATTACAATACCCTGTATACAAGTAAATACAATCCACACCACAACAGGCAGCCCTTGACTTCCACAAACAATGGGACGATTCGTCTTCCTCTTGCTGGTCAATTAGATGGCAGGGTAAAAGCCAAGTCCCTGTCCTGGGCACCAAAATTCTCTGAATTCAGTTTCAGTTAGTTGCTATATTTTCAACATAGGCTCTCAAACTACTGTGATAAGCACATTGCTTATTGTAGTAGTTTTCAGAACCAGTGGACATCTGTGAAGGATGATAAAGGCATGTACCTACCAGACATTTTTCAACTCCTGGACAATAAAATGTTCAATGGGCTAATGAGAAGAAAATCCCAGAGCCACTTGGATTAGTAGGCAGGAAAAGCCAATGAGAGAAGCCGAAAGAGCTATAATGCAGCTGAGCATGATGATGACCTCCATGAAGAGGAACACTTGGACAGCAAGTCAGCTGAACAGCCGAGAGAATCTGGGACAAAGCTCTTGGAACTCCATCATGCAGACATCTCCCTGCAAGCGATAACACATATTGATACAAATGGAAGACAATTTGCCAGCCAGCATTATTGTAGGGATTATGCCTCAGATCATTTCCCTAATACAGCAAGAGAGATGTGCAGAAAGGGACTTTTGCATATACATTGGATATAGATATGTAGCTCCATTACCACTGCGTGATGAAACCATTGAAATGGCTGAGTTGGTTCCTTGATGTCAGTAGAGTTACACATTCACATCCAGGACCACTAGTTGTTTTGTAGGACTAGATACAAACTGGGGTATATTCAATTATTGCCCCATATTTTGAGAGCATGAAAACCTGTACTTCACCAGTTATGCTGCATTGAAGCTATTCCTCTTGTTTACTTTTGTGGGGTCACAGAAATCCAAGCACTTGATGACATTACGTTGGGCTCTAAAATCTTTACCTAGCTATAACCAAATTTTAGGAAGTAGCATTCCTTAATGCACTTTTAGCAGTTGCCACCTTAAATTAAGGAGTCATTTCTCACTGACAGCTACAAAACTGTCATTGCCCCCTTCCAAAGAAAGAAATGCATGTTCCACAGTTGTGCATGCCTTTCAGACCAACCTATACTACTCATGAACATGCATAAATGATCAGATAAATGACAAAATCATCAGACTGTGATCCAAATAATTAGGTCTGCAACATCTGAACATATTTCAGAGTTTTGAACATTGCTTTTTTAATTTCTGAGTCTAGAAAAGCAGGGGGAATCTTATTTTACACTGTTCTGCAAATTACAGTGCAATCCTAAACAGAGTTACATGCTTCTAAGCTCTCTGAAGGGTATAACTGTGTTTAGGATTGCATTATTTAAAAATACCCCCCTCCCCAAAATTTAAGTATTTATGTGTCAAAGTAAGTATAAATGACACGTTTCCTAGTCCTCAAAGGGTTAATTTTGAAGGGTTTTTTTAAAAAAAATGTTGTAGGAGAATATACTATGCTTGTGTGTGACAAAAATTTAACAGGCTATTTTTACATAAGTGAAGCTTATTCTGAATTTTTTTTAAAGAAAACTTTTAAAAAGTTTTAGATACCCCTCTAAGTCCAATGACATCGACAAAAATATTTCTAGCTAGTTAAATTTTTTTAAGTCTCAAAACAATCATTATTCTTGCGTGAAATCTATCTTCAGCTTTCTGAAATTCCCCTTTAATCCAGAAAACTGGAGTCCAAAGCATAACATAACCATGGAATAATAATGGAGCAAGACTAAGGGAATCCACTCATCTGTCATTTGGCAGTTTTCTGAGGACAACCTCTAGCTAGAGAATTACAGAACAAGAAGGTGCACGCAGACACCCCTTGCACTCCCCTTTAGATCCAAGTGCATAGCTCTGTGCCTTATGTAAATTATTGCTTTCTGCAGTGGGAATAAAATAATCTGGAAACTCCAAAGGGCTAAGTCCGTAGCAGCAGAATAAAACAGTCCAGCGGCAACATGAAGAATCATAGTGACTCCCAGGCCACTCTTTTGCCACACTAAGTGGCTTCCTATCAGAGGCAACTCTGGTATAGGATAGCATTCCCAGAATTCTTCAGAACATGTCTATGTAGCCTCGATGTGCAAATGTTCTGAGCTTCACTTCTGAAGCTCAGGACACTTCTTTTTCCATCAGCACTATGTTTCCTTGGGGCAGAGAGAAAGAGAGAGAGAGAGAGAGAGTGTGTGTGTGTGTGTGTGTGTGTGAGAGAGAGAGAGAGAGAGAGAGAGAGAGAGAGTGTAATAGGTAAGGGCTAGAGTCCAGAGCTCTAATACAACTGAAAAGTTCAGTTCTCCAGTTGTAATATAATAAGTGAAGGAATGTTACCTCTTGCAAAATATGCAGGAAAAAACTCTGGAGGTTTCTGTTGCTTGCACATACATGATCTTTCTTTTTAGCAGGAAGCAACAAGCAAGGTATCTACCACAACACTTGGCAGCAGATAAGTTTCACAGTTCCTCAGCAAAATCTCTTAGGTGGGCAGTAATGTTCTCTTCAATGATGACTAAAAAAGCTACTTAACCAGGAGAGGACTCTGGCTGCGGTGCACCCAAAAGTGTTCACCCCAAAACTCAGCCATCTGAATGCAGCCTTAAAAACTTAACCCCATTTGTTCAGATATGCATGAACCGGGCTTGATGACAGACTCGGCTCTTGCTCCCCTCTTCTCATTCAGGAAGCAATGAAGAAATCCCCACTAGAAACAAACATAACATAGAAATGAAGGCAAAATAGTTAATCGGAATTAGCCACCCCTGCCAAAGAAAACTCCAAAAAGCAGAGGGAAAACTAGTTCCAGTTAATCAATGCATTGGCATTCATATATCCCAGGTAGCCAGAATTCCTTGGGATTCCTTCACCATGCTACACAAAAGAACAGAGGAGAGAGGAGCAAGGTGCATACTCAAGCATCAGCAACCAGACAGGTCTGTGCATGCTTTAACTTTGCTACAGTTTGCTGTCTGGATGCAGCCTTAAAATGCACCTTCTGAAAATGTAAGTTTACATATATTTGCTTCCCATTCTTTGTCTGCTTCCAGAGGTCTCTAGAGACTTGACATGAAAAGCATGAACTGTCATGTCAGAGGACAAAGGAGAGAAGGTGGTAGCTACTGGAAAATTGAGGGATAGCATAATGTGGGGTGACTCGTCTCTGACAGCCAGCTGTTCCGTTAGATCCATCCCACCTATTTCTGCACATCTCTCAAATACCACCTGTTTCAAATAACTTTTATCCACAACTTTGAAATCCACAATTATTTTTTAAAAGAAAAATCCATCTTTCAACCCCAAAATAGATGATTTCCATTATTGTGCTGTGTGCAGGAGGGACCTATATAAAACATCCATGGCGGTTGAAATATGATAGCCCATCTGGCAATGACATCAGAGGATGCCCGTCTAGATGTCACATTCACACTCACCATTTCTTAAAGGCCAACTGCTTTATTGCATTCATATGTAAAGTTTGTCATTTTAAAATGAAATCAAGCATCAGAGCAGCTCCTTCATCTGAACATTCCTCCTCCCCCCCTCAACCCCCCCCCCAAATTAAGAAGTTAGCTCACTTTGTCAAAGCAGTTGCTCTCTTTTTTAAAAGTTGCAATAAGGTTGAGGGAGTACATAGTTTCTCTGTTTTTAATCCACCAGTATCGGGATAAAAGGGTTATGTGATGCTTGCTTAAAGATTGACTATATTATTTTTCTATGTATATTCTGTATGGATTTATTGTTGCAAAAACAAGAAAAAGATGAAATGTATACTGCCTGTATCAATGTTTTCTGCACTACCTAATTTGTGCCTTGAGAGTTTTAAACAGTTACTATCTTGCCTTGTAGTGCATCTTTTATTCTTCCTGCTGTCACCATATACAAAAATGTAATCAGGATATATCCATGAATTGGATACATTGATGCTACCTAACCTCTGCTATCTTATTTTTTTTATTTGCAGTAAAAAGTTATAAATTCCCTCCACTAAATTTTAGGGTTGCAAATTGTAAGACACTGCTGCCTTCACTTCCTGGGAAATGGTGTGGCATCTTGGTGGTTACACCTTAAACTAAACAATAATGTTCTCTGTGCCGTTTTAGGCCAAGGAAGAGATGCGAGTAGAGTAATAATGAGAGCCAGCACAGTGTAGTGGTCAGAGTGTCCAGCTAGGATTGGGGAGACTCCCGGTTCATTGCTACACTCTGCCATGGAAACTTGCTGAGCGACCATGGGCATCACACTCAGCCCAACCTACCTCATAGGATGTTGTGAAGATATAATGGAGGAAAGGAGGACAATGTAAACTGCTTCAGGTCCCCACTGGGGAGAAAGTTGGGATATAAAAGAAATAAAGTGAACAAGAAGGCAGAAGATATGAAATTGTCGTGTTTATCAGAAGGCTCAAAAGCACAGAAGACGGCAACCAAGATGATTAAGGGGTTAGAGCATTTTTTCATTGAGGAGAGGTTGAAAAGTGTAGGACTTCTCAGTGTACGGAAAAAGACGGCTAAGGGGGAACATTATAGATGTTTCTAAAATTATGCATGAGCTAGAAAAAGTGGATAGAGCTTTTACTTCCTGTCCCATAATACTGGAACTCAGGCAGCCAACAATGGGCAACAGGTTCAGGACAAACAAAAGGTGCCTCTTTATTAGTTACATGGTGGGATCCACTACCTAGGGACATAATGATGGCCAGACTTATAGATGGCTTTAAAAGGGGATAAGATAGTATGGCAAGCCCTAGCCTTTCACACACACTGCCTCTTACTCTAAACCTCCCTTCACAGGTTTGGGGCTTCCCAGGCAGATAAACACTGGTCACCATCTGTCTAGCCTCCAATGTAGCAGGCTGAGAGCCCTGACCCAAACCCTCACAGGGTCCCCCTCTCTCCTCTTCCAGAGACTTCACCAAACAGGCAGCCCTTTCCCTATATTTACCTCCCCTCACCCAGCTACTGCCCATTGGGGAAAGGAAACTTAAAAAGAGTTTATTCTCCACCATTTAATCCTACTATATAAAAGGCAAGTTGTATTGGCGACGACTCTTTATCCTCACGCAGGCACATTGCCAATGACTCTGGCCTCGGGGCTGCTGTGAAGCGCCCACTTGCCACCAGGATGGGGCCCACCGAATTGATAGCCTAAGCACTCTTCCCCTCAGCGCCCTCCCATGCTGGCCTCCAGGCCGCTGTGAAGTCCTTGCTTGCTACCAGGAGGGGGCCCACCAAATCAATGGCCCAAGCACTCCTCCCTGCATCTCCCCTTGGTGCCCTCCCTCTTTGGCTTCCAGGCCTCTGTGGAACATCCACTTGCTGTTGGGAGGGGGCCCGCTGAATCAGTTTTCTAGAGCCCATTGTATTTTTTCACACCACAGGCGTTTTTTCTAGTTAAGATATATTGGCCCATTGGTCATGATGAAAGCATTTGTGTGTGTGTGTCTTCTTTCCCCTCAGCTAACAACTTCAGGCCAGCCAGGGTTAAAAAAGAAACAATATTTATGAGATAGAACACTGAAGTGAATGATTTTATAACTCATAAACAGGTTAAACAGGCAAGGTTTCAAACAAAACAGGTTTGTAATCAGCCAGCAAATACCTATTGCTGCCTTTTCTTAGCAGCGTCCAAAACCCTTCTCCCTCAGCCTCTCGCTTTCTCCAATAGACATCAACTCTCATTGGCCCAGCATTCCACGCAGTCCCATTGGTTAGTGTCTCAGGAGATGCAGAGCTGGAGCAAGTCCTGTCCATCACAGATTCATGGAGGATAGATCCATCAGTAGGCATTGTGAATTAAGGAAACTTCCATATACAGAGGCAGCAAACTGATAACTGTGGTGCTAGAAGGCAGCATCGAGGGAAGGTCTTGGCCTCTACACCCTGTTTGTTGGCCCTCCGAGGTAACAAATTCAGCCTCTGCAATAAAGCCTTTAACACTCCCTAGATATTTGTACAAAAATTTTAGTAAAAGCAATGGAATCCATTCTGTACCTTTTTTTGCATGCTAGTTGCTTTTCAGTTAGAATGCAGGGATTTGTCCAGACATGTACTAGTTAAGCTAAACACCTCTCTTCTCCAACATCACAATCATCTTAGTTTCACAAACATTCCAGATATTTTTGCAATCACTGTGTTTTCTGTTTTTAAGTATACAAGTTACAGCCTAATACTAACTAAAGTAAGCTGTCTTCAATCATTTTATCTTCACAAGAACCCTGTGAAGTAGGTTAAGCTGAAAAAAGAGTTCCAACCCAAAGTGAACCACTTGGCTCAGCAGATTGATGGCTTGAATCCCCTCTGCTAAAGTCCAACATGCTAATCACGACATGGCACAGGCTGTATTGTCTGCACAGGTACAGGATCAGAGAACCTGGTCCTATGCATGTTTACTTAGAAGTAGGTTCCACAATGTACAATGACACTTCCAAATGAAGATGCATTGGACTACAGCCTTAATGTCTCTGAAAAATTGAACAGTAGCACACAAATGCTCTTTGTCAACAAACCAGTCTTGGTAGTTTACTAACAATGCACTGAATTAACACTGGGAAGATGTTTCTACATCCATCCGCTTCAGAGAACTGATTATTCTAGCACACAGATATACAATATTTCACTAGGGAAAAAAGACATCTAAGAGTTTACAAAAGCTTTTTTTTAAAAAACATACTACAGTGAAACATCTTTATGTGCTGCCTCTGACTGCTTACTGGACACTGAGCACAAGCCTCTTGGGTTAAACTGGTTCACTGATCTACTCTTTGCAAAGACGTCACATTTTCTTGCTCATGCAAGAAAATAAGGACAGGCTGTGCTGACACCTTGTGGCTTTTGCTGCAGCTAAATCCATTTTGTGCTTCTGCTTGTGTGTAATTGCTTACATAAACTGTATTTCATTTTTAAAAGAGTTTGTTTTGGAGACAATCATCAAAATCCTAGAAACTGATCTTGAGGAACCACATGCTACTTATTAAGTGGTAACTTTGAATGCTTATAAATAGCTTCAAGCTAAAGGGATTTTATACTCATCACTAACGCTGAATCAATTGATCCATCCAGCAACACAACAGCAGGATCCTGGCTTGTGGATGTGCTGAGAGCCAAACTGCAGGGAGGAAACTGGAAAACAGGAGAGGGCCTTTATCTCCAGCCTTTGCAGGGCAGTAGAGATGATGACTGAGACAGGTCAACACAAGGAGCTGCAAATTGCTCGTGCACACATGCACATCCTCAGTCACCATAGGGAAAAGGAAGACAAGCCCTTCCTTTTCCTCTGTAGTAAGTGGGAAAGGGGAATGCAAAGAGCAGTACTCAGAGAAAACAGCTGAAGGACATACTGACTCTGACCTCGAATTCCTCCTGCCCCCACATTTGGGGATGATCATGGGCAGATTGGAGGGTGCGAGCTTAGTGGGGAGGGGACAAAGGGAAAGGGCTCTATCCTTTTGCCCCTCTTTTGCTCCACAAAATAAGCTGATCAGTGGGGAGGAAGGAAGGAAGCCTTCACTTTTTTTCTCTTTGTCTCACCAACCCTCTTACCTCATACCTCTTGGTACATTTTCCCACCTAGCTGCAAAAAGAAGTTTATAAGTTTTTAAAAGGAAAGAAACTAAATGAGGGTCCAATCCATACTAAACTTTCCATTAACAGAATGGAACTTTCCTACCTCTCCTTTCACTGAAGCCCACAAATCTCCACAAAATGGTGCTCCTGGGAGATAAGGGGTCTTGAGGAACAACATGAAGTTTTCATCAGAAAAGGGTAATCTGAAAATTGTCAATTTAGACAGCATTCAACCTGTGGGTGTATTTTGTATGTACTTTCTGAATTTAACTTGGGTAGTTCTCCAAGTATAGCCTCTCACTTGCTCTCTCTCTCCAATTAAAACAAAAGACATAAGCATTTCTATGTCTGCTCCCATGTCAAATTTGTTACTGTGAAGATTAAAGGCAGTTTCTCAAGCTTCAGAAGGTACATTCTTCCTGCCTTTATGATGTGCCCTTTTCTTAGAATTTCTGCCCCACCACAGGCTCTTGAGCTACTAATTTTCTCTGCTCCTGCCAACTATACTGACCCATTCCAGTTGCCGTTTCTCCTACAGTCATTTCATTTCTGCATTCAGACCATAAACGTTTTTGATAATGAAGCTAAAGAGGACTGAAGATGATGCTTTTCCTACAACAAAAGATCTTTCCTTACAACCAATGGCAAAGTCATCCTGTTATGTAAGTATCACTCCTCCATGTGACTCATCTTAAATACATCTCTTCAAGACAGAGCCAGTTAAGATATTACATCATTGGCTGTGGTTGCACATGAAAGACAATCACTTGCACTTCCATATCACTTTTTAAAAAAACTACCATCCTTGTGTTAGTACTTTTTGGTTCTTGCCTAGTCAGATCCGTACCCTAAAATAAACTGGATAGCAAACATCATGATTAGATTGATCTCCCCTACTTCATATATCATCTTAAGGATTCAGAAATGCATTTTGAAGGTCTTTTAAACAGCCATCTCATTGCACATCAAATCAAGTGTTTTCAGCCTAAAAAACAAAGGACTGTTGCAGAAAGACACGCAAGCAGCACTGAAAGTGAGAAATCCAAAAGGGCTTCTTTGGGACTTCTGTTGGTCTAGCCTCTACAGAAATTGGCAGATTTCCACTGCAGAACCCCTTCTGCCCTTCCTTTCTAGTCAGTCCTTGTTTTCCTTCGTGCCCCTGCCCATCCATAAAAATCCAAAGCTTTATAATGTGCACTATGCATACACAGATAATGGTATAGAACTGGTTGAGGGGCGAGAGCTTAATGGAGAACTCTAACAGGAAGAATTCAAGTGTAACACACACTAGTTAAAAAGTCGTAACATAGAAGCCTCGTTGCCAGGGACACAGTAAAAGCCCCATTGTTCATCTCAATCAATGAAGTGCCCCTGTCTTTGCACAGAACAACTGCAGTGTTCCTCAGACTTGTCTCATACCTAGTATTTTGTTCAACACTGGTAAATACAGCTGTGTAACGTGGAAACCCAGTTGGTCTCATTCTGTGCCTGATAACAATCTTCAAAATGAATGCAAGTATGGGTTGGATGCAACTAGTTTTTCTACTAGTGAAAAGGGAGAAGGGGGCCCCTTTGGCTCGCCAGAAAAGGCCATCCTGTGATCATGACCTCCATGGACTAAAGCCATGTGTGATGTGGGGGCTGTAGTAAGGAGGGGAATTTGGTGAGATTGAATGAGGACATAGAACCAAGAAGGAAATTAAAAAGTGCTGTCAGGTAATGAAACAACTCAAGCCACAGTTACGACTCCCTGCTTAACAAAAGCAGACTTTAAATATTGAAAATAGTGAATTGGGTATGTTCAAGTGTACAGTTCATATTTTGTTGGTGTTTGTATGGCTTATGGCTTCGGCCGGAAAAGCAATAAACATTATTATTAAAATTTATTTATATTGAAAATATCTGTGCTGAACATATGCATATTCCTTTTTGACATATACCTGTCAGGCCCTGTATCCAGCCATACAAATACATTGTGGTAACCAAGCCACTACACTTAAAGTGCATTCCTTAGGACTGTACTGCTAATGACACAGTTTCTCTATTATGCTATCAGACAATCTGATCCTAGCATGAACATACTGCTGATGAACTGGCAATTTACCCATCATACTGGGAGCTACTCAATGCCATACAATGAGAAGAAGGTTACCATATAACTGCACTTAATCTAAAATATGGGAGTGATAAAATTCCTATTGCATAAGAAGCTGTTAGAACTTGCTGGCTTGCCACAGGGTTCTGTGCCAACTGTGGCATGTTTTCTTTAAAAATGCCCTGTATCCAACCATGCATGCACAGAAGGTGCATGGAATTTCCCCATATTTCTCTTCATTCCTGCAACTCTTTCCAACACCCTGAAACATCATTCCTAGGGCTGCAGGATGTAGGGGGCGGGGGGAGAAGTGGACAGCTGTGTGAGTCAGAGCTGCGCTTGTGAGTGACATGTAAGAAATTATATCAACCCCCTTCCTTGTCCTGAACAGCTGTTCCTCTGCATAGGTCCCATGACTGCAGGAATGATTTTTTCCGAGCATCAAAAAAGGCTGCAGTAATGGAAAGGAACACGAGAAAAATCAGCATTCAGTGTACCAACGGTGGATACAGGCTGCTGTCATTTTCACTCCTAACACAAAACTCTTCTGGGCACTTGTGGCACCATCCAGACCAGTTCTATGCACTGCCCCCCCCCCCATTCTTATTAAAACACGGTTCTCTCAATATTCTGATTATCCTTAAAAATAATAAAACCCAGCAACTGCATTCAGCCTATCGGCTGCAGAAGCATGTTTGGATGTGAAATGAAAAAGAGAGTGTAAATAGGCTGTCCACAGTGTTCTGCATGGTGGCAGGCATTCCCTTAGGCTGGAGGCTGCAGCTGGGCAACATCCTCCAATGGAAAAGTCACTTAGGCTGGATGACTACTCTTTAGGCAGAAACGGGTTTCCAAACTTTGCTCAGTGGCATGGGAGAATACATGCTATTTGTATATTTTCTGTGTACTGACAAAGAGAGAGCTGTGAGGGAGTAAATCGGCTGTGGAAGAATAGAAGATTGAAGAGCAGCATCCTAAAAGAACACAATTCTCAACTTTTATTGAATATTTTAAAATCAAGATACGTTTTTTATTACATTTAATACTGTTCTCCATTTGTAGGCCAACATCTCAAATTTCAACCTCTGTTCCAGAGTCTTGCAGAAATTGTGAGAACTCATTGACACATCATACATTTAAAGGAATTCAGAGAAATATCATAGCATAGGCCAGTCAGTAAACTTCGTTGCCCCTCCTTTTTTAATCTTGGTTTCTTGTAATGTATAAACTACAAGCGACAATAGTTACAATACATACCTTTTCAGATTTTTTAATTATTACAGCAAAACAGGGGAGTACATTCTACAAAAAAATACCAGGAGGGGAGCCTGTTTGAGTCTCCAAATCTTCACCAGGCAGCAACAGGATTCAGTTTATATTTTCTGTAATCATCCATGCAGAAAAATGCTAACTCTGTTTCGTGTGCTGAAAGGGAAAATATTTTACATATTTGGTGAAACGAATTTTCAAACCACAGAACACAATACTAACATTAATTAGGATGACAGATAGTGTGGTTCAAGGCTAGTTGCTAACATCCCTGATTTTATATCAGATCTAAATAACAAGAATGAATTTAGCTGCATATATTCAACATGTAGACATGTACTACATCCGGTGTGGGGTGAGGGGAGAAGAGCTCCTTTGGTTAAAACTAAAAACCAACAGCTATACAAGACTATTCAGATGGCTCTTCATGAGCTTAAAATAAAACTTTTCTTTATCTGTTTAGGGAGGGGAGAGTTCCCTCCCCCCTAAAATTAACCTGTAGCCATAATAATTTAATACTTAGAGGATCAGTAGAATATTTTACAGATCACTTTACATTCTCCCTCATGACCCATCAAAAAAACGTGCATCTGAAGAAGCTAATTTTTTTGCCCTGCCGATGATTAATTCATGAGGCTTCAACAATATGCAAAGTGAAAGACACAAATTGGCTTCTCCGGCAATACCTTCAAATGGCTCTAATTATTCACAGGGGATATGGCAGAGCTAAAGGACCCACAAAGGTTCAGAGCAGTCACAATTCTTTCCACCCAGCAGGTCAAGGACTTCCTCTTCTAAAACAATAAGTCAGCAACATTACTAATTCAGAGTGGAGGCACAGCTGACGGAGAGCCATCGCAATGAGAAGACATGAAACTCTTTTGAAGTGGTGAGACACCAAGTTCCACGCTTGCTTTTTAAAAATTAAACCTGAAGTTAATTAAGTGTGCCTCTACTATGCAGAAAAGGGAGGGGGAGAAGAGGCTGAATCTTGTAAAAAACTGGTGGCAATGGAAGCTGAATACCAAAACTTTACACCCAGTGTGTTGGGAGGGCAGGAGGAAACACACTCGGAAACCCTGCTGATCAGATAATGGCTGCAAGGGAAAAAATTACTACCAGAAATATATTCAATTATGAGACCTCTCCATATAATATTTCATTCCCACATGTAGTGTTGGGAGGGGATTAGGAGGAAGCTTTGGGCTCACAAGTTCTTTATTGTCCCCCAAAATGAACCAACAAACCACACTTTTTATAGGAATGTGGGATCTTCCCAGTTTATGTTATTCAGTTATCCCTGTACTAAAAAGAGCAAAAGAGAGAAGAGAAACTTGTGCAGATGCATAGAGGAAACTAAGGGCAAATTGTATTTCCCTTTCAACTACAGAAAACAGAGAGCTTTGTTAGCTTCAGACTCCTCCTTAAGTGTTGGGAAATGAGCTACCACAAACTATTTTAAGAATTTAGAAGAGTAAATAAAAGGGGTGGTATAAGAAGTGATGATGGCCATCGTTGTTCAACTAATCTCATTTTAAAAAGAAATTCTACAACATTCCGTCTTTCGTAGTTTGTACATAATTGCTCATCTAACTTTAGTGAATGGTTTCTCTGAATTGGAACCTCCTTGTCTGAAGGCATTATTTTGGATAAGGAAATGAGGTTTCTATGGACCAAGTAAATAGAGCAGTTATCCATCTCTTCAGCATCACGCTAAAATGCTGTATCATTTCTGGTTCAGAACTGGAAGTGATGTCATCGCATCATGGATTTTGGATGAATCCTAGAGCATCATGCAATGACATCGCTTCGGAACTGGTGCAAAGCCAAAAGCCCCTGCCATTTTCCCCCACCAATCCTTCTAGCAGCGGCAAGGTCAATCACCACTCATAATTATTCAGCTTCCAAGTCACCTCAGAGCATTAACCACAAAATGTGCTGATTGATTGCTGGGAACCAGGTCAACTCTGGTGGTTGATGTGCACTGGTATATGTATAGAGGAGCGCAACCCTACTGATTCTCCTGTACTTTTCAGCAGTTTCTGGTACCGTTGACCGTGGTATCTGGATTGCCTCCTTCCTCAGAGATATTCATCTGTCCCTATCTATCACTCTCTTCTGCCAGTGGGTGAAGACTTTTTGTTTTGTCTGGCGTTACCTCTATAATCCTGCATGCCGTCCCTATGTTTTTAATTGATATATCTATATTTTCAGTCTGGTTTTTAATTTGTTTTATGATGTGTTTTATATTACTCTATTTTTAGTTGTTAGCTGCCTTGGAGGCAAAGACCGGGCTGAAAGGAGGGATATAAATCTTCTAATTAAATAAACAAATAACTAAGCTAAGAACCCCTAATTGGTTGAATGCTACCATGCTGGACACCCCTATTTCAATCATCATAGCTATTTTCAGTATAACATTGAAATAGTTTTCACTTAATTTTTCAAAATTATTTACTGTTTATTTATTTACTTTGCTTATACCTCACCTTTCTCCCCAACTGGGATTCAAAACAGTTCTCATAGTTCCCACCTCTCCTCTGTTTTATTCTCACAACAATGTTATGAGGTAATTTCAGCTGAGAGTATATGACTGGCCCAAGGTCACTCAACAAGCCTCCACAGCAAAGTGGGGATTTGAACCTGGATTTCCCAGTTCCTTGTCTGACCCTCTAGCCACTACACCATATTACCTATACCAAACAGTTCAAAGTGCACACACACATGTACACAAACAAAAGCCACGCTGCACCCACAGACAATAATAGTCTATGGTGGTTTTCAGTTGAATACTGCTTTTGTGTGATGCTGGTCTTTTTCCATTAGCAGTTTGGAAAGTTTTTCTCATCCCCTTCCCGCCCCTCTATCAAGACATCATTAACTCATAATGAAATTTCTTGCAAGCTCTAATGCAAACAATCTTTCAGTCAAACATTGAGACTGATTAGTACCTAGGTCACAAGTGAGTTGTGGCATTTTACTCTGAGTGCCTTAAACTATGTCATTTTACCCATATTACTCCAATAAGATGCAATGACCACTCTCTCTACTTCTCCTCCTTAGTGTGGGTAGTTGCTGCTGTGCTGGACTTGCTATTATCTGCATGGCAATTGTTTGCACAGTAAGATGTTTGAGTAATGGTTTAACTAGATTGTACAAACATCTAGCAAACAGCTGCCATTGCACCACAGAGTTATACTCTAGACTAACAGACTGGGAAAGAACAAATAGATAAATTGTCCATCCATGCACAATCGCAAGTAGACACAACAGGCACAAAACAGCATAGAGTTAAAACACTTTTTAAAGCTCAGCGTGGAAGGGGAAAAAATTATTCATTTGAAATAGGATGCTGCAGGAAAGTTCTGATGGACCTGAGTTTGGTTCTATAGAAGTCATAAAGGCTCCTGGGTAGAAGGAATCATGTTAACCAACCCAAAGGGCTTGTCCAGGTCTGGTTTTCCTTACATGGCTTTAAAATAAGCTAAATAAAGATCAGATGTAAAAGGTCAAGTGAAACTCTAAAAACAGATCAAATAAGACTTTGTAGCTTAAAGCATAGTGATCTAGTACAGAAGATTAGATGAAGTGAAACCTGTTCTCCTTCAAAGCAAGGAAGTAGGAGTTTGCAGTTGATGTATTAACTAGATGAAGTAAGGCTTTGTAGTTTATGTATAACTGCTGCATTTACATAGAATGTGTAGGAGCGTGAAACTTGTATAATCATTACCTCTTCTGTAACTCACTGACATAGCTTTAAACAGTATACAATGTCTATTTGCAACCTAGCTATTTTGGGGAGAGACTTAGAGGGTTTCTCCATGCTATTAATGCATTAAAAGCTTCCTTCCAGGTTTGATGTCTTCATGTGTATCTTTGGCTTGTACATACGGAGGTCCTTTTGAGCTAACAGTTTTGTGGATCCCATGGATGGTCAAAAAGACAAGTAGGTACTAAATCAAATCAAGCCTGAATTCTCCCTAGAAACTAAAGTGACAAAACTGAGGCTATCATACTTTGGTCACATCATGAGAAGACAAGATTCTCTGGAAAAGTCAGTAAGGCTAGGAAAAGTGGAAGGTGTTAAGAAAAGAAGAAGACCCAAAACAAGATGGCTTGACTCAATAAAAGAAGCCAGGTCCTCCAGTTTGCAGGATCTGAGCAAGTCTGTTAATGATAGGACATTTTGGAGATCTTTCATTCATAGGGTTGCCACAGGTCGGAGGTGACTTGACAGCACATAACACACACACATATCAACATGCTTAAGTATACTGTTACTGGATTGCAGGCCAGTGAGTATTTCACTAGTCCAGTAAGTCACCAGAAACTAAACAGATCTTTCATTTGGAAACATCCCACACAGATTTCAAAGATCTCACTGGGATTGCATTATCACATTTCTTGCAACGTCTCAGTTGCTTCACTCCACATGTTTGCCAGACCTCAATAGACTGTATTTTAACCATGATGATGAACATTTAGACTACCAACACAAGCTATTGCTTGCTTGGAGCCAAAGCTATACCCTGCAGGCACTTGGTTTGCCAGACTAAGTTACTGTCTGACACTTATTGCTGTATGGAATGCCCTGTGGTACTTTCCTACCAGAAAGTGAACAAGCATTTTCCAACAGGAGCCATATTCTCTTGGACATGTGTCCCTCCGAGTGATCTGGGTGACTCCCCAACACTGCACTGTACATTAGTAAAAGAGATTCTTATCTCATTATGCGGCACTAGTTCCACTGCTTAGATTTCCAACCAAAACATCCGTTTTAATGTTACTGAGAAGACTTAAGTAGAGCTGGTACTACTAACCAAGGTGTCAATCATTTAAGATCACCCTCAGCAGAATTCTGAGCATACCTCCATTTGCATTCTGAAGAGAAATGTGTGGTGCCCTCAAGCTCAACAATTTGAATGTACATTGAGCCCATTCCTCCCCTCCTGAATAATTACCAGGTTGCGCAGACATTGTCAGGAATAGCATTTGCTTTTCAGTCAGCTATCCAAACATAATCAGCCACTCTCAAGATAATGATAAGTGCAATGAACCGTGTCTTCAGTCAATCCAAATGTGCTACCAACCTATTCCAGCTGCTTTGAGGGTGTTGTCCTCTGCCAAAATGAGTTTGTCATCATCTTCTAAACTCACAACGAGTTCATTGGTCTAGAAATAGGGGACAAGGGAAGAAGATAAATACGGGGTTATCAAATTAAGGGATGCCCCTATATCCTACCTATCCTAGGTAGACATCTTCTGTCATCAACAGATTAAATTTAGAAATATCTAAGGGAGAAAGCAGTCATAAAAATGTACCTTAGAGCCATGTGCCTGGTGAATAATCTTCATTGTGTCTGAAAGAAATAGCTTGCTTTGAGCAACAATTTGATATCAAGCATTCAGAACAGCTGTCTACAACCTCTCTTGAGTCTCAGGTACATTACATTCTTCATGTATGCTTTTTATCTTGCAGCATTTTTCCCTCCATAGTTTTCTTTCCCCTACTAAAAATGTGCAAGCATTACATTTTTTTAGTTGCCTGGACAAATCCTGTTCTTTTCCCATCAGCCACAACCAGCATCCCTTGCAATGCTAACAGCATGATCCTGTACCCATATATTCAGAATGAAGTTCAATTAAATTTAGCAGTCTACAAGTATACGCATTAGGACTGCAGCACTTGTTATTATGTAATAGCTCACTCACCATGGGGCCTGTGATGTAATGAGGAAAAAAGCAGTGTACAAGTTTTTCTAAGAAAGCCACCTATTCACAAAGTATAGGGGGGGAAATCAATGCAGAAGTTATGGAACTCAAAAAGGGGGGAAATGCACATCCTCAAGATTAAAGTAGTTGACGCACAGTTATGAAAAGCTATTCTAAGCATACTCAGAATCTTTGTATTCTTTCACATAGCGGTGAAGATTCATTTATCCCATCAACCTTTTGATAGTACTTGCTGCTGCTTTTGAAAAAAAAAACTGGGTAAGCATATCTGAGAATGCAGTTTGTTGCTGATAATTGCATTCTGGTTTCTTACTTTCAATTCATTTGGGTTTTATTATTGCTATACCCTTTGATGTTTAATGATGGAAGATATCGTTTTCAGAAAGGTTACACACAGAGCTTTAAAACAAACAGATCGCCCATCCATAACTTGGTTGCTTCTTGGTATGTGTTTGCTGACCCCAGGATAGCTGAAACTGGACTGAAAGGGTCAGAATTGAATAGCAAAGCATTAGAACTCCTCCTGCTGACTTACTGGAAACTATGACTGCCCTTGCCTGGAGCAGCAGAGTCATTTCCAGACCATACTTATTAAGAAGTTAACAATCAGGGATAGAGATTTGTATTTAAAAAAACCCCAGGAAGTTGAAATTTCAGGATTCTGATCCAGGAAAATATATAGTGAAATCAAAAATGTGCAGTATACATGCCTGCTTATTTTCAACACCTGTTTAAATTCTACTTCAGAATTTAATTCTATTTAATCTGGCAAACTTGGACTTAAGATCTTTCCTGTTTACCTCCGGTCTCATTCTCATCTTTATCTTATTTACTATGTAAATTATTTCAACACATAAGCCTCTCATTCTACGCTTCCATCTCCTACTTGGCTACCCTTTCTGACCTCACAATTAGTTGCTAGACATTGAAATGCAGAAGCACGGAGAAAACTGAGATTTCAAAGGATTGTGGGTCACGAGCAACACTTCAACATACGAGCCAAGTTTAAAAGGCATTTTAGGAAGATGATAAAAAATTAATACCCCAAGGACACCTCTGCCAATTAACACTGGAATGAATAATGTGTCAGCTAACACTGAAATGAATTTCAAAATGTACATCAACTATTCAGCTAATAACTCTGTGAGATAAAGTTTCACCAGCAATGGAACCAGAACGCCTGATCTTTTCCCTTTCTTTCCCCCCATCCCACCCACCAATGTCCAATTTCCCCTCTTTTGAACAGTGTTCCTGCATCTTCCATTTTAAGCCATTTAAAATTGTATTCTTTCAAAAACTTTCACTGCTTCTTTTTTCCTCAGCTAATCCAAGTTATTATGCAAAAAGGTACTTTTCAAATCACACCAAGGGCAAACATCAGGCAAGCCCCAGTAGCAAGTCTGACGAAACATGTCACAACTGAATAGTGCAAATAAGAGTGTCTTCCAGATAGCCTTAAAGTTCCAGTTTCTTTTCCCTCCACCACCTTCCCCCCCACCCCCCCACCCCCAGTCCATTGGTTCCTTGCAGCTTCATGAACAGTCCCTTTCTGTCCTGTCTTTTCTCTATTTGCCCCCCAATGTTTTTTCTGAAAGAGCTTGATTTCAAATTTTCCCGTCTGTGACGACTATGCCATTTCTCTTTGCTTCACCCACCTCATCACTTTGCACGATGGGCAGTTAACCTTTTTATTTAAAAAAAAAAACCCTGCATGCTAGTGACGTATCAAAACAGCAATATACCATGCGTGCGCTAAAAGACAGCAATGGCAACGCAACAAGGAACAACATTCCCTCTAAAAGCACATCCCTGAGATCTATGCCTGGGCACCATTTTCAGGCTCGTGTGCTAGGTTTCTTTCCATCACACAATCTAGAGAGAAATGCCAGCTTGTGGGAGTACATGGGGTCTCCTGGAGGGAAAAGGGAAACCATTGCCTTGCCATCAATCTGGGGTGAGAAGAAGCTTCAGGGTGCTTCTCATTCGCCCTTACCCCCATCGAGCCCAGCATGCCCTCCACAGAAACCACAATGCCCAATGGAAGGGACACCAAATAGCAATGGCCTGACACAGTAACTGGTCCTGCTATTCAAAAACTCACTATGAACTATGCACATATCCAGAATGCTACTACAAAAGCATTTCTGGGCATTAATAACAATTCCCAGGTGGTCAGGCGATTCTGAAGCACTTGCCTCAGTATTAACCATTACACACACACACACACACACACACACACACACAATTTGTGCATCATAATAACAAAGGGAATATAAACACAGCAAAATTCTTCGTTAATTAGCATAACAGGAACAGGACAACAAAACAGTGTAAGAATGCTTTGAAGAACCTCAACAATTACCTTCCAAAGCAACATCCCCTTAGACCTGCGACTGATCATAGCTATGCTGAATTCTTTAACTAATGTCTATCATTCAAAAAGGGAAGGAAGGACAGTACACCCAATTAAAACAACCAAACACAGCAAAGCAGCTAACCAATCAAAGCCCACAGAGGTACGCAAGGTATGATTTGCCAGTGGGGTTGGGGGGCAGTAATTGAATTTGCAAGTGGATTGCGTTCAGTAGAATACACCAATGCTCCACTAAAACAGCAGGGGCAGGAGGGGGGACCACCACAAACTGAACAGTCTGTAAAGAAAAACACAGGGAAGTTCCACATAAATACCCGCACTGTGCAATGATCACCCTAACCACACTATGATCGGAGGCACCCCAGGGGCGAGGAAAAACCAGATAGAGGCTGTAGTCTGGAAGATGCTAAGATTCCACACAAAGCAACAGCTTCCAGACATTACAAAAAATCAGCCCAGAACTATATAATTCATCCAGAGCACAACTAATCTAGGTTGATCTTGATATATGCAAGAGACTTTTAGAAAAAAATCAGTGAGTTGTTTTTTTTTTTAAAAAAAAGAGTCTCCAGGAAGTAAATACACAAAATTCATCGCCTTTCCATGAGAGAAACCTAATCCCTTTTGATTGCTTTACATCTGAAGAAATCAGCCGTGACTCACAAAAGCTCATATTGAAATAAATGTTGTTCATCTTTAAAGTGCAAGTGGACTTTTTTTTTTTACAACAGACCAACACTGCTACCCATTTGAAAAACAAAACTCAGCCTTCGTTATAATTCGCATTACCTAACTAAGCACAACCCTTCTCATTCCATTGAAGCCCATGAGCTTAGAAAAGCATAACTCTGCTTAGGATTGTACTGATACTTTCCTGTTGGTAGGCTTCCCCAAACAACTCACAGGTTGCCATGTCCAGATCAAAAAAAATGTTGCATAGGAAGGAAAACATCACCAGGGACGTGGCTGCAGTAATCAGTTAACTATGGGGTGGTCAACATTCATATTTTGACGGACCAAACTTTCCTGCAAATAGCAGTCTAAGATATATTGTCACATACATACTCACTGATGACTTAGGTCATATTACAAAGTTGGTAGCATCAATGGTAAGGGCTTCTCAGTTTCTGAACACACAAAGTTGTGCACATGTACCAAGGCATTACATTCAAAATCTAAAGAGGGATGTTATTTTAAAGTGTGGGCCCTTACAATAAATAAATATATGCCAAAACCTTTCACTCTACTTTGAATTAGAATTTAGTAAGGCCACCGGAGCCAGATAGAACTGCTCTCAATGGCCAAATCCAACCAAATCGAGGGCCTATCAACCACAATGTTTGAACTGGTCTGAGTTTGAGACTATGGTGGAGAACAGCAGTGAGGATGTGTGGCAACAGAATAAAATAATTATTTACTTTACAAAAACTATACCCCGCCTTTTTGCCCTCATAACAGCCTCCAAAGCAGTTAACATACTAAAAACAGACATGATAAAATCACATTTTAAAAACCATTAAAATCAACAAAAACATGTTATTAAAACAATTAAAACCAGAGCTAAAATACACATAACAAAACATACAAACAACAAAACACTGGGCGGGGAGGAGTGATCACTGAAGGAAGGCCAAATGAGGGGGGAAAGTCTTCACTTGCTGGCAGAAGATGGAAACAGAAAGGGACAGATGAGTCTCCCTGGGGAGAGAGTTCCAGAGTTTTAGTGCCACAGTCAAGAAAGCCCTCTCATGGGTTGCCTAAGCTCAGAAAGCTGGGGCCTCAGAAGATGACTGCAGTGGTTGCGTAGGTTCATAGAGTAGGCAGTCCTTCAGGTATGTTGCTTCCAAACCATAGAGGGTTTTAGAGGTCAACACCAGTACCGAAACTGCCTCCAGGCACTGGTTCAAGATTTTTACAGCCTCCCTGGGATCAGCTGGAAGCATGAGACAGTGCTAAGTGTCATCCACATATTGGTGACAATCCAACCCAAATCTCCAGATGATCTCACCCAGTGGTTTCATGTAGATGTTAAAAAGCATAGGAGATCAGAAGGAACCATTGCAGCCCCACAGGCCAAGGGGCTGAGCAGCAGTTGTCCAGCACCTACCCTCCCAGTAGAACCAGAATGACCACTAAATGGCATCTCCTAATCCCAGCCTGGAAAGGTGGTCCAGAAGGATACCATGATTAATGGTATCAAAAGCCACTGAGTTATCCAGGAGAATCAGCAAAGCTGCAGACCCTCGGTCCATCTCCTAGAGCAAGTCATTCATCAGGGCAACTAAGGTTGTTTCAGTCCCATAACCAGGCCCAGAAACAGATGGGAAAGGATCCAAACAATCCACCCTACCCAAGAGAGCTTGAAGTTGCCCAGCCACTACACATTCAGTCACCTTGCTCAAGAATGGAATGTTTGAGTTTGGTTGATAGTTATTGAAATCTCCTGGGTTCAAGGTAGGCTTCTTTAGAAGTGGCTGCACCGCAGCCTGTTTCAAGGCAGGTGACTACCCCCTCTACCAAGGAGGCATTTAATTACCTTTCAGATCTAGTCAATTAGAGCCTCCCCTCAGTGGATTTAAGTAGCCAAAAGAGGTCAAAGGTCATTTAAGCAGCCTCAAACCTCAAAGGATCCTTTCTACATCCTCAGACTGAATAAACTGAAATGTATCCCAAATAGCTGGACAAGTTAGTACCCTGGCACCATCTGATCCAGCCACAGCTAATTAGGAGTCCAAGTTGGAACAGATAAAAGAGATTTTATCTACAAAGATTGAGAGAAATTATGACAGCAGGCCACCTCCTCCCACAGGCAAGATCCCAACAGGCCTCTGACCACCTGGAACAGCTCAGCTGGACTACACTGAGCAGACCCAAGGGTAACAGTAAAGTGTTGCTCCTTTGCCACCATCAATGCCACAGAATATACTTTAAATTGAGCTTTTGCTCATTTGGTTGTTTTATCATGGTTTTAAGTAGCATTGTAACTCACTTTAAATGTCTTGGTACAACATGGGCTAAAAATGCTGCAAATAAATACAGATTTTTTTCTGTATTTCCAAGTAAAACAAATTTTTGAATGTAAAACAAGAAAAATTATCCTTAGAGCACCCCCAAAACACTAGGTTTTAGTACAATGCAGATAAATCTAGGTCAGTTTCCTGATTTTTCTTATTTTATAGTTCAGTCCTATCACCGTTACTCAGAAAGTCCCCCTGAAATCAGTGGGGCTTACTCTCAATAAGGATGTATTGCACGGCAGTCTTAAACTCTTATAACCTAGATAAGTGGAGAACCTAAATATCATGCTGGAGAAGGGGTACATCCTATTTCATTTATTTAGCTGTTAGATTTTTATACTGCCTCTCTCTCAAACAAGACCTGAAGCGGCTTACAACCATTTATTTGAGCCATGTCTGATATTGCAGAATAAAGTCACAAAATATCCACTGTATCCAACGCTGAAACTAGCAAAATGCTTTGTTAATACAGCTAATCCTTCATTTACGCCGTTACTAGACTGAAACCTTCACTAGATCAACTGTCCTCAAGACAGTTATCTGCTTTTAGCTTGTGTTATTTTGTAAAGCACAATGTAGACTATCAAATCATGTAAATATCAACAAGCAACAATATTATCAAAGCTAATAATAATTTACTGCTGCCCTATTTTAAAAGTTTTAGTTCATTCTCATTTGCTCTCTCTCTCTCCCTTCCCACCCCCATTACATCTTATAAAGTATTTGTCATATTCCTCCCCAGTATTCCTTCATATCCCACCCACTACATCCACAAAGACATGCTAAGCTCTTGTATACCCATAAAACGGTTTCTCCCTGCCTTCCTTTTCGTTCATCAGTTTGCACTGATCAGTTAAATTAGGTGGAAAAATTATATCTAACTGAAATGTAATGAAAGACACATACCGTATCTGTACTTTTTAAAGGGAGGTGGAAGTCCTTTTCTTAATAACACATCTAGGAAGGGAGGAAGCAGAAACAACTATTTTTACTTACATTTGACATGACAGAAAGGATCGTGTTTATGTACTAGCAGTGCCTGTCCAAGCACAGTTATACCCTTCTAAGGCCACTGACTTTAAAGAACTCTGATAGTGTAACTCTGCTTAATAACAACAACAACAACAACAACATTCGATTTATATACTGCCCTTCAGGACAACTTAATGCCCACTCAGAATGGTTTACAAAGTATATCATTATCCCCACAACAAAACACCCTGTGAGGTGGGTGGGGCTGAGAGAGCTCCAGAGAGCTGTGACTGGCCCAAGGTCACCCAGCTGGCTTCAAGTGGAGGAGTGGGGAATCAAACCCAGCTCTCCAGATTAGAATCCCGTGCTCTTAACCACTACACCAAACTGGCTCTCAGTTTGGTTGCACAGTCAAATCAGTGGGACCTACTACCAAGTCAATACAAACAGGACTGTGCTACAAGACATATAACAACACACCTAATGCTGTTAGGGTTAAGATTTCACAGTTGTGCACAATGTAACCCAAAATCTGTCATTAGCTATTTCTGTCCTGATGCTTACCTTCAAAAGCATCAGAAACCTTATCTAACCTTATTGGTAGAGCTGAGAATATGCAGTTCTAATAATAACTGAGCAGCAGAATGGAACCTTAAGGATTTGTGTAGTTGTGCCTACCCAACCCACAGTAAGGAGATGATACTATCACAAAGCAAATACCTCAAATTTCGACGACCTCACTGCACTCCCACAGCGTTCCCTGGCAAATATGGCAGCAAAGGAACAGTTTCTTACCATTCTTCACAAATGCAATAAACTCCTTTACAGTCTGATCCAGGTTAACACCAGGATATACAACTGGTTTGAAATTTCGGTGCTCAAAGGAGCGAACCAGACGAACTGTAATGGTCACGCCTTCAGATGACATGTGACTCAACCAGAAGTCACCTAGAAGGCACACAATATCAAGTTATTTATTTTGAAGCACTGTTAAGAAATAAGAGCCAAATCTAAGATACCAGTAAGGTTCTTGAACATACTAAGCACAAAAATGTAAGTTCATGTTCTGAGCAAAGAAAATCCAAATTCTGCAAGCAAAAGATTTAATAAATTCAGTATGCAAATTCAATTTTTAATAAATTCAGTACGCAAATTCAGCTGTTGCAATTTCTTTAGAATTTAGGGCTCTTTGGGAAAGGATTCTCATAAAAAGAAAGAAAACTATAAAGAACAATAAAGGACAGGACTACTGAAAGGAAAATATTGGTGGAATATAGAAATACTGTGGATATTATAGAAGCCTCAGATTTTGATTAGTGCAAGTTCTACCCACCCATCCAAAAACCTATTTTCTGATCTTTCTCCATTACCACACAAAAAGACTTCAGAGAGACTGTGTAATCCTGCGCAGAGTCACTCCCCTCTAACTACAATGGTGCTAGACTGGAGTAACTCTCCACAGGATTACACTGAGATGCAGGGCTAAGGTTTCTTACTGAGCAGCAAATAATTACACAGGTATTCAATTTAAGCATTTTGGTACTAGAGAAATATACCTTCCTCATTTTAATTTTAGTCCATACCAATGCCAAGGGTTGAAAGTGTTTACAGTTTATAACCAGCAAATTCATTTTTAAATCAAAGGCATCCCCCTACACAGAGCGTGATCCTAAAGCCAAAAAACCCCATCTTTCAACAGATTGCCTTCCAGACAACTCTAGACAATACTCCTGTACTTCGATATTTAATTTTAAAATTTCACTGTAAGTATCTTGCACCCTCATATTTCAGTCCCCATTCTGAAATGATTTTGGACTGCTTTTCCTTGCAGACTGGAAATCCTAACATCAATTTGCTATACCTCACAATAAAGGGGGTAGCTTGAGTCAATCACAAGGAGCAAAACAAGGCCACCCACCGTCAAAGCAAGAGTTTCTGCAGATGGGGGGCGGGGGACGACATATCAGCCATGCAGTGCAATAGGATTTAGTGAAATTAAAGAAAAAAATTACAGGTTGGTGGGAACTGAGGATATTTCAGGAGGCATGCCATTTTGAAAACAGCTGCAGGTCAGTTGAAGGGGAACAGGAAGGAAGGGAGGAAGATGAGAAACCGGGCTACTCAAGCCCCTGAGAGTTTACAGAATCCCAGGGGAGGAGATGGGGGCGGTGAGATGCCCAGGTCATTTATTCCCCTTTGCAGTTCCTCAGGGGCTCGCAGCTTGTTCCCTCTAATAACAAACTACATTGCCAAGGGTGCACCAGTATTGCAGGAAAACAAGGCCACCTACAGGTAAGGTAAGGGTTTCAGCATACTCAGGGTGTGAAGAAAATATTACTTTGTAAATTAAAAAAATCAAAGAACCATTCCCAAAGGCAGCAGCCTGAAGAGGACTAAACTAATCCCTTGATCTCCATGAAACACGAAAACACAAAACCATAGGGCAAGCACATTAGACAAAAAAAAGAAGAAAATGAAGGGGGGGGAGTTGATCTTTAACGCCCCAGTTTATTTCATTGTAGCAGCCCAAATAGCCCAAGCTTCTCAGAACTTGGGAGCTAAGCAGGGTTGGCCATGTCCAGTATTTAGATGAGAGACCACCAAGGAAGACTGGAGTTGCTATGTGGAGGAAGGCAATGACAAACCACCTTGTGTTTGTCTCGCACCTGGAATGTGGATGGAGATGCCATGTCTCAGAAGAACGTTCTTCTTATATCATTGTGCAGGATAAAAGTATGCCTCCCCCCCCCCCCAAAATAGCACAAGGAGGGTGAGGTAAAAATACCCCCTTTCTATACTGCAATGAGCAGCTTCCTACTCAACTAACCCCCAAACCAAAACATCAGCACTATATGGCAGTTGTGCTTCTGCAGATGTTTAGGGTCAGGTGAACAGAATGCTACTCAACTAACCTGGTGTTCAGTTCCCTCGGGGTTTTACATGGGGGGCCAATTATTTAACCTCCCACAGCTCACTAGAATATTTTAAATAGGCAATGCAGAATACAGATCTACCTTGAAACCCAACACACACATAGACTGTTTGTAACTACACAAAATTAAGACAGAAGATAACAAACAATGAAAGAAAAATGATGGAAAATCACTTTTTATTGTTATTGTTTTAATCACTTCTATCACAGTTTTTTTGGTGTGTCAAACCATTTACGATATTTTTTATCATTCATCTCGTAGCTCAATAATCATACAAATTACGATTTGTCATACAAATAGCTAACATCGCCACCATTATAAGAGAACTTGGTTGATAAATCTGAACTCATGATGTAATGATCCAAAGTATCAGTGCAAAATTGCTACTTTGCAATGCGGGAGCAGAAGGATACAAAAGACAGTTCAGCCCTCCCATCCTAAGCGGAGTTATACCCAAGTCCACTGAAGTCAACGGGCTTATTAGTCTTGCCAGCCACCAGGCAAGGCCTGGAGATCTTCTGGGATTATGGCTGATCTCCAGACTACAGAGATCAGTTCCCCTGGAGAAAGGGCTGCTTTACAGGATCGCTTCTATGGCATTATGGCCCACTGAGGTCCCTCCCTTCCCCAAATCCTGCCCTCCCTAGGCTCCACCCCACAAATCTCCAGGAATTCCCCAGCTCAAAGCTGGCAATCCTAGAAATTACAAGAGTATAACTGCTTGGGATGAAACCAATATTCATTGCTAAATACCATATAAGCCATGTAGTAGTATAAAAACATTTAAAATGAATATTCTACGTACAGCGGAGGCTGTGTTTAGTTAAAAATGCGTAGCTTTGGGGAAAAGATATATTCATATTTATTTATTTGGAATATTTCTGTGCCTCTTCAGAATCCTGCTCGAGGCAGCTTACATTTAAAAACCACAGTATTAGAAAAAGCCATTTTTAAAAAGTAAACTTCCTCGTCTTGTAGGAATACAAACCGAGGAACTACCTCACCAAAAAAGCACACATTAATAATGGCATACTGCCGAATCTGTCCATGCTAAAATCGATAGCCAAAAGCCCTGCAATGCCTTTTGTTACGATACAACAGGTTTCGTGCCAGTTATTTCAACCAACACGCTGTTTTCTCACGTACTACTACATTCCGTGACTGGGCACTTAACCCTCACCGATCCACAGTCCTGCTCTTATATTTTTGCTCCCATTTGCCTCCCACCACTCCAATCGCCACCAGGTGGCGTTACCTTCCTTCGTCTCCCGACCCTCTCCCCTCTTTCGACTCCAATCCGAATCCTCAGATCCGCCGCGGGCGCTTTCAACCCGCCCACAACGTCATGCGACAGTCTCTTTTCCTAACCTCTTCGGCGGATAGCGCTTTCTCTTCGCCCCGCCCCCCTCGTCAGTGATTGGCTGTTGCCCAAACATTCGGCCATAACCTTGGAGCGTCGTTCAACTATTGGCTGTTGAGTCTTTGTGTTCCTCTCCCTCCCCTCTGCTGACCAGCGCGCGCCTCGCTTTGTTTCTTCTATGGGCATAGAAAAATGTCATGCTGTGGAGCGCGTGAACGTCCGGGGAAACTGCTGGCCGCTCTCTTTAGGAATTCCAGGAGAGTACCCGCGATAGTCTGCTGTGTTGCAGCAAAAATTAAAAATAAAAAGCAAAACAAAATTTTTAAAGCTCATAAAAATTTGTTAAGGTCGGGTTTCCTTTTAATAGCTGTGAAGATGACAGGCGGGATATACCCGAAAGACTAGGGTTCTCCTCCCCCCCGCCAACATACGGTCGAGAATAAAAGGAGACTGTCTTCAAGTCACACGCAAGTTACATTTAAGCACTGTAATTTTTTAAAAAAAACTCTTCTGCATAACCTGAGGGGGGGGGGGACAGTCCTAAAAGACAGGTTGTGGCACGAGCCTTTTCGAGCTAGAAGCCCAGTTTGTCAGACGTATGAGATGTTAAATTCAGGCGTCAAAGTTATATACAACATGCATCTAAGCATTTTAATATATTGATGTGTACCACTATTCTGAAAGCAATTTTCATAATACCCTCCAACAGATATGAAAACCATTTCATCGACAAAACATAGAGCCAAAAAAACCTCCAGTTGTGTCAGGATCAACAAAAGCCGTCTTGAAGAACAGTCACCCGCTTCAAATACAGCATTAGAAATGCAGGTCTCCACCGCAGTTTATTTATTTAGGCTGCTTCCACACAGGTTGGATAATCCACTTTCAATACTCTTTAGTGAACATTTGGAACTGCTTTTCCATGTGTGGAACAAAAAATCCACTTCCAAAGGATTGCTAAAGTGCATTGAAAGTGCATTATTCAAGGTGTGTGGAAATGGCCTTAATGTCATTTATAGTCCGCCTTTCTCACTGAGACTCAAGACGGATTATAAAGTACACTCGCAGTTTCAAGATGCACACCTGCGGCAGAACATTGCAGAGTATTGGACATATGAGCACAATGCTATAATCGTAGCAGGGAGCAATCCTAAACAGACCTACTCAGAATTAAGTCCCATTTTATTCAACGTCCCATTTTAGTCAACGGGGCTTACTCCCAGGAACATGAGCGGAGGATGGCAGCTCCAGTTGTCTCAAATCAATCCTATACAAGTTTACTGTGAAGTCGGTCCCACTTTATTTAAGGCAGCTTACTCCCACGTGCACGTGCATAAATTGCAGCAATTCGTATGCAGAGCGACCCCAGTGGGTTAGAGCGGCGTCACTCTACACGAAGGTTTGTGGTGACGAAATGGTAGCCGGGACTTGTAGTTTAAAAAGACAGAACATAAGATCTGTAAATTCTCCCTCTCCACAGGCAGCGGCAGAGATGCTCCTCAGAGGGTTTGTGAATTAGATGCAATTAACAATCCCTTTGAGGAGTGGGCTCTGTCTTTTCAAATTACCCTCCTGTGAAGGGAGGAAATTGACAAAGCCTTCCGCTTTTAAACTACGACTCCCAGTTATCATTGCGTCTCCCATTCACTTACACGCTAGCGCCTCGGGCTCTTACCGCTCAAATGGTGTCAAACGGAGACGGAAATCAGGAGGCGGGTATTCCACTATCATGTATCCCGTTTTTAAAATCTATTTTTTAACTAATCAAGAGAGAGGGCGAGGGAAGGCGTAAAAAAAAAATCCAGTCTTGAGATAAGGAATTCTGCTTCTCAAGCGAGGCAAGCGTGCTTCTTTTAAAAAACTCGTAGGCGCGCCTCCCGTCTCATCTTCCGATTGGCCAAAGCGCAGCAGTGTGACTAATCATTTTGGGTGCCATCCTGCTGCTCAGGCGAGGTTATAACAGTTTTCTAACGAGGTTTCGGATCTCCAGTTAAAGGTCTTAGACTGTTTTATGTGAGGGCCGAGGGTCTGAAAATGCTGGGCAACTCAGGATTGGGTAGGATAGAACAGGATTAGAAATTCTGTTTCATTATAGTACTTTGAAATAATCTCACCTCCTTCCCACACACATTCCCAACCGCAGCGTAAATTTCTGACAGTCAGCAAAATCCACACATTTCTGGGTGTTGCGCTGACGTTGTACTATAGCAATTCTTCACAACTGGGTTTTGTGCATGGGCAAACCAATACAGTCAGGTATGATTGACACAAGGATAACACAATGGCAAACATATTTATTTATTTATTATTAAATTTATAGTTGCTCTCCCGTAAACAGGCTTAGAGCAGACCACATAAATTTAAAAGACAAAATAAAACAGATCAAACCAGTAGCACAACAAAGACAACACAAGGATAGCAAGACATCTTTCAAGAAAGTGTGGTGCAGCGGTCCTTAAAGAAAGTTTGGGTCGTATTCCCAACTTTTTTGTTTTTTACAAGAATCAGTGTGACCTAAGAAAGCACCAGCGCAGATTTAGAGATTTATGCAGATTTACTCCAATCCAAACCCACTGGCTTCGCTAGGTTTAGACTGGCGTAATTCTGCAGAGCCTGTAAGTGTTCAGAATCTCCTAAGTGGCAGCGCATAGACAAGCACTGTTCAAAATTAAGACAGAGCCAGAGTTTTTTTCAGGGAGAACGCAATGGAACGGAGTTCCGGCGCCTCTTCAAAATACTCGGCAATGGTGCTTGAAAATAATATTATTTCAAAGAATCCCATGTGTTTCTTTCTCATTTCCTCTTGAGAGTTCCGCCACCTCTTTTCCCAGAAAAAAACCCCTAGACATAACTAACCCATTTTCGGTATGGCGTGTCTTAGGGATTTTTTTTTTCTTTTCCAGTCCCGTAATCCTAATAGTATAGTATTTCATCGTTTTGTTTGTTTACATTATTTATACTCCTCTCTCAGAGACTCAAGGCAGATTACATAGATTTATATAATGTTTGACTTGTTTTCTATATTTTATAATCCACCGGCTGTACAAGAACCAAGGTCTTTGCAAAAAATATCCAATCAGCCAGTTGTGTTAGACGGAGCGGTCCGTGAACAGGAAAGCGAGGTACCTTTTGCCTATTCTCGTGTTAAAGGGCAGTTCCTTCCCATGTGCCCCGCATATGGAGGCACCTGATTCCTGCGGTCGGGAACCGGAAGTAAATCCTGTGTAGGCCGCCCCGCGCCCTTTCCTTTTCTTTGGCGACCGCTCCTGCCCCTCCCTCCACCCGCTCTCCTCTTCTCGAGGAGGGGCTGCGGAATCGGGATTGGGCGGACGGCAGTAAGTCTCCGCCTCCCGTGTGTGATTGGTCGGCTTGAGCTGGGCTGATGCGCGAAATGGTGGGGGAGGTGGAGTGTAAAAGTGCTCCAGTGAAGGGAGTCGGGGCGTCTCAGGGCTGGTGCAAAGTCGAGCGCGTGCTGCTTTAATCATGACCCAGGTCAGTGGTTTAAACCCTGGAAGGGAAGGCGACGCGTACTTTTCTTTAGTAAATGGGAGTTCTTCTCCCCATAATATTGACTCGGGTGGTGCTCGCTTATTGTGGGGCTTATTTGGGGCTTTTTGCGCTCTTACACTCCAGGAGGTTATTTGCGCTGGGTTGTGCTTCTCTCATTCCCCTCCCCCTTTCCTTTTATGCAATTTGTCATTTTTTCCATCGTTTGCTGTGAGAGGGAAAAGAGGGTTTATTTCCCTTTCCTGTCTCTGCGGTGCTGGGGGAATAAAAACTGTAGTCCTCCTTTCCTTTTCGTAGCATTTTCTTAAGTTGTAAGCCCTGCAGAAGCTTTCTGTCGAGGAACTGAATGGGAGAGCCAATGGGAAGCTGGTAAAAATAGGTCACTGAATCTGTAGTGACTGCTTGGTTGCTGTGAACTCCAAATAGGAAGTATTTTTCTTTCAGCTACCGGTTTTCTCAACTAACCTAGACTCTACTAAACTACATTCCTTCAATGAGAGCTGAAACTTACTTAGGAAGGGCAGACTTTCAAGTAAGAACTTATAGACAGATAGTCTTAAGGGTTATAGTATGTGAGGAAACTCTGGCTTGAGTATCACACTTCTTTAGTGTTCTGTGGCTGATTAACATGAATGGAAAAATAATTATTCTTGAAACACTTTTGTTTTTTAAGTGCAAACCCAGCAATGCTTAAACATGCCTCGGAACATGTTAAAACTGGCTTGGCTTCTGAAGGAAGGGGTGTCTGGGAACGCCTTAGGTCCCTTTGCACATTAATGCGTTTTGTAAGAAAGTAACTACCAATGCTGGGAACTGTAGAGAAGAAGGGGTTCCCTGTGTAAGTAACTTTTCTGTTGCAACTAAGTAATGTGTAAAGAAGTTGTGCAACATATGAAGCAGCCCCCAGAGCAATGCAGAATTTCTTGCCAAGTGTTAATAAGATGACTGATTCTGCAATACTTTCCCACCCGTAAGTTGACTTATCAAGCTTCTAATCTCTGCTATCTGTCCAATTGTGGTCTTGAATTCCTGTACCTTTAACTCTAGAGTGGCCAGTTTAATTAAGATAGTAGATGAACTGAGCTCTGGCAGGGTTTTAAGGCTATGATGTCATTGGAGGAGGGTCTTTCAGACTTCTGTCAGCTGGTGATGGTGGCAAATGGAATAATGGATGGTGGCAAATGGAATAAGAATTGTTTTAATGTATTCACTGATGCAGGCAGAATTTGATAAAGCTGCTGAAGAGGTAAAAAAGCTGAAGGCCCAGCCAACTGACCAAGAAATGCTGGATATTTATAGCCACTTCAAACAGGCTACTGTTGGTGATGTAAATACAGGTATGAGCTGGACCTTTGTCATTAGTACTATTTAGCTTAAATACGAGGTGCTAGATTAAACTTCTGCTTGGCAAAGGGCATAACTTCTCTAATGGATGTGAATTAGCTCCATGTAAATGTCATAAGCAGGCCTTTAACATGTGTGCGTTAAACAGCCTACATTATGCATCCTCTTTGCTGGCTGGATATACATGGTCATAACTGGCCTACTAAATGAACAAGTGGATCTGTTAATGCCAGGTCTCTGGATTCCGTAGCAGCTTTCTGAGATGCAGTGCTTTGCCTGCTTCAGGGACTTAGAATTAGCCATGAGCAGCTTGAAGAAGTAACTGCTGAAACTGCAGCCAGATACCAATTAATCCTCATGAAACAGGCTTTCTATTGCTGCTTTAGTGTTGCCTTAAGAAATACGCCACATTACTGCAGGCTAGTCAGTGTTGTCCAGTTCTTGGAGAGATTTTAATACAGCAATTTGCATTGCCTGACTATTCTAGTTCCTAGAGTAATCCATTTTGAGAAAGTTAGAGCAACAAGCAGGAACACTTCTGACTGTAAAAGGCTGAACAGTTTGCCCACAGCTAGACATCTAAAATCCTAATAATAACCTTGCATGTATATACCACTCTTCTGTATAGATTAGTGCCACACTCAGAGAGGTTTATGAGTCTATGTCATTATTATCCCCACAACATTATCCCCTATGAGGTAGGATGGGGCTGAGAGAGCTCTGAGAGAGTTGTGACTGACCCAAGGTCACCCAGCTGGCTTCAAGCAGAGAAGTGGGGAACCAAACCCAGTTCTCCAGATTAGAGTCCTGCCACTCTTAACCACTACACCAAACTGGCTCTCAGTTATGTCTCTGCTATGAAACTGCCACAGGGTCGGGACTCTGCAGGTCAAAGCCAATTTGTGCAACTGTAGCGTATAAAAGAACTGGATGAAGCTGAGCTATTATCTTTTGCAGAGATGTCTTCTATAGACTTGAGAACTTGTCTTTAGAAGCTAGTTCTGTGGTGCACTCGTTAAGTAGGACTAGATGGGAATGCTTCTGTGGATGTGTTGCAATTTTAGAAGAAAATATCCACCCACATACATTCAAACCAGGCCAAAAGTAAGTTCTGTGTTGAGTTGCTAAGATTTTGGGTAACAGCCCAGTGCATGCTCAATACTTGTTCACCTTCATTCAGGCTAGCCAAATTTTTCCCCTCAAGAGGAAGGTGATCCCTCTATTAGAAGACAGAAGGGGGGGGGCGTTACAGGCCCTAAAAATATCTCAAACAAAGCATCTTTTCATAACTTACTTAAAACATTTACATGCTGCCTTTCCACCCAAAACAGAGTCCCCAAGTGGTGAACAACAAATACTAAAACATTAACTTGCAGTGGTCTGCCTGCATCTGTAGCACAGACTTTTCAAACCACCCAACTATTTCATGTTGAAGACGGCTGTTTCTTGAATGTGCTGTCATTGGAATAGACTAGCTCTATTCAACACTCGCCCATTGTCATGAGTAAGACGTAACTGGTAGTAGGCATAATGCTGAGCTTTCGTTGCCTTTCTCTGGTGACAAAATGGGCAGATAACAGTATCTGATGTAGCAGTCGCAGGGTTTAATTGTACAGCAAAGTGATAATTTATTAAAGAGCATGCCTCCTGCAGGAGCTGAAAACCAATTGCAAATGCCAGCAAGGCAACCCGCCCCGCCCCACCCTTTGTCAAACAGGTAAATATTGCCTTTGTTGTTGGTTTTTTAGAATAGCACTGCTCCAGAAAGATTACTTACAGTAATATCAAGAACTAATTAAAATGAGGTTGGATTGCAGGGTCTATGAAAAGACCTTAGATGTTTCATAAGTAAATGAAGCTCTTAACAGGATGCAGCATGTCCATACTTTGCTGCAGGTTCAGAAATAAATTGTTGATGTAAAGAGGGTGGCAAACTCTTACTAGTTTAGTGCTGCAACAGAAAGCAGCATGAGGTTCATCATGAGAATGTGTAGTTGTGTTCAAAAATTCAGGGCTCAAATTTCTCCCCTTCATCTAGAAAGGTGCCACTAGCATTCTGATCTACTAACCTCCTTAAGCCAGAGCCACTATCCAATAAATTTTGTTACTGTTTTTTAACGGTGCTGCACTTGCCTAAAGTTTAGATTGGGCAAGTTGCAACACAAGTTGGTTGCTAAACTTGTAGAAAAGCAGAAGAGCAAGTATAATTCCCTGATAGCAGGGTGAGAAGATTGACATGAATGATGGCCTGGGATTTCTTGGCAACAAAGCCCCTACTGTTTGGGAACATAATGGGATGGAGGAGGGAGGATCTGGAAGTCTTGGGTAGTTACTGTTGGCATTTGTGCTGGAGGGCAGGGAGCAGTAGTATAACTTTTCCCTGCTGGGATGTAGCTGCCAAGTAGAACTAAAGGTCATCCATTGCTTTTTGAGCCTTCTTGCTTGATGGTAAAGTTACCAGCCTGGCTGTGAAAAATGAATGGTGCTGCATATACATTATTTTGAAATGCGACTCATGGTTCTTTAGCTTCGTCAAAGGAATTAGGTGTGGGAAATAGATCAGAGTTGGGTGGGCTTCTCATTTAGTTGAGATTTGACAAAGTAACAGTGTTTTCAGTATATTTTTGGCTCTCACGTCAGACCAGGTATAGAAGTCCTGCAGTATGATTAAACAAGGGGAGGGAATCCATACTGGCAAGATGGCTTACACGGCACCGCAACTTTAGCCAGATGATAAGTCTTTGGCTCAGAACTTACATTACTGAAGCCACATGAGGATATGGCCTATTTTCTAGGGTTGTTGTAAAGATTGGTGAGCATTGTTTAAACAAAATTTATAAATCAAGGGTTTTAGTTGTAAACGGCATCAACCAGGTCTCTGGAGAGGCAGCAAATACATTTTCTAAATAAATATTAACGGGGAATAGTGATGTTGATGTGAACGCTAATTAAATGAATCTGTCAACAATGGAGAATGCCTGGGAGCACATCCTACATGTTATAAAGCAATACCTCAGATACTGTCATGACCATACAGAATACAAATGAATCTGCATTTGGGTTACTTTTAAACCTCTGTTCAAAACATGTTTCATGTAAAAGCAGTTTCAAAGTTTAGTGGATTTCCAGTAAGTGTTGATCAGCCAGTCATCTTGCCATCTCTATGCTGCAAATAATTGCTAGAACAATCATTTTTCAGCATGCAGTAAAATCTTGTCTATTTCTAATGTTATCACCCACTTAATTTTGATCACAGAAGATAGCGTTTTGCATGCTTGCTAGAAACTTTAATCATCCTGTAAGCCTCTTAGCAAGTAAAATTAGAAACCTCTGTCTTGAGGTTAAAATGAAATATGAAGGCCAGTCCTGTTTAATGTAGACAACAAAACTTGAACATGTGGCAAGGGGATTTCAGGCTAGATTCATAATCCTGCAAGATAAACAAATTGCCATGCACTAATTTAGGGAATGCATGACATTCAAATGGGCAGTTCATTAAATCAACTGGCCTATTACTGGTCAAAATCATTACTTGTATCTTAATTGGTCAGTGATGCCAGTCAATTGTAGTTTTACTTTGGTAATGTGGCTTTAGCTTGAGCAGTTAAGTTGCAGCCAGAGAAGAACTACTTAGGCCCACGACCAGAGTTCTTGCTTGCTGTGTTAAAATGGTATCTCTTTCAGAGCGTCCTGGAATGCTTGACTTCAAAGGCAAAGCCAAGTGGGATGCCTGGAATGCCTTGAAAGGTAAGACTCAAATGAAATAGTCTGACCACACAGGCACGCAGTAGTGCCTACGGTCTTGGAAGAACAGCCTTTAGCCACAAGCTGAGATTGCTCAGGTATCAAGGCAAACTGTGTGTTGATATTGAACATAAGGGAACTATGAACTCAAAGGTAAGCCTTTCCTATCTGTGCCCTGTGTGTAAGGGCTAAAAGCTAAATAGTGCCCTTGAGGAAACTGACCTTTTGACTTCCTTTCATGTACACAAGGGAAGGGGAGAGAGGGCAGGTGTTGAGGTTGGGCCGAAGTAGATGTAGAAGCACGTGTGTTTAGAACATTCAAGCAGAAGCTGCCAAAAGGAGGGAAAAAATCTTATTGTAGACTATTTTGCTGCTTCCTGATATTTCTACAAAGCAAAATATGGTATAGTAGCAATATATGACAGATGGTGGGTTAGAATCTTCAATTCTCACAATTTTATAAGATGGTATATAAAAATCAGATAATTGAATATTACATTCCCAGAGATTAATTGGCTACTTTCCCTAACAGGAAGTAAAGTCATATGAACGGTCATGCAACAGTGTGACAAATGCAACATGTAAAACAGTCCCACAAAATGCACCTTTCATTTGTAGCATCCTGACATACTTAGTATTTCTCAACTCTGTTATGCTTGGAACATACTCTACCTATTTGGCAATAGTATATAAATAACTCCATAAGGGGTGGCACTTAGGGGTGAATTTACTATTGATGTCAGCATCTTAATATCAATAAGCTGTCTTGGGTTTAGGCAACAAACTGGCGCAAGTGAGCTCTTGCTTAAACAACATTTCTCAACTCTGCTGTTGCCCCAAGACTAGAGGCCCCAAGCTGTGGAGGGAGTGGGAGGGGATGTTGATGCTGGCATGAATCAAATGCTGCTTCCATGTTGTATTTTCACCTGGCTAATCTCGTTTCAGGAATGTCCCAAGAAGAAGCAAGGAAAATATATATAGCAAAAGTGGAAGAACTGAAGGGCAAATATGGAATGCAGTGAACTCTTACCTGCAGCCTTAAATGAAAACATGCCTTGCTAATACTGTGGATAACTAAATGTTGTACTTACCCACTACTGCAGTGCCAAGAAGTGATGCCACTTCAGAATTTATAGTTGTGTAAATGGTCTACTCTATGAACTTCTAATGGTTAATAGAATAAAACTGTAAAGTTCATTAAAAAAAGAATAAAACTGCCAAGTTCATAAAAAAAGACATATTTTTGCTTTGCATGTAGCCTTTAGAAGGGTCTGTTACCAGGAATGGTCTAAATGATACCTGTTTAATATTGAACCCTACTTGTACACTTGACTGTAGTTATTTGACCCTTCCCCAAGGATCATACACATGAAGGGACTAGTTACTTGTACCTAGAATCTCAACAAAGCATAAAAGACAAATCAGCGGGACCATTTCCTCTTGGCTTAAGACATAGGGCCTGAAAAACAGACCATGATTGATGTTAACCAATGGTTTCAATGGAAGAAATCTCTGTGGGGTCTAGGTTGGATCCAAACTAAAAATTTTCCATCAGTGGAATGTGACTTTCCCTCCCGCTGATGTCTGCAAAATGCTGTTCCTGAGGAACTAGGGGCCTTGAATGACATGAGGGAGGTCTGCAGTGGGAAGAGAAAATTGGTGGAAATTGCTAACTTAGTCTGGGTCCAACCTAGAGCCTTGGTATCTGGTGCTTTCAAAAATACTAAAAGCTAAATTCCAGAAAGCGTAACTACAGATAGATACAAATACTGATTACAACATAAATAATTTCACTTTTGAGTTATCTAAAACCTGTAATGTCTACTATCCAGACCTGAAGACGTAATACTTTCCCCATGAGTCCTAAAATGTCATCTCCAATTACCACAATTTGACTCCCTGTGGCGCAGAGTGGTAAGCTGCAGTACTGCAGTCCAAGCTCTGCTCACGACCTGAGTTTGATCCCGGCGGAAGCTGGGTTCAGGTAGCCGGCTCAAGGTTGACTCAGCCTTCCATCCTTCTGAGGTCGGTAAAATGAGTACCCAGTTTCCTGGGGGTAAAGTGTAAATGACTGGGGAAGGCAATAGCATACCACCCCGTAAAAAGTCTGCCAAGAAAATGTCGTGATGTGACGTCCCCCCATGGGTCAGTAATGACTTGGTGCTTGCAGGGTATGCACCTTTACCTTTTTTAGCAGATACTCTTCCCACAGGCTGTGCTCTGGATATGGATATGCAGCCCCAAGTTTCTACAGTGAAAACAGGATTATTTTCTCTGCAATCTTCCCATCTTCTTGAAGCAGTCCTTTGAAGTCTATTACTCAGTGCCCCAACCACCATACTGACTGATTTTCTGCTCCTGATATATTTTAAAGAAATGCTTATTTGCCTTAGTTTTTGGCTAAGTAGGAATTGAGAACTTCTACCTTCTCTTTATCACCTGTTAAAATTTCACTTTCCTATCTCCACAGTGGGCCTATCACTTTCTTATTCTTTTTCTTGCTCCGAACATAACCAAAGAATCCTTTTTTGTTCTGTTTAGCAGCTCTCACTAGCCTAAGCTCATATTGAGCTTTAGCTTTTCTAACACTCTCCCTACATGTACTAGCAATTTGTTTATATTCATCCTTGGGTATACAGCCCTCTTGTTTCTTAAATGTGTCTTTTTTAATTTTCAGGTCTTTAGAAATTTGGTTTTAGTTTCATGCCTAAAATTTGGGCCTAGTGTACAAAAATGTAGTAGAACAGTCTGTACCACTTGAGAATATGGGCAAGGAGTTGCATTTTAACGTTCCTATAAGAACTTCCTGTAGATAAAAACAAGCATACCAACAAAAGTTTCTAGCTTAGCTTTTCTGTGTGTTGTGCTAGTGTTCTCCTTACTGGGACTTGTTAATGTAGGGCAACTGTAAACTGCAGTCCCTCTACTTCCCCATTTGATGCTGACTTGGCTTCCAGACAGCCTAGATGATTTCTTACATCCTCCCCAGTGACGTGAGAAGCTGTTCTAGTATGCATTAAGGGTATGTGTTCTGTCACAAACCCCTGTGGAAAAAAAGAATGCTGCATTGATCCATGGCAAATGCACAATCCATGTAATGCCCTCTCCTAAGCCCAGCTGAGTTAACACCACACAGCATGATAGCTGTTCAGTCCTCTAGAACCTTTAATCAACCCGATATTTTAAACAAAAGCCTGTGGTAATACCTTTAAATACTGCGCAAGTTGAGGGTTGCAAATAGGAACAGGTAGTGTGTTGAGGCAAGGCGGTTAGAACTACTCTGAAGATACAGAAATAGTATCCTGCTGGTTCTAGAATGTATTTGTATGGAAAAGGAATCTTTGGAATGCATGTCTTCATGATATAAATGAGGGGATGGAGAAGAGAAGAAAAGCTCTTTCAGGCCACAACTTAAAGGCCCCTTATTTGCATGCTGATATGAAGCTCTGCTGCTGACTTCAATGGGCTGAGGATGAAGTTAGTATTTGGTTGCACCCTAAGCTTTCTGGGAAGAAAAAGCAAGAAAATGGAAGCCATTCCATTAAAATACAAACATTCATTACTGATCAAATGAGTCTTTAATGCCAAATGGGAAACAGGTTCATTTTTTATAAAGCTCAGAACAGAGGAATACTTGAATGCTATGAATACTTCTAATTAACATCAATTGCTGCACTAAATAAAAACAAATTGGACCATCCTTAGGAGTCTAACCAGTTTGTTTTTGCTCTAGTTGAGGAATCCCTCTCTGTTGGATCCATTTAGATATTCCTAGAGTAGAAGTAGAACACAGACCCCTGTGTTGGTCCATAACAGAATACAAAACCAAAATCCATGTAATAGTTTTTATTTTAGATCAACCAAAATGATACGGGCGCACAGGATACAGTAAACCTTTTGTCCTGCAAAAGCTGCATTGGTCACCAGAGGGCACCAAGTAGCTTGTAAATGAGAAATAACTTTAGGAAAAGTGGAGGACCAGCTGCTTCTGCAGGACACTCCAGCTTAGGGTACTTCACAAAGGGCAGCCAAATTAGAAGTCTAGACTCACAGTAGCCTGTATAGTCGCACCTTGGGAAATGGTAAGTCCAATATATGTTACTTTTTAAATCTGGTGAAGTGGGAAACTACTTTGAAATTGGCATAATTACTTGTTTATCCAGCTAAACACACACTATTTCTGTCAATGAGCAGAAGAGCTGCCTTCAGGATCAAGAGCTAAGGATTGAGGCCAGCAGTTCTAACCCTGCACAAGGATAAGAAGCCACAAACTCTCATTTTAATGCGAAAGAATCTCTATAGGAGAGTTAAGATGCCTGAATCTCATTCCAAAATTGCTACCAGCTTGTCTTGCAGTATATTATTATAAACTTGTGACCATTATATCCTTTATAGTGGAAGCTCAAGGTTGGTTAATGTGGGTTAAGTACTCTGTTCATCATGCATACAGGGTGATGAATGCCAGTGTTGTATATGTGACAATGTACCTCTTTTAATTGGGTTTTCTGAACAAAATTTCTGTGCTACTAAAGACCTTTGGATAAATAGGGTGAGATGTGTGGCTTCATCACTTAATATATTTAATGCAGCTAAGCCTATTAACTTGCCTTTTGTGAAAATTCAGATGGTTACTATTCCAGGTCATCATGTACAGCACATTAACTTTTGCTACAGTTGCAAAAATAATTTTACTATGCCCAGCTGATGCTCTTTCACATCTTTCGTCATCTCTCTTCTTCAAAGAGACACATAAGAAGCTGCCTTGAGTCTGAGGAGACAGGTGGGATAAAATGTTGTAAATAAATGGATAAAATAGAGTAGCAGTGCCAAGTTACCCTGACACAAAGTCAGATATGGTTTTTCCCTAGTTCATTTTTACCTCCTAGAATTTGTGGGGGAGGTCTGTAACCCTTTTCCCTCTGGTAGATTTTTCTGCTGTGAAAATCACAGCCCCCTCAGATGCTTTCCAGGAGGAAGGGGTGTGTTATTTATTTGTATTTCTTGTAGCTCACCGTTCTCTGAAAAGGACTAAAGGTGAGTCCTATCTAAAGACTCAAGGTGAGTCCTATCTACAGAGGAAAAACAGTAGGGCAGGTGACTTTCAACAGCAGAAAAAACTTGCAGGATAAAAGGTTAAGAAATTCCCCTTTCTCTCCCTCCTCTCTCTGTTTTGTTTTTAAAATGCCTCAGCCCTTACTGCTGCTGCCTCTACCTTGGCGCACCTATGGTACCTTCCCGCCTTGCCTTCCTAGGCACCTTTCAACATAAGCCATAAATGCCCAACCAGGCTTCCCAAATGCTTACAGTTCCTTACTGAGCAGAGGTAGCTTGCACGCTATGTTTAAAGATGCATGACGGGGAATGATCATAAGGAGCATTAATTCTTCGGGATAGTGAGAGGTGGTGAGAAGCAGGCAGCTGTAGTGGCTTCTGGTGAGCTTTACAGCTAGCTGATGCTCTACATGTGACTGTATCTGGTGACTCACCATGGAAAGAAAAATGGTCAGATTCTTCCTGAATCTGTGTGGATCCTAAATGCATCCACAAAGGTCCCCCCTCCCCCCAAAGTGGCAAAAAGTGATTTATAAGCTGTAAACTGAAAGCTAGCTATCCATAGCCACCAATGTCTAGCTGCAACACCATTCTCTACGCGTGTGTTCTTCTCATGTTTGCAGAAAAGCTATATTGTTGGTACATTTTATTTTATCGCATTTATATTCCGCCCTCCCCGCAAGCAGGCTCAGGGCAGATAACAACATTAAAACATTTAAAACATTTCATATAAAACATTTAAAAACATTGTACAAAGATATTAAAATAGCAGCACTCTTTTCTTGATGGCAGCAATACCGTTGTTTACAAAAAGTGCAACAGTGCAGTTGAACATAGCAGCAGCTTAAGAACAGTGGTGGGCAGCTCTCATATGTTATTTATATCATAGAAAATAATACATAAGGCTGTCCATTGTCCAGAGATTCCAGGATTCCAGTAAATAGCATCCAGTTTTTTACAGATCCATTGTTTTGGTTGTTCTTTCTGTCCGTCTTGGTAAGTCAGCTTTGTTAGTAATGCTATATTCCAGATTCATGTATACCATTCCATCATCAATAGACTTCCATTTTGCAGCAATACACATCCTTTTACTAAGAATGTAGCCAATTCTATATTGTTTGTTCAAACACAATGTTTAAAATATCTTACGATATTTCATACCCTATGGTATTTATTTCTTAAGATTGCCTACAGTATTTCTTTAACTATAAACAGAATCTCTTCCCAAAAATGGATTATTATTGGACAGTTCCAGTATACATACATTATATCTGCTTTTGTGGTTTAATTTTGCTGTAGCTAAACCATAAATATTTTTTATTTCAGAGGTGTTAAATATGCATTAATCTCATTCTTAATGCTGTAGAATAGGATCTCCTATAACTTTTTTGCATCTGCTTTTATGTCCCTGCCCTTTGTTTTGAAGAGTCTAAATAATCCTCCTATTCATTCTGATCCTTTACAGATATTCCTTTCTAATAACAAATTCAGTCTCATTCCTGCTTAGTATGTATTTTGTATCCCTTGAGAAATAGCCCTAAGTTGGAAATACTGAAATAGTGGCAGGCAACATCCATCTATTTTTCCTCCTATTTCGTCATATGAGAAGATTAGAAAGGCTGTATTGTTAATGTGGGGTTAAAGTCTGCTAACCAATTAGAGCTCTTGATTGAGTGAATACCAGCTTTACCATGTGGTTTCTTGGCTGCTCATATAGTATAACTGTTTTCCTACCCTGCATTTTCATGCATTGTGTTTTTGGTCATTACTGGTGAAGCTTCCTTACTATTTCCTACGTGGCTGGAGGATTGTCTATAAGAGTAATCAATTTCTGGTGACATTGAATGGGGATCATATTCCCTCCCTCACCAGAGAAGCTATAAGCTTGCACTGAAAGAGTTGTTTTGCTCGTTACTTTTTAAAGCAACTGCCTTTCTCTGTTTTTTCCTCATTGTTTTCAGCTTTCACAGTACCAAATATTTAATGGTTCTCTTTTTCTCTTGGGCATATTAATAGTTTCTTTTATTTTTTTAAAAAACATGGTACAATGAGGGATTGGGAAGGCTGAACATGCATGTATGTCACAAATCTTGTTTTCAGTCTGTATAGTTAATAGGGGGGGGGCTTACAATTTTTTTTTTTAAGATTGCAAGGCTGGTGTATAAGTACATATAAGCACATTAATTGTGGTGAGGATCTGAAAGTCTTCTTGCACCGCTACAAGATGCTTCCCTTCATGTAACACAATCCCAATTTACACCAACTCCCCCATCTATAACACTATCTGAGAGAACCAGTATGGTATAATATTTAAAATGATAATCTTGGACTAAGGAGATTCGGATTAAAATTCCCACACAGGCATGGCATTCACCGGCAGTGCCATCCTCAGCAAAGTTCTACCCTTCTAAGTCCACTGATTTCTATGGATTCCAAAGCGTGTAGCTCTGCTTAGGTTCTCATCCACAGTCTTCCCTTCTTCTACAGCACTGTTGTGAAGCAAAAATGTTCACCTCATCCATGTATTCTACCCTGATCTTCTGTGAGGAATATAAATGTGAGGAATTAACGACGTTGCCAAATGAGTCCCCATTGTTCCCCTAAAGCAGCTTCCAGGGGGGTGGCGGTTATGGGTCTTCGACAGGGGAAATTAGGTGGGAAAGTTCTGTTCCCCAGTTCTTAGGATCCAGTGCAGTTTTACTGAAAGGAACAAAAAAGGGCAAAATCTATTTCTCTCTGTGTGTTCATCAGTAGTATAGCTAATTCCTGTAATGCACAGTGTTTGTTTTAACACCCCTTCCTCACAGGCATTGTGTTCATTAGAAAATATTTTTTAAGGCCAGAAATCATGTTTTTAATTAAAAGGACTTTTCCTTACATATCTACAAAAGAACAAGAAAATGTCTTACTGAAAATATATTTGGAAACCAATACAAACAACACAAATATCAATATGAGCTAACTTTTAACACAGAAAACAAAATAAATACTTTCATAAATAAAGAACCAGGAAAGGGCAACAAAATATTGTGGCAACAGTGCATGGAGGGATAGGTGGAACTAATAGTTTCACTCCATAGAAACAACAGTAACCAGGGGTGGAGCAAAACAGCGCTGGGCTTGTACGAACTTAATCACAGTTATCTGCCGTGCAGCACTTCAACACACATGTTAAAAAAGAAAACTTTTCCATGTGGTAAACTGATTATCTAAATTCACCCAGTGTGTAAGTTCCACGTGGTTTATCCCACCAGAAAATAGACTAGTATTGGGAAATAGTTTTTTTAAGGGTACTAATACTCTAGTGGGAGGATTTGTTATGCATCCCCCCCACACCATTATTGGGGGACACTTACTGTCTTTCAGAGCAGCCGATATATTATGAGATAGCTGTGAGTTCCATGTGAGTTGACAGCACAAAATTCCAACGTTTGTCCACAGCTGAAATAATGTCATGCATTGCCCTCAAAGCACTTTCAAGGGATTGTAGTTGAGATGAATAAACATTTCCATTTCCTCTCTCTTTTTTGGACTGGGAGTTATATTATTTCACAATGCACTCACTTTGTTTTGTACAGAACCACTTCCACTGGATTCACTGGACTTCCTAGTGGTTTTTTCTCTCTTCATTATTCTTTTTCTCAACAGGGGCTAACCTGTCTTATTTCTACAAACTGAGACAAAATCAGGAGGCTTGTCTTCTGCCTTGTTCTTCAATCTATTCTTTCTACAGCCTTGAGCAAGTCCAGTATTCTCTGTCCGTTCCCCCTAAATAAAAGAGCGAGTCCTTAAGTCCTCTTTATCTTATCTGTTCATGCTGTGATAAGCACATTCAACTTTCTACAGAATCTCAGGGCTGCAAATCTTACTTCAGACATGAACTTCTTTCCCAATACAGCTACTTTCATAACTGGAGATCCTAGGACAGTGTACGTGACAAGCATGTGATTTTATCACTCACCTATGACTTAGTATGAATGATACCATACGATAACAGCCTCTGACTACATGAAGTATCAGAGTATCCCTCGCAGAGCTGTGACTGACACCCTTAAGCCTAAATTGCTGTGACTGCAGGACAAAGTCTGGACTTTGAAAGCAACAATACTGCACAGCCTGATAAGAGAGAATGTTTTTCCTTAAGATTTGCACGCTATCACATCTTCTATTTGTTTGAAGCAGTAGCTAATTAATCAAATGATGAGTGTATGCAAAAGTTGACTTTTATCATCCCAGCAGGGCTTTTCTTGTGATGCAAATATAAGATCAAAAGTATATAAAGAGCTAAAAACATTGTCTGAGTCCTTTGCTATTCCCTGAGCTGTATAAAACTGCAGATTGCATCCTCTGAAATGTACTCTTAAGTGTATATTAGAGGTTCATCTTGATCATTTCTAGTTATCAGAATCTGTTGATTTCTAGTTATCAGGATCCATCTTCTTTCAGACAGAGAGAAATCTGACAATTTCTAATTTGTTGCAGAGTGTAGAAGGAGCCTTAAAAGTTTTTTTTAAATAGTCACAACACTGCCACCATATTAAATCCAACCAAATTGAGTTAGATTCCTCTGAATTTTGCTTAAATCAGAGTTATGTGGAGATGGAAGGGTCACCAAGATGAAATGTGGAAATATATCCACAAGATTATCTGAACAAACTCATATCTCATTAAGCTGGTAATACGAGAAAATTCAGACCATGCCAACACTCAGAAGACACAAAAGATAGATCTTTATGATGCTGTAAAAGCTGTTAAGGTTTCAGAATGCCTAAAGTGAAGAGATATGCAATCCTGAATGAAGATGACAGCACAAACAAATTACTAGAAGGTAATGCAAAGAGATTTTTAAGTAAAGATTTCAAGGATCAGGCACGTGGAAATGAAAATAGATATGGAAACACCTCTAGTGTTCTGAAAATGTTAATGTTTTGTAAAAAGAATGTTTTAAAAAAAGAAAAATTGCTACCAGAAAACTTGGTATGCATATTAGCATTAAACTATGTAGTCTTTCATTTTGTTCTAAGCTTACATGTGAAAATAACACACACACACAGAAGCACAAAATGCTAGTCTATAAAATGTTATTAAATGTTAAGGTGTGCATTAGAAATGTATTACAATTTAGAAAGCAAAAAACTTGCTCCAATTGTATTGCAATTGCACAAAAGAATCTCCAATGCCACAAAAGTGATGCTGGGGATTAAATGTCTTACACAACATGTCCTCAACCCTGAATAAAAGTAAATAGGTTCCATTGTTTGAGTGCATCAGAGTGACTAGTCTTAAATATATCCCCTAAAATCTACAGATTGGCCTGGACAGGAAATGTAGCTTGTGATAACTGTCTCTCTTTGATTTCTGGTGTGACAAATGTGCACATTGCTCATGATGGTAGGCCAAATGTCTGTGTCTGCAATGGGGATGTGGCAAGAAATCATGTGTTTTTAATAACACAGGCAAATTCCCATAAAAATAGAATGAGTAGTGATAAATGCCAGAACATTGATCAGTTCATTGAGAATGAATATATGTAGATATGAAAAAAGCAAGAAAGAAATACTGCTTGACTGGCATTGTTTATGCTGAAGCAGCTGGTAACAAAGTCTAATAAAAAGTGTATTGGTAACTAAAACTAATCAAATAGAAACAGGGCAGGTACTTTCACTTTCCTTCAAATCACAAACTAGGAGGCACATAGGTGCATAGGGTAGCATTTCACATTACTTTTTCATACTCATCTCTTTAGTAATCTAATCACCAAACACAGATCAGTCATGTTTGGCTAACTTTAGATTCAAAGGATATGTATCTTGAACCAAAACCTGCAGGTAGCCATGCTGATACATGGGGAGGGGGGGGGGGGAACCTGCTGATAAATTCAAGTTTGCTCACTGTTTTGTGACTTTTTAAAAAGTTGGGTGTAACAAAAATGGTCTTCAACAATTTTCTCCATCCATAAAAAAGTGGAGTAGGGATAAAAAAAATCAGCTGTAAGGGTGAATTTGCACGATTTGGCCTCCTTTTGCAGATTTTCTTTCTTTCTTTCTTTCTTTCTTTCTTTCTTTCTTTCTTTCTCTCCAGTATACGCCAGACAGAAAGCTCTCTTTGGATTTTTGTAGAATGTACATTGCATTGACATTTGCTGTATTTTGCTAACATGCAATTTAAAATCTGCTTACATTCAAAATTTAGTTACATTTAATTGGCAGAGAAACTAGCCATATGCTGAATCCACCACAACAAATTTTACCATTCTGGGAATGTGAACCTAGTTCAAGAGGACGGCTGAATCCCATGCTGAGCTGCAGAAAGCCACATAAGAAGCTAGAAGAACGAGACGTGTTGGGAAAACGAAACCCTTACTATATAACCAAGAGCTATGGATCTATATGCCTTTGTTTTTCAATGTTCATTTCTTCATACATATCTTTTCTCTCCTAATATAAAGCCAGAAGAAGAAGACTGGTGAACTTTAAAGCTAGCTCACTATTTTGAGACTTTTTAGTTGATCTTAATAATTGTTGCCATTTGGAATTTTTTCTAATGGACCAAGATGACTGCCTGCATTTTTCCTATAAGTGACAGGATTGCATAGTATTGTCACCCTGGGGCCACATTAAATGATACACAAAGGGCCTGTGGACAGGATTGCCTGCTTTTTGTAATTTAAAAGTAGTGGGGAGAGGGGTGAATTGCTGAGGGAGGATGATTTTACCATCCCCTGTGCAATTTATCTGATTTAAATTGTTCTTTCCCACCCACATGCCCATGGGGCAAGCAATTTCAGGGGAGATTTAAACTGAGAAAACAGCATATGGGAAAGGGCTAGGCCCCTCCTCCCCACAATGACTTTTCACCTTTAAAAATTCAAGAAAGCCTGGTCATGACTCTCCCCCATATCCTTTAGTTTGGCCTTGAGTCTTCTTTGATCCAAGATATGGTGAGCACAACCTGGCTAAAAAATAAATATTTGTACATGTCACACAATATATAAGAACATAAGAAGAGCTCTGCTGGATCAGACCACTGGTCCATCTAGTCCACCAACCTGTCTCACACAGTGACCAACCAGTTATTCTACAGGGCTGACAACAGAGCACAGTCTGAGGTCTTCCCCTGGAGTTGCCCCCTGGCACTGGTATTCAGAGGTTCACTGCCTATGACTGTGGAGGTTCCCTTTAGTCACTATGGCCCCATCCTCCATTAGTTTGTCTGATCCCTTTTTTAAAGCTGTCTGAGCCTGTGGCCATCACTGCATCCTCTGGTAGTGAATTTCACATCTTATAACATACTCCCAGAGAATGAATCCCTAATTAATTATAGCCTTGGATCCAATAGAGAAGTCCTGTGGACAGAAGGGGAGGGGTGAGTCTTTCCTTCTACAGTAGACCTCTCGCTCTCCCCTAATCCTGTTCCTAGGGTATCCCTTGTTCCCCAGAAGTAGCATTTCAGAGGTCATTTTGGGCTGCAGCAAACAAGGAACGTAAGGAAGTCACATTCTATGAATGGAAATCCCTGCCGTCTGCAGAAATTGCCAGTGGATCAAAGACATAGAATGGTTCTTCTGAGTCAATGTTGTGCTCAAGGCCAAGCAAATGCTTGTGGGGGAGGTACCCATGCCCACATTTTAATATTGGTCAGTGTGCTGCTTAACACATTTTTAGGCAGCTTTTTCCAACAAAAGATGATGCTAACATGCCAATTTCTGTGTGGATCATATCCATGCATGCCATTGCTAACATTCTCTGGCTGCAGTCCTGAGGACACTTTCCTGGGTGTAATCCCCATTGAAAAACATGGGACTTACTTCTGAGTAGACCTACCTAGGCTTGCTCTCTCAGCTTCATAGCAGCATGCAAAAAACTGTTCCTTGTCAGCCATAACATGACCACTTTCAGGTATGGCACATATGGGTAAATGTTATACCACACTACAAGTGGTTGTGAAATTGGGTCCTTCCCCAAATTATTCTGCAAAAGCCTGAATCAGATGTAGCTGAGTCTGACCCCTGCCACACATACTGAGCAGCAGCAGAGTAGATCCTTTTGCCCAGCATACAGGGGCAGGGCCAATTCTCTGCCCTTGCTAGCCTCTGACATACAGGCACTCTGGTGATGCTGGAAAAGGCCACAGGCATGGCCCATCATTACTTTCAGTCCCTGATCCAAAGCGAGCCCCTGAGTTGTTGCCAGCATTGCTGCAGTTGCCTCGTTCCCAGTGTGTCCAGCCAAGTTCCACTCTTGTCCCCCTCCTCCCTTTTGTTTGCTGGCACACAGACATTTTCACAGGTGAGTAGCTGTGTTGGTCTGTAGTAGAAGTTTCGCGTCTCGTAGTGCCTTAAAGACCAACTACATAGAATTCCAGGGTATGAACTTTTGAGAGTAAAACTCCCCTTAGACCAGTTGCGGAGGGGGGAGGGCACCCAGGCCTACCCTTTCAGTGGAGAATTGCAAGGATTCTTGAGGTGTTTGCTTTTGTACCAGCCAACACATCTTCTTAAGCTGTGCACCTCTCTCAGACGTTTCCTTCTGTGTGAAGGGGTGGCATAAGAAGCCAGCACAGCTGCACTTTCCTGATGCTGTGATTTCCCAGAGCCACAAGCAGCCTCGCCTCTCTCCCCCCTCCTCCGGTTGCCAGCTCCAGCCGTTTTTGCCCGCCCGTCCGCCCGCCCGCCTCCCCCCCCCCCCGGGGTTGGCTGCTGACTCAGCCAGAGGGAAAACTCAAAGGGCACCAATCAGCCCTGCCTCGCAGCGGCTCCCTCAGCTTCTCTAGGATGTTGACGGAGCGGCGGCTGCTGCTGCCTGCAGGACTCCTGGCCGGGCCCCTCTGACCCTGAAGTAGGGGGTGGGGGAGGAGGAGGCTTTCCTGTCAGCGCCAGAAACAAAGCCAATCTAAGTTCCTCTCTGGGTTTCCTCCTCCTCTGGAAGGAGCAGAAGTCAGCATGACAGCTATAGCAGTGCAGGTAATTGCGGGGACCGTAGAGCCAGGAGCGTCAGTCGGGGGGAGATCTCTGTTGTTTGGGTGCGAGAGATGGAGTGCTTTTGCAGTCGTGCAAGCTTGGAGCTGCGGTCCTTTGTTCTTCCATTGTAAGCAGCCTGTACATGTTTACTGTTCGCCCTACAGGCAGAGCGGCCCCTCTCAGCCACCTCCTCTGACTTCTCCCCACCTGTTGCTCTTTGTGGGTTTTTAAAAAAGGGTCTTTTAAAAGGAGGAAAGTTCCTCCAAACGCAAACGATCAATCCGTGTTGCTTTTGCTTTTCTTTTAAGCAAGCTTTCCATATCAGGAGACACTATTTAGGGTAACAACAATGAAAAGCAGAAAGAGGCCCTTTATTTTGCCATTGCCAATCTCCCCCACCCCTCTGCCCCTGAAATCAGAGTTTGATAGCTTGATTTCTTAAGTTTGCTTAAATTCATAAAGTAGTGACAGGAGTCAAGCTTTTATTAATTATCTGGAGGACAAACTGTGATTGTTGTCAAAGAGGATATAGTGGAGAAGTATTTCAGGATTTGGAAAAATACATTAATGCTGGTAAAAAGACTTTGCTCCACTGTTTTACTGTGTGGATTTTGCAGACAAAGAATTCAAATAGTGTTTTTTCCCTTCTGTCTTGGAATGCAGTTAGTTGTTTACAAAGATCAGGCAAAGATCTGATTCCTGGCATGCCATTAGTGATGTTTCAGCAAAACTGACTCTCTCTTTTGCTTTCTCTCTCTAGTTCTTGGAAAGGTCTCGTACAAAAGCATTGTGTTTAAATATACCATGTATTGCAGGGTTACTGTTAAGTGAAGAGGAAACATGGGATGATGGACAAGAAAGACCTGCTCAAAATGAACTGTTAGGCTGTGAATTATGAAATCAGCATCATCTGAGGGGACTTCCAACAACGTCTTATTTTTCTTTTATAATTTTTAGCATTTATATAGCACTTCACAGTCTTTAAAGTCATAGATCCAGAGGAGTTAGCCGTGTTAGTCTGTAGTGGCAAAATCAAAAAGAGTCCAGTAGCACCTTTAAGACTAACCAACTTTATTGTAGCATAAGCTTTCGAGAATCTTTCAAGGTAACTGATTTCCTTTACAGAAGCGGGGTCAGGGGGAGGCCAGTGGCACCTGGCGTGGGCTTTCGAGGACTGCAGTTCTCTTTGTCAGATGCATCTGGCGGGGAGAGCTGTGATTCTCGAAGGCTTGTGCTGCAGTGGAATTGGTTGGTCTTGGAGGTGCTACTGGACTCTTTTTGATTTTGCTACTACAGACTAACACTTCTAACTCCTCTGAACCTTTACAGAAGCAAACTGATCTCCATATCAGAAGGAGCTGTTTGCATCTACATATCAGAAGGAGCTGTTTGCATCTAACCCGCCCTCCCCTCTCCTCCTCTATATCTGACCAGTTTCTTTTGGCCCTCCATGAGTCTTTAAAGTGTATCTGAAGTACTTTGAAAAGTGCAATATACATTTGAAAGTGTTGTATAAATACTAAAAAAAATCACTTTATTAAAATGTAATGTATAAGATTTTGCTTGAAGTCTCTCGGATGATGCCTTGCTATTACCATTCCACAAGAATGTTCACAAGTTAACAGAGGTCATTGGGAGCCTTTTTTTTCCTTTTCAAACTCATTTTCCTGTTTTCTTGATTTCATATCCTTACAAAATCTCCTGTAAAGTAGCTTAGTATTTTTCACTGCAGTTAAGGGCCAAAGCTGAGAAATAGGAACTTGCCTAAATCCATCTAGGGAGTTCGTAAATGAGGTATATTTTGAACTGTGGGCCGCACAGCTCTGTTTCAGTTGCTGCACTAGGGCATCATATAGTTGCACTAGGACATCTGTATCAGTGTTGTATTGTCAGCAAAACTGCTTGACTGCATTTCTCCCTTGTGGCATGTCAATGTGTTCAAGTATCACCAACTATTTTGTATTTAATTTCCAATTGTCCACATAAACACTAGGAGGTAGTAATTCTTACGTATTAGGTCATTTTGTCTATCCAAATCAGCATGGGTGTGTGACTGGAGCACTGCTGGGCTGCTTTTTGTTGAGGTTGAAGCTGTGTGCTTGCTTTGCCATGCTTGTGTGGAAAAGGGGTTAAAATACATGTGAGGAGATTCCTAGTTTAAATTATAGCTCAACCATAAAGTTGTTAGATGGCCTGAGGCAAACCACTACCCACTATCTTTTGGCCTTAGCTTCCCCACCTGTATCGTGGCATAATAATACCAGCATATGTGATAATGTGGTTGTGAGGATTACTGAGTTATTGGATGTGAAGTGCTTCAAGCATTTATTTATTTATTTATTTAATATTCCACCATTCTCACTGAAAGTGCATTACACAGTGTAAGTCAATAGAGTATGCATTGCAGAAATTTGGAAAGAAAGATAAATTCAAATATAGGCATACAGAAGTCTAAATGTATAAATACAAAATATAGGATTATTAATTACATTGTAACATAACCTACATTTAATATTATGTAGTAAACATAGGCTAAGTCATATATTGTGGTAAAGCAATCATACTGCTATTTAACCACAATCATTCAGAGGTTCACTGTGTTAATCTATTTATATGAATTAATCTATACTCAAGGACAGTTCACACAGGCTCTTGGTATGAACATCACATACATGCTGGGATTCGTGAATGAGTTTGTGGCTTCAAAACTCCTGCAAATACATACACACACATCACATTGCACATAGAAAGCCAAAAATTATACATCACAAACAATGTTCTTTCCTTGAGTGGCTGGAGGTTCATAGATATAGGACGTACAGACTGTGTGACATGCAGCATTGTACACTTAAAGGAAGGTGTATACAAACTTAAGACTTGCTCCTACAGTCTTTTGCATGTACAGCCTATACACCATGCACCTTGTGAATGTTTAATTAGGTACTTCTGAGTCCACCAGCATTAAAAAGCACATAAATCTTGGTAGTCCAAAACTACAAGTGTCCAGTTTATATTTTCATAGATTCTAGTTGCTAAACCTGGAGCTGGAGATATATTCCACCACATAACTGACAGGAGATCAGACTCATAAGAAAGTCAGTGCACCTTCCAGAAAGGGCTGTGCCTTGTGCAGAGTGAAGTAATTCTTTGGGTTCAGGGTTAGAAGTAAATGTGCAAAGATTCCCCTCAAGACAGAAGTAGATTGAGAGTGGTTTATTGCCTTTGTGGAACACATTTGTCCATTCACAAATCACATCTGTACACACATCAGGATCCTCTTGAAGTTCTGCTGATGGAAAAGTGAGAAGAGGCAATCTCACCTCATTCCCCTCCTTACTACAGCCTCCCACCCTTACATGGCTTTTTCTCTGCAACCCACCCACCCCCCACAACCTCCAGCAATTTTTTTCTGGGAATCATAGGGGGTTACTGGAAAGGGGAAACTACAGTCAGTGACCCTGCAAAGGACAAGCAAAGGCAGAACAGCACATATGGCTATAGACTTCTAACTAGCCTTGGATCAGAGTGCAGGGGTTATGTTGGCAATCAGAAACACCATACATGTATCAAACTTCTTACTACACAATCTTTAAAAAACCCTGAGATGTGTGTGTGGGTAGATTCTTTGAGGCAGCTAACAACATGTCTATGCCTGCTAAATAAAAATAGCGATTGTTTTTGAAAACCATGATGTCTCATTGGCTTCTCAGAGTAGCTGTCAACCAAGGCACTATATACAAAAACCCAAAGAAGGATGTAACATTAAAGTATAGCATGACCTTTGTGTTCAGTCCAATGGCTGGATTCAAAAATCTAGCTGTAAAGTGCCTTTCAGGAAACCCAGGACCTCATTTAATTGTTGAGTGCTGCTTGCACACTTACTTGCAGAAAACAATTATATTTTGTTAAAACAGGAAAAGATACAACATGAAAAGGTCTGGAATGTTAGTTTACAATATTAAGGCTTCACCCTAAAATCTGCAGGGTGGCCTCAGAAACCTAGGTCATAGCAGTTACTGAAGAGATGCTGCTGGTGAGCATTGTCCATGGCACCGTGTCCAGAAAGGTATTGCTGCATAGCAAAGAACAGAAGATGAAAAGCATCACTCCCAGTGGATAACGTAAGATGAGGCTAGCTGGCAGACAGTAGCTCTTGCAGAGTATGTTCAGTAATGCTCTGGGGGCTTTTCCTCTTTCCCATGGAATGGAAGCCATTTTAGGAGAAGAACCCACAGTACAGCAGACATCAGCTGATAATAATGAGCTCAGAAGAAACTTTTTGATTTCTTTCAGCCTCCTGCTAGATTAGGTCAGATTTTCATAAAGCAACCAAAAGGAAAGCTCCTTTTCCATTTCCAAGATGGAAAGTAGGCAGTGCCAACGTGTGACAGCACAGCGGTGAGGTGACTGTGTCACAGTCATAAATGCTAATACTTTAGCTGTACCAGTTACACAGCCAATCACGTACCTTCCCTCAAGTAGGCAAATTAGATTATTGCCTTTATAACCCACTTTGCCTGTCATGCCATTTTCTGTCTATAAAACTTCAGGATATATTTAATTGATTCCAAAGAGCAATGCTATTTTTGAATATTCTTTCTAATCGGCCTCAATAATTATCACAATCTAGTAGCCATGATACAAACATATCTTGCTTTGAAATGTAGAAGGCATGTTTTAACATTCTTTTCTTTTGGGGAACTTCTCTTCTTTAAGGCGCAGCGGCTACTTACTCACAGAAGACCCAAGAGATCGTTCTTTGAGACTTTTATTAGGAGCCTGATTATCCTATGTGCTGCAATAGCAATAGTCCTGTCCTCCATTTCAGTGTGTGATGGTCACTGGCTTTTTGCCAAAGGAAAACTTTTTGGATTGTGGCACTTCTGTGCCATTGGGAACAATAGTGCCCTGAAATGTACCACCAATCTTACACTGGCCAACATCACTGGAATCAACATAGGAATGATTCTTGCAAGAAGTATGGTGTCTTTTGCTGTTGTAGTAGCAATCTTTGGCCTGGAGCTTCTCATGGTCTCTCAAGTGTGTGAAGACATCAGCTCAAGAAAGAAGTGGTCGATGGGATCAGCCCTCATTCTTTTTTCGTTTCTGCTCTCATCCAGTGGAGTTTTGAGCTTCTTGATCCTTCTCAGAGACTACATCACCTTCACAGGCTTTACATTAACCTATTGGTGTGAGTTCATTGCTACCTGCCTTTTCTTCCTGAATGGACTCAGTGGGCTTCATCTTAACAACATAACGTTTCCCTGGAATAGAATGGGAAAAAATTAAGAATACAAGATATCAGCTCTGCTAAGTCAGTATGTCAAGGTTCTGTAGTGCTCAAAAAAGGACACAAGAGTTTCTCAAGCACACAGCAAACATTTTGCCAATAAGTACCACTTTCAGGGGATATGTCCAAGATCAGTTGATAATGGATGTTTGACTTTGGGAAGTTGAATGTTAAGACCTGCTGGGTTTTTCTTTAGTAATGTAACTGTCAATGGTAATGGAATGACAAATGAATGTTTTGCTTAATTTAAAGCTCAATGAAAAAAATGGCCCCAATCCAGCTACAGTAAATGACTAGCACTACAATCCTATGCAGAGTTACTCTGGCTAATGGACTTAGACTACAGTAACCGCACAGGGTTGTACTGTGAGTCCTGTTGAAAATAATGGGATGTTTGTTAGAACTAACAAATATCATTGCTTTGAATGAGAAATAAGTAAAATCTAACTTTAGAGCTTCAGATGTTTACACAAATTCAGTGTGTCATTGGAGTATGACACATATACTGTGTACATTTGCTTTATTCTTTTACTAAATCTTGGTTTGTTAATTCCTGCACTGCTGGAGTTAGAAACATTTGTGCAAGGCAGAACATTGGATAATGCAACCTAGATCACCAGTTCCTAATTAACCTACATATTTTGCATTTTAGCATGGCCAAGATTAAACCATTAGTTGGGCTTTGCTCCTCGTCATTTCCTTCATGACAGCATATACATTTTATATACAGTGCAATTATTTTACCGTACCATATGTGATGATATTTCATTGTATACTGTGTGATTATTCTACTTAATGTGGAGATGGTCTCTCATCTCCTACCATCTTCTTTGGCTCCTTGATGGTCATCCATTTCTTCATAGGCCCACTTGTTCTCAGCCCTTTTCAGCAGAAACCCAGCCCCTTTCCTATGTTACCTGAAATTTCTTCCTTCCATATGGCTGTTACTTCTGTTTTCTTCAGAGGTTATTGCCTGAAAAAAGAATTGTATTTTAGAAAGGAACCGGAGAAAGGCACCATGCTAGAAAAGCATATGCATATATTGGCTTTAGTCATGCCAAAGCTGCTATACTGTTTTTGATTGTGAGCGTCACTCTAGCAATATCTGAAGACATATTTGCACTATGAAATAACATCTGCAGTATTCACTTATTTAGGTACTATTTGATTGCATGTATGTAATTGTACAAGGACCCCTTTAGTATTCCTATCTTTACTGTCATACCATTCCGGTTGATAAGATAGCAGTTCATAGAATCAAAATGTTTTCACTCCTACCGGTCCCCTACAAAACCAGATTCTATGCTGTAGGCCCCAATGTTGTCAGGCTTTGGTTATATATGATTATTTCTTTTGATCACAAAAATCACTTCTGTCCTAGAAAAGGGGGAAAGAAAAACACTCCCGCATGAAAAAGACAGCCCCTTGCAGCAGCCAATGGATATGCAGTCCTGACAGGATAGGATACAGACTGGAGTAAGGTGTGCTCAAAACCTTGTTAATGTCACTTCCAATCCTTGCTATAAAAAGCACAGGAAGTTCCTGTTTCGCTCCAAGGACAACTGTAACAATCTGAGCTAGCAATATTGGTCCACAGATCCGCTTCAGTATTCCTGTTAAAAATAAACTCTTGGACAAGAATGCTTAGAAACAGTTTAGTCAAGGTTTCTGGAGCAATCTGTTTATTTTCATCTAAATACATGTTCAACAAATATCTTTTTATCATAATAGTTATGTGTGAATCAATCTTTTCTTGGTAAAGCAACAACCTTAACACCCTAAAGTACCTTTTTGTTTTTACGTGCACTCATTTTGAGTACATTCTAGAGAAATTATCATTTCACAAGCCAATATCCACGCAAGACTGGCTATCACAGGGTTGTTCAAGGGTGCAGATATCCTGTCAAGTAAATTCATTGAAGATGTAAAAACAGCTGTCAAAAGGGTGAGTGGGTGGCAGAAATTTGTTCAAGATTATTTTGCAGAAATCATAAGTGATTAAACACAAATGGTGCAAATATTCTGGATATGGGAGAAAATAATGGCATGTGTGAATTATGTGACCAGAAACATGTAACATGTAGATGAGTCTTCAGCCCAGTTATTTTCATCAGTGATGCAGAAATCAATTCAGGGAATCCTGACATGGTCAGCTTTAAAAGGAACCATCAGCAGAGTAGTGTGTGTTTGCACATTTGTGGCGGAAGGAGGAAACAGCCTCTTAACTGCTTGTTTGAAAAGCCAGTTGCAACCTTCCAAGAATGCACTCATGAAACACTCTGCTTGTCCCCTCTCTCTTACAATTATATAGATTGTAAATCCAGATTTAAACATGTTTATCTCCTTTAGCATGTTTATTCTTCATTGTTCCATAGCAACCCTGTGTCCTTGAGTAAGCGGCTTCATATTGTATTATAGCAACAAGACAAAGAGTTCAATGACCTGGGGATATATATTGTCTTTTTATTCTTTCAGCATGGTGTGGGAACATTAGTAAAAACAGGCCTGTGACTGGGAATCTTGGGTGTCTTAAGTCTCCCATTCTTTTTAGCACAAAAGTTGGCATTCACTGGGTATTGGCAGAAATTTCAAATTGCACATCTGTTTAAGGTGCTGTTTGGAATCACAAGAATTTGGGTTTTTTAAGTACAAGATGGTTTTATAGATGTAAAGCTGTGTGCTCTTAAACTCCTAACAATTGTTATTCATGTCTGTACCTTCAGTGGCTGATATTCAGCAACTCTCTAACAAACAGCTTGTTCATTAAATTCCCAACGTCCATCTATAGGGTGCTGTAACAAAGCAGTCTTTTAATATAATGATTGGGAATGTAGATCCATTCATAGAAGGTATCTTTCATGAATAAAAGACTCTTCTTAGCCTTAGAAAACTTTATGATTCCACCTAGTGTGCCTTGACAGAATGTGCTTGTCAGGTAGGCCATCTGTTTTTTGCAAAACATGGCAGTGAAAGTATGATGCCACTCAATGTTGAAGGTACCATGTGAGTTGGCATTCAGTGCACCAACTAATATCCAAGAAGTCTTCTCAATTCTTGCCGCCATCCAATAGACTTTCATAGACTGTTCACTCAGTAACTAAAACTACTTATGAATGGGCCAACTTCACATAGCTGTAAAAAAAATATGTTCTCATTCTCAACTATTGCTGTAATGCAGTTAAGAATACGCTTTATTGGGCAAATTCATCCTGTTCTTTGGTCCCAAGTCAGAGAATGGCTTTTTTTTACTGTTGCTCATGGCACTATCTTGTAAAATAAAAGATATGCATTTTGATGTTTGGAGCTGTATTCTTCTGGATAGCCATGTCAGTCTGCAGTAGAACAGCAGGACATGAGTCTAGTGGCACCTTAGAGACAAGCAAGATTTTCAGGGTGTAAGCTTTTGAGAGTCAGAGCTTCCTTCTTCAGAGACAAAGTGAGCTTTGACTCTTGAAAGCTTACACTCTGTAAATCTTGTTCATCTGTAAGGTGCCACTAGACTCATGTCCTGCTGTAAAGGACAGTCCTTTAAAGTAATAGAGATCTGACAACTGAAGACAGCACACTATTTTATTCAAGGGCAGTTCTAAATGTGCCTAGGAAATGTCAAGTCCTTTTGAAAGAACGATATACTAGGGTAATTGTGCAAAGACTTGTTTGCTAAGGGCCTATCCAAATGATGTGGTTACATCACAACAAATGTGCAGTTGTTACTCATTTGTTGTGTGAAATCCTGGCAACTTACTTCAAAGAATCACTTGTCTTTGATTACAGAGAAGACAAAGCTGGGAAATGCCAACATCAGGAAACTGCAAAAACCCTTCAGTTTCTGTTGGAATATTAATCATTCTGTATTTAAAAAAAATGGGATGGGCACTCTAGCAAGGCTCTCTCTCATGTGCATTAGACACGGGCTGGGTATCATACCTTTCCACTTGAATAAGGGCTTTCTCATCTATGACGTAATGGCTGAAGTGAAATAGTCCTAGTGGATTCGCTCTAAATGGCATTCTATTGCTAATTCTTCTATTGGCTCATCATGATTCCATGCTTATCAAAGGTTATTTTGTTAGAAAATTCTAGAGAGCATTATATAGTGCAGGTGTTGATTTGCATAGGGTCCTTGCCTCCCATATTTTTTTGTTGTATAAGTTGTATCTTGTAGTTTTTCTAAACTATAACTATTTTCTAAAAACTGTAAAAAACAATGAAGAAATCTACAACTTGAATGTAAATTGTTTAATAAACTACCATTTGAATTGATAGTTGTGGTTATTTATAAAGTCTGAGACCAGAAGTTGGGGGCAGGTAAAAGGTAAAGCACCGAGTCATTACTGACCCATGGGAGGACGTTGCATCACAACGTTTTCTTAGCAGACTTTGTTACGGTGTGGTTTGCCATTGCCTTGCCCAGTCATCTACACTTTACCCCCAGGAAACTGGGTACTCATTTTACCAACCTCGGAAAGATGGAAGGCTGAGTCAACCTTGAGCCGGCTACTTGAACCGGGCTTCTGCCAGGATCGAACTCAGGTCATGAGCAGAACTTGGGCTGCAATACTGCAGCTTACCACTTTGCGCCACGGGGCAGATGGTTACTCATTTATTGGAGTGGTGGAGAGTGCCCTCAAGTTATAGCTGACTTACAAGTTATAGCTGACCCCTGGTGGGGTTTTCATGGCAAGAGACTAACATTGGTGGTTTGCTGTTGCCTGCCTCTGCAACCTTGGTCTTCACTGGAAGTCTCCCCATTTAATATGAGCATAAATATACAGGCACTGAATGTCTTTTTCCAGAAAATAAAACAGCAAAGGTCTGGAGAAGAGATATTAGATATGATAGGGCCTAAGGATCCCAGAGGGGGCGCTGTACTAAAACTGTACATAGTCTGACTTTGTGAGGTGCTATGGGATAAGTGCCAATTAACCCATTACAAAGTCCCTGTGGCAGATGCATAGCTGCCAGAAGATTTTAAGACCAGACATGCACCTGGAGTTCTCTGCTGGGAACTCAGTCCCAAGGCATGTGGGGCCCAAATTCAGATTGGGACTGTGGCAATTGGGGCGGACTTAAGCCTCCCCTACAGTTCAGTGTTCTTACTTGAGGAGCCCTGGGGAGCTGCTATTAGTTCTATTGATGGTGGAGAGTGCCATCAAGTCATGGCTGACTTACAGCACCCCTGGGTTGGGTTTTCATGGCAAGGGACTAACAGAGGTGGTTTGTCCCTGCAACACTGGTCTTCATTGGAGGTCTCCCATCCAAATACTAATCAAGGCCAACTCAGAGCCTGAAGAGCCAATGCCAGGAAACCTGGAGGACATGTGGGATCAGGAAAGACCTGATGCTGCAGAGGCACCTGCTGACCACGTTCCAGCAGTTCCAAAGGCCACTTTGTCAGAGCCTGCCAGGGAGACTTTGCCACTGGCCTTGGAGTTAACCACTAAGCATCCACCAGGCCTCAGGACCTGTTCCCACTTTGCAAGAGTGGTGTCAGAGGAAGACCCAGACCGAGATACCACAAAAAAGGTGAAGTGCCAGACTGGCAGCACACAGCCTGGATCCAGAACAGGGCTCTGAGAGCAGTACTTCTTTGTAGGATCCTGACCAAAGCCCAGCACAGTCTTAGGAACTTCAGCACCTACCAGCAAATGCAGCTGAGCCAGATTACTTCTCAGCCCATTTACGGCTGCGTTGCTAGATCTACTAAACTCGATTCCTGTGTGTGGCTAAAGGCAGCAGCATTTTGCATCAGCTTAGTCAGGAAGAGATAATCTCAGGAAAGATCTTTCCTTCCTACACACAGCTGGATACAGCATAAGTTTGTTTGCCTGGAGTGGTTCCAAGCATGCAAAAACTCTAGCATGTGCTTGACCACATGCAGTTGGGTAACTTTCTCCCATTTCCAGTTCCTCATCTTGATTGGGAACAAAAACAAAAATACCAATGTCAGCTTGAATCTTCAGGCGAGGGATTTTTATCTGTTCCTTCTCTCAGGGCAGTACATATAGTTTCTGCTCAGACTTGGGCTTTTTCAGTTGCCACTTCTGTTCTGTGTCTCCATGAAGATGTGAGGAAGGATCCAACCCTGCAAAGATTCCAGAAGCTCACTTTTTCAACATGCTTTTAGTGATCCTTGAATAGAAGTTAGTCAGTAATGAGTAATAGCTGTTTTTTCTCTCTTTTCATTTAATTCTATGTAAGCTGTTTTGAATCCCATATATCAGAAATCTTTAAAAGAGTATGAATGTTTTAAATAAATAAAATAAATCATTAACTACAAGAACTTTTTATCTACAAGAACAAGAATAAAGGGATTAATCTTGTGATCCATCAGTGGAAAATTTAATGCACCCAGAGCTCTCCCCAGCAGCCATTTCTGACCACAAAAAAGTTTATTTCTGGAGTTGCAGGACCCGTGTCCAGTAACAGCCATGTGGACTGGAAAACTGCAGTGTGGGAAGATGGAAGACAGTGAAATTGCTCCTTCTTGCTTCATGCATGAGTTGGATCTGACCCATGGGCTGCAGGTCATAATGCAGAACTTGGCTGCTTAAACTCACATTCAACTGTCATAGGGTAATGGGAAAGACAAGGTATAAAATGATAATAATATGTCATAGCTTATTGCTATATATTTTACTGCATGTCAAAATCAAGCCAGTTGACTTGTGCTCCATAGAGAAATATAATGAGGTTTTCACCCTTCTAATATTTAGTTTAGACTTCTGTATCATGATGACATCTATATGTCTGATAAGAAAGCTCTCCAGATTGCAAATGTATTGATGCATCAATTAACAAAATGCAAAACATTGAGACAGAGAACATGGTAGAGGATTGGCAGGTACAGCTGTGAGGCACTAAACTAGGTGTAGATGAGTTCCAGCAGATTTTTTTTTACTAGGATCACTTTGCAGAGGCAGCCATCAAAGAGATGTAATCAGCACAGAGGTAGACCACTACCCATGCCTGATACTTGGAATTGTACAAGTAGGGACCTGGAACCAAAGACTGTTTTTTGGGTTGTACAAGGATGTTTATATAGATGAGAACAATCCTACTTTTTCTGCAGTCCTCAAGGCTGTGAAAGCACCCCTTTTGGAACAGTCTTCCCAACAGGTACTTTCTCTCAGTCCTCCTGATAATGGCTGGCAAGGGGAAACATCCTTTTCTGGTTAGGGTGCCATTTTTCCTAAGTGCTAGCTATCACACAGCATCTGCTCATGCACAAACATCACCATTCCATTGGGGGGAGGTTAACCCTACAAGATTGCAGATATTTCTGTAAACCCAAGGGAGCCTACTCTTCCCCAGGATGGCCCCATTATATGGGTTTCCCCCCCACACACACACACACACTTGGGAATTAAACATGTGATGATACAATTGCCAACAATAAACAGCTTAGCAGGGTGCCCTGATCCCACTTGCCCAGCATAAGATGCTGCTTCAGCTGTGTCAGCTGACACCATTTGCATTTATCCACATTTATTTATACGTTTATAAAAATACAAAAATAAAAACAATATACAGATAATAAAGTACTCATGAACGCGTCTCATGAGGCCCAAACAGGTCTTCTAACACATCCAAAACAGGTTCAGCTCAGTCTTTGGCACGTCTCCCATGGAAGGAAGTTATGGGGCAGCTGTCATAAAGGCACATCTAAATGCGCTTGATGTTCTAAACGGATATAGTTAGCAGGGCACGCTCAGCTATCAAAGAGATCATGCTAAAACATAAGGAGAAATCAGCCTCTAAGGTATGCAAGATCTAAGATGGGTCAAAAACTGCACTTTGGATATTGTTCAGATGACACCTGGAAATCAGAACAAAGAATGGCACACAGGTATGGTATGCTTCAGGTACAATACTAACTGACGACGCATCACTGGTAACTCTCCATAAAGCAAATTGCTGTAGACTAGCCTTCAGATTACAGGATGAGAAACAATTGCAAGATGTGAGTTTTGTGAAAGGACAATCACAGTTCCTAGCTTACAGCCAGTTATTTATGGTAATGAACTTCAGCTATGAGCACTTTGACTTGAGCAGCTCTTTTCTTGTTTTGTAAAGAAAGCTTGTCTTCCAAAACGTGCCTCAAGGACCTCATGCAGCACATGAACCATCTCTAGCCAAATGACTATAAGCCACACAATACTGAACAGAAAAAACAATCACAAAAGTCTTTTAATCTGACACTCAAGTCATCTAAAAGGACCAAGAATGAAAATTATTAGGGTGGTGGCCTTAGAAGGAAAATAAACAAAACCAGGGCCGTCGTCACACGGGCTTTTATTTAGCGCTAAAATGGCACTATTTCCCGGCAAACACCCACCTTATTCCAACACTGATGCGATTTCCTCATTGCTGTTTTTTGCTTGATAGTTGCGATATTTTGCGCCTCAGTGTGAATGCCTCACATCGATGTATTTCGCCTCGCAACGTCCTATGCCCTCCCTTCAATCCCAGAATCCATTTCTTCCTGCGACTCCCTTTTTTTTATTTTATTATGTCCTTATAACGCCATAACGACATAACACAATGCAAACTTTCTGCTGAAGTAAAAATGACTCAATCGCCATGGCAGAGTCTTCAGCGATGGGGATCACGTCAGACAGGGAGTTTTCTGTGGGCAAAGGGCTATTTATATAATTTCAAAGCTGGAAAAACAAAAGGGTCGTAATGTTTTGCTCTAACGGAATGTTTATATGCTGTTATTCCGTTATAGCGGAATTAAACGCCAGAATAATTTTTTTAAAAAAGGGGGGAGGAGCTGCTTCTGCGCAGTTAGAGAGAACAGAACAGAGTGCTTCGGTGTGGACAGCTGGTGGCGCAAAGAGCCATTAGGTGACCCAAAGAAACGTTACTGTGCCGATAACAGGTAGGACGCTACATGCTGTAAATTTAACGGAAGAGATGCCCGTGTGACGACGGCCCAGGACAGGAATAATCTTCCACTAAGAAATAAATTTTCTTGTATCTTCATCATAAAATAGCTCATGTGACAATAATATTCAAACCATAGGCAAAACAAGGCTCCAAGCAGAGCTAATGAAAAGTCACATTTAGCTTTCATAATCACACTGCCTGATAAGGCAAGTGAGAGTTTATCTCCAAGCAAGCAATTAGCTCTTTTCTGCTCTAAACTGGTTACATTTCACTCAGTTTTGAGGCATCAGTTCTTCTTTGCTCCTGAGGGCTGGGCTTCATCAGCTGCAGCACCTGTGTGAATCCACTTACTTCATTCTGAGATGAAGAGCTGTGATGCTTCCTTAAATGAATGTACTTCCTTAAGTGCCACTGCCGCCATTTTCTGTGAATCTCCTGCTGCACCTAAGTAAAAATTTCAAAGTACTTCAGGCATATAGGAAGTCCTAGGAAGAGTGGAAGAATTTGCTAGTGGGGCACCTCACTTCTGGGTTTGTGGGCTGTAGAAGCTGATCACCCAAGAGTCTCCAGCCTTGTCAATGACAACATGGCTCAGCTGATCAGTGGGGCCACCTTGGAAGCTGAATGTGGCCAATCAGAGCGAGGAATGTGGCAAGGCCAAAAATGCCACCAGGAAGCACTAGGAAGCCTGAGATGAATAGCAGGGTACCAAAGGCAAAGCCTTGGAGATGATCAGTGTGGAAATGGGGCAGAACCTCCTCCCCTTTCTATCTGAGCACTCTCAGCAGAGTCAGAATCTTGGAGGTGGTGATTCCCCACTCCTCTAAACCTCCCCATGGACCATAAAACAGAGCAACAACGTATTTTATATATTTTCCCTACAACCAGTGCCAGACAGCCAGTTGTGTGTGTGTAATACCCATTACCCACCCACCCCCATTTGTGGTTACTGATTGGTAATACAGTAGGCCAATGTAGGCAACCCCTACTGCTCATCAGCCCTTTGTTTTAATGTGTATTTCTCTAAAGAATACCACTGCCACCTTTTTACTACTCACAGGAAAATTCAGCTCTCTCTAAAACTTACCTTCATGCTAAGAAAAATCTTAACAGTTATATTTACATACTGCTTTTAAAACTACAGACGATAAAATTTGTGGCAACACTACCAAACAACCTTGCCACATGTCATGGGATCTTCTCCTTCAATTTTTTGAGAAGTATTCTGCCAGACCCAAATAAAAAAATGGACCTTAGCCAAAAACACCTTTTTTGGGGGGGGGGGGTCCACTGATTCATAAAGTTTGCGCCTCCCTTCTTCTGAAGGAGGGAAGTGGAGGAGGGAGCCCAGTCATATTTCTTTTCTCACTATGAGGACAATATGCAAACCAGCCTCTATGGCTTAGCCAAGGGGTAAGAAAATGTCTGGCATGGCTGAGATGGCATTTTATTAAGAAAAATACCTTAAGTTTGAGTAAATTTGTGTTCGTAGGAAACTCACCTCACCATTAAGAAAGCAGTAAATCACAGCCACAACAAAACCCTGAAACAAAGTAGAGCGGTATTACCAGATATACAACTGAAAACAGCCAATTGGCACTCCAGAGTAACCATGGAAGTCCAAAACATAAAGCTCTATGTATGCAGATGGTTGTTGGATGTTTGTATGCCAGTAGCTTCCAAAGAGATCCAGTGAGTTATACTTGGTGGGTATTTCCACATAGGTTATTTGTCCCAAGTTCAATGCTGTAGGATGTGGAGTGCATCATGGTGGATTCACGCACCTCCGAGTGTTTCCACAGCTTTTCTTCTCTCTTTCTCAAATATGCTTTGCTTTGAAGTTTTGAGAAAAATCTCAGCAAAGCCTGGACGGCTGTTGTGTGGGTGAGAACATTCAGATTTTCCCAGTCCCACCCACACTGCAGCCATTTCCCCCACGATAGCCATTTCCTCTCCCTGAACTGGTGTTTTCCTTTCTTTTTAATTAGCGATTAAACAGCATCATATTGATAGACTGTTATACCAATATGTCCAGAGGAGTTAGCCGTGTTGGTCTGTAGTAGCAAAATCAAAAAGAGTCCAGTAGCACCTTTAAGACTAACCAATTTTATTGTAGCATAAGCTTTCGAGAACCACGTTCTCTTCGTCAGATGCATGGAGGGCAGAAGGAAACTGGCCAAATATAGAGGAGGAGAGGGGGGGAAGGGGGGGAGGAGGAGAGGGGGGATGTAAACAACTCCTTTGATATGGAGATGCAGACAGCTCCTTTTGGTGTGGGGATCAGTTTGCTTGTGTAAAGATTCAAAGGAGTTTGCCCTGTTAGTCTGTAGTAGCAAAATCAAAATGAGTTCAGCAGCACTGCAGCACAAGCCCTCGATAACCACAGTCCTCCCCGCCAGATGCATCTGACAAAGAGAACCACGGTCCTCGAAAGCCCACGCCAGGTGCCAATAAGTGTATCAGGTTCCCTTTTGCTGTGGAGATATAAGGGGAAAGGCATATCTCTGCAAGGAAAAGCGCTAGGGATTTTTTAAAAAATGAAAGCTGGTAATTCAGAGAATTTGGTACATATATTGATATAACAGTATATCAGTATAACACTTTTTCATCACCAATTTAAAAGGAAACCTGCTGTGTGGAAAACTTGTTGCTGCTGCTCGGTATTAGCAGCTGCAACAGCAACCAGGAAAAAACAGGGGAAATGATATATTTGAATGTAAAAAATGCAGCATTTCCTATCCCACAGGCTCTTCTTGCAACATGGGCATTTAAAAACAAAATGAAAATGAAACAAGATTCTAGGAAGGTGCTTTGAGAACAATGGAATTTCTGGGCTGTTACCTAATCAGAGTTCCTATGTGAAAAGATTTAAATTCCTTACTCTAATGTATACTTCTGTATTTTTTTCCATCATTCTATCCTTTTAAAGCAGAGGTGCACAACTCAAGTTACATGGGCCAGAATCGACCTTGACTGGAACAAAGTGGGATGCACTGTGAAACTATGACATCACCAGGACCCATCCCATAACATCATCAGGCTTTTCCCCATGAGTTTCAGGATTTAGGATACTGAAGATTTGTCAACACTTAGGGCTCAAGCAGACCAGATGCAGAACATCATCTAATGCAGCCTTAATCATCTTTAGAGCTGTGTAAGGAAGGGAAAGGGGGCTTAACCTTTAAACCTTCACTCAGCTTCACGATTTGATCTTTGAACTTGAGTCCAGAGTTCCTAAAGGGCTTAATCAAGATTGGGACTTGTCATGTTATTTGTAGAATGGCCTTTTTAATTTACATGCAGTCTTAGTTAGGACTTGTGAGAACTAGCAGTTTCCTGAGGCCTCAGGGAAATCTTGAGCTGCACCTGAAGCCTCTTTCCCCCTTCCCATTGCCCTGGCTGAGCTAAACTGCCAGCAACTGTTGCCAGTGATTGAAGTCGGGGCTTAAAAGGCCCATACTGGTTCCTGCTATTGCAGATTTCCTCCTTGTTACCGGCTATGCAGTGATTGATTATGGCTGAGTGAGGGCCTATACTGTGCTACGGTTGTTACAGCATTTTTCTTGGTTGCGAATGTCCTTGTGGGCTTATCTGTTGCTGGCATTATGGATTCCCAAGTAGGCATCCTGTTACTCCTGGGAATGTCCAGGGGTGACTTTAGAGACAGGGGTGGCCCCACTCCCAGACACATGTAAATGGACACCTGTGTGTTTCACTGTATTACTGTTGTGGACACCCATACCAGAAGAAAAATTCTTACACTTCAAAAGTTTGCCATTTCCTTCACCAATTCTAAGTCAATTGTGAAAGAAGAGCAGGAGCTTTTGACTGTAAAGGAGGAGCAAAATTTTAATAAGAGAATTACCTGGAAAGATCCTAGGGCTAGTTCAAATAGAATCTGAATCTCCAGGATGCTACTGTTAGCATCATCAGGGAAAAAAGCACAGATGATGTAATGAACTCCAAAGAGAGGGATGAGGACAAGTGTTGATTTAGCAAGTCTCCTAGGAGGAAGATCAAAGACAACTGGGAGGAACAGGAAAGTGATGTTGACAAAGGTGAATATCATGTTACTCTCAGTTTAAAGTGTGACCTTATGCCAGGTCGCAGTAACAACAGCAAAAGAAGAGGGCAGCTCTTCAACAGTTTTAAGGACAGCATCTGCAAGGTAGACACAGCACATCTACTTCTCCAAATTAATCCTCCTTGCTATACATTTTGTTGGTGAAGCTAGAAGTCAGAGCCAGTGTTGGCAAACAGCAAGGTGGAGCAGCTGCCAGGGCCCATGACTTCTGGTGGGGCCCACTGCTGCTGACTCCCTACTCACACATCTCCTCTGATGCTTGCACTCTCATCCTTCCACTGCCTGCTCTGTCACCTTTGCTCCCAGCTGCATATGCTGCCTTGGGCTGCTGGAGAAGCGCATGTTTGGTGGTGCATCAGCATTCCTAGTGGCTATGGCAGTGGCACCTAGCACCATTGGGGAAAGGGCTTGCAGGCAGTGTTAGCAGCTATGACAGCAAGTGGTTGGAGAACTTCTGAGTGGGCAAAGGAAGGATGGAACACATGAGTGAGAGAGCAAGAAGGAGAGCCTAGTAGTGGGCATGGCGGCCTCTGAGAACTCTCTGCCCAGGGGCCCCCAAAATCTAGAACCAGCCCTGTTAGAAGTTATAAGAAAGTTGGTCCTCAAGTCCACCCCTTGTTCTCTCCCTCCCACCACCAGATCTTTACATAGTATCCCTGTCCTGCTGATATGGTGTCCTGCCACAAAAAGAAGCATTGGTGCCCAGCATTTGAGCATGAAAGAGAGGCATCTCAGAGAGCAATCCTAAGCAGGTCTACTCAGAATCCTACTCAGGTCTATTTGATGGTGTTTACTTCCTGGAAAGTGTTCTTACAATTGTACAGTTAATCCCAGTATTTGAATTACTGCTGCATAGAAGACCATAAGAGCAGGTCTTTAAAATAAATGTAAAAGCAGACATTTCAGGCATTATATTTCTGGTGCTCCTATCCCACAGAACAGGGGAGCACATTACACACAAATCTCAGCATGCGTGATCACCATTATATCTGAAAAGGGTCACGTACTATTTTGCAGCTTCAGTACATGCGAAGCGTATCCCCAAATATCCAGTTTTAGGGTCATGTGTACTGAAGCTGCAAAATATGTGTATTGCTGTTTTCAGACAAAATGGTGGATGTTCGTACTTCCTGCTTGCAAGAAGCAAACTTTTCCAGTAGCAGAACAGGGATGCCAGAAAAGCCGTGACTGAAAGGGGGTGGTGTCCGTCACTTTACTGGGGTGACTGTCCTCAAGGGTAAGTAGCTTACCATACACGTTACTTTGCAACTAGTGATATCATCAAAGTGATGCCATTCAGAATATATGTTTGTCCAGTTTATAACGAACATACATATTTTAGACTGGACATCATTTGCCCAATAGCTCTCTTCTGGATTCAGACTATAAAACAATGTTTGGGTTGATCAGACTGATTTGCTCATATACATACATTCTTTAATGTTAATAGTGGAAGGGGAAGAGAACTTCTTAAAATTTAGATTTCATTTTTTTTCTGTGTATTACAATATAATGGCACTCAAAGGGGAAAAATAATTTAACCAAATTACCACTGCTTCTTCCCTGGAAGAAACAAATTTTCTAGTACAATAGTGCTCCAGTGCACAATAGTGCACAATAGTGCTTCAGTGCACAAGGAACACATTGTCTTCACTATAATTCCCAGGGGGATGTGCACATACAAGGCGCTATCAGCATGTGTGATAACAAAACAAGCTACAGGTAAAGTCCAAGGAAAGGTGAGCTTTTTCCCATACGTTTTTCTTGAAAACTTGTTAATGCTGAGGTGGCCATTCCAAACTGTTCATTTGTAACACATAATTGCAGACTTTGTTGTATTTATCTAGGGTAAATAAGTTAACTTACTTGTATTGTCCTGCATCATTGCCCCTTCCATCCGGCCATTTAAGCTTTCCCATTAAAATTCTTAAAGTATTGATAAAGAGAATGAAATTTATCTGCAAAAACATCAAGTTGGCATTAAATGTTAAAGGTGGGTAGTATGACCATCAACCTCTGGTACAGAAATGAATTGTGAAATTGACTTACAACAATAGATATCAGCACAGGGCCTCGAATGATCCACCAGATGTTAGTAGGATTAGTATCCCAACATCTGTGAAGACAGTAAAATTAGTTGTGATCAGTAAAGGGTATCAGAATTTATATTACCTGCTGTCATGATTCATGTTGTTAGAATTTTCATATCCTTTTATAATCCCAGAATAAAAATATTATAGAGCAAAATGCTCCCAGTTTAGTTTGGCATCCACCATGTTTATGAAAATTATTTGGAAGTTCCATCAGTACTATATAACTCAGAGGAAACTCAATTGTTCGTAACAAACAGGGAAAGCAGAAGAATAAGCTCCTGTTGCACACTGATAAGAGAAGGGTCAGGATTCCAAGAGAGCTCAAGACATTTTCAAGTGCCTAGTCCTATGATACAGCAGAAGTTAGGAATCGTCATAAGCATCAGCCATTCACACCTCTGTTTTCTACACTGTTCTGCATTACTACCTATTTCCATAGATTTTCTTCCCTCACCTTAAAAGCCTCCCTGTAGGCCCCGTTCTGGGTAGTTTCACCAACAGTTGTATCCCTGGACATTCCTTCCTGGGGAGGATCTCTCTTCTCGTTGCATCCTCTTTTTTAAGTGGGAGCCCAATGCAGTTCTCTCTGCCAAAGAGTTTGGGGAGCACTGTGGTTGTTTCCACCCCTTATATATCTTGCTTTTACACACTTATATCTAACCATTTGTTTCCAATGATGGAGGCACTTCTGTCATGAGCGGGGGAGGGCAATTCTGCTGATTTCCCACTCACTGACCTTATTTGCCCCCTATGCTGTTTCTGCAAAGCCACTGGTTCTCCAGGAAAAAAAAACATTGGTGGATGCTGCAGTGTGAAGCAAAAGCTGGAAGGAAAATCTTATTCCTCACAGATATCTTAGCCTATGATCTTCTGTTTTAGTAGCTTTGTTGCTAGAACTTTTTTTAAAAATGTAGTTTCGTTTGCACATTGGCATTTGCTTGATTTTTTTTTGTTAGCCATCTTGGAGATTTATATTGAAAAGACTGGACAGAAATATTTGGAAAAATTTAACAAAAAATGTATGTCTAAAAGCTGATTCACACATGCATGTTCATCTTTCTGATGATCACTGCAACATTGTGGTAACTTGCATGTGTGAAAAGCCATCATAAATCAAGCATCACTGACAGAGGGGTTTTCTCCATAGAAGGTTTGTTTTGTTTGGTTTTTGGTTTTTTTGGTCAGTTCCAGCCCCATAATGCTTCAGACTAATACTTTTTTTTTTTTGCTTTTAGTTTTCACTTTGTCCCCCCCCCCCCCCCGAGATTTTCCAGTTCTTTTAAGAACACTTTTACCCCGATCTTTTCTGGAATCTGATTTTGAGTAATTTTTTCCCCCTCAAGCATAATGTTTCTTTCAGTTTTGTCTGCCTAATCCCATCCACCTCAAACCCACTTTTCGACGACTGAATGTTCATCTGTGCTGAACCACTCCTCTCCCTGCCCTTCTACCCCACTTCCTGGTTTTCTTTCTATCTTTGTTTAAATTGTCAATATCATATTAATAACTTACCACTGTAATAATAGGTACAGCAGATTGTCTGGATTCCCAGCTTTCTTTAAAAAAAATAGAGTAAGTCTCTAACCCCTTCTGTTGTAGAGAGATGTCTTTTCCCTTAGGAAAAGAAGCTAGAGATTTATTGTTGTTGTTGTTGTTTTTAATGAACACTAGGAATTCAGACAACCTGCTGCACCTATTATTACAATGGCAGGTCAATATAGCAATATGAAAATTATGATTTTAAAAAATGCAAACCCCCCTGGTGGCCCAGAGGGGGCAGAGGGGACACTTCTGGAGCCAGAAAAAGCAGTACGGTTTGAAAAGCACGTAGGCACTGCTGCTCCAGGCTCCATCTCAACAGAGGCTGGTTTGCCCCTGTTGCCAGCCTCCACCTCCTGGCTCAGCCTGGGTGGGCTCTCCTGTTTGGACGATACAGAGGCTTAGTTATGGGTGACAGAGCTGCTCCCCTTTAGGCTCCCCCCTACAAAAATTTTTTTTATTTAGCCGTTATATCGATATAGCAATATAAGCATGCCTAAAAAATAAAAAGAGAAGGGGATGCTGTGAGGGCATTGATGTTGCTAACAATAACACCCTCATCTGAAAATCCTGATAATGTAAGGCACATTAGGAAGAAAATAAAGCAACTCCAAAACTCTAAAATGCAAAGAGGGGGCAGATGTGTGGAAGAACCATACCCAAATCAATTTCAATGCTTGTGGATCAATTGCTAAAAAAATCTAGGAATAAATTGAGTATGAGGAAAGGTCCAGAACTGCATCAGCCATTTCTATTCGCCCATTCAGCTGAGAGTCAGCCAGGGATGTGTCCCTATTATAAGCCAAAAGACAGTCTTAGACTTCTGAAACCTGGGTCCAAATCCTTGCTTAACCACGAGCTACTATTTCTCAAGCTTTAATTCGTAAGATTTCTGCGAAGATATAACAACATTATGTCATTTATGTCTCCACTTCCCAAGAACTATAGTTTTTTCTCCTGTGGTCTCATCAACTCTCTGAAGTCTTTACTACAAGAGAGGTCTACGGCTAGCCTAAGACAGGGTTCCTTCTGACACCTCATTCCCATACAGTTCTTAAGCCCAAATGCCCAGCTTTCACTTTTTGATCTGAGGCGCTTAATCCAGTTCTTCTCTTTTGAGTACAATACTGTAGTCTTGCAAAAAGCTCTGCCTGGTGAATGGGAAAATGTCATAATATGAAAGCTTATGCAACAATACATTTTTGAATTGTTAAGATGCTACAACAGAAAAACAGGGCTGCCCCTTGAGAAAGCATAATAACTGCAGTCATACAAGTGTAAATGCAATTTGAGTTCAGAGAGTTCATGGTCTGGGGTGGCTTTTTAAAAGGTCTTGTTTCTGTGGTGTTCAGATGAGAAACACAGTTTTTATTTAATTCATAAAGTTACCACCAGACTGAAGACTCACAAGGCTGGTAATGGAAACGTGGCCTGAAACCTGATTTATTGACATGAAGCTGGATCCTGTCAGCTTTTCCACTAGTGCAAGAGAAAGGATGAGTGATCTCACCCGATTCCCTTCCCAACTCAGTCCCATTCACATGCTTGGTTTGGTATACCCTGCTCCTACAATTTCTGGCATAGGCTTTTGTCATGGTCAAAAGAGTTCCTTCCTACCTCTTGCACCAATGGAAAAAACTCATAGTATCCAACTGGTCCTTGAAGACTGCATTTTGGTGACGATCCTGAGTACTGGGCATCCCTAGCTCCTTCAAAACAGTTCTTAAGATTATTTGACTAGGAGCTATAACGGTAAATCAGATTTGAAACTGAGAAAGGGAAACAAAAGCACTTACATGTTCATATCACACATCTAATTTCATAATTTTCCTTTGCTCTCAACATTTCTACATATTGCAAGATGATAAGATTACAGCTGTTTGAAACAAGCTATTAAAAGCTTATTAGCAGGTACACAGATGAGGCAACAATAGATAAACATTAAAATGTAAAGGGAAAGTTAATAAAATTGTGGCTTACCCAATATTTTCATGGAATTCTCTGACTAAGGCCCATGTTATAACAAACAGAGTCGGGGTGCCTGTGGTGGTGAATTATTTTTTGTCATTAATCCTTACTCATGCAAAAGAAGTCACAACCAAACTGAATATTTTAATTGAAAACAAAAGTGATTCTTACCCCATCCCAAAACCACAAACCACCAGAAGTACTTTCTTTCTGAGAAGAAAGAAATAACTAGCAAAGTCTGAAGGTACAGCCCTTCCACGAGAAGCCAACTGTAATTAGACATAATACAGAAGTGGAAGAAGACCATGGCAATCTTACATCTTACCTGCAGAAATAAAAAGAGAATATGACATATGGGATCTCGCTCTTCCTGCCCCTTAAACAGACTGCTTCACAAGCAAGCATCTTAATTTTCTTACAAGATTGTCAATAGATCCAAAACAAAATGAAATCCTGAACAATACCCACATTTGAAAATTTACTACAGAATCTCTCAGGTTTACATTTACTTCCTTGTAATATCTCTGGAATGTGTCCGTGACATCTCCTGACATAATAATATAACCAATCAGAATTGTATTTAAACCTGTTTCGTTTTTAAAATTTCTCTTACTTTGTATGGTCTTGTGGTAGTTTCATTTGGTTAGTTTGGGCACCTCCCTCCTTCCTGCTTGTAATTGTCATTGTGAATCAAAGATAACTAGATGTATGAAAGTTTGCTCAGATTTGGAGGGGAGGGGGAATGGAATAGGCCTTTATTGTGGTTATTTGGTTCAGATCTTCATAAATAAGTTGAATGTACATACCTAGGATCAGGTTCACAGTCTTTAAAAAAAACCTGTTTCCAAGATCTCCTTCCTTACCATGAATAATCCACAGTAGACAGCATCATTGGTATCTTCAGAAAGAACAGCATCTTTGATGAAGTTTGCCATGGCTCGCAGAATGAATGATGCAAACAGATTCATATGGATGTAATTCCTTGTGCAGCGAAGTCTTCTGTGTCCCAAAAAGAAAATAATAGTTCTGATTTCTAAACAGGGGATTTCTCAGTAATCTCATCGCTCATATGAACACATACACCTGCCCAATATAGGGATCCAAAGCTAGGCCAGTATTGGTTCCTCCAGCCTAAGATTTTTATCTCTAACTAGAAGCTGATCTCCAGGGTCTCAAGCTTAGCTACCTGAGATCCTTTAACGGGAGTTGCTAGAGATTAAAACGGGGTCTTTCTGCATACCCAGCAGGTGTTCTACTGTGTCCCTCAAGTCAGATTGAAATTGTAAATACTCCATCAATAATGATCTAAAGCCAGCACCTAATCTCATTCCAAGTTAGTATCCTGACATGATAAAAAAAATTAAACAGTCACCATTATTACGAACTAAATGGCATTTTATCTGCAAGATCAATAAGACTAACAGCATTTGGATCCAACCCATTATATCTGTCTATAACATCTTTATCCCACCATTCCTCAAATGTTCTTAGAATGACATACATGGTTCTCCCATCCTGCATTGTTTTCAATCCATTTAATATAGTGTTTCTACTAGCGCTAGATGTCTGCATTTGTTATCAGTAGGAAAACTTTTCTCAAAAGAGAAAGGAATGGAAACTTTTAACTAATAATATTAACTGACATACTAATCCAGGGGCACAAGATTTCTTTATTTGCTTCCTATCTCATAAGGTTACTTCTTGCTACTTCTTCAATATATTTAAAAATCTTATATATGTTTCAACAACCTTTTTACAGAGTATTATTGTGGGAAGATGATATGTTCATGACCTTTTCCCTATATGTAACAATAAACTTCAGGAACTGGTTTTGGTTTTCATTTGGAAAAATGAAAACCAAAAATTGGATTAATTCTAAATTTGCTAATCTTGAGAGCCAATGTAATGCAGTGCTTTGAGTGCTGGACTATGAGGCTCAGGTTCCATTCCATGCTCTTTCATCAAGTTCAGCAGGACACCTTGATCCTGTCACTGCCTCTCAGCCTAAACTACCTCCCACAGCTGTGAGGATGGAAGGGACAACCATACATGCCATCCTAAAAACACTGGAGGAAAAGTGGGATTAAAATGATAAAGAGAGACATAATAGACTAGATCTGAATGCTGTTTGCCACCTATGGACAGATACCTTCTTTGGTGAAGGAAAAGGCCATTTGTCACCAATTGAAAACCTACCAATAAAAATATATTCCTCCGTGGTAAAGGTTCTCATCCTTACTATATGAAAAATCATTTACCATTTGGATGATTTATTTGTATTACAAGAAGCTGTTCAAATATCCTGAAGTTTAATTTCAAAGTAGAAATAACAAGTAAAAGCTTGCTAAAGGAGCAATCCACAAAACACGGTGTTGACTCCAAAGTCATCTGCTAATGGAAGCACATTTCCACTAACAGAAGGGGGGGGACTTCTGCTGATTCCCCCCTCCCACTGCAGAATCCCATATTGCACTTAGCCTTGGTTTTTTAGATTCCCTCCAACCTCCACAGGTAGCATTTCAGGGAATGCAGCAGGGGGCAATGAGAAGGGGGAAGGATCTTTAGAGCCAATCCACAGTGAGAATGGCACAGAGGACAACAATGATTTGCAAGAGAGAACATCTCTGGAGTGGAGGGTGAAAGGAGGGGAGAGATTTTATGCTGATGAAGATTAATAAATCTGGTTCTTTATGGCTTTGGCTTGTTCCCTCCCTTCTTTCTTGCCTTCTAGTACAGTCATGCAGCCCTAATTTTTCATTTGTTCAAAATTTCATTCCAAAACTGCAAATACTATCATTCAGAATATTAAAGAACTAACCAGAGAATGAAAACAAATGTGAAGAAAGGATGGACAATTATTTCTTACCTAAAAGAAGCCAAAATGCCTAAGGCAATTGTCAGAGCCGCCAGGGAAAAACTGTATCCAATAGTGTACACGATATTTAACTTCATAATGTATGATTGCTGTGAAAAGACATCCAATAACTCTTAGTTCATAGTAGGAATTCACTCAATTCATCACCTTTCTGCTGTTTTACAACAGGCAATGCCATTATTTCTTCTAAAACTGCCAGTACCATAAATTAATTCTCCCCCTACACAATCACAGTGATCAACATTCAGTCCATTGAAAAAGCATGCTCTAAAAGTATGCCACAGCCTGACAAACTTATCTATGCAGGGTTATTTTAAGTGGTCAGCATCATATTGAAATCAGGCCACCTGCATGTAGACTTGCAGCACTGAGGTACAAGGAACCAAGAGCTCAGAAAGAATTGCTGCAATGATCTGCTAATTTGATAGGTGCTACGGTGCTGTATCTACTTCCATGGATGTTTGTTTATGGTATTGATTTAACGGTCTGCTTCCCACAGAACAGAAAATGTTTTCCTGGCCCTGATATTCTACAGGCAGTTTTTAAAATCTGTTTGAGGGATCTTTTGTTTGTTCTAATTGGACAATACTATGTTCCGTCACTAGGTGCTGCTAGCTTCCTTGATTTACGTGCTCTCTATAATGCTGTGTACTCCCGAACCAAATTAACCAACCATAGAATAGGTTAATCTAGCACTCTAAATGTAGAAGAATGATCTTAGGCTGCTTGCACACAGAAAGGATAATCTGGGTCAAATCCACATTACTCATTCTAAGTCGCATGTTCCCCGCATTCCCCACGCAATCCTGAGTGCCGGTCACATTACCTCATTAAACAGACGCATTTCATTCGCATTTCTCCCGAATATGTGGTCACAGGTTTTCAACGGGAGTTTCACGGTGGCCGTGAACGGGCCAATGTGCAATTTACATGTTTTTTTTAAAAACCACCCCCCTTCCTGTCTCTCCGGCTGTTCCGAGAGTTCCTATTGGCTGATTCAACTTGCAAGTGCTCCGTAGTCTGCAAAAGACTGTTTTTGACTCCATAGCACTGGATTTATTGATTATGCTGTTTCTGAATCAAATCTGGTAGTTTGAAAAATCATTTTGGGGTGAATTCATTCTCAGAACGGACTCGCGAAACTTCCTTTTTAACTGTTTTTTATTTTTTTATTTTATATTACTGTAATATCGAAATTACGAAATATTGAAATAATGACATTCCAAGGAAGTGAAACTTCAGTAAAATTCAGGCACTGAACTGTCCTGAATAGGAAATGCCCACGAAAGCTTCCCACATGCTTCCAAATTTCCAAAAAAGAAACGGGAGAGAGCCATCAGTGCTGTCAGTGGGGGAAAGAGAGGCATCATTATCTTCAATGATGTTTCTTTATAAGGCAAGATCGAAATAACGGAAAAGTGCGCTCAAAAAAATTTTAAAAAATGGGCAGGGAAAAAAGGTCCCGCCCAAAAAAGCAGTTTTCGAGCGGCCGTGTGACCGGAGGGACACGCGAGAAAGACGGATTGGAAGCAGGAATGTGAACGAAGAGGAAAAAATCGCGGATTGGAGGCAAACGGAAGATATCCGATAAACATGCGGGTAATGGGTGAATGTGGATTTGACCCTGTATTGCTTTTATCACCACTGCAAATGCAGAGGTATGTGCATTGGGGGTGAAGCTTTCACTGACAATTTTCTGCACACTTTTCTCTGTTCCCTGCTTTCCCCTTTCTAATGTGTTCTACAGTAATTCCACATTGACTGTCAGAGACATGGTCATCGTGACCACTTTAACAACTCAGTATTCCTTTGTTGTTGTTGTTGTGCTTTTCTTCATGTATACACTACAGGACTATAATGATTCTAAGAAACTTTGAATTAAATAAGTTGCAGTATGTTGGAATAGTGCCATAATGCAACAATAGTATAACACTACAGCAATTACTGATTTTAAAAAAAAATTAAAAGCCCTCCAGTAGCATGATGGGGGGGGCGGGGTTTACTGGAAATATGGTGCTCACAAATATGGTGCTCACAAAAGGCTGACCATAGCAAATTGTATGGATATAGGGAGGACAGGACAGGAAAATATGCACCATTCGTTCCCTATGACATTCTAGTTTGCAAAGCCTATTACAATGTATTGTCGAAGGCTTTCACGGCCGGAGAACGATGGTTGTTGTGGGTTTTCCGGGCTGTATTGCCGTGGTCTTGGCATTGTAGTTCCTGACGTTTCGCCAGCAGCTGTGGCTGGCATCTTCAGAGGTGTAGCACCAAAAGACAGAAATCTCTCAGTGTCACAGTGTGGAAAAGATGTATGTCATTTGTATCTGCTCAGGAGGGGTGGGGTTGAGCTGAGTCATCCTGTAAGAGTTTCCCAAGAGTTTCTTTTGGTGCTACACCTCTGAAGATGCCAGCCACAGCTGGTGGCGAAACGTCAGGAACTACAATGCCAAGACCACGGCAATACAGCCCGGAAAACCCACAACAACCATCCTATTACAATGCATCATCATGTGGAAGCTCACAAAAATTAAGCATTCCAGCTTGGAAACCAAGGAGGAGAAAAAAAGACCTCTGTGTGGAAGCAGCATTCAGTAGCAGCCAATGGTAAAGACTGACTCACTGACTGAGAGTCTGGAGAGCCTCAGGCAATACTGAGCTTGATGGACCAATGGTCTAACTCAGGATAAAACAGGTGCCCTGAAAAGAAATGCCTCAGAATACAGCAGCAGTGTGTTCATTCACACCACCTGCACCATAGGCTTTTGCCTTATGTTTGGATGTTCTTGTGTGTTTAGTTACCTGGGTTTGGAAGCCAGCAACAGCACTTGCGTACAGCATTACAAAGTCCTCTTAATTCAAGTTTTTGAGAAAAGCAAGACCTATTGACTGAGCACAATATTATCCAATCAATATGATTGTCTTCACCCAGATTTTATTTATTTAGAATGTTTTAAATTTACTTTTCAGCAGATAGTGAGCTCAAAGCAAATTATATGAATAAAAATAAACAAAACATTGACCACACTGAATAAGCATGGAGCAAGAAAAAAAAATGGAAACATCAGTCAACAAAACACTAAACATTCTAACCAATGAAGGTATCAAGCATGAAGGTCCCCTTCTCTGATGAATCACAAGAAGAAGTTAATTCTATATCTGGGATCCATCATTGAAAAGGTGTTCATGGTGGTAGTCACCAACCTGACAAAAGGTGGTACCTCCAAAATACTGTTTGTACTTGATCTTAATGGGAACAGTCATACTGAGAAGGTGCTCCTTCAGATATTAATCAGTTGAACTCACCCGTGGTCTCTGTGCAATTAAAGTAGCATTCACTTCTTTCACATTATAGTCACAGGCAATGTGTGTTCTAGGGAATCGCTTTGACCAGCCTTCCTTGGTGCAGTTACGATACATATACCCTGGATAATGACAGCAATAAAATAAATCACATAATTATGCAATGCAGAATGCATCAGGAAAGGGTCATATATCAATACACATTCTCATGTTATCTGAATCTGCCTTATGTTCTTGTGAGTTACCAAAAAGATCTGGGAAAGGTGCCAGAAAGGGCCACCAAACTGATCAAGAGGTCAGAATGTCATCCTTACAAGAAATGGCTAATGCATTGGTTGTTCTTTGTTTAAGTAAAGGGCAATTAAGGAAAGACAAAACAGGGGCCTATAAAATTATGTGTGGCGCACAGAAAGTGGATCTAAGGAATTTTTTATCCCTCTCTCATAAAACTAAGACTCAGGGTCACCCAACAAATTTGATCAGCAAATAGAATGGAGACAGCATGATTTGTTCACAAAATATACAATTAATTTACAAACTTGACTGGCACAAGATGGGGTGAATGATTGCCACTGGCTTAGATGCCATTAAAACAGGACAAAACCAATTCATGGAAGACAGATCTATTATATCAGAAAATTACAGCCGCAATCATGGCTTCATTGTATTCCTTATTATACAAAAGTGATACAATAAATAGTTACCAATGGGGTTTTATTGAGGCTATTTCCACGCTCCCTTAAGTTGATAGCTCACTCACCAAACACTGGTGACTTTTCCCCAGGAATCCAGATGTCTCCATTTGCAAAATGGTTGCGGGCTGTTTAAGCTTCCATTTTTTCTGCTCCTTTTCTGGGAACATACTTTCTGCAGTCACAGAAAAGGCACCGGGGAAAAAGAAGCCATGCCCCGCAAAAGTTGTGCAAATAGAGACATTGCCAGCATTCCGTGAGTCGGCCGTCCCTTTAAGGGCATGTTGAACCGCCTTACTGAAATTCCTTATACTGATCTTTTTTATTATTATTTAATTTTTTTATAACAATAAACTATTAAACTATATACAATCATGAATTTGCAGTCATACAAGAAGTTAATACTAAAATCCGTTAATAAATACATACATCAAAATTAATAAACACATAACATGCCATAATAAGTAACAATTGAATGCATATTAAAACAGTTTAGAGGGTTATATCTGAGCATGTATCTGAACAAATATAAGGAGAAAGTACTTGGAAATTCTAACATATTAAATTGAGAGATTAATTATATATTTGCATATGTATGAAAGAGTTTAAGACCAGGTAAGGAACTATTATTTTCGAGGTATTCAAAGAAAGGAAACCATTTCTCAATAAAGTTGGTTGTTCTTGGAAAATTTTCTACATGGTAAATTTTATCATATAACTTTTCCGATATATAATGGTCCCAGATTTTTTTGTGTCCGTTATCAATTGAGGGTGTAGACTTAGATTTCCAAAAGGTAGCTATTGAGCTCTTTGTGGCCACTAGTAGGGTGGCTATTAGGTCTCTTCTTATTGTTGAAATGTGGTCTTGGTATTTGTCCCATTGGTCCAATAGAATAATTTCTGGCATCAGGGGGATTTCATATCCTGTTCTTTTCCGAATTTCCTTTAGCACTGCTTTCCAAAATGATTCAATATGTTTACACCTCCACCAACAATGGGCAAAGTTCCCTTCCTCCCCACAATTTTTCCAGCAGTTAGGTGGAGATGTGGAAGAAATCTGGGAAAGTTTCTTTGGTGTTATACACCATCTGTTAATTAATTTATAAGTTTGTATTTTATATTGATCTTTGAACAATTCCACTTAGGAAGCTTTTTTTCTACTTTGCAAATGTATGTTTTGTAAAATTCACAGACTTGGATCCTGTGAAATATACATGTTCTGACATAGCACTTTCCTGCCTTCTCTCTTGCCCCTGCCCCAGCCTGCCCAAGACCTCCATAATGCAGATACTGGACAAAAAGCCAAACTATTTGGAAGGCTGCAATGGGGGGGGAGGGAGCAAAATTGCCCTCTCCTTCCTCTTCTATCAAGGGACTTCCCATTGGTGCAATGCCAGCTTGGTTCCTCATTGCAAATCCATGGGCCACATGACTTTCTGTCCATGTGAATCCTGTAACCTTCAACAGCTAGGACTTCATATGTCAAGAATCCCAGAGCAATTGTCCATCAACATGAAACAAGCCGAAGAATTCCAGTCTGGCTCCTGAAACTTTCCAGAGCAAATCATTTGGCCATTTAGCATCGTACATTTTTTGTCTGTTCTGTAGCCCTGAGGTCATTCAACTTCAATTAAACTATGCACTGCATTAGACAAAGTACTGAAATGTGACATTATCTACTACAGTTGGCAGGCATCTCAGGGGATTGCTAGGTGGTGGTAGTGGCTGTCCAGCCTTTCACATTGGGGAAGTGGCTGAGAATGGAGACAGTTATTCTCAGCACAATGGCCACTAACAGCAGCCGTGCTGGCTCTACTGCTTTGTGAGCAGATGGCACTAAGCAGGGAGATCCTCCTGGGGCCCCAAGCAAATGCCCAAAGGTGCTGGCCTGGACGCTGGGCCTGAGTGATGCAGCAATGCTAAATAAAGGGATCCTATGACTCCCTTTCACCACATTTTCCTCCAACAGAGCAAGAGTTCCTTCAACAAAGAAAGCCATTTGTACATCAGAGGAAGCTTTTCCCCTCCAGAAAAAGTCATTCTCCATTGGAGGAAATCTTTCATTGTTGAAGGAAGAGAGTCAGAGGATCCAGCTTAGCAGAAGGAACTCATAAGACCTAGCCCATTAGCTCTTGAAATAACCTGAAAAATTCAAATGCAGTCTAGTTAATGGAATACAAATGAATGATCTGAAGAAAATCAATTTGCTTTTAAAAGCATGAGTAGAAACTAGACTATTCCTAAAAAATTTTTATCAGTCAGACTCTGAAGGAAGTTTGACTTGAAAAAAGCACCATGGTAGGATCATTTGCAAGGAAGGGTCAGTGGAAACAGGAAATGCGAAACACCTTCTGCTCCTACTTCTGCTCCTCCCCTGGAAGTGCCTTTGCATTCCTATTATCTCTCAGGCATTGGAACATGGATTTGCAGAATCAGGGTGGAGTTCTACCTGAAGAAATACTGCAACAGCTAATCATTTATAATCCCTAACAAACAGACCAAATATTCACTGGGTCATCTTTAAGAGCAATGAATTCCTTCCAGATAGATGGGAAATCCTGCATGTGTTACTCTACAAGGCACAATGTATATCCTAAAATGATTATCGGTGGTGGAGAGTGCCCTCAAGTCATAGTTGACTTATGGCGACCCCTGGTGGAGTTTTCATGGCAAGAGACTAATAGAGGTGGTTTGCCATTACCTGCCTCTGCAACCCTGGTCTTCCTTGGAGGTCTTTCATCCAGTTACTAACCAAGGCCAACCCTGCTTAGCTTCTATGATCGGACAAGATCAGGCTCACCTGGGCTATCCAGGTCAGGGCAAAATGATTATTTCATGGTGCTATAAACCCTAAAGCATTAACATTTTGGGCAACCAAGATGATAAAGGGGTTGGAACATCTTTCGTATGAGGAAAGGCTGAAGAGTCTGGGACTTTTCAGTTTAGAAGAGAGATGACTAAGGGAGGATATGATAAAGGTAGAGAAGGTGGACAAAGAACTTTTTCTCCCTCTCTCATAATTCTAAAACTTGCAGGTGTCCAATGAAGCAGATGGGCAGTAGATTCAGGACAGACAAAAGGAAAATTTCACAAGTGATTAAAATGTGAGATTCACTGCCAGATGATGTAGTAATGGCCTCAGGCATAGACAGCTTTAAGGGGGAATTAGACATAGTCATGGAAGATAGGTCTATCAATGGCTACTAGTCATGGTGACTAAAGGGAACCTCCACATTCAGAGGCAGTGAACCTCTGAATACTAGTGCAAGAAGCCAACTTCAAGGGAAGGCTCCAGCCTCTATGCTCTGTTGTTTGCCCTCCATAGTAACTGGCTGATGATGGACCACTGGTGTGATCCAGTAGAGGTCTTTTATGTTCTTAAGAGCACTTCCCATTAATTATTGTAAATGAAATGTTCCCATTGTAAGAGTCTGGTGAGAATGTGCTAATTTACAATGGCTTAAAAATCCAATGTGAATGCACAGTTAAGTTATTCTAGCATTATCAGCTGAGCTCCCTCTGGTGACTCAATTAAGCCTTTGCCTTAGGGAGTTCTAAAGCAAGTCCTTTAAAGATGTATTTTTTAAAAAGATGTTATTTTTGTCATGACAATTGCTTGAGCTCTGATTTGGGTTTGGGAGGAGGGTACTTTTGCTGTAGGAGACAGCCTCACTCAGGTTCACCAGATTTTTTGTTAAAGTTATAAGAGATAGGTGCTATAGTGCTGAAGGAGGAAAGCACATGGAATTGAAAGAACTAAATTAAATACGGCACAAGCAACAGAAGGTACATTGAGGGAGCACAGTCTCTTGGTATCTGGGACATAATGACAAAAATACAACAAACTTTTAATATTCACAAACTGGCACAGGCATGGGAGGCTGCTGTGCCAATAACATCACAGAGTCTTTCTTAAAATGTCTAAGATGGGATAGAGCACGTAGTGCAGAAGCTCCAGGGGTTTCTGGATGGCACATCGGCCCTTGACCATTTCAATCCATTTCAGGCCTGTGTATGGAACTAAGATGGCTTTAGTTTCACTCATGGACAGCAGGAGACAGCCCCCCTGATAACACTCTCAACTTGCCAACTTCCAGGTGGGGTCTGGAGTTCTCTTGGAACTATAACTGATCTCTCTACACTACAGAGATCAGTTCCCCTGGAGGAAACGGCAGCTTCATAGGGTAGACCAGTATTTCCCAACCAGGTTTCCATGTAACCCTGAACCTCCACAGGATATTGTATGGAGTTGTAATAAATAAGTAAAAATTTTGAAATACCATGAAAAATTCCAAATATCCCTCAAAATATTACAGTTATTAAGGTTATGTAAGCTGAGAGGGAGAGAGAAAGAGTGAGAGTGAGCAGCTCTTTACAAACAACATTTCTTGACAATAATTTAGCAGTAATTGAATTGTCCCCCCCCCCTCAATTTTCTTTGGCTTGTGAATATTTTTATAGGTAGGGGGTTCCTTGGGATTTTTTTTCTTTTTTTAAAATTTTAATAATTTTATTAACATTAACAGCTATCATCAAACAAAACAACAATATACTCAAATTAAAACCAAAGATCGATACAAGTTTGTCAGTATCTATACAATAAACTATTAACACTTATTTTAAATATGTAACAAACAGAACAATCTTAACAGTAGAGATATTAATAATAATATAACAATCTGCACAAAAGGTCACCACAAACCCCACATTTCCATATCAATAACATCTTGGTAAGGTAGCTTTGTCAAAAGTAGATCATTTTTAGAAAGAAATTCGAGGAAAGGCTCCCACTTAACATAAACATTCGAAGTACCAGTGGGGTTTTTCTGTAGGTATAGCTTTTCTGTTATTTTTTCCATTATTAGAAAATCCCATATCTTGTTGAACCAGGTGTTAATTGTAGGGACTGATTGTAACTTCCAAAATGAAGCAAGTGAGGATTTAGCTGCATGAAATAGTATAGTTATTAAATCCCTTCTAACAGAAGGAATATTTAGATCGTCCCAATGATCCAAAAAAAGGATTTCTGGTTTTAGAGGAATCTTATATGAAGTTATAAGTTCTACTTGATGTAAAATCTTTTTCCAAAATTCTTTTACATACTTGCAGTTCCACCAACAATGTACATAATTACCTAGTTCCCCACATTGTTTCCAGCATAGGGGAGAACTTTTTGAATAGATTTTTGACAACTTATAGGGTGTGAGGTACCAGTAATTAATAATTTTGTATGGTTGTAAATAAAGATTGATCACTTGTGTATTAAATGAATTAGAGACCCAAATTCGTTCCCAATCAGTATTTGAAATAGTGATTTCCCAGTCTTTTTGCCATCTGGGTTCCTTGGGATTTGAAACAATTTAGGGGTTCTTCCAGGCAAAAAAAGTTGGGAAGCACTGGGGTGTAGACTCTAAGGCATCACATCCCTACTGACCTCCGTCTCCTCTCCCTGCCTTCACTCAGCACCACTCCCAAATCTCCAGGAATTTCTCAAGCTGGGGTTGGCAGCTCTGTTTTTAGATCTATCAGTGACGTTTGCCACAGCTGACCATTCCATTCTTATTCATTGGTTGGAATACGAAGTTAGTATTAAGGGAGTAAACATTTGGTAGTTTCAATTTTTTCTGTCTAATTGGATACAAAGAGTTTCTCCACCTGAAGAGCAGAAGCAGCTGGGTGGGATTTTTCCCATGGAATGCCACAGGTTCAGTTCTCTCACCAATGCTCTTCAGTATCTATGCAAGGCTGCTGAATGAGATCATCCAGAGCTTTGGAGATGGATGTCATCAAATACGCAAATGACACCCAGTTCTACATTTCAGTATCCAAACCTCCAGATGCATCCGTCTTGGTTCTGAACTAGTGCTCTGAGGCTGTGATGGGGTGGCTAAGGCAAAACAACCTGAAGACAAATCCAGACAAGGCAGCGGTCATGCTGGCTGGGAAGGCTGATGTTCTAGTGGTATTGGGATCCACTTGTTCTATGTGGAACAGAGTTGGCTTTTTCTGACCAGGTTAAGAGATGGATGTTGCTCATGGACTCAGCCTTCAGGAGTGGCCAAGAGCACCTTCAGCTGCATGTATTTTGCCATCTCTCTCCTTTCTTAGACTCAGCCAGTCTGGACACATGGATCCATGGTTTCCTAAGCTCATGGTTTGATTACTGTAACATGCCCTGCATTAGGCTGACTTGGAGACCTTGAAACTGCAGTTGGTCCAGAGTGTGGCGGTCCAATTATTGTCAGGCACTAGCTGATGAGAATGCATCTTGCCATTTTGAAAGTGATACATAGGCTGCCAGTTTGTTTCCAAGTTCATTTCAAGATGCTGGTTATAACCTTTAAAGCGTTCCATGGCCTGGGGCCTAGGGCCAACATATCTGAAGGACCATCTCTTCCCATATGTTCCTATGCACCAATTACACCTGCTAGCTGTTCCCCCATTCAAGGTGGCCCATCTGGCATCGGTCAGAACTCGGGCTTTTTTCATTGCAGCTCTCTCCCTGAGGAGGTGAGGGGAGCACTATCACCGGAGAGCTTCAGGGGGCCCTTCAAGGCTAGTTTGTTTGCCAGGGTTTTTGATGGGGAAATAGGCCTCTTTGGGAAGAGAGTATTGGTTCTAATCTGTAATGTTTTAATTATAACCTTTAAGACATCCTGAATCAAGAGGAAAGATGGGATACAAATCTTTTAATACATTAAATAATGGAAGTAACAGGAGAGCCAAAGCAGGGAGTGGCTGACTACATATACAATACTTCTCGGCAAGGCTTATGTAATGCAGTACTTTTCTGCAACCAGTTTCTTGATTCCTATTAGATTCTGCTCATGGGATTATACTTGTGAAGCAGAACATGACACAGCCCACCTCTAATAGAACATTTTTTCTCATACGTTGCATCAGAATTGTCCCTTAGTTCTTGATACTGAACAAGTAATCAGTGATCTGTGTCTCTGCAAAGTTATCTCATTTTTAGCTTTACCTTTTTTCCCAGTTATAATCTGGAAGACTTTGGGGCAAGGAGCACTAACGGTTTGCCCAAATGAAGAGGACAGCCAGCAGGTTATATTATCCCACATTCCAAGGCATCCACCTAAAATTCAAGAATAAAAACATAATAATTTAAATGCCACCATCTGGGAGAAAATGCATTCAGCACTGCAGCCATGGTACAAAGAAAGCTGAAGCGATCCAGGGTTGGATATAAGGTCCTATGAATTACGTGAATTTGTAGCAACAGATCTTTCTCACATTTCCCTCCCTCCCTGCATCCTGCACTCCCTGAAGTAATTGCTGAAGTTCAGGAAATGTTCCAGAACAATATATTATGTGGTTCAGAAGGCTGCAGCAGGAAACAGACACTGGCCAAAATCAAACCACCCTTAACTCTCAAAAAAGTGGAACTCAGCTTCAAGGATCATGTTTATGAAAAAGGGGGGATTTTGGCTAATCTCCTCTTCTTGATGCAAATACTACATGGCATGTCGTTTGCGAGCATTCTCCAACTGTCAGCACTGGCTTGGGGGTGGGGTGTTAAAGAAGACTGCTGGAGGAAGGAAATAATGGCAAAGATCTTCTTCCCTGAACTCAGTTTGTGGGACCCTTAGAATACACTTCTGCTTCCATTAGAATATGTGGAACAAGGAGAGTCTGTGGCTTGGGTCCACCATATTTTTGAAGCAATCCCATTGAAACTGAGATCCGAGATTATGGCCATAATTCACATTAATGCTACACTGAAGGAATGTTATATTCTCATAGTGATCTTATGGATGTGAAGGTGGAAAGGAATAATGAAACATTAAATTGTCAACACAGGTCACTTCCTCTGATTAAAATACAAAAACTGAATATTGGTTTAAAGTGATAAGGCAACCCAAGAAAGGGCCTTCTCAGTCAAGGCACCAAAACTGTGGAATTTTTTCCCCAGGGAGATTTGTCTGTCGCCCCCCCACCCCCACCCCCCATCATTGCCTTCTGCCAAGAAGTAAAGACTTTTCTGTTTTGCCTGGCATTCCCTCACTGACTCTCCTACTTGTTTCTGTGTTGATTTGTTTTTGTTTAATTGTTGTTGTGAATGAACAGACTTGCAAGAGCCAGTTTGGTGTAGTGGTTAAGAGTGCAAGACTCTAATCTTGAGAACCGGGTTTGATTCGCCACTCCTCCGCTTGAAGCCAGCTGGGTGACCTTGGGACAGTCACAGCTCCCCAGAGCTCTCTCAGCCCCACCCACCTCACAGGGAGATCGTTGGGGGGATAATAATAACATACTTTGTAAACCGCTCTGAGTGGGTATTAAGTTGTCCTGAAGGGCGGTATATAAATCGAATGTTGTTATTGTTGTTAAGACCTGTTCCCTTGGGTTCCAAGTGGTTGGGGGGGGGGGGAAACAGCTATCCCAAGTCTCCGCTCAGAGATGCTGCCCCTTTTCCCACTCACAGGGGCACCAAACTCCTCTCTGGGTAGTAATCACCATAATCAACAAATCTAAAATAGTATCCCTGCTAGATGGAGTTGTACATCTGGCATTCTATATCTGTACTGCTATTTAGAAGCTCTGCCTAGTTGCCACATCTCCTGCTTCACTTGTACTAGCTAGCGTGGGAATAATCAATTACACCTTCACAATGATAAGCTATAGTACTCAAAAGATAGCAAGTTCACTCACTGCCCTTCCCCTTAACAGCTCTTTGGATAGCAAGGCCAAATATGCCTGGTGCGTTTACAGAGATTGGGCTTCAAGCATTCAAAATATAAGGAAGTTTAATAAACAAAAATAGAATACACACGGGCTGCTTCCATAACAAGGATTTCCTGCATTTCAGCTACCTTACTGGTACATTTTTGTTCATATTTCCGCATGATGTCATCCTCTATTTGTGCACATACCAATAATAGCGTATACCTTTCACCAAAAAATCTGCTTTATTTTAAATTTGTAAAACTCCTTGTTTTTACTGTGCAGAACACCTCAAAAGGCCAGTCCCCTGCATAAATTAACTTAACAAAAGAGAACCTAACTTTTAGACAGAAGGGAGGGGATTATTGAAGGATTTGTTTTTAAGATTGTAAAGGTATTGAGTTATTCCTATGCTTTTTAAAAAAACAGAAGAGGATAACCCACCGCTCACCTTGCCTTTTAGGGAGGAGGGAGGGGATCACTAGAGATATATGCGAATACATGGAGTTTTTTAAAATAAGTTACTGTGTTATCTCTTTGCAGTGTTACCCATGTTCTTCAAAAAAAATTAAAAAGGTAAAACAGGGTAGGTGGAGAATCCTCAGGGTCATGTGAGATCACAGAGGACTTCAACACACATCAAGTGTGAAAGGGAAACCATGGCTAAAAATGGAAAGAAAAAGGACTACCCTGGGATGTCTTGAATCTCCACTGCAAGGGCAATTTCACATAGAATTGCATCAGCAAGAAGACAACCAGAGAAAATCACCCTGCTGAGGAAGGTGTTGTCAGATCTGTGGCTAAATAATAGTTGTATCCAGACTACCTTCTGCAATCAGACAAGAGTCCGTTGTTTTCAAAAGATTTACTGAAAAAAGCAACCATTATAGTCCACTGGCCCAGATGCAATATCTGGGCTGGTACACGTGTATTGTTACGAATGATAGGCAAAGAACAAGGTACAGAGTATCAAACCCCAGCAGGCCCAACCTCCCCCCATAGTTCTCAAAACAATCCGCTTGAAGCTGAGAAAGCGAAAGTTTCCCAAGGCTGGCAAAGCTGTAGTCAAAACATTCCTCTTCTGTGAGATAGCTGCTAGGGAACGTCTTGGCACCTGTGAATAAAGCACTCAGAATACTAAAAGAATTAAAATGGAGTCTCTTTGGTTATAACATCAAGGAAAGCATTCTGAACCTGACATTTGTCATGGTCTGTTCAAACATCAGACTGAGCAAGAATACAAAGAAAAGGGGGGAACATGCAATCCTCTTACCCTGCCCTCTATACTTATCGTAAACAATGTTTTAATTAGGATAGGCTAGTAATTCTTGAAGATGAGGCATTTAAAAGTCCATCAGTACTGTTGTTATCAGAGTTGGGACTTCTCCCATTGAGCCTCAGCACATGGTTAAGAGGGAGTCCTTCTTAGGTAAGGACACAGAGCCAAGCTACAAGAGATGAATTACATGAGGACATGTATGTGAAAGGAGTCGCAATGTTAGCTGGGAAGCTGAATTTTAAAAGAGATTGGAAGGCTTTATCAATTTCCCCTCTACAGAGCCAAGGAAGATTGCTCCACAGAGAGTTTGTTAATTTCCTCTTTGCAACCCAAAGGACCTGTCAGTTTCACCTCCCTTTCAAGGAGGTGAAGAGGAAATTAATAAACCTTCTGAGGAGCCATCTTCCCTCACTCTGTAGAGAGGGGAAATTGACAAAGCCTTCTGATCTCTTTTAAAATTCAGCTTCCCAGCTAACATTGCGAGTTGCGACTCCCTTCACATGCATGTTCTCATGTAATTCGTCTCTTGTAGCTTGGCTCCTAGTGCTTTTCTTGCTTGTGTACACAAGGGCCTTTTGGTTTTTCAAGTTTCTGTCCATTTAGCAAAGTGTAAGATAATAATCTTTTGTTCTTACTTCAGTCATAGCCATTTGCATCTGTAAGTAGTGAAGTACTCTGCATTTGGAGCTTGAAGACTCACCCCCGCCCCCCAGCTTTGCCAACTATGAGTTTGCAGTCTAGTTCAAACTCATAGGCAAAGTGCAGTCCCAATAGTTGAATTATTGGGGTGAATTCTTCAATGGAGGACATTTCTCTACCATTGTTTTATACATAGAGATTTTATTTTGTTTTAAATTGTTTGCTGCAATGGATGCCCTAGGCTGAGTAGAAAAGCACCGTAATAGGGTTTTAAATAAAAAATAAAATAGCAGATTTTGCTTATGACAATCTAGGCACTCTTGTCACTATTGGAGAGATACAACAGCCACACAAAAATATGATTGTCAAGCATAGGGCAGTTGTGTGCACTGGCCTCCATATAAATCAACCCACTTATGTTCTTTCCACTCTAATGCCGCTGGTATTTCCCAGGTGCTGGAAAAATACAAAGGGCTTCTTTTATTTACCCAGTGTCATATAATAATATGCTTTGGTTTAGATAATTTAGGCCTGATTCCCACACAACCCAAACATCACAGGAACTGGCTGTATACAAGCCTCCATTAACTAATCCTGATGGATATTAATCATGCATTTCTAGGAGCATTTGTTAAAGAAACTGTGATAAATGTGCTGGGAAAGGAACTGCAGCTGACCTTGTACAGCCTACTGCTGTTTCACCTCCCCATGCTTACCCATTCCAGGTGTATTGAATATTCATAACTGAGTGTCCCTGACAGCAGGAGTGTACCGAGCACAAGCATAGTGGGGAGCAGACAGACAAGACACAGGGCCATTAATGGCAACAGTTCCCACAGACCAATGGTTGCAAGTTGGATGTGTATAATCTGAACTCAAGTCACTGATAAACAAGTGGGCAAGGCCACTGTGTTTTGTTTATATAAGACACCAGTGTATCAATAAGATGTCATTAATCAAGACCAGGAAGCAGCAAATATTACTCCTCAATCAGCCATTGTTCTGAAATTTCTTTCCCAGAAGGCAGTCCTTTCCCTAACCCCAGGAACATATGGCACCCATAATAATTTACCTAAAAATACCATAAAGAGAGACATAAATCACTCTGTCCACCAATACCAGTACTCTAAAGGCACCAGATGGGATTAACACATGTAGTGCTTCTTCTGTAATAGAGGAAACAGGCGTTTGCTTTGGGAAAGATGTTTGTGAGTCCCATTTTTCAAACATTACCAAACAAAGGCAAAAATAGAAAAGTCATAAAATTCACAGATGAAACATTTAAAGTGCTAACAGGAACATCCTCTGAAGACTATTAAAAAGAGGGGTTGTACTTATGAGGTAATGAAGTGATGAGAAAGAAAACTAGTTATGTTGGGAAGCAGAGTTCATTTACCTCAAGAGCATCTCCTCTCCCGCCCACCAGACACAAACTGACAGATAGCCTCTGAGCTCTGGTTTGATAAGAGTTCCTTCTCGTGTGTGGCACTTTCCTTCCTTCTAGAGGAGGAGTGGATGTCAAAAGCTTCAATGTGAGCAAAGGACAGGAAAGGTAATGTGTAGCCAAACTCATAGAAAGATCTACAGGCAGGGCCTCTTTGTCTGCCACTCTCCAGAGTAGTGGTGACAGTTTCACTGTGAGAAATGCTCTGTAAATTGTAATGCTGATTAAGTTGAGTGAGCATCAGAGCTTCAAAGGGGATAAAAGATAGAATTCCTTTTCTTGCCAACCTGAGCTTTTTGGGGTGAAGGTAGGATAAAAGTGTGATAATCTGAGAAAGAGAATATTTAAGAAAATAATCTGAGAATAGAATTCTTTTTTTCTCCAGAGTTGGTATTTTACCTGAACTTCCAAGCTGCTCATTTTCGGCCGTCCTATTCTCTTCTTCCCGGGAGAGGATCAATGCACAGAGTTCTTGTTCCCTTCTCATAATTCTCAGCACTTCACATGATGTAATTATGGCTCCAATCTGCTGTTTTTAGAAAGTAACTTCTTTATTATTTGCCTCTAGCTAAACATATTATCTACAAAATACAGCATCTACATACAGTAGACTGTGGTACATTTGATTATACACAACCCTTAAAGCACAGCATTTTAAAATGAGATCATGGTTTTTCACTATGTTTGCCCATAGGATTACTCTGAGCCAGAAATAACGTGATAGATTTTTAATGCCACTTTCAGGACATGAGACATGTGAAGCAATCATAAAGAAGAGTGTGACTTTGAGATCGTGCAGATTTCCTTTCCTTCATCCCCTTACAGACTGGCAATGAGGGAAAAGAGGATCCTGGTCCATGCCTGCTAATCTTCTGGTAGTCTTTAGCTCTGGTACTTCACATTTAAAAAAATTAAGCATTGTCTGAAAGAATAATGTACATGAATAAGCATGAATAAAGATGCTTGTTCTGGAGTCCCAATTACAGTTGGTGCACATGTGGTTTGCTTACAATGCAATTTCCTTGCCATCTGCCCTGTTATCTAATACCATTTTTTTATCTAACATACATTTTCCCCTTCTGCATTCCTGTGGCAGACTATGACAAGGTAACTCAACTGCCTCTTGAAATGGGTGGGCAGAGTTTTCTTGTCCATTCTATCATAGATTGCCTTTCTTTATGATTTTTAAAAATAATTTCAAACAGTTGAGCTCTTTCCTCTTACACCATAACGTTCAATTTATATACCGCCCTTCAGGACTACTTAACGCCCACTCAGAGCGGTTTACAAAGTATATTGTTATTATTATCCGCACAACAATCACCCTGTGAGGTGGGTGGTGTTGAGAGAGCTCTCAAAGAGCTGTGACTGACCCAAGCTCACCCAGCTGGCTTCAAGCGGAGGAATGGGGAGTCAAACCCAGTTCTCCAGATTAGATTCCCTGTTAACCACTACACGAAACTGGCTCTCCATACCACTACTAGCAACAGAAGGCACAAGAAAAGACCACAGGAAATGGTTCTCTCTGCCCATCAGCAATATGTTAAAAGCCGAGTTGTCAGCCCCAGGTCAGAAATTCCTGAAGATTTTGGAGTGGAGCCTGGAGAGAGTGGGGTTTGAGGTCAGGATTCCATCTCCCAAAATAGCCATTTTTTCCAAGGAAATGGATCTCTGTTGCCTGGGGATCTGTTGTAATGCTAGAAGATCTCCAGCTACCACCTGGCGGTTGGCAATCCTAAGTATATGGGATTTCTATCCACATGTCTTCTTTATGGGTACTAAACTGAAGTGGGGCTTTTCAAGTCAACTATGGTCAGAATCCACCTGTGTATTGTAAACTGCAGGAAAGATGTAATGTGATTAAAACCGAACTTCCTACATGGTCATCAATTACCGCAGAAATTACCTTTTTATTTATATCCTGCCAGGAATCCAAAAACCATCTCTCCTGCTATGAACACATGTGCCAAGTCAGATCCTCCCAGGAGCCCCTCCTGTTCACCTCTTGTACATCCTCCAGGAAGGACTTTTCTACTTTGAAATGGCTTCCTGGATTTATGTATTTTGCAGCAATATTTTTCTCTTTATTGTTAGCTATTATTGTTATTTATTATTGCTAAAGCTCAGAAACAACTCATTTTTGAAGGTCTATTGTAGCACACACAAATGTGGGTCCATGGCAGTGTCTTGCATAGTACAAAATATTCCTTATGAACAAACTGTAAGCCATGCTTGGGCTAGATCCACACAATGTTAGATATTACACTGTACATCTGTACTAATATTTTACCTCCTAGTTTTTCTTGTGTGCACAAAACGATCTGGAGGAGAATGATTATGACAACACAACAATAGCACAACAGCTAACAATATGTGGATCAAGTCTGGGAGAAGTAAAAAAAGCAACCAGTCAGGTACTTGGTGGTCATGTGACCCAGCCATGGTTGCCACCCAAAGAGTTCCAAACAAAGGAACACATTGTGGGGATAATAAGAAAAAAAGACATCTTGTATCAGAACATTAACAGCACTTTATTAGAATATACTGCCCTTTTACCATATTGTTGCTTTTTGCAATTGTGGGCCATTTCCTCAAAGGCATTTTTTGCCCAGTGGCCCCTACTTTCTGAGCCTGGCTTTTGGGACTCCCAGGCTTTCCCATTTAAACTAGAGCAAATAAAAACTTTCTGTGCTCCGACTTCAAGGGGAAACTGAACCTGCTGCAGGCAGAGCCTCAATGTGAAAAGTTTGGCCTGCAAACAATCTGGCAATGGAGTGAAGCTTAGCTGCTAAACCTTATCTGCTAAGCATTAGCGCCACCTTTAAAACGACAATGCTCTGCTCTAGCATACCCTTCCACTGTCTTTAGCCCTTTAACGATGCTTTAAAAAAAACTCACCAAGGTTCAGCTGTGAGCCACAGCTTAACTGCTGGGGAGAGCTGGATGGGGGTGAGGAGGGGTGGTGCTAGCAGTAATGGTTACAGGGATAGGTTGTGTGAATACTATCCCCCCAGCCCCATGCTTCAGTTCTGCATGCTAAGGACTGGCAGGGATGGCTTTTTCTGCCCCTGTGTGAAGGCAGCCTTAGGGCTTCTCTTCTTCTACATAAGTATTTCTAAATCAAAAATTTAAGAACCATTCCTTGAAAGAAAGAACAAGTAGTAAGCCTAAACTAGCTTTAAAAGAGTCTTGCTTCTGGAAGAGAAGAGGTCCATTCACTCCATCATGGTTGGCAGGCGACAAAGACGCCCCCCCCTCCTCTGGTCTGCTGGTGCTCTGCCAGAAAGCATGGAGGCTGAAGCCTGCCTTGCTAATCCCCCGTCAACCACCTATGCATCTTTGGGTGGGACTGCCTGACATTTTGAGAATCATCAGTTTTGGAGTCTACATTTCATAACAAGCCAGAATGATTTAAATCTAGCTCATGACTTACAGCAAACCTGTTTATTTTAGAACTAGACATTTTTCCATTCAAAAAAGAGCTAAAGCCCTAACTTCATTTGTTAGATATAAAAATGTCAGAAAATGTAAACACTACATAACATTTCCAGATGTTATTTAAGGGGTTGAACTGGTATCCATGTTTACCTCTTTAAATGCTTCCAGTTTTTACAAATGTAGGTCAAGAAAAACCACTTTAAAAGCCAAGGCTGTGAAACTATGCTGTACAGTAGGACTGAACACAGACACTGTCCTGTAGGAACACAACATTCCTTTGCTGCAGCACTAGGGCAACATTTGCCACCATCACTGTTGTACCAGCACTGGGGAGAAGTATCAGTGGGAAAGAGATGGGTCCACAGCTCCGTGGCAGAGAATATGCAGCGCATGATTCCGAGATCTTCAGGTAGCAGAGCTGGGCAGGAATGGCAAAGCTGTTCTGAGACAAAATAAGTAATGGAGCTCTTAACTGACCAATGATATGATTAAATTTAAGGCAGATCCGTATACCCTAATCGCACCTAATGCATGGTGCCTTTTCCAGGTCAGGAGGAAGTGGAATGCGCATGTCTCCATAGAGCTAGTGCTGGGGTCTATTTGCCACAGCAACAAGTAACGAGAGTTGGAGAGCCTATGAGAAGCAAGTGGGTATTGATGGTGTACTGTACTGCGTAAAAGACTGGGCTAGTTAATCCTGGTTTAAACATCACCTCAGTCATGAACACAGTCCAGGGTCTTCCCGCTGTCCATGCAAAGAAAAACTACCATGTGGCAACAAGACATTCAGTTTGGTACAACTCAGGAAGTCATCTGGACATAAACATTTCTCCCCACCCCCCTACATTCTGTGTTTTACCAGGATTTTATACATAGTTACTTTGATATTTTAAAGAAGCATCTATTGTTGTACTGCCATCACAACACAGTAATAACAGTGCAAACCTATCTTGCAAGGAAGTTCTAAGGATTACTTAGGCCTACTTACATGCTATACTGTTTATGGGTCTGCCCATGTCCTGTCCAGCAGACATGCACAGAGTTCCCTGTCCAAACTTAATTCTCAGGGGTATAAGAGCCCAGGTTGGATCAGGACCACAGTGCACAGGGAGAGGGGGCTTAAGTCTCCCCACACACAGGGCTGGCGCCCGCCCTGGCCACCTGACACACCTGGCCCGCAGCTACTGCAGCCTCCCAGCTCTCCCATGCTGCTGCCACTGCCACCGCCACCGCCACCAACACGCGCCCCCAGCCAGGAGCAGCAGTCATGGGTCAGGCGCAGCAGGTGTCTAGTGCGGTGCACAGAGCAACGGAGTGGGACAGCTGGGCGGACGCACGCGCACCTCCCCAGGCACCTGCCGTGCCTGGCTGGGCCAGCAGCCTCTCAGCCCTCCCGCCCCGCAGTCCAGATGCGCGCGTGTGTGTGTGTGCGTGCGCGCGTGCACACGCGTGCAGGAGCAGTCCTGAAGCTGCCCACTCGTGCCTCAGGTGCCAGAAACCCTGGCGCCGGCCCTGCCCCCACATACCCTTTTCTGGATCTGAAACATCCCCAGATACAGGTGGGTTACATGTGTTCAACCTGTGTGTGGGTTATGTGCTGTCAAGTCGCCTCCGATCTATGGTGGTCCTATGAATTATAGACTTCCAAAAGTCCTATCATTAAAAGACTTGCTCAGATCCTGCAAACTGGAGGACGTGGCTTCTTTTATTAAGTCAAGCCATCTCATTTTGCATCTTCCTCTTTTTCTACTGCCTTCCCCTTTTCCTAACATTATTGACTTTTCCAGAGAATCTTGTCTTCTTATGATATGACCAAAGTACAATAGCCTTAGTCTTGTCATTTTAGCTTCTAGGGAGAATTCAGGCTTGATTTGATCTAGTATCCACTTATTTGTCTTCTTGGCTGTCCGTGGTATCAGCAAAACTCTCCTCCAGCGCATTTCAAATGAATAAATTTTCTTCCTGTCAGCTTTCTTCACCATCCAACTTTCACATTCATACATTATAATGGGGAATAACCATAGTTTGGATTATGTTGATCTTGGTTCCTAGAGAGACATCTTTATCTTTGAGGATCTTTTCTAGCTCCCTCACAGCTGGTCTTCCGAGTCCCAGTCTTCTGATTTCTTCATTGCAGTCTCCCTTTTGGCTGATGATTGAGCCAAAGAATAGAAAATTGTGAACAATGTCCAACCTAACATGAAATTTTTCATGGTTGTCTAAGTGCTAGAGTGTCAGAGCAAGACCAGGAAGATTCAGGTTTGGATCTCCAATCAGCCACAAAGCTCACTGGGTAACTCTGAGCTAGCCACTCATTCTCAACCTAACCTACCACACAGAGCTGTCATGAGGAGGGAAGGCTGTGTATATTGCCTTGGGTTCCTTGGATAAAAAAATCAATAAAGTATTGTATTGCTAGGCTTGTAGCGTGTGTGCCACAGCAGGAACATCTAAAATGATTTGCCACACATCTGCAATCAAATATTTCATCATTCAATATTAGAACAGGAATACTTTTGCACACCTGGGGGACGTGTGAACTGCAAATAGCCAAATGTTCTTGTCTAGGAATACCACACTCCGCCCCCCCCCCCAGTATGTTTATGCCAAATGGTGGGGAGGAAACCCTTATATTTCACTGGTGGAATTCTTTCATTCCACTGCCGTAGGTGGATATTTAACTGAGTTTTTAAAAAAGGAACTAGGCAAAATTAATGGAATGAGAAGGATATTAATTGGCCTCCCGGTTTACTTTGCTTAATGGTTTGAGAGAAATGTGTGATATCAAAGATTCTTCACAGGTCAAAATATTCTTGTTTCCATCCTAACAGTTTGGAAGGTGCTATAATTTAATTTCACCAAAATCTTTTATATAACTTTCAGCATATCTTCTCGGTTTTTAAACATTAGAATGGGAATAATTTTGAATACTGGAGTTTTATTTCATGTACAAAAGGTACATATTTTAAAACATTTTTAGTGTTTGTTTTACATGCTTTGTCCATCTGTTAATGGTATCTGTTCCTCAGTTTGTACTAATAACCAAGCTCAAACTGAACAATATTGTATCATGAAAGAAAGTAAACAAGAAGCTTTTGAACAGATGCACATCAACAGACATAGCCAGTAATTTGACAGCAAAGGGGCTGTATCTCTTACAATCAATAATTATTACATTAAAGATAAGAAATTGTTTATTTTTGACGGGCAGCTTTCTCAATCTGCTTTATGAAGCTAGATAAACAGAAAATATATATTTTAAGGAGTTAGGAAACTGATAATGCAATCCTATGTGGAGTTATTCTAGCCAAAATGCATTAATTTCAGTGGGTTTAGCATGGAGTAACTCTGCACAGGATCCTATATGAGAGACTGATCTAAAAAGCTGGGCAGGCCATGACTCAGTGACAGAGTATCTGCTTGGCACGCAGAAGGTCCCAGTTTCAATTCCTGTCATCTCCATTTAAAAGGATCAGGTAGGAGGTGACGTGAATTTCCTCCACCTGAGACCCTGGACAGCCTCACTGACCCTGATGGACTCAAAATGGTTTGACTCAATGAAAAACAGTTCCATGTGTTCGTGAGCTGATTTCTCCACCACTGGTAATCAGGGTGCTTAAGCCTACTTGCTCCATATTTTGGCATGAGAGTTACTATATAATATGAAGCACAGTAGATTGTCTGCTTTGATCACAGCAGAATCTTCAAGGAAAGATAAGGAATTTTCTAGTGAAATCAAATCATTCCCAGCCTGAACATACTGAACTGGAAAGTTGCCCCAAAGTGCAAGCCTAGGGGTAGGTAAACTTCAGCATGTGTCGCAAATGGAAGCAAACCAAAACATTTTGCTTGTCACCTGGGGCTGGTTTTCTGCTCAAGAAACCAAGACAAGCTTCTAAGGTGCTGGTAGCACCACTGTGGGGCGGGGGGGGGGGGTGATGGCAAGGGATAAAGTGATGGGTATGGCTTACAGTTATCAGTGCCTCATGGACCCACACAGCCCCCAGCCCGGTCTGAGGCAAGTCCCTGGCAGAGGCTTAGATTGCTCATAGTGTGTTTGGCCAAATCCATGCCTCATCTCTCCCCTCCTTCCTTTTGTTTGACAGCACATCAACATCTTCACAGTTAGACATTGTGGGTTTTGTTTTTTTGCTGCAAAGGCCCAGTGTGGTATAGTGGTTAGAGTATAAGACTAGGCTCTAGGAGACCCAGCGTTGGGTTTCTGCTATGGAAACTCACTGTGTGACCTTAGGCTAGTCAGGATTGTTGTGGGGATAAAATGGAGGAGATGAGAATAGTAGGGTAAAAATAAAATAAAATAAAAGCATTGCCTATCCTTGTGCTAGATTCTCACCTCTCTTCTAAAAATGTCTCTGAAATCCCACAGCACAGCTAATCATCACGCTGAGCGTTCTGTTGTACTTGTTTCTACAATGGCAATATGGGACAGTGTTAATGCTCCCATTTTTAAAAAACAGGTTTAAATCCTAAAGTTAGATCTGCATCTCCCTCCAGGGAACAAAACCCAGATTTCTCCAGCCTTAGCATAAACCAAACTTTCCTTTATATATTCTTTCCTCTCCAGACTGCAGACATTGTGATGGAACATGCATTCATTTCTTTGCCCGTGGATATAGTAGAAGCCGCTTTTGTTACTTACAGTTATTGATGTAGTTGAGAAGATAATAATTAGAATAGTCCACATGGTTAGCTGTGGTCCCTCTCTTGCATACAGAACTGAAAGGGCTGGTGAGTCTTCTCCAGCAGGTTCTTGTAGACCCTTTCATTCACTTCCCTGCTCTCTCACAGATTCTGTAGCTCTTCTTATCCCGTGCCTGTGCTGTTACATCTGCTGCAGAGCCCTTGCAGGTCCCTTAGTGTCCCCGTACAGCAAGATGCTCTTCTACTACCACACGTACCGCTATGGTCGGGGTCTCACATATATTCATCTCTCTCTTCCATTACTCATTGTTATCACTCGCACGTCGGTGAAGAATGATTATGCTTTATGCTCCCACGATAAGGGAGCAAAGAATGCTCCTGCCACAGGAAGGCAAAGACTAATCTATCAAGGGGAAGACCATTATTGCTACAGGTCCTAGAAAAAGCAGGGCAGGCACAGGCTATTTCCAGCTGAGGAATGAGAGCTTTGTAGAGTGCAACACAAATTGAATCTCTGCTGAAGTCAATTCAGATTGTGTTTTCCTGGGGAGTACATGTGAGCTGGCAGCAAAAACTGGTAGACTGATTTCCACAGAAAGTATAGACACATAAGCTCTCAGTCAAGAAATGCATGTAGGGAGTAGTTCTGCAGAACTGTAGGCAGAAGCAAGCTTCAGTAGGCAGAATGTATTAAACTCTTTCCCAGGACAGCATTTTCTCATTGAAATCACCAGCCTTGTGCTGCTTTGTAAAAGCAGTTTGGGATATTCAAAGTGGCTATAGTCTGAGGGATTCTTTTCCCTCCACAATCCTTACTTTAGGCTTCCATTAGTCCAAGCAGAGGAAACAAGACAGATCTTTTTTCCCTTATCTGGACTAAAGGCTTAAGGAGTCCTAGTTAGGTACTAACTGGCTATATATGATGTATGAAGGCAACTGTACGTGTTATCCAAACGGGCAGTGCAATCCTGGGGGGGTTGAAAGCACCCTGGAAGCCAACTACAAGTTCACATGACATATCCTGGACTTCTGCTGCTGTGCCCCCCCCCCCGACGGTGCAGTGGCCTGGCACCACTCCACCCAGGTCCTTCACTGGTGCTTGACCACAGCAGCTGGGTGCAGGCATAACCAGGGCATAAATCCTTGGGCCAGGGGACTCGGTGAGTGAGCCGGGGGGTGCAAGCTAATCCACTCCCTAAGCTGTTCTGGGCACGGGAACGCCCCCTGCAGAGGCAGAAAGTGACACCACAAAAAATGATGACATCGCCCATAGGTGTCTACTGTAGTAGAAAAGTAGCCTCCTCCCCATGCCCAGTCCTGCCCAAGCTGTCCAGCAGAGCATAGGATGCCAACTACCATGGCAACGAATCCACTTGCACTCCAGCAGTGACCGATCTCCCTTCCCAGCAGCCAATCAATTCCCCCACCCATCCTACATAACCTCCTGCTGGGGCACCCATGAATCGAGGTAAATAGGGACACAGCCGGAGGCTCTGCCCCATAGCCCTCTGCCATGGGGACTTAAGAGCACCAGGCGGGAGAGAGTGTATCCCAGGGCCATGAGTGCCTGGCTGGCCTGGTTGCATCTGTGGCAGCAGCTGTGGACCACCTGGGCGATCTGCTGGCTGTCATGTGTGAGGGCCAGGCACACATTCAGGGGCTGCTTGGAAGCTCATGGCTGCAGCTCATGGCCGACTGCCAGCCCCCTCCCATCCCCCCATCAGGCAACTGGGAGGCCATCCCACTGGTGAGTGTGGCTCACCCCCAGGCAAGTTGCAATCCCTCCTCATCCATCGCCGGGGGGGGGGGGGTTGCACCCACCAGCTGCTCCCGCAGCGTGCTTTGGGGGCATCCTGGCTGGGTACTCCTGGAAAGTCCTTCTCCTGCAGCAAAGTAGCCACCCCACACACCCCTTGCAGCAGGCTGCACTTCCTGGGGGGGGGGCGGGGTGCATCCCCTGGGAATTGCCACTTGGCTGGGCAGCTCCCCCCACCAATACACAGGGCACCTCCCAGAATGGGTGCCTCTTTGAGCCATGGCACATGTGCTTGCAGGGGGTCTTTTGGCCCTGGGTGCCTGCTCTCCAAGTGTGGGCAGCATCGGCAAGCAGTGCTGGGTAGGCTGCCCGTGGGGGTGGAGGATCAATGGCCCAGCCCTGGCAAGGAATATGAGGGCCTGCCCACACAGCATCAGGGCTCCCTCCTTGGACAGCTTCCCCCAGCTGGGTACCTCGATGCATATGCCGTGACCGCAAATGGAAGTAGCCCCCACCTGCCTGCTCTCTGGTGGGGGGTGGGGGTGTCGACAGGCAGTGGGTATCATGGCACCCATGTTGGCTGCACCTTTGCTTGCCACTCATGGGCCTGTCATGGGGGCGGCATAGCCATTGGGGATGCTGGCAGGAATGTCAGGGGAATGGCGGGGCATGCCCATCCTGCTGCAGCCTCGCCATGCCTTGCCAGGCTCAGCCACTGGAGTAGCTTTCTCATGAATGTCCTTAGGGACCGGCGAGTGGCATCACAGATAAATGGGTGCACAGGCACCAGCTGCATAGTGGGCCTCAGGATTGCGCTGTCAATTCACTTACCCACAACTCAGGATATTAAACTGGAATTTAATCCAGGTTTACAATCCTGGTTCATGAAGGGAAATGTAGTTCTGGTTAATCTTTGTGCCCTCATTTGTACATAACAGGTAACTAGACCCAGGGCTTTTTTTGAGCCCTAACACCCTGTAACGGCGTTCCAGCAGCTCTTTAAAATATACATGTGACTGGGTTTTTTTTAAAATGGCCCACTTTGGCCATTTTGGGCCTGGATCAGGCCCAAAACAGCCTGGATCGGACTGCTGCCGGGTGGGGGAGAATTCCCCTTCCTAGCACTGGCCTAACAGCCCAGATTGGGGCCCAAACGGCCAGGATCAGGCAAGTGCCGAGTGGGGGAGGGTTCCTCCGCCCAGCAGAGGCCTAATCCAGGCCAGTTCAGCCCTCAGCCAGGCTATTTTGGCCATTTTGGGCCCATTTAGATCTGAAATGGCCCAGATTGGGGCCAAAACGGCCAGGATCGGGCTAATGCCATGCCAGGGACGGTTCCTCTGCCTGGCAGCAGCCCTTTCCAAGCCGGTTCACCTCGATCCCAGCCATTTCAGGGCTGTTCTGGTCATTTTGGCCCCATTACTCAACTTTTCATTGGGGAACTCCTGTTAGGATTCAAATGAACCCCAGGGTCTTCACAAAACATGATTTGAAAACTGCTGCACAGGCAGGTTGTCAAAATGGGCAGTAGAAGCTGGTCATGGTGTGGAAGGAAAGTAATATCATCAGGTAAATAATATCCCACTAAGCATCTATTAAAGTGTCCAGGCAGTTTTCTACCCTAACTAATTTCTTCCCTCCTCCATTTTACCCTAAACCAACCTGATGAGGCAGACTGAGTGCATGTAACTGGCCCAAGGTAATCCAATCTGCTTTATGGCTAAGTAAATTCAGGTCTCTCCAACTGGACAATTTAACCAGTAACTCTGACACAGTGGATGGCATTAGAAACATTTTAAAGAGACTCTTACCCACTTAAAATGTATAAGCAAGCACTTAACTTTATTGTTTTACTAGCAAGTTTATGTTTGCTGTTACAGCTTTTTAGCTGGTAATGATTTTATTTTTATGTCCTTTTGATGTTTTATATTGTTATACACATCAGACTATCAAGCTGTTTCTATTTACCAAGAACAGTCCCAATTTCCTGTCATCTGTCCTAGGTTGAACTATCAACTGCCTAGAGAAAAACTGTCTTCTCCATTTCATAGATACTTAATGGGATTTTATTTACCTCCTTGCCAGGGATCCAGAGGAGTTAGCTGTGTTGATCTGTAGTTGCAAAAAAATAAAGAGTTCAGTAGCACCTTTAAGACTAACCAGCTTTATTGGAGCATAACCTTGTGAGAACCACAGCTCTCTTTGTCAGATGCAAAGAGAGCTGTGGTTCTTAAAAGCTTATGCTACAATAAAGTGAGTTAGCCTTAAAGGTGCTACTGGATTCCCTCCTTGTCAAGAGCAACTTCTGCTGCCTGTTTCCATACATTAATCTTCTATTTAAAAGGTTAGGACATTTTTCTCCAAACCCTTTAGCAACCCCATTTCCTCATAAAAAATCATTTCCCTGTTTTGCCTCTTGTGGAGAATTTGAAGCTTTTTAAAAAATGCTACTCTATACACACATTCAGTCTTCCTGTCTAAATTTTAAATGTTGCTGAATATATTTGAACTGACTAAGCTAATCAATAGTAAGTACAGACATATCCACAGGGGGTAAACAACGTGTTAAGCATTCCTACTACTTTACTTTACTCAGAAGCCCATGCATGTTTCTGACACCAACCACTTCTTGAACCCAATGACGTAAAGCTCCTACTGGTAGCATATACAGGGGCCTTAATACCATGGCCTGAAACACACACACACACCCCACCAACATCTAGCTTGATAAAGGGTTATGGGGGACTCAAAAATTTGCACACAATTTTGTGTCATTTTATTTGGTCCTCCTGACTACAGAAAATACATGATGCTGAAAGAAATGTGAGATTTTGGTCCAGTAGCACCTTAAAGATCAACTAGATTTCCAGGGCCTGAGTTTTCAAAAGTCAAAAGCTCTCAAAAGTTCATACCCTGGAAATCTAGTTGGTCTTTAAGGTGCTACTGGGCCAGAATCTTGCTTTTCTACTGCAGACCACACAGTGATCTTTGATTAGCTTGTCAAGCTGGAGAGAGCCGAGTTCTGACTCTGGGCCAGTCCTTCTCTCAGTTTACCTCACAGGGGATAAGAATTTAGGAGCGTTAGGCAGTGCCCCTATTTTCACACAATGCTGGAGGGCATAAGGCCTCTTTAGATGATTAGCAGAAAGCGTATTTTTAAACACTTGAAAAGAATGTATGAGGGGAAATTCTCTCTCCACGTCCATCTTAGAAGTTTCTGGCAGCCACGATCCAAACTCTTCCACCATGCAAGCCATCCCTCCTGGTTAACTAATGGTACAGTCCCGCTGGGATTATTCAACCCCTTTAATGGAAGCTTTTTTTAAAGTTGCCAGCAGGTACAGTTAGATTTAAAAACGTAACGCTCTCATCCACATTACCCGTGGAAAGAACAGAAAACGCAATGTTTGTTGACTGTCAGTTCACACTTCGCAGCTCTCCCCACCAAGGTGCGGGGAATGGCACGGTCCAGTGCCTGCTTTGTGCCTCGGAACTGTGAGTTGATCGTCAGCCTAGCAACCAAAGCAGCGGGAAGCTTTGGTAGGGAGCAGAGGGGAGCAGCCCGATTATTGCCTTCTCCCTCCATTTACTTGCTTCCTTCTTAGCCCCAGCTCCATCGGCTCACGCAAGCCTGTGTGAAGTAAACTGCCCGCACGGTAGGTTCGCCATTGAGCCCAAAGGGGGAGGGGGGAGGCGGTGTCCTTCGGAGGACCATTTCCTAGGTTGTCTCCTTTCTGTGAGTGCAAGAAGGGGGGTTCGTTTCGAGACATGTTGCTGTGTCGGGGGGACGGCCGATTTATTGTGTACAGCGTTTATGGTTATGTCCTGGTATTATTATTATTATGTATTAGTCCACCTTTCTCACTGATACTCAAGGCGGATTACACAAATATGAAATAAATATTGGCTGGGATAGCCAATGATCAGTACAACTGGGTTTGGATATCAGAAACCAGAAAACAGGCAGACATCTCAAAACATCTCAAAAGCAAACATAAACATATTTAAATATGACATGTTAAATCATGCAGAAATTACATAGTAGGATCATGCTTACAGCAACAGGCAGTATGTATGCAGTAGTATAGCCCTTAGTCCCGATCCCTTTACCCAACCATCCTTCTAAACCATTTCCTTACAGTACAGCCCTCCTGTGTCAAAAAAACAACAACCGGCCCTCTAACACGGAACCAAGCAAGAGATGCTTAAACAGTAGCCAGATCAGAAAGAGTACAGCCGTAAGAGTACAGCTTAAGATGGAAGTGGAGAGGGAATTTCCCCTCATACATTATTTTCAGGTGTTTAAAAAAACCCTCCTGCAGTTTGCATAGTTTGCAACATCCATCCAGGTAAAGAACCTGCTGGGCTGTACTGTTTTTCCTTTCTTAAAAAAATTAAATGGATGACAGTTTATCAAAGATATGAAAGAAGTGAATACTGTATTTGATGTATTGTCGAAGGCTTTCACGGCCGGAGAACGATGGTTGTTGTGGGTTTTCCGGGCTGTATTGCCCTGGTCTTGGCATTGTAGTTCCTGACGTTTCGCCAGCAGCTGTGGCTGGCATCTTCCAGCCAGCCACAGCTGCTGGCGAAAAGTCAGGAACTACAATGCCAAGACCACGGCAATACAGCCCAGAAAACCCACAACAACCAATACTGTATTTGATCCAAAATCTCACATATTAAAGTTTATGAGAAAGGCATTGCTGTTGCAACCCCCTTTTATCCAATATAACCAACATTATTTTTAAAAGATATTTAGAAACTTGGGCTTTGTACAAGTGCAGAGAGTGTTCCGCAAGGATAGCACTTATTTCAGACAGCCATTTCTAGTGCATAGGTGGCCAGACTGTGGTGTGAGAGCCCTAAGTGGCATGTGAGTAGGCACTGTGGTGCTCCTGGATAGGAACAGGAGGGCCAGCCACTAGGCTTGACTGTAATACTGGCTCAAAACTACTCTTGAATTTATATGATCGTGTCCAATTCCCTTATACTTCAAATTTACACGTGCCAAAATTGGCTGGCTAGTCATGTTCTAGAAACACCATGGGAAGGATATCCTTTATTTGACTTGTCTCTGGAAATGCCACATTAATTAATGCCTCTTCAGAAATTACCATTTCTTGCATCTTGGCATAGATGTGATTCTTAAGAATGCAGTTGTGTCTTTTCCCAAGTCATACAGGAAATAACAATTTATGTTGTCATCAGGGCTGGATTAAGATACACCCTAAACAATGTCAAATTTAAGAGGACCCATAACATTACCAAAACAATTGATAACTTAGTCATTTTAAGTAATGTTTTGTATTTAGAGGCCTCTCAAAATCTGAAGCCCTAAACTCTAATACCTTGTATATAAATCCAGCTCTGGTTGTCATTCCCAGCCTGTTTGGGATGGGGTTGCTCTCCTTGAGAATGCAGCTTGGAAGTGGTCCTCCTGGATCTGGCATTGCTCCTGAATGCTTTGTTGGCAGCTGCAGCTAGGGTACTTTTTGCTCAGTTTATATTGGGGCACCGGCTGTACTCTTTCTGATCTGGCGATTGTTAATGCATCTCTTGCTTGGTTCTGTGTTAGACTAGTAAAACCTGCTTTTACACAAGGCTGCCTTGGAACAGTGTTCAAAAATGGTAGCTGCAAGAATACAGATGGAGGCCAGTTTACCATATCATATTATGTGTATATTGTATTAACTTCATTGTACTGATTTGTTTCTGAAACAAATTCAAAGCACAATTCAAACATTTAAAGCCCTAAGTGGCTTGGGGCCAAGATAAATAAAGGATTATTCTTCCATTTTTAGGTGAAGACTTCTCTGTTGCATCACAGTCTGAGGTGCAGCGGGTTTGCACACAGGACAGGGCCTTCTCACTGGTGGCACCTAAGTCACAGAATTCTCTGCCTTGAAAGAGGTTGGGTCCATCTGCTCATTTTTAGGTGACCGATTTAAATATTATTGTTTCACTATGCTTACAAGATTCTAATTATTCCTTACCCCAGGATGTTCTTCCCGAGTATTTATTTCTTCTGCTGCTTTATGCTACTGCTGTTTATCCTGCTTACTATTTTTTTAAAAAATGTGGGTGTTTTTTGTGTGTTAGATGATATGATTACTTCTTAGAATTAACTTAGTACTTGGTAGCCAGATTGAAGGTTCTTTGGGGATGAAAATAACTGTTGCTGTTAGTGTATTGTGGTTGTGTGTATTTAAAATCTGTTTCTAAAATGTAATATTTATTTATAAATGTGAATTTTACTTGTAAGTTGCCTCAGGCAGGATTCTGAAGAGGCAGTATAGAAATATCCTAAATAAATAAATTATTTTATTGTGCGGAATTTGGCAGTGTGTGCTTTGCCTACTGTGTCACATACAATCAGCTGTAAGTGAGAGACAAGGAAAGAGTTATGAGAGGAGGAGTGGAACTACATTTTTATAGAGCTGCTGTTAAAAACTGAATCCCTGCACTGAATTTCTCCATTAACATAGAATAATTTTTCCCCATAGCGTATAATGTTATCAAATTGTGTGCTATCCAACTCCTGCCAGCAATCTAGAGCAGGAATAGAGCAAAAATTAGGAAGTCATCAAAATACAAGGTGAATGATGCTACATGGATGTGTGTGAGAGGAAAACTTTATGGGATCTCATGTTCACCAGCAGCTCCATGTTGAGTGTAACTGGTAGTTAGAGTTGCCACTTGCTGCAGAAAAAATGATATTTACCAGGTAGTACTATTTCCTTCCATGGCATAGAAAGCTTTGGAAGCCCATTTCTCTACATTAAGCTTCTATTAAAGGAACAGTGTTTTTTTCCCCCAGGCCTGTTAGCAACCCTACTGGTTATTTCACACAAGACGGTCTCAAAAAGTTTGTTGCTCTCTTCTCTTCCTTTCTTTTGCTACAAGGTTTGCCTTGGTTTTGTCCTTTTTGACATTGTGAAGGAAACAGCAGTGACTGCCTAGTTTTTGTGAACAGAGCAGACAATTTATTGCTTAATATTCTGTAGTGAGCCTCAAGATGTATTTACATTCGATAACTGTGCTTACTTCAACTGGCCCTGTAATCCTTCTTAGCCCTGACTATGTTATGCATTTGTCTTCATTAAGTAAACAAGTCATTCTAAAATTATTTAAAGCAAAGAATAGAAATGTTATGTCTGTAATGCATTAATATTTAACAATTGAAAAAGAAGCTGGAAAGATATCTTTAAAGTTTGCCGGGAAGGGTGGTTTACCAGATTCTGAAAAAAATAAGGCCATATTCCCTTTCCTGGAATGATAGCATTGGGGAAAGAAAATCTGTGCATTTATTTGGTCATAATATATTTCTTACACAGAAATATAGCAAGAGTTAGGCTATACTATGTTCCATTCCTACCACAGAAATGCATGCTGTTGTTTGAGTGAGCGTTTCGGCCATTTTCATTCCGCGTTGCTGTTAGGATTTCTAAGATGAAGCCTGGATGCGTACTGATGTGTCAGATAGTTGGCTGGCAAAGGAGCTTAAGTTCATTTATAGAAGACAGAAACAGTTCCTGCCCAAAAGAAGATGTAAATGTCACCATATCTAAAATCTGATACCCCTTTTATTAACCAGTTGATTGAACTGTAGTTAAGAGTACTCCATCTATGCTTTTGAGAGCAATCATTTTCTTAGAATTCCTGATCAATTCTTGCACAGCAGTGTCATTAACTGCAATTGTTTGGCCTTTCCAGAGTTTGCTGAACAGGTGTGTTTGTGCTTGTTGTGAGTATTTCCATGTCTTGCTATATATTTTGTATTTGATAACAGGGATTGACCGTTTTGATGCCCAGAAAGTTACATTTTCCACAAGAAGATGGAAGTGGTAAACACTGCTTGTTCTGATTTCAATAACACCAAAGGATCTTTCAAGAAAGCATCATCCCTTCTATTGGACAGCCTGGTGGAGGAGCCTAAGAGAACAACTGATGTTCCTAATCACCTCCTGGAATCCAGTAAGTGATTGACTGACTTGGCAAAAAGAGCTGTTGATCGTAGGATTTTGAAGGGGTTAGTCAAGTCATGCCCTGAATGAAGTGATTGAACCCTTCAAAATCCTATAATCTAAAAATGATCCCTGTTGCAGGAACATGGTAACGCTTCCCTGTGTAGATGCTTTAAAAAAGCACGTCTTGCCAGAAGACAGTCCTGTATCTTTATTAGGGTTGCCAGCTCATGGTTGGGAAATTCCTGGAGCCTGAAGAGGGAGGGGTTTGGAGAGGGGAGGGACATCATCTGGGTATAATGCCATAAAGTTCACCTTCCAAGGCAGCCATTTTCTCCAGGGAAACTGATCTTTGTCACCTGGAGTTCAGTTGTAATTCCAGATCTCCAGCCACCGCCTGGAGGCTGGCAACCCTAATCTTTATCCTGCCTGCCTGTCTCATTACTGCCTACACTTCCTTCAAGAAGCTCAGGGCAGCATAGTTCTCTTCTCCGTTTTACCCTCACAACAACAGCGTAAGGAGAGCTCAAGGAACAGTGAATTATTGGCTCAGTTTCCCCTAGTGAACTTCACATTTAAGTGAGGATTTGAATTCAAATCTCCCCAGTCCTTGTTCAAATGCTACAGTAGTTCAGTCTCTGGCTGTTTCCACGTTTCTTACCTTTTGCCGGCACATTGCGGAAGACAGTGTCTTCGTATGCAAAATCTCACCAGGAAGATGCTGTTATCGCACAAAATCATGTGAGAAGACGCTGTCTTCCGCAATAACAGCGTCTTCCTGGTGCGATTTTGCGTGCGAAGATGCTGTCTTCTGCATTGTGCCAGCAAAAGGTAAGAGGTGTGGAAACAGCCTCTCTGCCATGCTTTGCATTCATTTGAGAGAATTCAGAAAAACAAGGAGTTTTGTGTGTCTGTATTTGAAAACCGAGCAAGCAGATGCTTGGGTATGATGCCTAACAGCAACTACAATTCAGCAAATGTAGCATTACAGTTACATGATAGTAAGATGTTTTAGGTAGAAAATTATATAAACAATTGGGAATGGGCGTGTTATTTTTGGTTATAATATTTGTTCAGTAGCTAATAACATCTTATACTGAGAAGAGGGTCTGCTAGACTATGGTTTAAAACTGGCTAATGTTAGTCATGACCAAGTACTATGCAATTATAACCAGCGGAGCAAGACATGCCACCATTCCCGTTACTTTCAGTAGGGCTTAGTTACAGTGCACTTTAGCAAGATGAAACCCAGGCCAATTATTGCTTTTCATTTGTTCTTATAATTTCAGAGATTTATTCAAAGCTTTTAAGAAACAACGTAATACAGGCTAAGCCTGCCATAATGCATTATGGAGGGTATGAAATTGAAAAACATCACCAACAAATTTTGGTAGGTAATGAAGCTGTTATTAGTTAGTAGGCTGAAGGAGATAATACAAGTACCCACTGACTTTTTTCCACATTACTAGAAACCTTTACATGGATGTCTTGCTGGGTATGGACAGACATATTCAAATAAAAGACCACAAGTACGTTCTGACTTTTAAAAAAAATTCCTTTCTCATTCTACAGAAACTTGTCAATATTTCTAGCGATCTTGTAAATGTTCACATTATTCCACCCCAAACAAAGTACTTCCAGATCAAATACAGCAAAATAGTAAGTTTTGGCAGCAACTTTCCGAGTTGTTCATCTTTAATTCTTCACTTTCTTTTTGAATGTCGTCATATTGCAGTGACTTTGAAGCACTCCCAGGCAAACTGTTCTTTGTTTTATAGCACCGACTTGTGCCTGGCTTGTCCTTCACAATTACAGTTGACTTCTGTCCTGATGAATGGCGATATTATTATGACTGCATCCGAATCCATTCTGAGGTGAGACTCCACAAAGGATGAGTTTGTGTTCTTACCTTCTGCCTCCACAGATGAAAGGAAAATATGTTTTCATGGTATTCACAAATAAATGATAATTATCACAAAGATTTGATGTTCCTCAGTGGTATTTGGAATATTGTTAATCTGTTTTATTCATACTTTCCCCTCATTGTGTTCTACAGTCAGCCAGGTGATAACACACCGAATTTGGGAGTGAAAAAGGCCCCAAAGGTATTAATATAAAGCTATTTAAAAAGCTGTGAGGAAGTCCTTTGTGTTTTGAAGCATGAAGCAGATCTGGTATACAGTGGAGCAGTAATTCTGGGCTGTTTTATTCAGGGAACTGGCCATGAGTTGCCTACTTGATATTGGGAGGAATAATATTATGAGCAAGATCCTTGATTCCAAGTAGAATCTGCTTATGGGATCATTCCTGGAAAAAATAGCATGGGACATTTGTCCAAATTTAATTTTTCTATATCGTTTTGCTTGAAAAAACAAAATAATACAGAAATTTGTCTTTTGGATTCTGAATTTTCTCAGTATGTTTTCAAGATTCTTCAGCACATATGAAGACTTTGACACATACTTTTTAAGGCTGAAAATTTAAAGGAGTTAGAATTCCTAGAAACCATCTTATTCCAGAATAAAGTTATAAGGTGAGATTGTGGCCACTCAGGCTTTGCTTTGTTTCTGCCATCCCTCTGAAGTCAGTCAATCTGGTTTAGAAAAGTTGCAATGTACTTACTTGAATTCTGTTGGACTTACATTCAAGTAAAATGTATATAGGATCAGACTAAAAATGTTTTTCCCCTACGCTTCAGATTTTCTTATAACAGAAACAGAGGTATCTTCATTACCATTTGGTATTAGATTGAATACCAGGTACTTTCTGCATAAACCCTGTGGTCCTAAAAACCCCAATCCCTCAGTTTGATGTTTAAAGTCCAGGACCCCCAGTTCATGGACTTAGAAGGGGACCCCCAAAGCAGGCTGTTATGTCTCACTTGAAGTATACATTAGCATTTAAGAGGAGGTGTATAAGATCAAAGTCTAAAGTTACCTCACTGCATCATTATCCCTTGATTGTATAGGAACTGATAGATAGCTATCCCATGCACCTCAAATATTATTAATCCTTGTAAATAATTGTGTAAATTTCTTCTTATTCCCCCCCCCCCCAGGGAGATGACACTTTACTGGTTCCTATACATGCCTATCCTGTGATGAATGCTGTAGAATTTCCATCCTATATTAGTTTCTCTGATGTTCCATTGGGACAGTGGTAAGCAGTTATTACAGCAATAATTTCTTGTTTTAAAGTATTCCTCATGTTAAAGTGATTAACATAATGGGAGCTTGGGGGTAAATATGTACAGGCCCGGTGATTCTGTTGAAATATTAAGTTATTCAATCAGAAAACAAAATTGTATCTGGCTTTAGCATAACATTTGTACACATTTTTCTTTTCAACCCCTATGCAATGGGTCATTCTGTAAGATTATCTATGGCTGTCCCTTGCTATGCAGTTTCTCTCCAAGGCTGAAAAGATCTCTGTTGAGACAGTATTGATAATCCATGGATAATTGTTCCCTTGGATTTTAGTTTTGGAAATTTTTGCTTTCTACACAGTTCCCTTCAAGCAACAGATCAAAAATAAAAAGTGGTATGTGTATGAAGAGAAATAACAACAACAACAACAACATTTGATTTATATACCGCCCTTCTGGATGACTTAACACCCACTCAGAGCGGTTTACAAAGTATGCCATTATTATCCCCACAACCAAACACCCTGTGAGGTGGATGGGGCTGAAGCTGTGACTGACCCAAGGTCACCCAGCTGGCTTCAAGCGGAGGAGTGAGGAATCAAACCCAGTTCCTTAGTCCCGCACTCTTAACCACTACTATTGTGGCTCTCCACAACAATCACCCTGTGAGATGGGTGGGGCTGAGAGAGCTCCAGAGAGCTGTGACTCATCCAGTGTCACCCAGCTGGCTTCAAGCGGAGGAGTGGGGAATCAAACCCAGTTCTCCAAATTAGAGACCTGCTACTCTTAAGCACTGCACCAAACTGGCTCTCGGTTGAAAGCTGGAAATCTTTTAGAGTTGAGAAAACACAAAAATGGCAACATACACGGAGGTGATAACTGCTGACTTGACTCCAGTATATGCCAGCCTACATTTGCTGAATTCTTCTGTTGTTATAGTAGAAGCAAAGAACTAAGAGACTTCAAAGACTTCAGTCCATGACTAAAGGCTGTAAATACGTCTTGATGGGGTAGGACTCGGAGCTAAAATTTACAGCACGCTTGGATAGCCTACAGCTTTCCATGGGATCCAAACCTACACTACTTCTAAGGTCCCCTTGCTTAACCTCATGAAAAGCCACTTAATTCTGTCTCCGCATTCCTAGTTACAAATAGGGGCAATTATTTCGTGGATGCACTTTGGTTTTAAAAGTTGATTATGGGTTGCATCCAACCAACTTTTCCACAGATGAAAAAGGAAGGAGAGAATCCCTTTAACCACATGTACTGGGGATCATGGGACCTTGATGAGACCTTGCATGGTCAAAAGACATGTGGGACAGAAGCTGTAATAAAAAGGAAAAATGGAGAAAATTATATTTAAAAGATGGCTAGATCCAACCCCGTATTTTCACAAGTGTTACCTTTTTAATCAAACTAAGTATATCATTTTTACTTTCCTGAATCCCATTTTTCATTGATTAAACCACCATTCTCACCCTGTCTTCACATACTCTCCCCTTTCAAAAAGAACATAATTGATACCCAAATTGGCAATTTTAAACAACTCACCGAGCTGTGGTGCTCCATATTTCTGTCCTTTGTTGTCTAAAATATTCAAAATACTTGTCAAAGAAATGCTGTATATAAACTACATTCCTTGCTAATCAGGCTGGGCAGGATCTCAGTAAAACAGTTTATAAAATGAAGGAGTTGTTTGAATAAAATGTTATTTTTTATCATGTTCAAGAATATGCAGTGTTTTTCTAAGCTGTTTTGTTTGGACTGGCTAGATCCAGACGCACACAAATTGCTTCTTTCACAGAGAGATGCAGACTTCGGAAAATTCATAGGGCATCCAATAAGAATGAGCTAGCTGGAGATCCAAACATACTATGTATTAAGGAGCACGGGGTTTTGTCAGGCTTAGGTTAACAGTTCTAAACTTGTGATGCCATATTCAATAGGAAATGGATGTTACCCTCCCAAATAATAACCAAATCACACGTTCAGCAGTACATGGAAAAATCTCACTGAGAGATCTCTGTCTTTCGGTGCTACACCTCTGAAGATGCCAGTCACAGCTGCTGGCGAAACATCGGGAACTACAATGCCAAGACCACGGTGATACAGCCGGGAAAATCCACAACAACCATCGTTCTCCGGCCGTGAAAGCTTCGACAATATATCTCTCCTGGATTGTCCTCCTTCAGACTGCATATAAGGGAATGTTGGAGAACTCTGGAGTAGGGGTGTAAATAATGGGGGAAATGAGCCAAAATTACACACAAAACTTGCTAGTTTGGCTCATCAGAGCAGCTTCTGGGATGCTAAACCATATCTGGAAAATGAGGCTGTAATGACCCCCCCCCCTTCCGCCAAAAAGTTGGTGTGTTTCATTTCAGTACTTACCATGTAGAGGCCATGCAGGCAAGCCTGACAGTCGGTGGCTGTCTGGAAGCATCTTGTTTTACTTAACAGCACATGCAGCTAATTGGCTTCAAAGGGAATAGGCTGAGCCCTTAGAGTTAACTCTGTTGATGGAAAGGGTTTGTCGTGTGCATGAGTGCATTTTTTTTCCAGCTCTTCCTGGGCAATGGGATTGGCATTGGCATTGAGTGGTTTGTAGGACTCAAAGGTTTGCTTTGCACTGGGGAAGGGAGCAGCAGACAGCATGGTGCTGTCAGCGCCAGCATTGCCATCTCTTTCTGTGCATTTTTACACACAATGCAAGGAAAGGCTGGTAACATCCATGTGGGCATGCACACATGGGCTTGAGGAAGGAGGGTCTCCTTTAGCTCTTGACCCCCCCCCATCTGCCACAAAGGATCCTGGTATAGAGATTAGGGTGAAAAGGGGGGAGTAATTATTAAAGGAGAGCCAAGAAGTCCCAAGCATGTGGAGCTGGTTCATGCCCATTCAGTGGCCTTCTGCTGGTACTTTCCTTCTCTTAGGTGCCATGGTGCCAGGGCAACTCACCGTGACTTAAGATGTTCCTCCAAAGATAGCGGGTCAAGGAGCACCAGGAGGAATTTTATCTGGCCCAGAAAGCCTTCAGGATTTGAAGGCTTCTCTGATTAAACCTGTTAATCCAGCGTTAAATGACGGGGAGGTAGCAGGCATGTGCATTACACACATGCACCCCCAAGTCTTTCCAGATTAGTATTCCATGTAGAAGGTCCAACCTCATCAGATTTTTTTCCTTTCTGCTTGTCTTCTGGTGATTTCTCTATTTCCCTTTTCATTAAACTGGGTTAACGGTTTGAGTTGGAAAGGGAGACTGGCAGCAAGTGACCTGTCAGTCTCCCACTTTTACTAGTAAAAATAGGAAAAAAGAGGGCCATCCTCCCTCTACTTCCTTTCCAATGAAGTAAAAACCAACCTGTAGCTCTCTCTTTTTATGTGCTTTTATGCACAGTGCAAGGACAGGCCAGCAGCCAGCAGGTTTAAATCGGGAGTCCTGGGCTGCTGCAAAGCAGATTAGAATGGGGAATAGGGGTGTGCAGGGACAGAAAGATTTGGTTTTCCTGCTTTGGAATTTCCAAAGCAGGAAAAAGAATCAGAAATAAGCTATTTCCGAAGTGGCAAGCTGCTTCGGAAACCTCCATGAAGATTTGGAGCACACCGAAACTTCCTACCCCACTACTTATTTCACCCAATGGGAGGGGGAGGAGGGGGTTTCCTCCTCCACCTCCCATCCTGCACTTCAGCTGGACAGCATGGGGATCCCTCCCGTCGAACAGCTGAAGTTTAAAGGGCCCTTTCCCTGCCGCTTGCAAGTGGCGGGAAAGGGCCCTTTCTGCGCTCCAGCAGAACGGGCCTTTTAAACTTCAGCTGGCCCTTGGGGGGATCCCCCCCTCGCAGGCCAGCTGGAGCGTGAAAAGGGCCCTTTGCTGCTTGCAAGTGGCAGGAAAGGGCCCTTTCTGTGCTCCAGCTGGCCTGTTGGTGGCAATCCCCCACGCGGGCCAGCTGAAGTTTAAAGGGCCCTTTCCCTGCCACTTGCAAGCAGCAGGAAAGGGCCCTTTTCACGCTCCAGCTGGCCTGCAAGGGGGGGATCCCCCCAAGGGCCAGCTGAAGTTTAAAGGGCCCGTTCTGCTGGAGCGCAGAAAGGGCCGTTTCCTGCCACTTGCAAGCGGCAGGGAAGGGCCCTTTAAACTTCAGCTGGTCAGCGGAGGTCAGGGATTTGAAAGTGTCCCAAAGCTTCCCAAAGCGACCCAAATTTGCTCTGGGAAGCTTTGATTCAGCACTTCTGAATCGAGGCCAGGATGCTGAACCTGATTTGGAAATCCCAAATCTTTACAAAACCCAAATCACACACCCCTAATGGAGAGGTTTTGTCCCTCATTGTGGAAAGAAACTACAAGGCACAGGGAAACATGGCATAACAGCAGGACTCAAGAGTAATAATTTATTGGCTTTGTTATCATAAAGAAGCATTTTTAAATTTTGCTTCACTATACTGGTTAGCAATTGAGTGCTTTCCTGATTGCATGCCATGCTGGCGTGCTGTGCCAGCACCACTTTGCCAGTAAGTTTTCTGCCAACACTCACCTTCTTTGGGGCTCATTGTTGTGTGAGTTTTCATGTACTTGAGGAGAAATTCATTGGACTGAAGGATTTTGGACAATGCAGTTTTTGGTTAAATGTGCAAATAGAGCCTCATTTCCATAACTCCTCCCTTGAAAAGAATAGTGAGTGCATGTGCTCTATGCAGCAAGCGACCTGTCAACCTTGCCTTGATGTGCGCCTTCCCTCAGCATTCTTTGGGGTCCATAACATGGAACCCCACTCTCAAACTTGGTGGGTCAGTGGTTTAGAGGGAAGACTATGTTCTGTGCAATTTTGGTGCTGTTGCATGAAAAGAGTGTGTGCTTGCATATGCACAGCCAACATGCACACAATGGGCTAAAACTCGAAACGTAAAAACCAAACAGATCAGTTCTAAGCTGGCATTTGCTGACCTGCAGCAAACCAGTAATGGAACAGAATTACTCCTGAACCTCCAGAACGGAAACTGAAACAGAAACTTTCTTAATGCACACTCATATTCTGGAGTATAGAAAATTCCTGGATGTAAACAAAGAGGGAACGTTTTCTGATAGGCCATTTTTACATGTGATAGGTTGTCCATTTGTTTGTTTTTTAATGCAAGGGAGCATTTAAAAGTTGTGACTTTCTCCTGCATCCTGACTGGTTCTGTCACCTGATTTTGCTGCACAATGAAAGTAGGTATGAATGGACTGGTACAGAATGAGTTTTTGTGTTCTAGCTGTTATTTCCATAGGTCTGATATAACTGTGCAGAATTCTAAATGCCCACCTTAAGAGGTCGAACAATTGTTGCTTTGGGATGTAAGGTTTTGTTTTGAAATGAGAATGTCATTCATGCTAAACCATTTATTTATCCTTGTAAAAAAAAGGCTGCCTTTTTAGTACCTTTCTGTTTGTCATGGTGGAGATGGATAGATAGATACATTAGTGAATGTGAACTGAATTGTTTCTGATTCTTTCATCTCATTTAACCTGTTTTTCCAGTAAGGAATATGTGATCCCTCTGCAGTGCAGCTGTCCCATTGATTTTGAGTTCCACATTGAGTATCTTCAGCCTCACAAAGCCTTCACCATTCATCCCACATCTGGTATGACCTTAGGCTGGAAGCATTGGTTCATTGATCTTTGAGATTATCTAGTATGTTTGTATGGAAGTGTCTAACAGAACTCTTGTTGAGCAGATCTAACCATCTAGATGGTCTCATTGCTGCAGCGATAACCTGCCCAGTTCTTCTTCTGGTTAAGTTCCACCAAGTACAATTTAGGGTGACATAATCAGACTCGGTCCACAAGGCTGCCTCTACTCAAGCAGAAGCAACTCTTCTGTAGCAGAAATGCCTCCTTGTGCTCCTGCTAAGTGGTAGAATGGATTCAAAGGCCTGCTTGCATGAGTAAGAGGGACTTCAGATCACGCAAGGGGGTTTCTTGATTTCCGCAGATTCCCCCTCCTGCAGCAACAGACCCCTGCATGTTCCAAATTGTTCCCAAGGGTGCCATGACTCTCATGATCAGCTTTTTAGTAGGCATGTGGGGTTTGCTGGTACAGAGCAGCACAAGCAGAACTCCACTTGTGATTCTCTGGATTTCACCCAGTATGTCCAGAAGTGGTTGCTGGTACAGGGAGCAAATACAGACTAAATGTATTGTTTTGAAGAGAATGAAAATAATGGGGGGAATAACTGCAGCAATAACACTGAGAAGCTTCTAAAAAGAATGAATTGTAGGGATAACTTTTTAATTTTTTGCCAATAAGTGCCACTGGCTTTTAAGCAACATGTACCATGAGCACCTTGCTTTCCAGTCATCATATCACCTTTGCCGCATCTCAAGTTGGGATCCTCAAACCCCTGGTGGTAGATAACTCCTAAACCTTCCTTGTTGCGTTTATTGTAGTAAAAATGTTGATGGTGTGACTTCATGGTGATCACAAAATCTACTTAATTTTCTCACTTATTATAGGAATAATCCCAGCTGATGGGAAAACAGAAGTGGTCATTGTATTTGTGCCATTTGAATATGGAACAGCCCAGATCAAAATCCAGTTGTGGATTTCACAATTTAATTCGAAACCTTATGTATGTGTATTCACAGGAACGTCAACTCCATATTCTAATTTAACGTACGTGTTAATTGATACTTGCTTTGAATATCTTTTCTCATCTGTGTTTCCCTGACATATCTTTCTAAAATGATGTTTCCTATTAGGGGTTTCCTGTTAAAACAGTTATATCCTGATGCATTTTCCAAGTTGGGCAAATGAACCAAAGCGAACACATCATCCCATTTGAAGATATTTTAATAAAATAAATCTTTTATTGGGCAAAGTAGCAGTAGAAGGGTGGTATTAGTGCCATTTATTTACTTGCTTGTTTGCTTACTTCATTTATACTCTAGCTTTCTCCCCAGTGGGAGAAAGCTTGCAGAATTTTCCCCCTCCACTTTATCCTCACAGCAACCCTGTGAGGTAGATTAGGCTGAGTGTGTGACTTGCCCAAGGCCACCCAGCGAGCTTCCATGGCAGAGTGGGGATTCAAACCCAGGTTTCCCAGATCCTAGTCAGGCACTTCTAACCACTACACCACACTAGCTCTCATTTCTCATTCCTTCCAGCAGTAAATGCAAGTCAGTATTTAGATAAGAATTTTTACTGGAGGTAATTAAAGAGCCTCCAAAGGACAATTAAAAATTAAAAATGAGCAAAATGTGTAGGCAGCTTACATTATCCCATACAGGTAATGACTGGGTCTATCTACACTTCCTGCTCTCCTGAGACAGAAGCGGTAGCCACCTTTGTACCATTCCTGAGGTGTTTCTGCATTTTGTGTGTGGCTACAAGATAAGAAATTCTTCATCCCAACCTTTGGCTGATACTGTGCAGGAACAGCAGTTCACGAGATCTGTGATTAGGCTTTCCTGTAAGGTGCCTCGAGCAAATGCTGGCCTCGGGCTTTGTACCAATGCAACAAGAGTCCACAGCTCAGCATCCAAGCAGTCAGAAAGCCTTTGGGATCAAGGGCTGGATCCAGTGATCCACAGATAGGACTGTGGATCTTTCCTGTGTCCCCATCCTCTTAGCAGTCTTTTCTGAACTCAGGGAAGTTTATTCCTGCATGTATTAATTTCTGTGTGTACTAATAGCCACATGGTTTGGGAGGTTGCCATGAGGAGGAAGAAGAGGGCCAAACTCCCCTTTCTTCCCTCTTCCATCAGCAAAGCTGTGCTGACAGAAATGGCTGTTAGTCGAAATGGCTCCTGTGACCACAGGAATAATTTTTTTTCTTTGATTAACAGATTGCTGTCTCCAGCCCCAGATGCTTGGTAGTGAGGGCTTAAGTAGGTATAACATTGCATGCTCAAACTCCTCAACAATTACTTGACAGTGGTTTTATGAAGAGCCTTCTATAAACTATTTGCTAGTTCTTTCTGACAGTTAATTAGTCTAGTTTTTTTCCCCTTTATGGCTGCATTAATGGTGCATTGTTGTGTTTGGTGTTAATTATTAGTAGAATGCAAGCATAAGCTTTCGGCATTATCAAAGCATATGCTAACACCAATTCCTTTGCCAGTTTCCCCCCAGCCATCTGTGCCCTGTACAATTTGTTGATGGCTTCCATTTTATTACTCACCCTTCCAAAGCTCAGGCCAGCTTAACCAAACATGTTTAAAGAGAAGGCACAAAAAGCAGTGTTTGCTTGGATTGCAAACATAAGTAAGTGAGGCATTAGCTCAAGGAAATATAAAATGATCATAGTTACAGTTTGTTCATCATGTTTCCTTTCAGCAATTTAGCAACCACCAAGGCCAGGGACTAAGAGCAAATGGGTGCTTCTTGCTTGCCAGGCAAAGAGAAGTAAAGAAATACCTCCGGTTCTAGACTCCCAACTTTTTGTGATCCACATCTCCAATACTTTCCCAAAATGTTACTGTACTTTTACTCATGGGTCTTTTTCAAAATCTAGAAAAGGAGACTTTGAGAAACAAGAAACAATTCCACGGAGAAAAACAATGGCTCCAGAAAAAGCAGTGACATGCCTAGTACAGCAGATAACACCACCAAAACGTAAATGTCCTGTACAAAAACTAAAGGTATGGAGTTGCTGAAAAAAGACCCCCTCCCCCCAAAATTATTGTTGAAATGAAGTCTCACCCATTGATTATTTTGAATGTTGTATTTTCTTTCAAAATAGAAAAGAGTCCAGTAGCACCTTTAAGACTAACCAACTTTACTGTAGCATAAGCTTTTGAGAATCACAGTTCTCTTCTTCAGATGCACAGAGAACTGTGATTCTCGAAAGCTTATGCTACAGTAAAGTTGGTTAGTCTTAAAGGTGCTACTGGACTTTTTTCTATTTTGCTACTACAGACTAACACGGCTAACTCCTCTGGATCTGTATTTTTTTTCATAGACTGTCGAATATAAAAATTTACAGTTCCCAACAGATCTGTCAAATCCCTATGCTGTGGCAACTGTTTTGATTCAGGAGCCAGGCAAACTGAAGATAAAACAGTTAAGAGAAGGTAACCACACTTGAGTGGCTGGTGTTTGTGTGGAGTGTATGATATATGGCTGTCATTTCTGGGTGTGACTGTAAGAGACAGAAATGGCAGGAAATAAACTTGATACTTGCTATGATTTTAATAAGGAATGCTTGAATTTGAGATTGGGAAAATATTAACTTTCAGGGCTGAGGGAAAGTTACAGCCTAGATATCAAAAGTGGGAGGCGAGAGAATGTGCTGTTGCATTGTTAGTTATTTTTAAGCTACTCGGTTGATCGAGAAGTCATCTCGACTTGACTCATGCAACTGTCTTCTCTCTGCTCTTACATTAACACATGTTGGTCCCCTCACCTCCATCTAGCACTCTGCCCTAAAGTTCATTTCCATCGCTCATAAATCTGACCACATGGCATCCCTCCTGAAACCCCTAGGCTAGTTCCTAGTCTTCTGCACAAGCTCTTTATCCTTAGCTTGGAAATTCTCCATTATTTGCCTGCTTTCATGTCCAGATATGTCCCTTTCTGCAACCTCTGCTTCTGCAGCTTGATTCTCCTCAGCCATTCAAAAGACTCTTTTTCCTGTAAACAATCCTTTTGCCTCCATTGCTCCTTATGCCTGCTGCTGCCTCCAGAACACCTGCCTGATGATACCTCGCTCGTTCCCTTTTCTGTGAAGCCTTTAGCACAGTCCCTAACCAATTTCAAATAAAGCCTGAGTATGTGTCATTAAAAAGAGTGCCTGTGGTTTTCATTATGTTCTTCTTTCTCCTCCTCTTTCCATTGCCTTTGTAGCTTCCTTTATGTCAATGTTTAAACTTATAACATCCTCGGGACAGGGAACTGTCTTCTTGCCCTTTATAAAACACCATACCTGCTGATGATGCCATCTAAATAAATATTAAAATTTTAACTATTTTCCAGAATGTCTGCATTCTACTTCATACCCGTGATAAAAATCACTCTTTCCTTGCATAAAAGATTTTCTGTTTCAATTTCATAGAAATTGCTCTGTACCTTCCATTTGCTCCTTACAGCAAGTTTTAGTGTGTGTTAAGATCTGAGGAAACTTTGAGAGCCTTTTTATTTATTTTATTTACTTCACTTTGGGACCCAAAGTAGTTTATGTCATTCTCCTCTCCATTTAATCTCACAACCCTGTGAAGTAGGATAAACTGAGAGTGTGTGATTGGCCCGAGGTGACCCAATGAGCTTCCATGGCAGAGCGAGGATTTGAACTTGGTTCTCCCAGATCCTAATCTAACACTTTAACCTGTACATCACACTGGCTCTCTTAAAACACAAAATGCCAGACTCTAATTAGGAATTATGACCATAATCTTTACTCCATTTCGTGGTTCAAGGTGTTATTATGATTCAGTACAAAGCAGATATGATAACTTAGACAAGTGTTTCCTGTTTTTCTGTGATGGTGGTAGTGGTAATACAGAGTGCCATCATGTCTACTTGTGGCAACCCCTGCGGGAGTTTTCAGGGCAAGAAACTAACACTATGCCTCTGCATACTGACTCTGGTCTTTGGAGGTCTCTCATCCAGTTACAAACCAAGACTGACCCTACTTAGGGCCAAGCTAGAAGTGACGAATTACACTTGAACGGCAAGTGAACAGACTCACATGTATTCCCCCCTGTTCACTTGCGCTCCACGTGATTGTGTGGAGCGGAAGTGAACAGGGAGGAATACATGTGAGTCTGTTCAGTTGCCATTCAAGTGTAATTCGTCACTTCTAGCTTGGCTCTTAGCTTCCGAGATCTGACAAGATCGGACTTGCCTGGGCTATCCATGGAGGAACCACTTAATTAATTTTTCAAATCCCAAGGAACCCCTACATTTAAAAATGCTTAAGGACCAGAAACAGTTGATGGTGGGGAGCATCATTCAGTTACTGTTAAATTATTGTCATTTGTATTGTCAGTGCTCTGTAGCAATATGAAACAAACACAGACACAATACAACTAAATATAACCTTAATAACCAAAATATTTTGAGGGATATTTGATACTTTTAATAGTATTTCAAAAAAAATTATTTAGTCCACAATTTCTTGTGGAACCCCAGATGTTGTCTGGTGGAACTTGAGAAATGCTGGCTTGGGCAATCAATTTCATAATGTCAGAGTTATTATCCTATGATAGGACTATATCTTCTTTAAACAGATTTTTGAAACAGTCTGATCTGTACAGATTTCATGTTTCAAAGTCCCCTAAAGACCAATCTAAACTGAATAGTTCAGAAGAGTTATTTTATGCACTGCTTGAATTTCCTTTCTAATACATGTTGGTACTTGTGTCCTGCAGTCTTAGGAGGGCAGAGTGATGGAGGAGCCAAAACAAGGCAGGTGAAAGATGCTGTCTTTGAGTTGAAAGTCAAGCAGGGTGTCCAGGAAGAGGAAATAAATCAGCTTAAATGGTGAGAGATGCCTTGCATTGTGCAAGAGGGGAGAAATGAATTTAATCACTTGGAATGTACCAAGTCCTTGATACTTACTGAATATGTTACTTTGTACCCAGTTTGTATCTGATTATGAGTAGTACAAAGAAGATCACAGTGTTCAGGTTTTAAAAAATGTTTTCTTGCTCTGTAGCTGAAAAACAAATATCACTGATAAAACGTTGGATCACTGGTCTACAGATTGTTCATGTGCTAATATAAATGGCTTTAGGCTGTATTGCAAACAATAAGGTTAAGAAAAACAATCCAGCCAAAATTCTTAATTTCAGTGGGGCACTCTGTGCATTTGCTGAAATGAGCCCTGATTCAACAAAATTTGTGCTGGAATAAATTTTGGTAGTCTTTAAGGTATTACTGGACTCTTGTTTAATAGGAGAAAGTTAAGCATGCAGCATTGGCGTCTGCAACTCCCGTCTGCTAAATGAGGAGTCTTGCTCTTGTTACTTCTTCTGGAACGAGATTCCTCACTTGGCAGAAGGTAGTTGTGAGATCCAACCCATATTTATTTCTTACATTCAAATTAATGGAAATTAAACATTTCTAAGTTTGATTGGATCTTGCTCATGTCCATTTATTCTGAAACGTATGTGTACAATATGATAACTGGTCCAAATCAGCACAGTGTGTAGCCATCTATGGTCTACTTGTGTTCTGTATTTGATTGAAAACATGTGATGACATAGTGATGGCAGGCAAGTCCTTATGGTCTAAGCAGATGGGAGATTAATGATTGGATCTCCAAGCATTTGTACCTAAAAAAACATGTTTGGAATACTGGAATAGTGACTCTAGAGAGGAAGTGTTTAACCCTCTCTGTTCTTCCAGTGTAACCCCTCCAAATTACCTCTAGCCCTTCTTGGATGGGATAGGACAGCAGGCATAACTGTTCCCTTCCTCCACAACAAGCCTAATAGTAGCTTCAAGATGTGGTGGGGAGGAGCTGGTGACTTAGGCCTAGTTTTAAAATGACAGTGGCTGAGGCAAAAGAACTCACCCAGGGAGTTTGCACACTTGCAATATTCCCTTTAAACTTGACCGCTATCCATATAAAGCAGTGTATTAGCACACTTCACCAGCATCACATTTAAATCAAGCCATCAGTTGGGGAAATGGTCTGGGGAAAAGTTTTGAACTGCTGTTCCAATCTAGGTCTAGATTCTTGATTACAAAACTCACAAATCACATCTGTTTTGGCCCTAGAGGTACATGCTCTGCAAAATCTGCAGCAGTTTTGTATCAAGTTGATTTCATCCATATGGATTGTGGAAGCATTATTTGTTTGTTTGTTTTGGCTGAGTGGGATTTCTAAATGAAAAAATTATTCTCCATTTTAAATGCAGGCAAGTTCACTTAGGGAAAGATCCAATGTCTTTGGTTCTTCATGATCAGGTTCTGGAAGATCGGCAGAGAGCTGAAGAGCAGTACCTGGTTAGAATATCTCCTCATTTTTAAAATTACTGTATAGGATTATAATTTCACATAGTAGTTGGCCCTGCTTAGGAGAACAGCTCCCACTATCTGTGGTAAGGAAGGTGAGGCCTACCGGAATGGGAGGGGTGGGTCTCTCACCTGGTGCTCTTATATTGAGATTTTTGAATAAAGTACCGTTATCAGTATTTTGATGATCTGAATAGTGCAGACCCTGTCTTCAGAGATCACATGTAATGTTTAAAGAAAATAGAAGATCAGGCAGGGAAGGGAGCTATCTATACTATTGGTAGAGGGAGAGTACTGTGACATGATAAAAACCAACCAGTTGTGACTTACAGGTTTTCAGGACTTTGCTGTAATTATTGCAGTTCCATTGCCTATAATTATTGAACAGTATCTATAAAGTGCAGAGTTCGTTTTATCAAATATAAATCATGGTCCATTGACATATAGTAACGGTCCAGTGACAAATAGTAAATTTTAGGAGACTTTTGTTCATATCTCAGTGCAATTATCAGCTCACTTGAGGGAGTTTTGTAGGTTTATTAGAAATAGTTATATTTCGTTTGGTAGCATAGTTACTCAGTCAGAAGCATTTTCCTCCAATATGCAGTAATTAAATCTTAGGCAATTAAATTGTAGAAAAATAGAACTTGCAGTTTATTGAGATAGCTTCCATTCACAACAATATCCTGTAAAAGAAAGAAAGAGTCCCAGTGTAAAGCATTACTTTCCCTGTACCACAGCCAACTAGTTCAGCATGATGGCTTCATGAGTGTGAGAGGGAAATTCCCCATTGCAGGGGTGAGAGAGGTAGATGCAGCCTTTCTGTTTGGAGGCCACAAGGTGTGAGAGAGAATCTCTCAAAGGAAACAGAGAGAGAGAGGAGGAAGTGTTTTCACCTTAGACAAAGAGAAGCAGCAGCTTACTTATCAAGAAAGTAACTTAGAGCCAAAACACACGAGAAGAAATACCTAGATTCAGCACGTGTTCTCTTACCTCAAGGTTTGCCGGGATCTGTAGGCATCCTGGAAGCTTAAAGTTTAGCATTTACAGAGCAGCAGGAAGGGAAATACAGGCGCCTGTATTTCCCTTCCCCTTCCTGCTGCTCTGTAAATGCTAAACTTGTTCTCTTACCTCAAGGTTTGTTGGGAAGTGCAGGTGTCTTGGCAGCTTAAAGTTTAGCATTTACAGAGCAGCAGGAAGGGGAAGGGAAATACAGGCGCCTGTATTTCCCTTCCTGCTGCTCTGTAAATGCTAAACTTTAAGCTTCCAGGACGCCTACAGATCCCGGCAAACCTTGAGGTAAGAGAACACGTGCTGAATCTAGGTATTTCTTCTCGTGTGTTTTGGCTCACATACACACAGAGAGACAGACATACAGCTTCCGTCTCCCCCTCCAAATGTCTAAGGCATACTGAGTCACCTGTCGTAACAATTTTGAGCCCTCAACTCAAAACTGCTATAAAACAAAACTGCTTTTTTAATCATTTATTGGGAAGGGGCTATAAAAATTTAAACACTTTGTCTAGTTAAAAAATGATCACTTAAGACTTGGCACTGCAGCTCACTCATACACCTTTTAATAAATTGTTCTGACAGGGCTGTGTGTGGGTTTGGGGGGTTAGAAGCCATGGCATGGAGCACCTGACCATTGTGGCCTACTTGCACTATAAAGCTTCCTGGAAAATCTACACAATGCAATCCTAAGCAGAGTTAAAACTTTCTGAGCCCATGGACTTTAATGGACCTAGAAGGGTGTAACTGTGTTTAGAATTGCACTGCTTCTGTTTTACTTAGCATTAAATGTAAGACTGTTTAAGGATCAATTAATATACTGATACAGATCTATTTTTAATGATGCCAAGCTAGATTAAAAGAGGAGATCCCGTTATGAAGGTGGAGTTTCAAAGGAAGAAAGTAGAAATCTCTGTCAAGCGTGTCCTCCGAATGGTCCAGGAGGTATGTTATTGCATCAGAGACTAATGTTGGATGAGGACTACAGCAGAAAGAAAGAAGCTCTTTGCATTCATGTCAGGCAATCCAAGTAAAGTTGTCCCGTGTCTTTTGTTGATGTCTCTCGTTAGGGAAATTGTGGGGAGAAGTGCCCATGTACTTGGGGATTTTATCTGATAGAGTGGGTGTGCGTCTTAAATGATTGACACAGCAGTAGATTAAAGAGAATTCATAACTGATTGCTATTTAGAGATGGTTGATAAAGAGTCAGTGAGAAAGAAAGGACCCATATTGTTGATCATTTGGTTACAACTGCAATCCAACTACGCTTACTTCAAAATAAGTTCCACTGGGATCCTTGAAGTGGATGTGTATAAAATTGCATTTTGGATGTTGTTCTCCAGTCTAAATATGCTGCTGTTAAGGAGAAATTGAATTCATTCCAAAGATTTACTTCTACTTTTTCCATGCTGTGTAGTGCCCAAAATTTGAGCCTACATTTGATCTCCTCCTCAACAACCCTTGGGACCACAGACACTGGAATCTGCGACGGTTCCGGCAAGCTGCTCGAAAGGTACTAAAACAAATTGCCTCAGGTAAATATATATGAGTACATTTGCATCAGTATATGCATATACGTACTGTGCAGGCATAGTTTTCATTTCTGAGGCCTTCTCAGTTTTGCTGGGCAATTCATAAAATTTTATAGAAAATATAACATTCTTTAAAATAAAATGAAAAATCCATTTGGTCTAATGTCTGTTGTGAAGCTGTAGCCCTAATGGATGATAAGACATCTCCCTGCCCACAAAAATTCTCATTCATTTTGTGAGGAAAAAGTATCTCTGTTGTGAAAAGTCTCTATATGCACTTAATAGAGGAAATTGTTAATTTTTAAACCATAAAATGAATGTGAAGAAAAATATTTTCATTTGCAAATACTGATGTCTTGGATAGGTTTCAGACCTGCACTTCTTTATAAAAACAGAGTCCCAACATTAAGAGTTCATTCTTTCCATTCTAGAGTTATCAAATGCCCATCAAAGAATCAAAGTTGAGAAAAGAAACTGTAAATGCTAATATTCCAAATCTCACTTCAAAGACTAGTGCTGAAAGTTTATTTAACAGTTTTCCTTCAGTTTTAAATAATTCTTCCAGGTTCTGCTTCAGTGTCGCCTAAAGCGCCAGCTAAATGTACTATTTGGACTACGTAGAACTAGTGATCAAGAGGAAGAAACATTCGTATCAGGTAAATAGAAGTAACTCGAGATTATGAAAAAGAATTACTGCAGCCCAGAGAAGATGTCTTAATCATCAGTTTAAAGCCACATTAATGTAGGCGGTTTACATAGTGAAAATCCTGAGCAGAGTTGCCTCATGGCCATGGGCGCTTAGACTGGATTAACTCTGCTTAGGGTTTCATTGTTAGTATTCAACAGCTATTCAGTATTTAACAATAACTAATATTCAACAACTAGTATTCAACAGCTAGAACATCCTTCCATAAGATTGCTTCCATCATTTGGCCTGTCCTGTAGCAGGTGGGGTACAACAGCACAAGCACTGTGGAATCAAGCAATGAGGACACGAAGCCATCTGCTGTGGTCCCAGAAAAATCATTGGTTCCCACTGAGGTCTTCAAAGAGTTTCTGTTGGGGGACATTTTCTCTCTAGTCAGTGGGATCAAGGTGACAGCAGGGGTTGTGTCACTCCCCTGTACTTGCTACACTCACGAGCTTTAGCATTCATACCAAGTGTTTGTCCTGATTCAGCAGGAAGTAGCAGTGTTAGAACAGTCAGCACAGCTGCCATAGATGAGAGTGATAAGAAAGTGCCTTTTCTGTTGACTGCACATCGCATCCTGCCTTTTGAATTTCCCACTTACAATCCACTTCGATGGGCTGATGAACTGGTAAGTACTATCACAATGGCACCAGCAGTGAACACATTATATTGTTGAAGGCTTTCACGGCCGGAGAATGATGGTTGTTGTGGATTTTCCGGTCTGTATAGCCGTGGTCTTGGCATTGTAGTTCCTGATGTTTCGCCAGCAGCTGTGACTGGCATCTTCAGAGGTGTAGCACGAAAAGACAGAGATCTCTCAGTGTCAATGAACACATTGTTTTTAATGGTGCAGTGATTAGAGTGTCTGACTTGAATTCCCATTCTGCCATGGAACCTCGCTGAGTTACACTGGACAGTCACTTTACCTTCCTCCTCAGGGGGGGTTTATTTATTTTATTTGTTTACATTACTTCTAGTCTGCCTTTCTCACTGAGACTCAAGGCAGATTACAAATAAACAAATAGGGTACGAATTGCAGAAATCTGATAACTAGCAGAAATCTGATACTGAGCTGAAACAATGGTGAAACTAAACATAAGCAATTTAGCATGACATATTCAACAACATGGAAACTACTCAGTAGGAGCATATTTGCAGCAACACACAGTATGAAGTAGCATAGTCTACAGTCCCTATCCCTTTACCAGAATATCTCTCCGAACCATTTCCTTACAGCACAGCTCTCTGTAAGGTCAAAATAGTCAAGGAGAATTACGTTGTAAGCCACTTTGGATCCTCCACTGGGGAGAGAAGCAATGTATATGTATCTTAAAATACATGTCCAGCATGTGTTTTCATTTGACTTGGGAAGACAGCTTCCTGTGGTTTCACATCTGACATAGGCAAGACTGTCAAATCCAGTTTGTTAGCACTAGAAAAAAGTGGGGAGAGTCTTAGCCCAGGGGAACTTAAAGACTAATGAGATCTATTTTAGCCTAACTGCAGCAACTGGAGTAGAGGATCAAAGGGTCAGAAGACAAAGGATAATAAGGAGCAAAAGATAGAAAGGAATACCCTTCATTGTAAAAATAAGGTTTTTGGATCCGAGAGGGATGGAGATGCTTCTCTAGAACTTAACCATCTACTGGGGGACAGAGGAGCTCCTACGGGATCTCTGAGTGGAAACAACGGGAACCCCAGGGAGCCAGTTTCTCATAAGCCACTGCTCCCATGGGCAAGGAAGGAAGTACAGTACGAAGGCATGGGGCCTACCAGATTGCTGTACATAGCCCTTCTTCTGCAGCCGTAGAAGGGCCAGCACTGGGTGGGGTAACTCTGGATATTTAGGATCGCTGTTGGTGGGAGTGAATTAGATCATCGCAGACACCACACCTTTCATTGCAAGCCTTTGTCCCTTACCTGTGGCATCCTTGGAAATGGCAGCAAATGCAATGTGGTGCAGCCAGTTGTTTGTATTTCCTTGCTATCTCTTTTCCCAGTGTAAGCGTCCCTCTCTGTCGTGCATGACATTAAACTAGTAATTGAATGCATATGGATTTATTTTCCCGAAGTGTTTGTGAGTAAATATAGTAAATAAAGCAAAGAAGAAAAGTTATTAAATGTGCAAAATGCATGCCAGCCTGCTTCATGCTGGATGATGAGCAAAAATTGGCTGTCAACATATATACTGTATTTTTTCAGCTACCTGAAGTTCTTGGTACAGTTCCTGTCAAGTCTGTTGAAGCTGAGATTAAACAACTTCACCACTTCTTTGAACTAAAGGTTAGATACAATCGCTCACTAATCCCTGGGTTGAATCCAGGCTAAATTGACAATTTCCAGTGATTCCCCCTTCCCTTGACCCCCAGGAACAGAATTTCATGGAGAGCAATGTGCTGCAGTGGGACAGGGAAAGCAGGAAAGTTCAGTTCTGCTGATGGAAAATGTAGTCTCAATCCAACCCTTGTCTGGTGTTTTCCTTAATGTGGTTTAAAGGACAAAGCAGTAAAGGTTGGCAACAGCATGCTCAGAAGTGGATAAGTGGCTGTGACATGTTTCTAGTTTTACTAGATCTTTTTTATTTTTTAAACAAAGCTTGAATATTGGGTGGGAGCGCTGATTTAAAAGTCTTTCCTCTATGTCTGGTTACTTGCCGTACATGGTACAATTTGACTAAGTCCAAGTATTTAGATCTGGACCAGTGGAGACTTTTTAGAGGCCATGGGACTAAATTTCTCTGCAGGCAAGTATCCTGTCTTGACTGAGTTGTAGAGAGGGATAATAGTGATCTCCTTAGCCCTATAGCAAATCTCCCCTATGCACGAATCAACTTAAGTCATTTTGTACCAGTGCATAAATTTGGATCAGCTGATTTTCAGATTTCTTCTGTCTTCACATGATGTACAATGAAACTTTTGAATCGACCTCTGCAATTGCATAGATAATACAATCAGATTTAGCTTGAATAGCTTAAGGGGTGCTGGAAAACTGGGTAAGCATCTCCTGTACTCTGTATGAATGTTGATAAGGATAGTTTCACTAGATTCTTAAGAACGTCTTCCTTGCTATATTTTCCCCCCTTTGATCCCAGGTCCCTCAGCATTACAGGCTTATGGCATATCAGCCGTTCTGTGTACATCATGCAGCAATCAGCTACAAAGCTCCAAAGTATTCTCAGACTCTGAGGAAGGGTGCAGAGGTAACTAATTGGTCCAGTGTCATCTCTTTGCTTTAAAAAATGAGTTTCAATCTTTTATGTTCACTTTTACTTATTTAAACATTTCCACTCTGCTTTTCTCCCCATTGGGGACTCAAAGCAGCTTACAAGCACAACAAATATATTATAGACAAATAAGAAAATATATACAATACAGTTTCAATATCCTGGGCTAGCCATGGGTCCACTGGGATGACTCACTCAGAACCATAGGCTGAAAGCCAAAGACCAAAACCCCTTTAGCTTTCCCCCTTTGACACTCATTTCTGGCTGTGTCCTGATTTAAATACCTGTAACGAAGGGAGCAGAGATATTTCCAAGAACCACCCACCTCCCCCGCCATCCAGTGATGGAACAAATGCAAAACAAAAACTTCTTTCCTAAACATATGCTTTCTTGCTTTCATCAGGAAGAGCTGATCCCAGTACTGCCTGCTTCTGAAGAGACACTGCGCCTTGCCTTGTTCCAGTCAAAAGAGGATGAATCCTTGGAAATAGAAACCTCCCTCTTAAACCTTAAAGCTCCTGAGCATTTGCTTCATTCTCCACAAGAACATCCACTTCAAATTTTTGTAAGTATAAAAAAAGTGCGAGTTGAGTAAATACCCCTTTAGGAAGGAGAACATAGTATGTAATTAATATTGTTGATGGAGAATCTTAGAGTGATTACCTTGAATCTGTTACACATTCACACGTGCTTGGGCCTCACTCATTGATGGTATATCAAAATGAAGATACTTCTACAACAGTCTGTTGCAGAAGGCGCTGCCTTAAATGGAGTCAGTTCAGTGGACCATTTCATCCAGGACTGATTGGCCACAATTCTCCCCCTGTGTTTTTGCTGTAACAATTCTCCATGGTCAGGTCCTTCCTTCTCTTGCTGGGATGCGCAAATTGGCCAAGCTTCCCACAGGTTCAGGTTAAGAAGGATGCAGACATTAAACATTGCTACAGGTCCTCAATACAGGGAGGCATTATTGTCATCATGGAATGTATCCTTGGGCTGCAGCAATTTCCTGCTTATTTATTAGTTGTCTGCTCATTGAGTTCAAAAGAAGTGAGGATTGTCACAAGACTCAGACAGATTTAAGAAAGAAGTCTAAAATGTGTGTGATGGATCTGCTCATGTAGCTCAGAATTTTCTTATTCAGTATCACTATTTTCTGTTCAGAATCCCAGCCCAGGACTGCATGAATTCAAGCGGCCCCTTGCTTATTCAGAAAGCAGCATTGACTATCACCTTTGCCCTCATCCAAAATATGCACTCACCAGGAAATACCCGCTGAAGTCCAGTGTTCTGACTACACAAAAGAATTTTCTCCATCCCAAGGTAAGATTCTCTGAAGACCATGATACCACCAGAGCCCTAACAACTGAAAGTACGTCTCTTCGGACTAGCAAAAATGGTCAGCGCCTTGTTTTGATGGGTGTGGCTGCTGTCATTTCAGGAAGTCATTTGTGGCATAACTAACTGGAGAAAATTCCCACCGGTTATTCATTCAACCTTACCCAATGTTCCTGCTCTGAACAGCACAATGGTACCTTTCTGGTAAGAAAGACACATCATGTTTGTCAAAACATTGTTGTTTAGAAGATCTGCATTGATAGATGACTGGAAGCAGTTGGTTTTCTGGGAGGGTGCTGAAGATCCTTGCTGAGAAGTTTCTGGCTATTGGCAAGTGACTTCTTTTAGTTATGCAGTACCTCATCTAAGCAGAGACATGATGAGATTAAAGCCAAGTTTGGACATTTATTCTAGCTGATTAATTGGCAGTGACTGCATGATTTAGGCATGTGGCACGGGGACTGTGTTTTGGCTGAATTGGACTCTCCAGCTAGGTCAGAGAGCCAATGTGATGTCTGACTAAAATTGAGGAACCCCATGTTCAGGCCCCCACTCTGCCAGGAAGCTCACTGGGTGGCCTGGAGTTAGTCACTCAGCCATGTACCCCGTTGGAAGCTCCTTGGAGAAAGGATGAGATTAAAAGAATGTGATAGACACAGGTGAGGGAAGGGGGAGATGGTTGATGAGCAGACCAAGGAACTTACATAGTGCTGAAAGCTGATCGGACTGACTCAGGTACTTGGGACAAAGGGCTATGAGCACAACGCGCTGTGCTTTATAGAATTTGACTGTTAGGTGGAAGCGAAAACAGATTAAACACAGAAAGATGCATGTTGGATGTAAGGAGGGTAATGGAATAGATGTGCTGCTCTCCTTGCTCTTGTTTTGCTTTTTGTTCAAAAAATTAATATTGCTTTTTAAAAAATGCTGCCATCATGTAAATACAGAGTCCTTTATGACATGTTGTTTGTTTATGTATTTGCTGACTTTACACAAAAGCAAAGGAAGAGCAAAAGAGACAACATTGTGAACAAGCAGGATGACATTTATCATATTCTCTTCTTAACCCTTTGTCATGGTTGTGTTTCCCACAGCACTGACCCTTATAATGCAGACATACTTCCAAAAGATGTACCTTCTATTTTGGATAACTTACCAGAACAAGATAAGGACAATATCATGGATGAGTAAGTTTGCTTTCTAGGATTTGCATTTTGATTTCACACAGCCATACATATCTGACAAAGTTCCAGAGGATCTTTGCACCCTCTCCCCCCTCCCCTCACCACCTATATATCTCGGGCCAGTTTCTTCATACCCTCCATGCATCTGATGAAGAGAGCTGCAGTTCTCAAAAGCTTATGCTACAATAAAGTTGGTTAGTCTTAAAGGTGCTACTGGACTCTTTGCTATATCTGACAAAGTAAGCTACGATTCATGCAAGCTTGCAGCTGGGAAAATTTTGTTGGCCTTTAAGGTGCTACTGGACTCAAAGTTTATTCTGCTACTACAAACTAGCACGGCTGCCCTCCTGATCCAATCACATATGTATGCAAACAATGCCAAGCAAGCAGAATTGCTTTTGCATGCCCAGCACTTACTTGTGAATGGGGGAAAATAATTGGCAATCAATTTGCATTCTCTTTTTAAAAACAGCTTCAAAATTAAGTGGATGTCAATGTATTGATTTTTAGAGATACTGGCGGGGAGGCTACTGTGGTACTTGCACCCAAGATGATAAAAGCTGAATTTCCACAGACTGACCACTCAATCAATGATAAAAATAAAACACAAAAAACAGGAAGGTAAGAGACCATTCAGAAAACAGGCAAGGAACTTGTGCTCTGACTCCCAAACTACTGCCCACAGACTATGTACTAGCCTCAGCCTCTTTAGTTGCCTGAATGAACTTTTGCCTATCATCCTACATCTTGAGTGTTGCAAATGGATATCTTTAGCATTCCGTGAATGCCTTGAATAGAGAGTGCTATCTTAATCAATAATCATTATGAGTGTTTTGCTTGCAGCAAAGAAACAGAAGGATATGAGATTTTATTGGACTCCCTGTTGGTAAGGTAGGCTAGTTTTCAAGCTGCTTAGAATTATTCTGCTTGAAGAAGGGGTCTGTGCACTTTGAAAGCTTGCTGCACCACCAGTATTAAATCAAAGACTGCTTGGATTTCTGTAATGAAGTATTTGTAATGACAAAGGAAACTGATTTACTGTATGTGCATTTGATTAAGATATTCTGTTCTTATAGCCAAGCTATATGTTTGTAGTGCGGTTGACAAAGCAGCGAAGATAATGGTGAGAAGTAGTTCTGTCAGTACGTTCCTCTGGAAATGAGTTGTGCAAGATTATCAGTGCAGTCCTAAACTGACTGACTTGCTGCTAAACTCATTGACTTCAGTAGATTTAGAAGGTTGTAACTCTGTTTAGGATTGTACTGTTTGACTGAAATCTATGCACACTTACCTGCAAATCCTATTGAAATCAATTCTGAGTAGGTCTGGGCTGTTAATAAACTTGTAGTAATTAAGAATTACTTTTTGTTTCTAGTGACACAAATGCAGACCTTAAGCATGCTTCCTACATATCTATGAATACTTCTGTACCTGTTTCCCGGTAAGTGATTATATAACTTAAAACAGCATTGATATTTCAGTTGATTTGTGCTTTGTAGAATGCTAAATTGTAGTCAGTGGACTTAGAAAGATTTCCCATTTATTTGGGCTTTATGATAGGGGAATAATGATCATCATAGAATCACAGAAAATTAGGAGGGATCTAAATATGACCTACTTCTACCTTTTTTAAATAGTTCAAGATACAATAGATCTCAAGTATAAAAATAGGTAAGCGTATCACATCATACTTTGGATATGTGCATGTCTTCCATTCTGGATCAGATGTTTTAGTACAAATTTTGGTGAAATATCCAAAGTTTTGATAGTCTCGCCTTTTAATTTTTTTGAAGGTTTCTTGTCCTTAGGTTTATATAAAAAAACTTGGCAGGTGGAGGAAGAAGGAGCCAGTGGTTAGTAAAGGACCCCATAAGTATTGAATGAGACTTCCAGTGCTCAAGAGAGCCCGGTTCATGCACTTGTACATGTCCCCGTCCCTGTCCATGACCCTCAGTTCCTTTCCCAGACTTGCACAAGCATTGCCCTGCGGTATACTATATCCGTCACACCACTGCCCCATTCTCAGCATCTGATTCTGCGGAAATCCACATTTCAAAAGGGAAATAAATGAGAAAATATAAGTAACATTTTTACAAATGTCCTTCATTTGTGCAACACAAATTTCTGACTGAAGAATTTGGGCTGCTTGATTTCCAATATATATCACCATACAACGTAACATAGAACAAAAGAAAAATTATTCAGTTCCTGAACAGGAAAAGTAAAGAACTTTGGGAATGCCAAATGTGCATCGGAGGCAAAATATAAAGCTTTTATCATAAGCACCATTGCTCATTGCAGTTGTGACAAGAAAGGAACTGGAGACCAAGTAGGCAAGGTGATGAATTTTAGTCCTAACTGGTAGCTATGGACAAACTGAGTTTCTTGATGTGAAATCCAGATTAGCAAAACAGATCTCTGTGGATGTTAGGACAAAACCACATATTATACAGAGGTAAACGCTAGTTGACCACAGCACTGACTCTCCAGGAGGAACCTTGGCTCATCCTGGATCCCATCATGGGTTTCTGTACCACAAGCATGTTTGCAAACACTTGCTTATCACATTCACTATTTACTAATTTAGATGTATGCTTTAGGAGAGCATCTAAAATATGATATATGAAATAGCCTTCTTGAAAGATACGTTACTGTTTTGGGCTGACCCTTTAGGGTTTAATGTATGTATACTAATATATACTAAGACTGTATACTTTAGTGTATACTAGGACTGGAAATGTTTTGTGTGTGTGCGTGAGTGTACCAATCCATTCTTTTGTTTTCTGAGAATGCTTTTGGGCACTTGCAGAAACAGCTGAGGGTCCTCAACCGTATTAAGCCTGTGGGCACTTTGGGGATTCTGAGAGAGGGTAGTGAGGCGCCCCCATGGGAGGCAGGATCAATCACAAAATGGCTACTCAGGGAAGCAATTACAGAATGTTGGGAGATTCCAAATCAAGCACCTTCCAATGAAGGGTGTAGGTGTTTTCCATTGGACACTCCCTGCGGACCAAAGGTGCTTCCTATGGACTTCTGAAGCACCTCCTGTTTCAATGAGTTGAAGGTAGCCAGGACTGGCTGTTAGCTTTGTGAAAGAGGTGTTTGGGGAAAGAAACAAAAAGCCACCAGGAAGCCTATTGGTAGGTATCCCTGAACCCATGGGTGCCCCATTGGGAATCACTACCCTGGGTGATATAAGATTAAGAGGGACCTCTGGGTGGGGAAATCCAGCCATAACGCTGCTCAGCAGGTCATCTTAATTTATTTGAAGAGGACCCTGTTTCCTCTAGCTGATCCACAAGCAACTACTGAACTTTTTCTTTATCCCTTTGCAGAGACGTGAGAGATACTCTGAACTGGTATTTTCAAGCTCAGAGTAACGTATATGGTCGAAGGATGCACGAAAACCTAGAGAAACTGAAAGAAAAAGCCATCCAGAAACACCTAATTCTGGATTAAGTGCTGTCTCTCTGGCAGCTCTATGTGAAGGTTTTCCAACATTTCGTGTAGCCTGGCTGTGGTGGAGGGAGGGGACAGATTATAGGAGAATTGGGAAGGGAGATCCACCTTGCAAATTCCTTCCATTGGCAGGAACTTGAATCTGTTTTCAGTTGATACTCCTGAAAACTGGTTGTGGATTAGCAGGGTTTGGAGGTTATCTTTGCCTATACAGATTGGGAGGGATGGTGACTGGGTAAAAAATCTGAAGTAACCAATAAATATCAATGATTGCCTGCTGATTTACTATCACACGCAGTATAGTAAAGTTATCTCCAAAAGTCCCCATGACCTCTCATGTTGATATGTATATATATACTTATATATTTGCCTATATACAAGCTTACTGCTTAGCTTGCATGTATAGACCCTTGTTCACTGTAATGAATTATTTTTATATCTCTTTATGTACAGAGAATATTATTGCTTTAAAATAAAATGCAGATAAATTGTTACACTCTTTATTTCTATACTAGCAACCAAGCCCATTGTGTGAAAAAAATACAACGGGCTCTAGAAAACGGATTCAGGGGCCCGCTCCCAGCAGAAAGTGGCCTCCCAGGCCACGCCTCTTGGTCAGGCCCTTCCATCACTCCCATGGCCATTGTGGGGCCTGTTGAGAGCCGTGCTGCCAGGCAGGGCCTCTCTGGCACCCCAGCAGCTGCTGCGGGACCTCGAGATGGCCGCTGCACTGCCCTGGGCCTCCCCGCTCCCTCGCAGCTGCTGCGTGGTCTTGGGAGGGCCACGTCGCCGCACCAGGTTTACCTCCACAGTCCTCCTCTTCCCACTGCCTCTGCGGCCACTGTGGGGCCTTGGGAGGGCTGCACCACTGCACTGGGCCTCCCTGCTGCCTCTGCAGCCCTTCAGAGGCCTGGTGCAGGCACTGTCAGCATTATATTGCTTTAGACAATATTGCTGTAAGACAGCAGGCACTTAGTGGCCATGATCACTGACAGCTTCCTAACAGCTGAATGTGCTGTTTGGTTTGAGCTGGTCAGGTCTGGTTCCAACCCTGCCTGGATGATGCAATACAGGAGGGAATAGATGACTCAGCATGACTCAGGAGGAGCTAAATGACTCAGCATGATGGCTAATTGGATAATTGTCAGTGCTGATATGTATATAAGTGTATATGCTTTGCTTAGTCTCTCTCTGCTGTAAAACAGACTGGCTGGCGCAGCACTTTGTCTGATTGAATGACTGTGAACTATATGTTCTGTAAATAAATGTAAATAGTTTTTACACTAGCCTGTACTGGTGTGTGACTCTGCTTGGCTCACCTGTGGCTTCGGTGCTGGGATGCACGTACACTGACAGGGTTATGGGCCCAGCACGCTTCCGCTGCGCCCTGGAGGTTCTAAACGAGGCTGGTCTGCCGGAAAGAGGTGTGGTGAGCTGTGTATCCAGTGGCTGAGTGGATGTCTACAGCAGCTGGAGAAACAGAGGAAGACAGTCCAAGCCAGTCTGAAGATAGTGAGTCGGAGGAAGACATGAGTGGAGCTGATATACAAGTGCCAGACACAGAAGGCATTATGGCACAGGCAGCAGCGGCGTTGCTGGTAGATAAGCTCACCTCCACTAACTATAATGTCTGGGCACTCCGAATGGAACACTATCTAAAAAGAGAAGCATTGTGGCTTTACATTGCTTCTCCCCCAAATCAGCCGACAGCAGAGGACGATGCCAAAGATCAGAAGGCCTTGGCTACTATCATCCTGAGTGTGGCAGACGACCAGCTGGTGCACGTATCTGGTAAGGCAAAAGCTAAGGATGCATGGGACAGTTTGAAGGCAATTTATGTGCAGCAAACGGCTGGGTCTTTGATTGCCATAACCCGTCGCATGTATAGAACTATTATGCGGCCGGGGGAGTCTGTGCAGGCTCACTTAAATGCCTTATCAACTTGTTTCCAGTTGCTGGAGCAGCGAGGCAAAAATGTGTCAGAAGAGGACAAAGTTTTTATTATCCTGAGCTCCCTTTCTGAGCAGTTTAACATGCTGATAACATCCCTGGAGACCCTGGAGACGAACAAGCTGACCTTGGCTTATGTCACCGGCAGGCTGCTAGAGGAAGAAGCCAGGAAGGGGGAGAGCAAGTTGATCTCTTCCCACGCTTGTTACCATCCTGGACCAGAGGGAACCAAAGGAGCCGGCTGCAGCAACGGTGGAGGGAGAGAAAGCAGCAGAAGACAGCGTGCAGATCTGGAGCAGGTGGCTCTCAAGGTCCGGAGGTGTTTCTGTTGTGGATCAATGAACCATCTGAAAAGAGATTGTCCAGATGTCAGGAGGAGAGATGGAGGTGGGAGGCAGCCTCAGAAATCTGTGCAAAGGCAGAAAGCTACACTGGTAGTCACTGATGTGGCTGCTGAACGCAGGGTTTGGATCCTGGACTCTGGCGCGTCTCAGAATTTTTGCCAGAGTGAGAGCCTCCTACAGAACGTCCACCCTTCAGGTTTGCAGCATGTGAGTTTGGCAGATGGACGAAACTCCAAGGTACAGTGTGAGGGCAGTGTGACATTTCCTGCCTTGCAGCACACTTTCACAGGTGTGTTGTGTGTGCCTGCACTGGAAAATTATCTCCTCAGTGTCTTTGCTTTAGATAAGGCTGGCTTTACTGTTACTTTTGCTGGCAAATCATGCAAGATAGCAAGAGGCAGCCAAATACTGGCTGTGGGGAGATTGCATAACAATGTATATGTGCTTGATAATGAGGTAGTGGGGGTGAAATCAGTGACAAATAAGAGCCCACATCATAAATGTATACACTTACTACACAGGCGTCTTGGGCATGTGAGTTATAACACAATCAAAAAGACACTGGCATTTCTTGGGAATGAGAGAGTGGAGGAGTGCAGTAATTATTTAGATTGTGATATCTGTAAATGCACCAAGTCAAAAGCGTTTCCTGTGTCTAAAAAGAGTGATAGAGTGTCTGACAAACCGCTGGCTCTGATACATGCTGATGTAATTGGGCCTTATGCTAACAGTCACTCAAACAACAAATATGCTCTCATATTGGTTGATGATTATTCCCGGTTTGGTTGGGTGTTTGCACTGAAGAGAAAGGCAGAAGTGTTCACAACCTTTAAATATTGGGCACGTAGAGTGCAAAAGCAATTGGGTTGTGAAATATGTGCCTTGCAAACAGACATGGGAGGTGAATTCATGTCTTCTGAGTTTGCCCAGTGGCTAAAGGTTCAAGGTATAAGGCACAGGGTATCAAATGTCTCCACGCCACAAGAAAATGGTGTGGCAGAACGTAGAGGAGGTGTACTGCAAACAATGATGGGTTCAATGCTAGCTGATGCAGGTTTACCTATCTCCTACTGGGCAGAAGCCTTGAAAGCCGCTTGTTACGTAGCAAATAGGCTTTGGACACAATCCATAAATGATATCCCGTACAGGGTACTGTATAAGAAAGATCCCAGTTTGGGATACTTGAGGATTTTTGGTGCAAAGGCGTGGGTAAATATCCCTGTTAGCCAAAGAAGGAAGGGAGGAGCAAAGGCTAAGAAGCTCCTCTTCCTTGGGTATCAAACAGGAATGAAAGCTTACAGGTTTGCAAATGACCAACACACGTTAAGCTTTAGCAGGTCTGCTAATTTTTGTGAGGACCAAAACTGGCTCAGAATACATGCAAATGAGTTGCCTTCTCAGGTTATGTTTCCACTTTCAGAAAGCTCAGAGGAAACAAAAGAAATAAAACAGGAGGTAACTTCTCCTAGACAACATTCCTCTGAGGGTGTGCAGAGTGAAAGGCAACAGCCTAGAGTATCTAGTAGAAGTACAAAAGGAGTACCTCCAGTTCGCTATGGTTATGATACTGCCATAAATTATGTTTATGTTAAAGAGCCAAGGAATTTTCAGGAGGTGTTGTCTCTGGATGAAAAAGAGAAAAAAAGCTTGGCTAGAAGCCATGCAGACAGAGTATAACTCTCTTGCAGATAACAAAGTATTTACACTGGCAACGCTGCCAACTAACAAGGATGCTATTGGTTGCCGATGGTTATACAAACTAAAACGCTTGCCAGATGGTGGGGTACAAAGGAAAGCACGATTGGTAGCTAAAGGGTACTCGCAAATTAAAGAAGTGGATTATGACGAATGCTTTGCTCCGACAGTCAGGGCAGACACTTTAAAAACAGCACTGTGTAAAGCAGGGGTAGATAACATGAAAGTCCATCACTTTGACTTTACAACTGCGTATCTGAATGCCAGCATTGATGAGGACCTGTACATGGAACAAATTCTAGGTTTTGAGTGCACTAACAAACACTTAGTTCTAAAAATCAACAAAGCCTTGTATGGATTAAGACAAAGTGCAAGAGCATGGAATGAATGCCTAAGTAAAGCACTAACTGCAATTGGTTTTACACAGAGTATTGCAGATCCGTGTTTGTTTCACAAATGTATTGAAAACAATGATTGTTTTGTGTTGATTTATGTAGATGATATCTGTTTCTTGTTCCACAAAGATGCTGAGCTAAATTGGTTCATGCATACCACAGAAGGTCTGTTTAAAGTTAAACATCTGGGCAGTATTCAAAGCTATCTTGGTGTGGAAATCACTTAGAATAAAAATGGTTGTTTTGAGTTATGCCAAGAGGAAAAAATAAAGCAGCTACTGGAAAGGTACACTATGGCTGATGCCAAAAGTGTGAGCACACCAATGACCACTGGCTATGTAAAAGAGGCAGAGGATACTGTGTTTGAGAACAAAACAATGTATCAGTCACTTGTGGGGTCATTGTTATATATTGCTTGCTGGTCTAGACCTGATATATGCATGGCAGTACATTTACTGTGTCAAAAATGTGCATGTCCTTACAAAAGGGACTGGGTAGCTGCAAAAAGGTTGTTGAGGTATTTAAAAGGTACTGCAACACACAAACTTGTCCTGGATACTGTCAATGATCAACAATTGTTAGCTTACAGTGATGCCAGCTGGGGAGACAGAATAGATGGAAGGTCTACTACTGGCTATGCCATTTATGTTTGTGATGCCTTGGTCATGTGGAAATCTCTGAAACAAACCCATGTCTCCACTAGTACGTGTGAAGCTGAATATTCTGCCATCAGTGACTGTGTGATTCAATTAGAATGGATGCACCAACTGATGTCTGATTTAAAAATAACCTGTACATTACCTATTAAGGTGTTTTGCGATAATACAGCAACTCAGCAGTTGGCTGACAATCAAGGGGTCAAAACTCGAAGCAAGCACCTTAATATCAGATATCAAAATGTGAGAGAAGCAGTAAACAGAGGGCCTGTAATCCTACAACATTGTGAATCAGAGAACAATGTAGCTGATATGTTCACCAAATGTCTTTCTGTTGAAAAGTTTAAAAAACTTAAACAATGGTTAAAACTAAGAGCCTGAGTCTTAGAAGGAGTGTCAGCATTATATTGCTTTAGACAATATTGCTGTAAGACAGCAGGCACTTAGTGGCCATGATCACTGACAGCTTCCTAACAGCTGAATGTGCTGTTTGGTTCGAGCTGGTCAGGTCTGGTTCCTCCCCTGCCTGGATGATGCAATACAGGAGGGAATAGATGACTCAGGAGGAGCTAAATGACTCAGCATGATGGCTAATTGGATAATTGTCAGTGCTGATATGTATATAAGTGTATATGCTTTGCTTAGTCTCTCTCTGCTGTAAAACAGACTGGCTGGCGCAGCACTTTGTCTGATTGAATGACTGTGAACTATATGTTCTGTAAATAAATGTAAATAGTTTTTACACTAGCCTGTACTGGTGTGTGACTCTGCTTGGCTCACCTGCGGCTTCGGTGCTGGGATGCACGTACACTGACAGGCACACCCACAGGCCCCTCAGTGCACCTGCGCCAGGATAAAAGGTGAGTCGTTGGCAACATGGCTTGCCTTTTATATATTAGGGATATTGGCTATCTTGGTTCAGTGTGGCAACTGCCTCCCTCAGTATGTCACAGACTGTAGTCATCATGTAGGCATAGCAAGAATCTGAAGTCAAGGAGACTGGGAATTTATAATCATGTGAGACCAATAGGTTCAAAGAAACTGGGGAACACAAATACTAAGTGGTATAAATAGGGAAACCGCTTCTGTAGGACTTTATTTGTGGTATTTTGGTATGAACTTCCAGTATTTAACTGTTTGTATAAGGGGATGCTGAGAGATCTTACCCTAACGTTGGTGAGGCTCTGGGCACTGCCGGAAAAAGGCTGCAATGGGAGCCACATATTCTTTCACCCTACTTCTAAAACATACTACCTATGATGGTGAATTAAGAGGTAGACAGAATAATTTTTAAAAACTGTAAAATTTCTTTTTCCGGCTCTTTTCATGTTTACCTTTTACCACCATGTTGTTGGCCTTCTCCCTAGAAGTCTCTCTCACCTTTTTCATTTCCCTATGTATTCTGATCACCCACCAAGGGCAGTGATTTGCTATATGTCTCTGTGAGACATCTCCCCTGCTTCCCAGTGGAAAATTACCAACCGTATTCCAGAAGGTTTCTGCTTAGGGTTGCCAACTCCAGGTTGAGAAATTCCTGAAGATTTGGGGGGTGGAGCCTAGAGAAAGCTGGGGTTGGGGAGAGGAGGGAGCTCGGTGGTGTATAATGGCATAGAGTCTATACTCTAAAGCAGCCATTTTCTCCAGGGAAACTGATCTGTCACCTGGAAATCAGCTGTAATTCCTGGAGATCTCCAGCTGCCACCTGGTGGCTGGCAACTCTATTTCTGCTACCCTCATTAACTAAGTGCTGCACCCCAGGCACAGATCTATTGTTCCTTCTGTTTAGCTGCATCAGCATCTGATTTGGAATTCTGCAACCTTTGCAGAATGAAAGCAAGAACGAAACATTGTTCTGCAGGTTTTGATTACCTGTCAAGACAGTTTTAGTTAACCTCTGAGCATCCCCAGAGTGTAAATTCAACATTAGTTGTAAATTTTTACATTTGGATAGCCCAGACAAGCCCAATTTCATCACATCTCAGAAGCAAAGCAGATTTGGCTTTGGTCAGTAATTAGTTGGGAGACCACTAAGGAAGACCAGGGTAGCTATACAGAGGTGGGCAATGGCAAACCACCTGTTAGTCTCTTGCCTTGAACAGACCAGCAGGGGTTGCCATAAGTTGGCTACAAGTTGGTGGTACTTTCCATCACACCTGGAGTAAAGAGCCATTTCACCACAGGCAGAAAGAAGATGCAGGGACTGGGATTGCCAGCTGTAAGAATTTGGTCCCAAAAGAGTATTGTAGAACCATAACAACTAACACATTTATTATATGTCTAAACTTTTGTGAGCTAGAACTCACTTCATTAGTTACATTCGGTTATCAGAGAGATTTATATCCAGTGATGAATACAGCAGAAGCCACAAGGGGGAGCAGCTCTTACAAAAGGAGGTCAAAGGCCCACAGTACAATCCTAATCATTGTTACACCCTCCTAAATACACTGAAGTCCGTGATCTTAAAAGGATGTAACTCTGCCTAGGATTGCTTTGTTTGTTGCCAAAGACAAGGTGTGTTCCAGCACAAGTGAGAAATGAGATCTAATCAAGAATGAATGATCCACTCAGAAGTGCAGACCACCCTGCAAATGTTGACAGATTGGCAATGCAGGAGAAATATGAATAGTGTGGATAGGCATGTAAGGAGGAATAATTATTGAACAGAAGTCTGACCATGTCAAAACTAGAATCATAGGGTTGGAAGGGACCTCTAGGGTCATCTAGTCCAACCCCCTGCACAATGCAGGAAATTCACAAATACGCCCCCCCCCTCCCCGACTGCCCCAGTGACCCCTGCTCCATGCCCAGGAACAAAGGAATTCTGGCTGAACAGTAATAAATAACCAACCCAGCAAGTTGTGCAGACAGGCTCTGCTCTGATTTCAGGCATTACTACTTGCTGCAGTTTGACTAGAGATAGATTCATAACTTTCCTTAGCAAAGTCTATGATTTTCTTAAACTTGTTTTCTCCACCACCATGAAGCAGGTGCAGGTGCAAGAAGAAGGTTTCTTATAACCTGCATAAAAACACAACTCTTGAGGTGTTATTGGAAATTGCACCCAAGTAGGTTTGTCTGTATGCTGAGGAAAGGAGAGATGTAGGCAAAAATAGGTAAGTCTTCACTACTGACATGATTTTGCTCCAAGCAGCTGTCTTGCTCTCAGACCAAAGAGCGGGAGAACCAGGCATGACTGCGTGCTACAAGCATACCTGCAGCAAAAGATGCACGTGGAGGAAATCCCCATCTCACTACGTTTATCATCTACACATGATAAAACTGGCCCTGCTCTAGGCCAATCCCAGAGCAAAGTTTATTTATTTAGGATATTTGTATGCCACTTCTTCATAGGCCAGCTTACATTTAAAATGTGTTAATATATATAAAAGCAAGCCATTTAATACAAACAGATTTAAGAACTGTCCATAATAGACCTTAGACCAGAAGCAGCCATTTAAAAAGCCGGTAAGACAAAACACTTCATTACAATCTATTCCTCCAAGAAAGTAAGGGCTTTCATCTTCTCCATTTTATTCTCACAACAACCCTGTGAGGCAGAGATTTGAACATGGGCCTCCCCAGTTATAACCCCACCACACCACACCGGCTCTGAAAGTACAACAGCTATTGCAGTGGCAGCTAGTCCAAATACAAAGTGTGAGTGAGGAGTAGGAACAAAGCCTGAGGAAATTACATGTAAATGAATGACTGCAAATAATTTTGCTCGTGTTCAGTTCAACAAATCGGCCTAATTTCCCATGTTTTAATGGGATTAACAGGTTAAGTGATGTATTTTTTCTCTATTGCTTGCTTGAAGCAGATTGAAAGCAAGCAATAGCAAAAATCTTAATAGATAACCTAATATATGAAATTCCAAATTGCACTTTTTCACTGACACCCATGATTGTATAAAAAGTGGACATTTGTGGTCTTTATTAAATTTAAATGTGCCTTTTGAAAATACTAATGGTTTTCATTCGCTGATGTCCATGGGAAAGCATCATGCACTTTGGACATCAGTATTAATTCTTGTAAAGAGCAATATGTGTTCCTAGCCTTTTAAATGAATTAAGCATTATAGGGAGAAAAGAAAAACACAAAATCAGCTCATTTTATGAGAACAAATTTAAAACCTGAGAGACTATAACGTTTCTTTTAAATTGTATGATAATAAAGCCCCAAATACTGATTAACAAAATAGGGAACTCACCAACTCTTATTATTGTTGTTTTAATAGACCAGTTATTAAAGTTGTTACTGTTTAGCTTTAATAAGGTAATGATTAAATACTAAGTATGTCAAATTAGTTGAAAGATTTTGAGGCCTCTCAACAAATTCAATCAGGTTTTGCTAGATGGCTGCTTAAAATAGCCTCATTAATATCATTTTGCTATTGACTACTAGCCACATGTGCTGCCTGATTAAATTTTTTCAGTCTGCTGAATGAGGATGCAAAGGTTTAATTTCTATTCTTCCCAAATGAATTTGTTTATTTAATTTCCTGTCATATTCCTGGGGGCGGGGGTTGTGTGTTATAGTATAAATCATAGCCCCCTCCTAATGTTCTTTGCTCCTCCATGCTTTTCCTGAGGGTTCCCTGGCCTCCATGAGTAGCATTTTAGGAAGCTCAAAAAGCTACAGCAGGAGGAAAAGGTAGGAACATTCTTTTCTCTCAGCAGAGCTCCACGGATGGCATTTTGGAACCAACCCATTGCCTCAAAAATGTATGAATGCACAAGGCGCAACTGGATTGCTGGGGGGCAGAGCTGCCTTATAAAGCCTCTGTCTCTATCCCCACATCATCCCCAGATGCCCAAGAAAGCCCAGGCTGCCTCCCCCTCCTTTGGGGAGGCAAATCCCAGCCCCCAGCTAAGTGGCTATTGCTGCGGCCCGGGAGTGCCACATCCACTTAGCAGACCTCCATGGATGGCATTTTGGAACCAGCCCATTGCCTCAAAAATGCATGAAATTAAAATCAATAACAATGCAATCCTAAACAGAATCACACCCTTCTAAACTCATTGACTTCAATGGACTTAGTAGAGTGTAACTCTTGCTTAGGATTGTACTGCAAGATACCATTATTTTATTGAGTCTCAGAATTCAGAAAATTGAAGAGATTTCTGACTTACAGGGCCTGATCATCTGTTACCATTTAATCTTTCTTGAACCTATTTAATTTTGTAGGATCCAGACTATGCTAGAACCACTGGCCAAAAGCCAGATAGAGTTTCACAATAGGACATGGCAGTTTGTTGCCCTTTCCCCTCAACCAAAGTATTGTAAAGAAAAATACACAAGTCACAATGACTTGGCCCCTTTATCATTGGCACAGAAAATAATTGATTGCCCTCTGCTTTGAACAGTGCACTCCAGTGTCTTGGGTGACCACGATTTACAATCTACTTTTGAAGAATGCATTGAGGGATAAGGCATTATCAGAGACTTATCATGCTGTCCATGGTATTGGTTCTTCTCCATATCAGCTAGATGTTGCTGCAGTTGCTAGTTGGCCATTCTTTTGGCTCCGAACGGTTAGCTGACATCTTGCAATGGACCCTAATTGTTAAGCAAAGCTTCCACTTAATTGCTCTGTTGAAATACCCTTGAGCGTGTAAGAAGTAAGCCCTCCCACCTGTAGGCGGCAGGAATGTATTTTTTTCATTTAGCTATTTAACCGCCCTTTCTCCCCAATGGGGACTCAAAAGCAGCACAGAACATTCTCCCCATCTTGCATTTTATCCTCACAACAACTCTGTGAGGTAGGTTAGGCTGAGAGAGAATGACTGCCCAAGCATCATCCAGTGACATGTATGGTGAGTGGGTATTTTACCTGGGCCTCCCCATACCTTGTCCAACACTCTACGCACAACATCACATTGTCTCTGTTAAATGTTGTTAAATGTGGTTGCAGATGTACTATGAAAAGTTCAGGCAGATCTACTGTAAGAGTAAATGTTCTGTTAAGCAGTCTTTACATTTTTTTAAACCAACTCGTTGTTTTATCTAGATATGCACCTGTGAGGACACAGTCCTACTGCTACCACACATTCAAAAAAGTGGCATTAGAAATCTAATTGGGGGGGGGGGGAATTACCTCTCCTCCTCAGCCTTTCGACCTACTCTTTCTTGAAGAACTGCTGGCTTGGGTTTTATCACTGGCTGAGGCAAAATGTCCTTGGGAAGCAGTACTCTTACATCTAGACCCAATTAACTCTACAAATTCCAATTAAAAAAATTATGAACATGCCAGTGGTAACATTTATTAATACAACACTACCACAAAGTTTTAAAGGTATAAAGAAACTAACAGAGATCCTAAACAGAATTTAAAACACAGGAATATCATTATTGAAGGGGACTAACATGAAGATGCAGATGAGAAGTATGTGCAGATCTAGATTATTAGAGACAGTGACTCCAAGTACCAAGAATATGACTCATTTACCTCACTAAGATGGAAGAGCAGGGAAGATGGTGGAAAAGAGAGAGAGAAAATAGCAAGATACAGCTACCAATCCTGGGATCCACTGGAGAATCCAGCACCAATGAATGAGGTCCAGGTGACTGGGCAGCCAGTAAATCCAAAAGGGGAGACATGAGGGGCGAATTTTGTGTGCGAAACTGAGCCTTCGGCAGCTACTGCTGGCTGCTGTGAGAAACAGAACATATTAGATTGGGCTGATCTAGCAAAGCAATTGTTCGTACATTCACTCCAACTGGCTGCTTTTATACAACCTCTATTTAAGCAGCATAATTATTTGCTACCTTCAATTCCGTTTATCCTGGATCACATTAGTTTACATCTGACTTGAAATAATGAAAAAAAATGTTTATTCTGCCAACATTCATTTTGAAGCTGTGTGTGTTATTCTTTGAAGAATAGAAAACGAGTGACATGTTTTAATTTTTACAGACTTTTTAAGCCAAAGTATTTTAAAGAATCACATAGTATAGAAACTGTGGGATGATACACTTCAGCTTCATAAATAAATACTGGCTGTATGGACTAAAATTCTAGTGCTGTTTCTTCTTTAATATGAAGGACTATTTTTCATGTTACAGCCACAGGCCAACACCAAATTGATCATGATTAAGCACCACTTATTTTAATGAGCTCAAGCGCACCTCACAATGTAATCCTATGATCTATTTATGTCCACTTGGGAGACTTTACCATCTAAATTCACTGTGCTAGCAAATCTTGAAGATATACCAGCATATTTGTCGTTATTCTTGTTATTCACGATCTAGGTCAGTTCAGTCTAAGTTCAGTCTCAGAAGGAAGAGAGAGTCTGAAGATAATGAAGCAGACAGGAAACCGTTCCAATTATCATAATCAAAGAAATACAATAAAGGAATTTTTTCCTGATTGATATTTCTTTCCATGATGCTTTCACCAATCACTATAGACTTGAGGAGAACTTTCTTTTGGTCACACTTTTCTCCCCAGAGAAGACTCAAGTAGTTTACAAAAAAAAAAAAATTAAAATTAAAAACAAATACATTTGGCCTAGTTCTGGATCCATTGCCCTGGTTCACCCAGGACCATACGCTACAAGGGAAATATACTTTACTTTAGTGTGAACTGTGTCCTCTGTGTTTAAATAAATGAGATAGTTTCTGTGAATAATTCCCATGTCTGAAAAACTATGGAAACATCTTGTTAGAGTGATAATTAGTGCTGCCAGCTAATTAAAAGCTCTTTAGTTGATGAATCAACTGTCTTTTAGATGATTCATGAGTTAATTGATCCTTTACATGTAAATACATATACTTGTTACCAAAGTCTTAATATAAGTACCCTTTTGAGGTAACTGAAGGAAGCACAAGCTAACATATATTAACTAGGGTTGCCAACAATCCTGGAGAAAAATGTGTTCTCATTAACAGTGTGTTAGTGTGTTAGGTTGCTGAATCTTTTCATGGAACTGAAGTAAATAACATCACCTGATAAATAAGATCCCATTAAGTGGCTATTAAAGAAACATGGAATTTTTCTAGAAGCAATTGACGACCCTATCAATAACCCTAATCTGATTACCGTTAGAAGACAGGTGTTTCTTTAACTTTAAGCTCCATTGATTAATATAGGCCAGTTGATTAATTTAGCAATTAGATTTGTGTTCGAATGCATGACAGACTCCACAGAAAAACCTACAATTTACAAACCAGCTAAGTGGTTTGCAAGTTTCTCATATAGGTAAGAATGTACATTACTTGTTTACCTAAGTCATTGACGCGTTATTTCCAAGATAAAAGTGAGTTAGGGAACCCTCCCATGTTTATCCAATTTTTATTTGCAAAATGCTCTTTAGAAATCTGTGTTTGAGTTAATAGATATAACAAATAATAAAGGCTTACTAATAAAAGATGATCTAGAAAATAAAAATGAATAAAATTATTCCTTGTTTTTTATATTTTCAACTGTCTCATATGGCAACACAAATTAATTTAATTGCCATACTGCATAAACCTAAAACAGAATTCGAAAATATTTTAGATCAGTACAACATTTCGCCTAAAGGCCTAATCTCTAAAATATATAAAATCATCATACAGAACAATAAACCCAAAATATATAATTTTCAATCTAAATGGCAACAAGACTGCAATCTAATACTAACACAGGAACAATAGGAAGAAATCTGGTTATCAAAATTGTTTAAATCCCAAGCCATAAACACAAAACTTCAAACTTATAAAATAATGACAAGATGGTACTATACGCCAAAAAATTATCTATAATTTCACCATCCTATTCACCTAAGTGTTGGAAAAAATGTGGCAAAATTGGATCATACGCTCACTGCTGGTGGCAATGTCCAATAATAAACAAATTTTGGAGTGATGTGCTACAGCAGATTGAACAGATCAGAGGTTACAAGATTCCTTTGACATGTCAAATAATTTGCAAAACCTTAAAATCCTAGCAATAAGATGCGATCTCATAACTAGCCTTTTAGTACTGGCAAAAATATTGATTGTCTCGAGCTGGAATAAACAAACATCTCCTTCAGTGAGCCAATGGTATTCCAGAGTAGGAGATCAAATTATTATTATCGAAAAAATTACAATCTTTAGCATTCTACTACATTAAATACCACAACACAATTTTATGACAAATGGATGCCATTCTTCAATTACATTAGCAAAAATTATCTTCAAACTCCAAACCAAATATTTCAACATATTTTTTATTTATAGCATAATATAAATATGCAAATAACACAAGGTCACAAGGTCACATTATATATGACTTTAGTTAGATCCAAAAATGTAATGTATATAGTTAATCTAACAAATTTTACTTTAAAGACTGTATTCCATATCTTAACATAAGAACATAAGCAAAGCCATGTTGGATCAGGCCAGTGGCCCATCCAGTCCAACATTCTGTCACACACAGTGGCTAGAAATCCAGTGCCATCTAAAGGACTGTCAGTGAGGCCAGGACACCAGAAGCCCTCCCACTGCCTTCCTTCCAGCACCAAGACAACAGAGCACCACCTCCCCACAAAGAGAATACCATCTATCTCCTGTGGCTAATAGCCACTGATGGACCTCTGCTCCATATATTTGTCCAGTCCCCTCTTGAAGCTGGCAATGCTTACTTACTATTATCTGACTCTTATTGTATTTTGAATATGTATGTTCAACCCAATAAAACATTTATAATAAAAAAGAAGAAAGAAATCTGTGTTTGAAGGACAGTATAAAGATAGAAAGGGTGAGTTGCCAACCTTACACCAAAGACTTAAGTCAGAGGCTATTCTGGAGTGATTTCTGAATCTCTTGCTCTGGCATTAATCCAGTTGTGAAAGGGACATAATATCTATATTGTTGCATAATGTTGTGACCACAATTCAATACAAAGAGTGTTTATCCTATGATATCAGGAAAGATATGAAAGGTGCCTTGCTAGCTTCACATCTATATGCATATGCACAGTTGCTTGAAGGAATCTGAAAATGTAAATGCCTTTAAATAAAGGCATTCCGATTTAAATAACTTGCAGGTCATGCTGTGTAAATTATTTTATCACACCTTTTTTCCTATTAATATTCTTTGCATGTTTAAACCTTACACAAATGTTAAATGAAAATCAACACCAGCTATTACACTCAGATGTCAGTAAATAACTTCTCATCACGTTTGCAGATCATTCTCACATGCTTTCCCTTAAAATTTCCAGGTAACACATTGATGTCAAAGAGTGGTTAATGAAGGTACTGGAAGTTGCACAAATGGATATATTGACAAAGTGCATCAGCAAAATAGTTTAACAGTGTTGGTAGTTCTGAGTAAAAAAAGGATTCTGTTTATCACGTACTGGAACGGTCATAAATACTATATTAAACTGGAAAGATATCTTTTTATGTAAACAATTTTTCAACAGTAAACTTTTTTTAAAAAATTAAAATGTCTCAGAATGTGTTGGTTTCATAAACACAATGAAATAGTGATATATCTCATTTTGCTTAATATTTCCTATTCACCAATCTTCCTTAGCAATATTTCTTTAGTACAGCAGATAGGAGCAATAGCAAACTAAGTACAAAAACAACCAGGACAGAATCCATTGACTTTCACTACTTTCTGCTACCTGTTACAATTTAGTGTGATGAAATGCTTGCAGTCAAATGTTTCAAAGGTACATACTATGAAAAGAACATCACACTGAAGTTTCTTGGGTCTTTCCACAGAGGTGCGTTCAGGCACCAATCAAAATGATTAATAAAATTGTTGGAAATGTGGTAACCTGCAAGCTTTAGTTGTTTGAATTCTTTGAGAGAGTGCAATTGGTTTAATATACAAATACACAGAATGCACTTTAATGACCAGAGTAGATGTGATGTATGTATTCAGTCCATACTGCTGCTACTGCAAGCAAATTCACTTTCTCCAAGCACTTAAGCTTCCCATGTTATTTTTATTCTTTTAAAAAATTGTTGTAGCAAAGTGGTTAGAAAATAAAATTCTCGAGTTTCCTGTGTACATTCAGTGAGCTAGTTTTAAGTTTGTCGAAAGTTCCGTACAAAACAAAATGCTTCATTTTAAAACAGCTACATCCAGGGTCATAGTTAAAAAATTAAAATAAACTGTACAAGGAACCATACCAGTCATACAAATACCCCATTCTAAGAAGCCTTGGATCTGATCTTCCTGGCTGCTAATGAAAATTGTGAAACTCTATAGGATACGTGACTGTCACTGTCTGCTAAGAGGAGAGCAATTTTCTCAGTTTCTATGTGGCTGTGGCAGGCAAAACTAGTTTTACCAGTATCTCCCACCAGCTTAATTGGGTGAATGCCCAGCAGACAGCTGCCTCCCTCTGCTTGATGGAGGGCAATCGTTGTAAGGGCATAGGTGGTGGACAGCATGCCAAGAAGGGGAGAAGGAGTGGGTAAGGCCAGTCCTTCTAGCACGCTGAATGTCACTGAGGGAGGGGCAGGCTGCATATCAGGGGACACCCCACAGCCACGGGGCTACGTAACTGCTTAAGGAGGCCAGCCCTCTCCCATGCTGTCCCTGATGCCCCTGTTTGTTTGTCTATTCCATTTATCCCCTGCCTTTCTCCCCAATGGGGATCCAAAGCAGCTTAAACGCTAACAGCTGGGCGATAAAAGACGCTCTCCCTCCACGTGCTCACGCTTCTCTCTCGAGATCGCCCAGCAGATGGCGCTGGCAGCCTCTGCCACAAGCTTAACTCCTGCCCAGGTCTGCGGAGCCCCGCCCCCTTTCCCGCCCCTTATCCCATACCTTGAGAGGGGGCGGGGCCGGGCCAGGCTCTTCGGCAACACTTGAGCGGCGCTTCTCTTCAGCCCAGCAGCTGCCCGGTCCGGAACCCTTTGCGCGCCAGAGCGCTTGGTGGGCACCCTGGGAGGGGCGCCAGAGGCGGGCGTCGAAGCGACTCCGAGCTGAGGCGAGAGCAGCGCCCCCCGCCCGTGCCGTCCCATGAGCGCGGCGCCTCCCAATGGGGGGCAGCGCGGCGCTGACCCCAAGCTGGACCGAACGAAGTCGGGCGGAGGAGAGCTGCTGCGCCTCTTGGCGGAGCTGAAGCCGCCCTCCTTCCTCCTCCGAGATCTCGGCTCCTACGCGGCGCGGGTGCTGCTCTACCTGGCGCCGGTGTACCTGGCCGGCTACCTGGGACTCAGCACCAGCTGGGTGCTGATAGGCTTGCTGCTCTGGATCTGGTGGCGGAGGAACCGGCGAGGGAAGCAGTCCCGCCTGCTGGCCGCCTTCGGACTGCTGGAGGATGAGAAGCACTCCATCAGCCAGGGCATTGCCCTGCAGCAGCTGCCTGCCTGGGTGAGTGCGGGCAGGCTGGGGCTCTTCCCTTCTGGGCGAGGAGTTCTGTGGCGCCCGAAAGCTGGCGATGCTGCTGGGGTAATCGTTCAGCATCCAAGAAAAGGCTTTGGAAGTAACAACGTGATGTTTTCATGGTGGGATCAAGTTGAAATAACAGAGTAGGGCATAGATGCCAACTTAGCCGTCACAGGAATGTAAAGTATTTTGTGCGAAGTTAAGAAGAGTTTGTTTTCTGGGTCCCATTTCAGTTGGATGCTCCTAGAGAAGACTGTTTTTGCTAGTGGAACCACAGCCTTTGTGAACTCTTCCCAGTGAAGTCCACCCAAACCAGACTGGTGTTTACTTTGGGGCATCTAGTAAAGATGTCCGTTATTTGTTCTGCCAGGGTTTTAATGGTTGTTAATAGCCTAAAACTAAAGTTCTCTGATCTCTTTATGGTTATTATTAACTTCTAGTCTGTTTCTAAAAAGTGACTCTTTTATACTGCTCATGCTGCCTCTAATTGGTTGTGATTTCTTCTGGTTTAGGTGTTCTTTACCCTCAGTGTCCTGGAGGTAAAGTGTAGATAACTGGGGAAGGCAAAGGCAAACCACCCTGTAAAAAAGTCTGCCAAGAAAATGTCGTGATGCGACACACACACCATGGGTCAGTAATGACTTGGTGCTTGCACAGGGGACTGATTACCTTTTTTAAAAAACGTGTGTGTTTTTAGAGCAAAAAGCTGTTAAATCATATTCAAGGAGCATCTAGCACGTCTTGAGAAAAGGAGGGCTGTGGCGTTCAACATGCTGAATGACATTTGCCCCTGTGTAACTTACAGAGAAATGCAGGAAGTGTATGGCCTTCTGAACAGTGAAGGTGAAATTATTTCTTATAATAAAGCTCAGCCTCCTAATATGTAAATGTGTTTTGCTTTTTAAACTGGAATTACATTGGATGCCTTTTTCTAGTCTTATTTTACTTGTCCTTCTGCTTCATATGGCAGGCTGCTGTTGGAAACAGAATCCTGGATCATATTGGCCTTGGCTTGATCAAGCAAGACAGTTATGACACTCTCTTTAATGTAGTCACCTGCCCTGACCTTATGCTTTAACGTGAAACATACTTTTAAATGCATAATTGGAACTGTTAAGGTGACAAACCAATGCCAGCCATACCTTAGGACAGGTGCAAGTCCTTAGGTCATTTCCTCTACTGATCTTGAGAGACCAGTGGGCTGACTCAGTTCAGATTTATTAGTCTTAAGGATGCGACTAGATTCTATTCTGTTTTGTCTTTACTGAAACATGTGCTTGGCTTTTAATGAAAGTTTGGCAGTTTAGGTTCTCTAGAAATATGGCTTAGATGGGAAGATTAGTGGGATCATAGAAGTGCAAGAACTTTTACCAATAGTGAGTTAATCCTTTTCTTTCTTCTTACGGAACCAATGCTCAATTTTCTTCTGAATAGTCCCCATTCAAATGATTTGATCCCTTTGTCAGAAATGAAGCCCACTTCAGTCCATTGTTTTTGGTGCTCACAATATCATCTAGCATTTCCACTATGATCCAAAAAGACTATTGGGAAATTGCAAAAAAAAGTGCATGATATAGCTAGAAAAGAATGAAATATGAAGCAGATAGAAATTCTCCTTGGTTGGGAGAATTTCTTACAAGGGTTCAAAGACAACATACAGCTCGTAGAAAACACAGTTTTCAAGTCAGAAGCTGGATAGGAAAATATAAAAGCAATTGCATGCCTTCAGTAAGTTTCTTAGGGAGTTACAGTTGTCTGTCTGCAATATATTTCTCTCTGAGATCAGTTCCGTTCAGTAAAGTAGTGTAACTTGCTATACCTGCCTCTGAGGTACTTTGAACTGTGTTATTGGAAAATCTTGCATTACAAGAAGATTACATCCTTTAGGGAGCCCTCATGGTTCCCAAATATTGGGTGTATCTTTAACCCTTGGGTATTCTAATAATGCCAGTTTACTGTTATGGTTTAAAGCTATCCTGATGCAATAGCCAGTAGGCCTTAACTGCCGCAACAAGTCATGCTATGCTTACTATGATGCCATTCAGGATGTCACATGGTTATTATGAAAAAACAGTAAAAATTTCCATCAATATTTTGGATATATATGCTTATATATATATATATATATATATATATATATATATATATATATATATATATATATATATAATGTGTATATATATAATCTCTAGCTGTCAACATCAAATTCTTAGGTGCCTGGGAATCTTACAGCCCACTTTTATAATCTGTAGGACAGAAATGGACTCTAGCAATAAGAGGGAATAGCTGGAAAATTGTTTGACTTTGAGCATGCAAGCCCTGACTCTCTAGTCCAGGTCTTAATGGTTTACAAGTATTCCCTTTTTAAAAGGTGTGACCTGTTCCTGACAGTAAGATGCAGGTGGGGGGGGCACATTATAATATATTGACAATCCATATTGTGGTTGTTGTGGGTTTTCTGGGCTGTATTGCCGTGGTCTTGGCGTTGTAGTTCCTGACGTTTCACCAGCAGCTGTGGCTGGCATCTTCAGAGGTGTAGCACCAAAAGACAGAGATCTCTCAGTGTCACAGTGTGGAAAAGATGTTGGCAGGTCATTTATATCTACTCAGGAGGGGTGGGGTTGAGCTGAGTCATCCTGTCAGCTCAACCCCACCCCTCCTGAGTAGATACAAATGACCTGCCAACATCTTTTCCACACTGACACTGAGAGATCTCTGTCTTTTGGTGCTACAGCTCTGAAGATGCCAGCCACAGCTGCTGGCGAAATGTCAGGAACTACAATGCCAAGACCACGGCAATACAGCCCGGAAAACCCACAACAACCATCGTTCTCCGGCCGTGAAAGCCTTCGACAATACAATCCATATTGTCTCACACCACCCCTGTGAAATAGATTGGGCTGGTCCAAAGTCACCCAATGAAATTTATGGCAATGTGAGGATTCAGTCCCCAGACTCCCAAGTCGAGGACCCAGTCCAGTCCCCAGACCAAGTCGAGGACCCAGTCCAACACTTCAACGACTATACCACACATTGGCCCCCTTAGATGTGTTCATTGTTGGTGCCATGTGAAGAGGCATGATGAATGTGCAAACTGGACTGAGCTTCTAGGGAAGTTGATACTGCTAGGGCATGATTTCAGCTGGGACGGAGTCCCAGGACACTCTATTAAATATTGTCAGGCTTCAGTTCTGACTCAGCAGTTGGCATATTATGCAGAATGTATTTCTTTTACGATTGGCTGACTTAAAACAGGACCCAGCACATCAAGCAATTCAGGGTAAGAAGCTGCAGATAAAGGGTCTGTCCAGATATTAAGCTCTGAACACCTGGTAGTTCTGGCACTTAAAACAATTTCAGATTCATACATACCAGTTTTTTCAGCCTCGAATGTTGCATATCCAGTTTCATTTCTCCAATCATACCACTTGAAGCAGCCCTTTGTTTATGTAAACACAGTGAGGAAGTTTAAGGAAGAGATTTTCTTTCTCCCTAACTCGAGAAAAAATTCCATGCAGTCAAGGTTTAAAATGATAAAAATATTATGAAATGTTTATATTTTCAAAATGCTAAATACCGTAATCTGATCTTTGTCATTCATGGAGAAACCCAGAATTACAGGGAGGTACAGCTGCCACCAAAAGGTAATCAAGGTGAAATTCTTTTTCTGAATTTCACTTTTTTCGATATAGCCATGGATTCTTTTTACTCTTTTTTTTCTCTTTTAAGAGCAGGATTCTCTTTCATTTCTTGTTGAAAAGAAATCAAGGTGCCGTTTTGTATCTCCAGCCCTTGCAGTTGTTTTATGTTATACTCTGGCAAGAAGAGAGGAAGGCTTGGGAAGACATTGCCAGCCTCTGAGCATCTACAGAGCAAAATTCTGACATTTTGCAGAACCTCCCTTCCTGCCCCTGCTTTCCCTAAAATGTATCTGTGATCAAAAAGGAATTGATTAGAAATTATCTCAAAATTCCCAAAAGGAGTTGGATTATTGGATTTCAGGGAGAAACTAGGTGAAGAGGAATTAAGAGAATTTCTTTGAACAACCTAATATAAATAGCAAAGATTTGTCAGCCAGGCCCCTCTGAAGCACGCTCTGCCAGTAACTTTGAGGCTTGGTGTGTCAATATAGAAATTGTTTTGAAATTGTTTAGTGCTTTTCTGCATGGGGAGGGGCCCTCGTTCTTAGAATTGTCAAACAGTTCCTTAACCCGCCCCTATCAGTCATCTGATGCACTTCAGTCACTGGACTGGAGTTCTCGTGAAACTCATGTTTTATGATCCTGGTTCCTTGTACATAAATATACTGGCAACTATAAAATCTTTGGGGCCTGTGCCACGTGATGTCTTCTATAGACTAATTCACCTATGTAGATATTAAAAGGAATGTCTCGCATCCCAGTCTTAATAATGGTTACTCAGAAGTAAGCCCTGTTATATTCAATGGAGCTTATTCCAAAACAAGGATAGGATTATAATTTAAACCACTCTCTGCATGCTGTTGTTTTGTCTTGGATAGTTAAGTTTGACTTTGCTTTTCTGCAACTGCGTATGTTCCTACTCTCCTCGTTCTCTGGTTCTTGACTGTCTCTGTGTGTGTGAGTGTGTGTGTTTGTTTGTTTTTTGAGGATATGGGAAAGATGAATTTAAAAAGTACTTTTTGCATGTGTTCATGTGCCGAAGTTCTCCAAGTTTCGGCCCTCAGTCAGGACTTAGGACAGAGTCTCCTCAGATCTGTCTGTGCATATCTTCCTGACTCAACGTGCATTCAGAAGTGCATAAACGCCCAAGGCCAGTACACTGCTATCTTCTGTCTCCTCCCACTAGAATCTAATGTGTTTGATTTATGGCTTTTCTTGTAATAAGCATAGCTAGATTCATTCTGAGATTGAATATGCAATCAAAAATCCATACTCTTCAAAAAAATATAAATCATGCTCAGTTTAAAGTATAACACATAGAGAAGATCAATATATGATGAATGGGAAGTGGGGTGAGCTCAGGCAGTGAGCCTTTGGTGTAGTAGCAGGGATGCTTTTTGTACACAAGAGTGTTACTATTTTCATCTGTGAAAAGTTGCAGAGCCAGCAACTGTTCCAGCCCAGTTATTTGCATGTCATGGTATCCGCTGCTGAATAACAAGAAGGAAGCTGTCTTGATGAGGAGCATTCTTATGGAGGAGCAATGCTGCTCTTTTCTTTTTTAACCCATGAATTCAAAGAGTTACTGGAACATTTATGAGCTTGTGTTAACTGCAGAAGTTCCTGTGCTTGTAGACACTGGCCTAACATAAAGGGAAAGGCCAGTGAAAGGTGCCATTACGACACAAACTGATCCCCCGTGTTCACATGCTGCAGTGAACGCAAGTACATTCTGCACATACGTCTGTTTGTAAGAAAAAGCCAATGTGTGTTCACTTTGCAACTGAAACCAGAGGCCAGTGCTTGTATAAATGTGCAGTTTGTATCATGTGTTCAGCTGTACAAGTATCATATGTAACATGGAATTACTCAATGTGTGTCTTGAAAAAGGTTAAGTGTACATGTATGTGTGTTCACTGTAATGTGTGAACAGGGCTCCAGAAAATATCCCAACAACTTCTTTGAGTTAGGATTAGGAATTGAATCTCCAAAGAATGATCATCGAGGGAATATCTTTTACCAGTTTAATAGTCAAGACTTCCCTTTAAAAAAAAATCTGGCAACTTCATTGGGTGGCCTTGAGCCAGTCACATGCTCTCAGTCTAACTTACCTTACAGGGTTGTTGCGAGGGTAAAAAAGAGGAGAGGAAAATGATGAGAGAGGAAAATAAGCCACTTTGAGTCCCCATTGGGGAGAAAGGAGGGATATAAATTAAGTAAATAAAATAAAAGTAAGTTTAGGGAGTGCAGTACTTGCTGCTGCAAATTTCGAGGCGAAATAGAACTGGATTGTAGAACAAACTTTTCTTTAAAATACCTATCTTGCAACCTGTGATCTCAAAATGGCTTCTGCCTTAGTTTTCAATTCTTTGTCGATAGACCCTAGAAGAACTTCCTTCCACGTGAGCCAGTGCTCACAGAACATTTGGGACCTTAGCATCCCCAGAGTGAGCATGCTGCAACTTTTTTTTCCTGATAGTCTTAGGTTCTTTTACAAAACTTCAGTTACCAAGATCCTATTCCTGTTCTGTACCATGTGGACCTAGTTTCATTTCTGGGTGAAAATGATGTATATGCTTTGTTTAATTACATTTGTGCTCTTTTAAGATCTTGGGAACTAATAAATGTTCCATATGAACCATGAAATTTTGGAGACTGGTGCTTAGAAAGTAATCTAGTATATGATGTAGATGCCACTGCACTATTACATTTCTTCTTTATCTTACCCCTACCTAGATTGTCTGGAAAATGGGACTGATTGTTGAATGTGTATAAGTTAAAGTTGCCAGGTCCAGGTTGGGAAATTCCTGGAGATTTGAGGGGTGGAGCATGGAGAGGACAGGGTTTGAGGAAGGGAGAGACAACAGCAGGGTATAATGCCATGGAGTCCACCCTCCAAAGCAGCCATTTTCTCCAGGGGAACTGATCTGTCACCTAGAGTTGAGTGGTAATTCCGGGAGTTCTCCAGCCACCACCTGGAGGCTGGCAACCCTAGTATAAGTCTGTAGTACAATACTCTGAGAACTGATCAAAAACCTGATGTCAAATGTTCAGAAGGCCAAGTGTACATTAAAGTATACAGGTTGGGTCAGGGCAGGGTTCCCACTCTCTGTCACAGTCAGATATGTTGCAGTTTCTCCAATTCCACATGCATGCTGTCCAGTCTGGACTATGATGTGCATGAGAAAGGGGCTTCAGCTCTGGGAACCTGGCACCTACCTTGCTGTGGTCCCGGGTCCTTGTCCTCGTCATCACGCAGGTCAAAGGGAGTGCTCCCATGCTCACCAAGGGTCCAGATTGGCCCTCTGCGGGGCACAATTTGGCCAGAAATGGGCCCACTGCAGGGTGCATTTTGGCCTGAGTTGGGCCACTGTGGGTGCAGGAGTGCGCTGCACTGCCTGATGGGGCACACCACACCACACAGGGGGCACCCCCAGGGAGCGCCCCCTGCCAGCCAAGTAAGTGGGTATGGGGGAAGGGTGGGAGCAGGGGATCCCCTGCCCAAGCAGGGGAATGGCAGTCCTAGCTGAAGCCCTTTCTCCATGTCTACCGTGATCCAAGTCATAGGGTAAATAGGGTAAATAGATACAGGTTTAAAAAGACATAGCATTAGCAAGAATCCAATACAAAGTAGAAGAAAATACTGGAACAGAACATAATCACTTCTAGGATTGACATTAGACAACATAAAGCCCAGGCAGTACATAGGAGTACATATTTAAAGCAACAGGTATGTATGTAAGGCAACATAGTGGTGAAGTCTATGGTCTCTAACTCATTAGCGAAGCATCTGAGACCCCATCCCTACAATACAGCCCTCCCATTTGAGTAAAAAGCCTTTTTGAATAATTCAGTTTTGCATTGTTTGTGGAAAGCCAGGAGAGTGGGGGCTCTCCTGACCTCCTCAGGCAGGCCCACAGGGTAGGGACCACCACAGAGAAAGCCCATGTACAGGCTGCTGTTGATTTCACCCATGTGCAGCCTGGCACCTGCAGGAGACCCTGATCAGATGAGCAAAGCTGCCGTAGAGGAACTGTGTTTAGTTATATTGAGTATTTAAAGTAAGAATTCAGAGCTTTATCTCAGAAGGTAACGGTATAATAGCATTGTTTGTTTGCCAGATACATTCAGTCAGAAAGGAATTCTTAAAAGGTAACATTCTCAAGATAATGGCTTATTCTGTAGTGTCACACATGCACAAATGTGATATAAGTGAACTGTGCACTAAAAAGGTGACATGTGTGCTGAAATTTCTAACTGCGACATATACTATGAACCAATCATATTGTAATTAAGTACCCTGATACTGTGTTGTCACCATTGTTATAAAAATTCTGCTGCTCAAGGGAGGAGCCAGAGGGAAACAATTTGGGGGGCTTCTAAGGCCTAGTTTCCCTCCTGCTGTTGCAACAATGAAATAAATCTAATCCTCTTCTTACTCCTGGCCTCCAGTGTCTTATTGGGTGGGGCACTGGAGGAGATAGCCTTTTTCCAGCATAACACTAGTGTCTGAAAAAAAGTGTGCAAGAAGTTTTTAAGTTTGAAACCATAGATGCTATGCATTTTGAAGGCTCACTCTCAGCTGAATCCTACAGAAAGCAAGAGATGCAATATGGTTAATAGAAATGTATGAAGCTGCCTTTCACCGAGTCACGCTGTTGGTTCATCTGTTCTAGTCTGCTCCTGACTAACTGGCAGCAGTTCAGCGTCTCAGGCCAGCTTCTTCAGCTCTGCTGCTGAGATCCTTTGAACTGAGAATTAACTTGGGACTATTTGCATGTAAAGCACAAGCCCCACTCCTGTCCCAAATACTAATGTAGAGTTGGACCCCATTGAAAAGATGCACGTGCACAAAACGGCAACCCCTGTAGAAGCTCTGCAACAGCTCCTTATTCCTGGATGCTCCCACTGTCCAGGAGCAGCATTTCATGGGGGATTTGGAGCTGCTTGAGGAGGGGGAAGGCTGGGGAGTTGTTCTTCCATGCATGGAACTTAGATTGTATCCAACACATTGTCTTGCATTCAGCTGAGCTTCTTCCCATTTCTCTTTGCTGGTTTTAGAGAACTGAATATCCCAGTCCTGTAGTATCCTGTAAAATTTTGTATATCATTAGGGATGGCTACATAAGCAAAGTCTGCACATTGTGGGTCAATTAAACATATTATTCTCTGTGTCTGATGTAGTCTTCAGCTAGAGACATCATAGATCTTGGACATAGATCCAGAGGAGATGCCATGGCATAGATACCATGCATCTGATGAAGAGATGACATAGACGCCATGCATCTGACAAAGAGGACTGTGGTTCTCGAAAGCTCGGGCTACAATAAAGTTGGTTAGTCTTAAAGGTGCTACTGGACTCTCTACTATAGATCTTGGAGTCATTTTTGAAAAGGTATAAATAGCAAGTAATACAGTCTTTCCTGGACTATTCCCCTGTAGACTACAGGTTTGGGTGTTTGCATGTTTTCCCTTCTTTAAGAACAGTCTGTGTTAGGGTTGACACTGGCATTGTGTGTATAATCTGGGAGCAGCTGTTCTGGATTTAAACCTGGGAGGATTGAATAGATATTGCTGACAACCTGGTATTGCATAAGTGCTTGCTTCTCTTCAGTCCTTGCATTTGGGAAATAGGCTCTTGCTAAGACACTTATGATGCCTGGTGCTGTGTTCTGTAAAGGAAACTCCATTAGTGAAGATCACTGGCAACATGTGGGAAAGGGGGAAAACAAACAACACTGTTGCTTCGACAGACAGATAGATACACAAACAGACAAATAGAGGTATGTGTATATACATAAATTCCTGCCTCAGCCATAGCTTCCAAGGCGCCTATTCACAAGCATGCCTAGCACCCTCTTAGCAAATGTACAAGTATAAGCAGAATCTCTCGTACTGAGAAGACTGAAGCCATTGTTCTGTGTACCCTGATATCTCCTTGGTATCTGCAATAGACCTGCCTTCCTAACTGTATTTTGCCTCTTAATTAATTTAGCACACATGGTTCACTTCTTCTTTTTTTATGTTGACAGGTTCACTTCCCTGATGTTGAACGGGTAGAATGGCTGAACAAGGTAAGAGACTAGATAACGAAGCAAACTTTGTCTAAAAAACATAATCTTTGAACTGATTCTGCTGCAAAGCCAGCTAAGTATCTTGACACACACACATACACACATCAGAGCCATACTCTAATAAGCAAATGGATAAATGCTATTGATGGGCATGACTTGAGTGCTTGATTTAAGTATGTTGATCTAAGTTCTTGTTTAGTGAAGAGAAGTCATTAGTGCTAGAGATGTAAAGTTGCCAAAAATTTTGAAGTCTTGGGGAGAAAACACTTTTTCTGAGGCTTTTCCCCAAGGAAAAAAACTAGAAATAAATACTTTCTGTCCGAGGGGCGGCGGTGCCACGCCCTCGGACTCCGCGACCCCCACCCCCTCCCTCGCCCCCGCCCGCGACGAGGCCTACCTGCGGCCCCTGGAGACGGCCGGGAGATGCGCCGGGAGGGACACCGGCGCGGCCACGGAAACGCCGCCCAGACGAGGAGGCCCCTTCAACCCCCCGGCGGAGCTGACGGCCGCGGCCGCCGACCCGCCGAGGCCAGGAGCCCGGCGCCGAGCAGCAAGCGGCCGCGGAGGGGGAAGGCCGTCCTCTCGGCCGCAGCCGCAACCCCGGCAACCAGGGCCCGCGCCGGCGGGACGCCGCGGCCATGGGCGAGGCAGAGAGCGGCCACCCAGGAAGCCGGGCCGCGGCGGGACGCCCGCGCCGGCGCAGAGCCCCAAGGGGAACCACAACCCCCAGCAGGCCAAGGGAGGGGGCGGGCGCAGCCAGCAGAGGGACAGCCCGGGCAGCCATCCAGCAAGGCCAGCTAGAGGGGGAGGAGGAGACAGGGGGCAGGGCAGAGGGAAGGAAGGGAGGGAGCAGGGACAAGACAACCAATGGGGCCAGGGCGGATGGGGCAGCAGGATGTGGCCACGCCTGGCCCAGGTGGTGGGAATGGCACTGGGGGCGGGCACTGGAAGGGAAGGGTGGGGTTGGCCATAAGGGGCGGGGGTATTTAGGGAGGTGAGCCCTGAGGCCGAGGAGGAGAGAGTCGCATGTGACTGGGCCAGTTCATCCTGATGTTGGAAGGGTGACTGGCCGGGTGGAGCTAATTGCTGGCTGGCAACGCCAGACCAGACGGTGGCCGCCCATCTGAGGCCTTAAGGGGGACTCGCCCAGGGGCCAAGCCGGCCCTCACCCAGGGAAACCTCCCCCCCCACCTACTGACAGGGACCCAGCACGGACCCGCCGGGGGCGTCCCGCGCCGACCCGCCGCCACCCCCGCCACGAGGGGGCGCCCACACTCCTGACAAAGTGGTGGAGAATGCAGGCACTGATCCTGCTGTGAAGCGGCCGGTGCCACGCCTACCCGCCCCGCCAGGGTGGTCCCGCGCCCGGAGCTACCTGCGCCCGTCGACTTTCAGGCCGTCCCCGCCAGGAACTCCCCTCCGGACCGACCCTCCAGAGCCCATGGATCAGGCCGTCGCCGGCGCTGCTGCGGCCCCCGGGCCCACCGGTCCGCCCACCCCAGACTTAGGCCAGCTGGGCCAATGGATGGCGGAACAGCAGGTGCGGCTCCTACGAGACCTGACTGCTCAACAGCAGGAGTCCCAGGCCACCCTCCTGCGCGGGTTGGCCCAAGCCCTGGGCGGAGGAGGGGCCGGCGCACCGCTTGGCCCGAGTCGAGGGACTCCCTTCCAGTTGACGAAGCTGGGAGAGACGGACGAGATCGATGCCTATCTGGAGGCGTTCGAACGAACCGCGGAGGCCGCCCAGTGGCCCCAAGCCCAGTGGGCCTTCATCCTCGGACCCTACTTGACGGGGGAAGCTCAAGCGGCCCTGCGAGCTCTGCCCAAGGAAGAGGGCGCCGATTACCGCGCACTCAAGGCTGCCATCCTCGACCGCTATGAAGTGACCCCAGACTCTTACCGCCTCAAGTTCCGCGCTATCACCTATCGGAAGGTCGACCGGCCGCGGACCTTGGTCAACGCCCTCCGCGACGCTGCTCATCGCTGGCTGCGGCCCGCGACGGAGGGTGAGAAGGGGATTGTAGATCAGGTAGTTCTGGAGCAACTACTGAACATCCTCCCGCCGAAGGCCCGACAGTGGGTGGCCTGCAGCCGGCCAGCGACCCTGAAGGAGGCCACCGCGCTGCTCGAGAACTTCACGGCAGCAGCCGATCCCCGGGAACCCCCCCGCGAAGTGGGCAGCGGAGGTCGCCCCCAGGGTCCGGGCTTTCGGGGCCCCGAAGCCCCCCGTACAGGAAGGGCCCGACCGGGCAATCGAGAAGGCTCCAGCGGTCCCAGCAGGCCAACGCCGTCGGCGCCACCACGCGAGGGCACGTGGGGTCGCCCTCCACCAGGCCCCAACCGAGACGGGGCGCCAAAGGCCGCCCGGGAAAACGATGACCGGGGTCCCTGCTTCAGGTGCGGCCAGCGCGGCCACTACATACGTGACTGCCCACTGATGGAGTGCGACGCGGGCTGGGAAGAGGCCTTCCCGGCTACAACTCCGCCTCCCCGCCCCCCGCCGCTCCTGATTCTGGTGGAGGTGTCGGGACGGCGGCTGTCGGCGTTCCTGGACAGCGGCAGCTCGGTGTCCATGATCCGCACCCGGCTGCTCCCTGCCGGGCTACCGGTCATCCGGACCGCCACGGTAGCCTGCTTCCACGGCCACTCCGAGACATACCCCGTGGTCCGCGTCCCCTTATCATGCCAGGGGCGGACCTGGGAGGTAGAGTTGGCCAGGGTCACCAACCTCCCCTACCCCGTACTTCTAGGCCGAGACGTTCCTGAATTCCACCAGCACCTACAAGCCGCCCGGGGCCCCGAGGAGGCCCTCCCGGTGGAGAGACAGGACAACCATCCGGGGCCCGCCCCGCACCCAGAGGCCAACTTCCCTGACTGGCCTGCCGACCCAACGTTCGTCGCCAGCCAGACCGCCGACCCTACTCTCGAGAAGCTCCGAGACACAGTGGCGGTGAGTGAAGGGATCGTACGGGACCCTCGGCGGGCGGGGAGACTGCCGCGGATAGTCCAAGAGGGGGGCGTGTGGTACCGACTCACGACGGAACGGGGTAGGGAAGTCCGCCAGCTCTTAGTGCCCCGGGAGTATCGCGAGATCGTCCTGCGGCACGCCCATGATCATAACTGGGCCGGACATCAAGGACCTCACAACACGCTGGCCCGGGTGCTGACACGATTCTTCTGGCCGGGGGTAGACCAGGCTGTCAAGAGCCACTGCCGGACCTGCGAGACGTGCCAACGGACTTCGGGGAGGCACCCGCCGCGGGCCCCCCTGGCCCCATTGCCCGTGATCCACAACCCCTTCGAGAGGGTAGCTATGGACTTTGTGGGACCCTTGCCCCGGACCTCTCGGGGCCACCGCTTCATCCTCGTCCTCATGGACTACGCTACCCGATACCCCGAGGCTATACCCATGCGAACCATGCAGGCCCCGGGGGTGACCCGAGCCCTTATTCGGTTTTTCGCCCAAGTGGGGTTACCCCGTGAGATCGTCACGGATTGTGGGACACCCTTCACGGCCTCAATCACCCGCCAACTATGCCGCACCATGGGGATACGCCAAATTTTCACGTCGATCTACCATCCCCAGACAGACGGCTTAGTGGAGCGGTTTAACCAGACCCTGAAGCAGATGCTCCGGAGGCTCGCCCACGACCGACCCGCAGAATGGGACCTGTTCCTCGATCCTCTCCTCTTTGCCGTGCGAGAGTCGCCCCAGGCATCGACGGGGTTCGCTCCGTTTGAGCTAGTGTATGGACGCAACCCACGCGGGATCCTGGAGGTAATGGAGGGGCAGTGGGCCACGGCCCCGGCCCAACCGGGCCAGCCGGCCCCCGAATACGTCCGGGGACTCAGAGAGCGCCTGGAGACCGTTCGCTCCTTGGCTCGACAGAACCTGGAGAAAGCCCAGGCCACGCAGAAGGCCCGCTATGATCGAGGAACCCGGGCCAGGACCTTCCTAGAGGGCGACCAGGTTCTAGTAAGCCGCCGGGTCTTTGGACCGTCCAAGCAGGGGGACCCCTGGCAGGGCCCCTTCCGAATCAATCGAGTGTTAGGATCCCATTCCTACGAAGTACAGTGTGGGCCATCCCCGCGGCAGGCCAAACGCCTGCACGTCAACGATCTAAAAGAGTGGTGCGAACGATCGGCGGGGGAATGCCAGCTGGCCGATGACCCGTTGGAACCAACAGACGGGGAGCTCCCCTGGACGACGCGCCAGCCAGAAGCCACTTCCCCAGGGATGGACGCTGCCCTAAGCCCCCAGCAACGAGAGCAACTCCAAGCGCTCCTGGACGAAGTACCAGGCTGCTTCTCGACCCGGCCCGGACGCACCAATCTGGCAGAGCACGCCATCCCCACGGCCCCGGGGCAGGTCGCCCGAGCGACGTGGAGACCCTTGCCCAGGAAACAATGGGACGCCGTAGCCCGCGAGGTAGACGAGATGCTACGCCTAGGGGTGATCCGTCCATCAACCAGTGAGTGGAGGAGCCCCATCGTCCTCGTGCCAAAGCCGGACGGGTCGGTGAGGTTCTGCGTCGACTATCGGGAGGTTAACAAGGTAGCGAAGTTCGACGCATACCCGATGCCCCGGGCCGACGTCTTGATTGACCAGTTAGGCACAGCCCGCTACCTCTCGGCTCTGGACCTGACAAAGGGGTACTGGCAGGTCCCCATGGCGCCGGGGGACCAGGAAAAGACCGCGTTCGCCACTCCCCAGGGCCTCTTCGAGTTTCAGGTGATGCCCTTCGGGCTGCACGGGGCGGTGGCCACCTTCCAGCGCTTGGTGGACCGGGCACTAACCCACTGTCAAGGATTTGCCACCGCTTACATCGATGACATCCTGATATACAGCCCGGATTGGACGTCTCACCTTCGCCACCTCCGGCTCGTGCTCCAGGCTCTCCGCAACGCAGGCCTCAAAGCCAATCCCACGAAAAGTCGTCTCGGCTTCCAGGAGCTCAAGTACCTGGGATTCCTGGTAGGACGCGGGCAGTTGCGTCCCCTACCAGACAAAGTGGCCTCCCTCGAGGCTTGCCCCCGACCGGGGACAAAGAAACAGCTACGCGGGTTCCTGGGGCTCGTCGGCTACTATAGTAAGTTCATTCCCCAGTACGCCAGCCGAGCCAGCCCCCTAACCGACTACTTGAGGAAGGACCAGCCGAACCAGGTCCGATGGACACCCCAGGGCCAACATGCCTTCGAGGACCTGAAGGCCGCCCTGTCCGCAAGCCCCGTACTCCGCAACCCCGACTTCGACAAGCCCTTCATACTACAAACAGATGCATCGGATGCAGGACTCGGGGCTGTCCTGTCGCAGGAGCACGAAGGTCAAGAACACCCCGTCCTCTTCATTAGCCGGAAGCTGCAGCCCGCCGAGCAGAAATACGCCGTTGTCGAGAAGGAGGCACTGGCAGTTAAATGGGCCGTCGGGGCCCTCCAATACTATCTGGTCAACAACCCCTTCACCCTCGTGACGGACCACGCCCCCCTTCTCTGGATGTCCCGGCTAAAGGACCATAATGCTAGAGTCTTACGGTGGTATCTATCCCTTCTTCCCTTCAGCTTTACGATCCGCCACCGCCCGGGGAAGTTGCACGCCAATGCCGACTTCCTCTCCCGGATGTTCGCCGAAGACGGAAGACCCGGCACGACGCTCAGGGGGGGTGTGTGTCCGAGGGGCGGCGGTGCCACGCCATCGGACTCCGCGACCCCCACCCCCTCCCTCGCCCCCGCCCGCGACGAGGCCTACCTGCGGCCCCTGGAGACGGCCGGGAGATGCGCCGGGAGGGACACCGGCGCGGCCACGGAAACGCCGCCCAGACGAGGAGGCCCCTTCAACCCCCCGGCGGAGCTGACGGCCGCGGCCGCCGACCCGCCGAGGCCAGGAGCCCGGCGCCGAGCAGCAAGCGGCCGCGGAGGGGGAAGGCCGTCCTCTCGGCCGCAGCCGCAACCCCGGCAACCAGGGCCCGCGCCGGCGGGACGCCGCGGCCATGGGCGAGGCAGAGAGCGGCCGCCCAGGAAGCCGGGCCGCGGCGGGACGCCCGCGCCGGCGCAGAGCCCCAAGGGGAACCACAACCCCCAGCAGGCCAAGGGAGGGGGCGGGCGCAGCCAGCAGAGGGACAGCCCGGGCAGCCATCCAGCAAGGCCAGCTAGAGGGGGAGGAGGAGACAGGGGGCAGGGCAGAGGGAAGGAAGGGAGGGAGCAGGGACAAGACAACCAATGGGGCCAGGGCGGATGGGGCAGCAGGATGTGGCCACGCCTGGCCCAGGTGGTGGGAATGGCACTGGGGGCGGGCACTGGAAGGGAAGGGTGGGGTTGGCCATAAGGGGCGGGGGTATTTAGGGAGGTGAGCCCTGAGGCCGAGGAGGAGAGAGTCGCATGTGACTGGGCCAGTTCATCCTGATGTTGGAAGGGTGACTGGCCGGGTGGAGCTAATTGCTGGCTGGCAACGCCAGACCAGACGGTGGCCGCCCATCTGAGGCCTTAAGGGGGACTCGCCCAGGGGCCAAGCCGGCCCTCACCCAGGGAAACCTCCCCCCCCCACCTACTGACAGGGACCCAGCACGGACCCGCCGGGGGCGTCCCGCGCCGACCCGCCGCCACCCCCGCCACGAGGGGGCGCCCACACTCCTGACACTTTCGAAAAAAACCTAAACACTTTTCTCCTTTATAATGGTGTATACAGTTGTACTATTTGACATATTTATGAAATTTAAAAGGTATAAATGTCTTAGATTTCTACAAGCAAAATTGCTAATATGCCTAATGCTAAAGAAAAATAAAGCTACCAACTGCTATGCTCCATACATACATATCTTAGGTTTTGCCAATAGAAAAAAAAGTTAGAAACAGCAAGATTCAGGTCCAGTAACACCTTAAAGACCAAGTAGATTTCTAGGGTATAAGCTTTCAAGACTCAAGGCTCCCATCATCATATATCAGCATAGTTGGGACAGAAACAGTCTTGTACAGCCAGGGCCAGCATGTGCAGTACAGGTGTGTTTTATGTGCCATTAAACCACCTCTGACCTATAGCGACCCTATGAATGAAAGACCTCCAGAACATCCTATCATTAACAGACTTGCTCAGATAGTGCAAACTGGAGGACGTGGCTTCTTTTACTGAGTCAAGCATTTTAGGTCTTCCTCTTTCTACTGTCTTCCATGCATACTAGGGTTGCATGCCCCAGGAGGGAGACTGGGGCAATGGTGGGGGGAAGAGACAATAAATCAACATCCCTCAATATTGCTTCCAGCTGCTTAACTGCAAGTGATGTCATCATGGAAGTAAGCGTATTTCATGGTTTGGTAGAAATAGCATGGTTTCACATATTCCGGGCACCAGATGGTCCCACATCCAAGAAATTTTCTGCTTTTGGAGATCAACAGCTCTCTGAGTCAGCATTAGTTCAGCATGGTTTGTTGTTCTAAGTTATTTCTTAGCCGCTGCTTCCCAAAATGACTCACAACAAATTTAAAGCACACAAAAATCAAACCGCAACCATTAAATTAAACCTTCTTTAAATCTTCCAAAGAAGAACCAAACAAGAAGCAGAGTTTAACTAAAATCAGCATAATATCTATAAAACATGGCCAATCAAATAAAAATAGCTGCAGATTAAATGTGGGATGATAAAAACTGCTGATAACATGGCCAGAAAAAGGAAGAAACTTGACCAAAAGTACAGGCAAATAAGGTAGCCTTTACCTGGCACCGAATGAAGTTTCTGGGCAGAACATTCCATAGATGGGGTGTCACCACTGACAAAGCCCTGTCAGTGGTTGCCACTCAATTCAACTCCATCAGCAGTCAGACCAGGGCAGGACGGTATGGGGGAAGGTGGTCCCGATATGTCTAGTTCTGACAAAATAACAAATGGTGTTTTGTGACGTGAACCAGCCTGAAGGACCCTCAGACTTGTATGCTGCCTCCTTTCCTCATTCACACAATGGTCTTATTAAATTAACGTTGATAGGACTCTTGTTTGTGCAAGAACCCTATAATCTTTAATTTAATTAGAAAAAGAGAAGAAAAAGAAAAAAGACAGTGGTAGCCACTTGCACTAAATCAAGTGTATTCTATCCTCACATACTTTTCCATTTTCCTAGAAATTGGTTATTAAAGATCTTGTGCGCTATAATATAGAGAGAATTAAGTAATATGTACTGCATGAGGTCTTGTGCAAGCATAACTTCGCTGAGGCCGTTTATGTTTCTGCTTGCACCTGGCTGCCTCCAAGCCTTTGCTTTCATGGCATGCTATAGTTTATCACTGCAATAGAAACTGTTTGTTCTCTTCCTTGCAAACCAGGACCTCAAATTATGGTTTATAAGTACGATACCAAACCATTGTGTTTGGTTCATTTTTACTGCAAAAGTGTCTTCAGTGCATAACCTGAAGGATCCCAGGCACAGTCATATAATCATAAACCCATAACTTGACTTATATTCAAACCATGCCTAAATGAACTTCACTCCGCTTGTATCTCTTTTCTTCTAGCTTCAAGTATTTATGGTGTCTTCTTTGGAGGAAAGCTCAGAGACTCCTTAAAAAAAAATTAGAGCCAGTTGGTGCAGTGGTTAAGAGTAGCAGGACTCTAATTTGGAGAACCAGATTTGATTCCCCATTCATCCACTGGAAGCCTGCTGGGTGACCTTGGGTCACTCACAGCTTTTTGGAGCTCTCTCAGCCCCACCCACGTCATAGGGTGATTGTTGTCAGGACAATAACAACACACTTTGCAAACCTCTCTGAGTGGGTGTTAAGTTGTCCTGAAGAGCAGTATATAAATTGAATGTTGTTGTTGTTGTTGTTGTTATAATCCAGTTTGGCTTGCCCCTTGAGTTGAATTATCCTAAATGGCGGTCCCAGCTGTTTCATGACACTAACATCCCTGACACTTTCTGAGATTCTCCCTGTAAATATGTGTTGTGCTCTATTTAGGTTCTTGAACAGGCCTGGCCATATTTTGGAGCCATTATTGAAAAAACATTTAAAGATATTGTTGAACCAAAAATCAGATCAAAGAATGTTCATCTGAAAACGTGTACATTCACCAAAGTCCATATTGGAGACAAGGTAAGGAGATCACACTGAAAATGAGAAGATTAATTAGTGAAGCATATCGCTTGCAGGGGCAGTTGTGGAGGAATGTCGTAATCCAAAGTAACAGCATCCCCCCCCCCCTTTGGAAAACTAATTGCTGTTATGGGGTAAAATTTCTCCAAGGCAGCAGTAAATCTCAAGGTCTGTGTTTATAAGTTCCAGAAAAGCTGTTGTGTTTCAAGATAAAATATAGTCTTTTGGCACTGTAAAGACTTATCTACAATCAGTTTGTTAGACTTTTGTGAGCCAGGGAGTCCACTTCAAAAGCATCTGAAGAAATGGGCTGTGACACCCAAAAGCTTATGAGCAATAAGAAACTCACAAAGTTCTTCTGCTACTTGCTGTAGGTATAGTGCCAGATCTTTTAGTGTATATATTGGAAAGGGCCAAAATTTGAGAGGATATTTACAAAGGATGTGATTTTCTAGTAACCCTTCACTTCGTTAGGTCAATAAAAACTTGGTCATGTGATGCTGAAGTTATCTTTCAGGTCTGATTTAAACATGGTACCGGAAGGGTAAGAAGATCTTAACTGTGCAGTCTTTCACATACCTAGCATTTTGTTTAAACAGGACTTATAACTTCTTTGTGTGCAGCTATACCCTAGGCAGTATTGCATGAACAAGTTTAATGTTGCAGTTTAAATGAGATGCTGGTTGCATGAAAGGATCCCGCAGGTAAATTCTACTTCCCTTCCAGCCTCATATTTAAATCATGCCTTATTTGCATGCCCTTTTAGCACTGTTTTTTCCTAATTAATTTAAAGTCCTGGATAGTCCAGTCTAGAAGTCATAATTTCACTTTTCTGGAAGTGACTTGTAATGTGAGATGCCCTTGTTCTCTTCTGCTTCAAGACAAGTTTAGAGAGCAAATAACTTCCTAGTGCATTTTGCTTTTTCCTGAAAATATTGTTTTCTCTGTGATTTTGATGGCTCCCTCCTGATAATGAGCACACTTATTTGTTCTCCAAGGCATGAAGAGCTTTGTTTTTTTGTATGTCATTTATTCTTAATATCAGATAGTGCTACTGCATTTTTTTGTTTTACAGTGTCCTAAAATCAAAGGAGTAAAGGCCTATACCAAGGAAATTGATAGAAGACAAGTGATTCTGGACTTGCAAATATGGTTAGTGCAATGTTGCATTTTGTTTCTTGTTCCTTGTCGTTGGTCAGCTATACTGATACTGGAGTGCAAAATGGAATCTTTCTGTTGATTCAGTGGGAATTCAAGCTTCTGACTGAGTTGCTTTTCAAAGAACAGAGGCATTGAATTTGAAACCTAACCATTCCAAGGTCACATGGTTTTTATTTTTAACTCCTTAGAAAGCACTTGAGCCTGCTGAAAGTCAGTGATGTTTGTTCTGATACTGAGATGCATTTGAAAATGGCTGGAGAAATGAAAGCCCATTGGGGAATATCTTCCTGTTATCTTTCTCTCTCTCTCTCTCTCTCTCTCTCTCTCTCTCTCTCTCTAACCCTCCTTTTCTCCTAAATAGGCACCCAAACCAACTTGCAAAAATATCTAATCTAATATAAAATAAACAGCAATAAACCAAGCTAAATGCAAGCAAAAGCCCCCACAAAAAATACACCTTAGGCAAGCTCTGAATCTAATGGTCAGCTTACTCAATGAGCTGGCTGTAAGTCATGGGCCAAAAGTCCATGCCAAAACCTTGGCTCTCTAGTGACTACAAGACCAAAAACATGGCAGAGGTGTTGTGCAACTGAGATGTTCTTCCCAACCATTTCCTTCCATGTGCTCTAAGTGAAAGATCCCCAGTTCTATAACCACCTCAGCTTCCATGATTGTGCATGGCTTTTTTTCCAAAGGGGACCCAGTGGTAACTACATGTGTCTGTTCAGCACATGCTCACTGCCTACAGACTCTAGTCTTCATGGAGCAACATAGGGAACTGGGCCTGTTTTGCATCTAGTTTAAATGGGGAAATTTTTCAGCCACATTTTTTCTCCCCAGATTTCTGCCCCACCATAGGCAAGACAGATGTCTTAGTGGCTGTATATAGATTTAAATGTATTCAGTTTACAACTAGTGAACATAAAGTGCTTGTGTGGCTGTAGAGATGTGCCTGAACATTCAGCGCTAGATGAAAGTTTATAAACCGGATTGCAATTTTGCATGATAGTTATTAAATTCTGTGGCTCTTCTCATAGCTGAAGAATTCTATATTCTGGCCTTTCTCAGCTTTCTATCTCTAGAGAGGGTTTCTAATGGATGTGTAAATAGTCTTTAAGGAAGGTCAGAGAGGTGTAAAGAGAGGACTGTTTCAGTGGCCATGTGTAATACCTCTGCAGGGAGATTCTTGAATTAACATTACTTGTGTCGCTTTTGGCACTGAACTATTTATTCCCCCCTCCGCAATCCTAAGCAGAGTTGCTCCAGTCTAAGCCCATTGAAATCAATGGGTTTAGGCCAGAGCAACTCTGCTTAGGATTGTGCTATAAGTTGTTGCTTGCCATCTTTTAATTGACTGCTTTAAAAAAAAATTATTTTCATCTGGTTGTATCTGTTTTATTACTCTGTTACTTTTTAAAAATCTGCATTAGTTTTGTAGTTGCTGTTTTAACTGGATGTTGTTGTTTTTAAATTGTTATACATTGCTTTGGAAACCTTGAAGTAGAACAAGTGGCTCAAACCTTTTAAATAAATGCAAAATGTGCATAGGAAAAAAGCTAAACTGACACTGAAGTATGCTAATGAAACATCTTAGCTCTAGATGATTTAGAATAGCTTTGCTCCTATAACATTTTATAATTGCTTGGTAATCTGTATGTATTGGTGCCGATACACTGAACAGCTATTTGCCCTTTAGCTATGCTTGCGAAAAAGAACTGAGGGTGTCCGTTCTTTTGGATTGAGTCGGGAGGTAGCATTCCATTGCAAATGGGCTGGTCCTGTTTGCCTAGTATCTGCTGCAATCCACCCATGACTCTCAGAAGAGTGCAGTTGTTAAAATAATGGGGAAGAGTCTCAGGACCGGGAGGATTCAAGAGCCCAGAAAAACCAGCCCATCCAGTTAAGCACCTTGGAGAATGCTACCTTACTTCATGAACTGGGAGTAGCTGTGTCTCGGAGGAAAAAGGGAAGCGCTTGGGAATCGTCTGTTTGCACCTGTAAAATAAACTTCCATTGCTTATAACATGGTTGAATCATAGTAACAAAAGGAAACTGGTTAAGTGTGTGTGGGATTTAGTGCTGTGTTTTGAATTTTTGCAGTGTTACTTGTTCTATGTGAAAAGGTCTGTGGAAAAACATCTTACTTTCCCCACTCATTCGCACCTTCTTTTTTTTTTACCCCACTGCCATTGTTTCCCATTCTTCTATTACTTTGGTAGAACTTTTTCTTCGACTAGATAGAGTTTCTTCGCTCTGTGATCCTACCACTTGGGGATCACAAAATGAACATTAGAATGCCATGGTGCTAGGCTATGTGATGACATCACTGAGGGGGCTCAGATTTCTCCCGTTGCTGTCAACAGTATTTGGACAGTCAAGCATTGTTGTTCTCCCTCCTCACTCCATTATTTTCAAAAGGAATGTGAATGAGTTCCAGTTCAGTGTAGTAATTAGAGTGTCAGAATAAATCTGGGAGACCCAGGTTTGAATCTCAGCTTTGCCATGGAAGCTTTCTGGGTGACCATGGCCCAATCTTACACTCGGTCTAACCTACCTCACAGGCTTGTTGTGAGGATATCATGGAAGTTAGGAGAATGATGGAAACTGCTTTGAGTCCCCATTAGGAAGAAAGGCAGAATCCGCCCCGGCTTTGTGCCTGGTTACCATGGCCATCAGTATGCATTCTTTCACTTCTTGCAAACAGTTGCAAGGGGTTTGAAAGACTGTGTGAAAGATTATCAAAAATAACATATTATCCTGTAGGGGGTTAAAATGTTTATCAAACACATGCCCCAACTTACCACACGTAGTTTTTTCTATTCTTCTTAAAAACAAATACTTAACACTTGATCATACAAGTCTGTCCAATGACAAGTGGTTTGTAAACAGATTAGATTCATATAGATTGGTATCTTTTTCTACACGGATTATTTACTCCGGATTCAATGCTGATAGAATGTGGGGGGGGGGTCCCCCTGCTTCCCTACAGCATCATGGTGTGTTTGTACAACTTCAGCTTTTCGTTGATCTTTCCCAAACCTGTTCAATTGGGAAGTTTTGGGAAAGATCATAGCAAAGCTTGGACTTCTTGCATGTTTGTGGGACAGTTCTGATTTTCCTGATCCCACCTACATAACAGTCATTCCCCCCATGTCACTGGAGGGGCTTTTTTGCTTTTAAATACATTTCATTATCCTGTGTATCAGAGCAAGATTTGGGACCAGTAGCACCTTAAAGACCTGCTAGGTCTCTGAAATCTATATTTTTGAAATCTAGTTGGTCTTTAAGGAGCTACTGGACCCGAATCTTACTATGCTACTACAAACCAACATGGCTGCCCACCTGAAACTATCCTGTGTATTAGTTTCTTTGGCTTCTCAGATTTCATATTTTTAAGTCTCTAGTCTCATCAATTGCAAAGACATGTCTTTGCCCTTATATCTCCTCAAAGAAAAAGGCATGTGATTTTTTTTAAATGGAAGCTGGAAATTCAGTGAACCTGATATACAGGTTGATACAGTAATATAACTGCTGGATTAAAAAACTCTGGAAAAGTACTGTTGGTATGGGGTGGTTGGCTGCTTCGAGTGGTATGGGGTAGGGAAAGTCCTGAGACCTCTGCTGTATAGGAGCCCTGTTGCTGCACTCTAATGGCAGCCACAACAGAAATGGGGAAACTGCACAAGTCTTTCTCCACATGGACAGCAACACCTAACTTCATTGCTGCTTATGTAGAATCAGCATGCCAGTCAATTGACCTGGTATTATGTGAGCACAGTCAAGTGTTCTATGGAATAAACATTGGCAGTGATAACTTTTTTGTAACTAGCATTAATATCAGTCCTTTTTGTTTTTCTAATAATTCATTAACTTAAAAAAGTTAGACTGATCAATTGACCATCACTTTCTTTGGCTGGTAAAATGGCCAACTCTAAGCTCATGACTGATTTCTTTTTAGTAGCTTCAGAGCTATACATCACCCCATTAAAAATGAACACATGCGAACACTGTTTACATCTATGCAGTAGTTTGTGTAACTGACTTTGTGTCGTTTGTTCACTGGCTCAGTTCAGGCTTCGTACAAAATCGTAGTTTATTTGAGCAAACTGTGGTTAGTATGACTGAATGCAGTCCACTCTGCAAATTATGATTAAGTATGATCTGACATACTAGGTGGTGAAACTGGTTATTAACCACATGTAATTTAGCTGTGGCTTCATGTGATTCATGAACAGACATCTTGGCATAACCCCATTTTTAGCTCTAGCTTGTTACTTAGTATTGCCCTCCCTGATTACAATGAGAAGGAAATGAAACCAGTATTTGTTGGGGAAAACCAGGGTTTGAGTGACTGGCTATAAGCCAAATCCTGGTTTCATGAACTGACCATAGTTAAAATAAACTGCAGTATCGCGTGATACCCGAACAGAGTGACTGACGCAAGGCAACAATAGCCGTTTTCAGATGTTAGTCTCATGCACTGGGATCCTGTATAATAGGATCATGCGCTACCCACGACAAGTGAGTGTCAGACTTTCCCTTTGCTGGGCCAGAGTCTGGAGCTGTAGTGCTCTCCAGCATCCCTTTTCCTTGATCCAGCCTTGGATGAGACTCAGCATACAAAGAGGGAGAAGGATTGTATCGCCCTGTTCTCTCCCCCTCTCCCAGCCTTTTCCTTGGGAGTGGTCTGGCCCCTCTTCCTTGACCCTCTGTGGTGGTAGAAAGTGCCCCTCAAGTCACAGTTGACTTATGGCAATCCTTGTGGTGGTTTTTTTAAGGCAAGAGATTAACAGAGAAGTGGTTTGCTGTAGCCTGCCTCTGCTTAGTGACCCTGGTCTTCTGTGGAGGTCTCCCATTCAATTAATGACTAACTAAGGCCAACCTTGCTTAGCTTGAGATATTAGGCTTGCCTGTGCTATCCAGGTCAGAGCGCCTCTCCCTGGGTTGGCCTCATAAAGGATTGTCTGAGGAGTGGGCTGACCCTGGACTCCCTCAATGTTATCTCTTGAGGGGCAGGTCCAAGGTGAATGAAGGGAACCTAGGCCAATAGCCTCTTTGGCTGAGTCCTTCTCTCCTCCTGCCCCACCCTCCTCAGAGATTTTAAGAGGCTGATCTGCCTGCCTGCATAGGTCCCAGGAGGCCCCATCTGCTGCTGGCCCCCCCTTTGGCCTGTTTCCAGGGAAGGTCTACTGCCTGGGCCCTGCCTCCCTTCTGCCAGGCCTGCAAGTCTCTGGGGTCGCTGCTGGCGCACCTTTGGCCACGGCCTCATCCTTGTTCCTTTCCACACAGGCCCCAGTCAAGCTGTCTGTTTCAGTGGTGCCTGGGCAAGGCTGCCTGCTGCCGGAGACTCCTCTGGAATAGATGAGAGCAGGGGTGGGACTACCACTCCTGGATAGTGTGTTAGACATGTTGTATGTACCGGGACAAAACTTGTACATATCATGTATGTATAGTCTCAATGCATATGAATGAAGACACTGAAAAATTCAATTGTTCATGTGTACTGAAGTTTTGCATGCTTGATAAATATGCATGTTGTCCCTATTCGTGCAATATGATGTTGGGAAGATCAGGAGTCTTATAACGTGTGCCTGGTAAAGTCCCAGTACATGTGATTGCAAAGGGTTCGTATTTCTGATACCTTATTGCTAATGTGATCCTGCTCAAGAAGAAAAAATGTGTCAAACTTCCAGTTTATCTATTTTATTTTATTTGTTTCGATTTCTATTCTGCCCTCCCCACATTGGCAGGCTCAGGGCAGATCTACTCGTGAAATCTTTTTGGTACACATGACATGACATAAGTATTTTGGAAGCATGGAATATGCTAATTATTAATAAGAACACAGGCTGAGGGGCAGAGCATGATGGATACAATAATTATCACAGCTTTTGGAAAGTGGACATTATTAGGTTTGCTAAGATGACTAGGGAAGGCAATGGCAAACCACCCCGTAAAAAGTCTGCCAAGAAAACGTTGTGATGCGACAACCCCCCATGGGTCAGTAATGACTCGGTGCTTGCACAGGGGACTACCTTTACCTTTTTATCTAAGGAAGGAGTCAAGAAGCTCCACAGAATGAGGTGGCAGAGGCACCTCCTGGGTATGCTTTGCAATCAGCTGTAGATAAGGGTGAGTTTTCATTCCTATGGCATCAAAGCCATTTTAATTCTTCTGAAGTATCTCCTATATGTGCCCAGCAGGCTACAAGTTGTGAGTGAACCATGAGGAATTTAATAGCCTGTGCTACGACATAGGAAGTAGTTTGCCTGAGAAGCAGAAATCAAATTAAATCTAATAACAGCTGCCAGTTTCCTGACTATACCTTTGATAAGGAAGATGCCCATTATCTTTCCTCTCTTGGGGGTTGACCACAGTGATAATTCCACCTCATCTCTTTTTATTCACTGTCTATCATAGTCTGCTGAAAACTGGATTTTTATGCTTCTGCCACCGTCATTAACAGAGCTCTCGTTAGGATTGCCAACATCCAGATGGGGCTTGGGGATTTCCAGACAACAGAGACCAATTCCCCTAGAGAAAGTGGGTGCTTTGGAGGGTGGATTCTAGGGCATTATACTCTGCTAAGGCCCTCCCCCAAACTGCACCCAACCCAGGTCCCACCCCCAGACCTTCTGGATTTTCCAAACCCAGAGTTGGCAACCACAGCTGCCATGCTAGCTACCAGAGTATGAGCATGTATGATTTGGGGGATGAAGGCATCTAAAACAGCTTCTTCAGAAGTTATTAACTGACCTGGAAAAACAATCATATGATGGTTCTAGCATTGTACTATTAAGTGCCTAACTGAAATACGGAGATTTGACCTAACATGGAAGAAGAGAGCAGAAATATATATTTGGTGAAGGTTGCATGGCTTCTGCCAGAAGAGCTATCCAAATGTCTTATCTCTTCCCCCAAAACCCTACTGCATCTTTGCACTAAAAGTTTCCTAATCTGTCACCATATGACTTTACAGAGTGCTTTCCCCTGCAATCTATCTTTTGTTCTTTAACTTGAAAATTAACAAATTAGTTACTTCTGTAAGGTTGACATTCTTGAGTCAAATGATGAATTGTTCTCAGTCAAATCAGTGCTCAGTATTATTGTGGTTTTGTAATAGAGCTGTAACGGTCATGAATAAATCAGGATTGATTTGACTGCAAAATTTAAAAACATACTTAACCCCCCCTCCCCACTTATAGCAACACCTGCAAATTAACAATTGATTCATACATGGCAGAGGCCTGGTGAGAACAGAACCTAATTATTTAAACTGCAAGCAGAAGGAAAGGAGAAAAAAAATGAAAGGGGATAGTAGTCCTGAGAAATGGACAGCCTGGAGATCCTATTGCGTTTTTATTGGGATGGAGTGGGTGTTTAAGGACACAGATCAAGCCTGGAAAAAAATGGAAGGACAGTAAGGAAAACATTGGAAAGCAACAGGTTGTGAATAACAGTGTCTGAATTCTCTGTTAAAACCAAGTGAACAAATGATGGCAATCTCGAACTGAAGTGCCAGCAACCTCAGGCTATAGAATATAATAGAGGGGTGCATGAGGAGATGTGTAGCTGCCTTGCACATTACAGCAAGAGGGGAAATCCCAAATATTTGTCACATACAGGCTGTAGCTCTGTGTGTGGGCCAGTCCTAAGTATCCCCCCATCCTTTCCTGTTTCTAATCTTGGTTGTACATGTATACATTTTATTGGGGGGGGGGAGGTACACATTACATATAAAGTATATGTTTTTGTGGAACCAGAGTAAAATGTCTGAAAGTGCAGGTGTTATAATAAGCAGATAAGCAGGACGTGTGGATTTGGGTAGTGTATTCTGAACCCTTGTTGCCTTTCACAACATCACTGGTATGTCTGAAATAGGCTCCTTGCATATTAGGGAATCCGAGAGTTATAGGAATTAAATAAGCATGCTGTCATGCAAACTCAAAGAACCAGTTTGTTATAGAGCAGGATGTGACTTCTATGCTAACCCTCTTGAATCAGGGAAAGGGATGCAGAGCCGACCGGAAATGCAAGTTTAGTTTAAACACTTTGGGAATCATGTGACATAGGAGCTTCAGCTAAACTGAGTTTGCTTTGATGCATCTTACTGGTTGCTTTTGTCCGAGTATCTATTTACCAGTTCAGAAGGGTGACTTATGGTGCTATCTTAAGCAGAGTTACGCCCTTCTAAGCCCACTAATTTCAATGGACTTAGAATGATGTAACTCTGTTTGGGATGGCACTGTTAGAGGATCTTTGGGTCCTTCCCACAATTGTGAAGAAAATACTGAAAGTGTATCAATGGTGTGACTTGTAAGCAACTAAAATTAACACAATATTTATGATTCATTCAGATTATGTGTCTTAATTCCCTCTATGCAGTTTGAGAGCCTCATAATTTTATACATTTTTCTCTCATCAGCACAAAATGATTAATTTCTCCTATTGGGTTACTTCTCTTATTTGGAAATCTGTGCAGCTTTTAAAACATAACTTGCCTTTTTTAAGTGCTCAACCCACTGAGGTCCTTGACTAGGATTAGCCATTAAACCCATATATCTGTATAACCCATGGACTTATTAAGAAAGTGGAGTTTCATTCTAAGGGCACTTTCACATGAAGACTTCCTGTTTTGAATCAATTTCACTCATGAACGTTATAAAGACAAGGTCAAATTATTTCAAAGGGGGAAATTTCAGATAGCCTCTTTAAACTGTATGCATAACACATTTGGATCAAATGTTGAAATTTCAGATGGGGTCATTTTTCCCATGCCCACCTGCCTTTATGGTTCTTCTCTCCCAGTTTTGGCTTTTTCTTTAAAGTAGAACTTAGCAGCAAAAATAAAGTGACGCATTAGAAAGCTGTACAGGCAGTTCAAATGGCATCTCCCTCAACTCAGAAATTCAGCCACATGACAAAACCTGAAGAAAAATAAAAAACAGATCAACCTAAGGGGCAGCCATCATCAGAGTCATGGCGCTTGAGACAATGAGCAGATACACTAGCCCGGTGAACCCGGCCGTGTTCCCCCAGCTCACTGTGGTGCTGCTAGCCATTGGCATGTTCTTCACCGCTTGGTTCTTCGTTTATGAAGTGGCCTCTGCCAAGTACACCTGGGACATCTACAAGAAATTGCTGGTTTTTCTGGTGGCTTCACTCTACATGGGTTTTGGCATACTCGGTTCCAGATTCCTTACTGAAGCTCCTTTTTCTGTTTTTATACTTAATGTGGCTCATCGCAGCTGAGGACTGTATAATACTGACATGTGTTTGTAGTCCCAAGAGTCCCAACATCAGGATCTAATAAAGCTGGTTCTGTGATGTGTTTAAAAAAAAGAGAGAGAGAGATCAACCTTTGCTGGTTCTAATGGTGAACTGTCTACTTTTTCCATTTCATACGTCTTAAAGGGAAAGTGTTGTTGTCCTGTTTTTTATGAAGGTTTGAAGAGCCTAAAATGCAAAAAACCCGCCACTGTTCTCTATCAAATATCAAAGTAGATTAAAGAGCCATTCAAAACTATCTAAGCCTATTTCAGAGTTTAACACTAAATATTTTATTTTGTTTATTTTTACCCCATCGTTTCGCCAGTTGGAACCCAAGGTGGCTTATGTCATTCTTGTCTCCTCCATTTTATCCCCACAGTAGCCTTATGAGGTAGGTTAGGCTGAGTCCATGTGGTTGGCCTATGGTCACCCAGCAAGTTTCCATGGCAGAGTGAGGATTAGAACCTGGGATTCCCAAATCCTAGTCCCAGACTCTAACCACTACACCATGCTGGTGTACTTCTACATGCACAATTCTTTATCCATTTTTGTAGTTATACTCTTGTATAGCTGGCAATACTGGAAAATTCAGAAGAAAAGTTTGGAGCTTGAGACTTGATATAACTACTTAGCTGTAAGCCCCACTGAATTCAGTAGGATTTACTTGGGAGTAAATGTAGATAGAAGTATGGCTTTGAAGGATCCCTTAACCTACCAACCTTCATATATAATTAATCAGGTCTGGTCACATCTTCTGACCAATGGCAAAGTAAAGTAAATAAAGCTAATTAATATAATTACTTACTTGCTGATTTTTTTTGTTCTTAATGTTAAAACAAGAATAAAGTATCTAGGTTTAAAAAAAATCTTTTAATTAATTCTTGCCTTTAACTAAATTATAGAATTTTCTAGAGTTGAATACAAATTATGATATATTAAATAATGACAATTTTTAAAATACATAAAACTGTATATAAATGCAATTTATACAAAGAATAATCTCTGACTTTAGGAGCAATATTGCCACATGGTTTTAAAAAAATTAGTAGTAGAAAAGGAAATTGATTTGAAAATCAGTTGCCTACTTTCCAAAATGAAAGGCTGAGTATATTTTAAATGGAATTTCCTTTAAAACTCTTAAAAAATTGATTCACCCCAAAGAACCTTGTCCACACCTCCTTGCTCAAAGGTGACACAGTTTGTTTTATTCTTGATTGGGTTATTGTGCAAGTTGAGTTGTGGCTATAATAAGCCCATTTTGGCTCCAAGGAAGGATCCTAAACAGCCCTGAACATTTTGTATCTTTTTTCTTCTGTAACATGATAAACTCTTTAAATTCTCCTTCAGTTATATAGGGGACTGTGAAATTAACATGGAATTGTCAAAGTTCAGAGTAGGAGTGAAAGGAATACAGGTGAGTATAGTACAATTTGCATTTATGGAACATTTTCAGCCACTTTCTAGATCAAATGACCTAAATAACATTCCCTTGTTTTTATTTTACTTTGCAGCTGTATGGAACGTTACGAGTGATACTAGAGCCCCTTATGGCTGATGTCCCTTTCTTTGGAGCTGTAACCATGTTTTTCATTCAGAAACCTGTAAGTCCATTGTGAATTCTAAATCTGGAACCAGAGCCCTTGTTCTTGCTTATGATATGTCAGTTTTATTGTCCATATTATTTAAATAATGATAATGCTTTAACATTTGCATATGACATTTCAGTCTTCAAAGTATCCTGCAAGTCAAGCCAGTATTATTCCAGATGTTGAACTGAGGCTGAAAGACAGTCGTTTTCCTAAAGCTCAGTAGTACATTGTGGCTGAGATTTGCAGTAAAATGGCTTAGTCTGGAGTAACTCTGTTTAGGATTTCAGTGTTAATCTGCCAACTCCCCTCTATTGCAGCTTTTCTTATCTGTTTCCTAATAGAGTTGTGAATGTTGGTCCTTCTGTGTTTGGCTAGTGTTGATTCACCACGCTTGGACTGGGTTAAGTTTTTTAAGGGAGGTCCAGTTAAGAGCTTAGGACTGCTCTTGGACCCAGCTTTTGCACTGGATGAGCAAGTCATTTCTGTTGCTAGGAGTGCCTTCTTCCAACAACATCTAGCTTGTAAACTGGCCCCTTATCTGCATCCTGCCTACACTGATCCATGCTGCCATAATCTACAGACTGGAGTACATAATGTGCTCGGTGTGGGGCTGCCTTTGACAATCTCAGAAGCTCCAATTGGTGTAAAATGCAGCAGCAAGGCCTGGGGCCAGCTGCTGAAAATGCATACCTATTTTCAAAGTGCTGGTTATTACCTTTAAAGCCCTTTACATCCCAGGGCCATCATACTTCTCAAACCTCATCTCCCAGTTTACACTTGTGCCATTTACATTCTTCAAAGCCTCCTTCTTTATGAACCTTCCCTTAGGACTGTCCACACAGCCACAGCAAGATCCCAGGCCTTTCTATGGTGGTCCCAGTCCTTTGGAATGGCCTGCCAGAGTGGGCAAGGAGGGCACTGGCCCTTGCTACATTTAGGGAGGCATGTAAGGCCTAGAGAGCATTTGGTGGAGGATGAACTTTTCCAGCAGATCTGGCTGTGAGCGGCTGATCCTGTGTGGTTTAACTCTTGGGTCTGCCAAGTCTGAATGGTTACTTACTAGTTGTGCTCTGCCTTGAGTCCAGGGAGATAAGAACAGATAGAAATGTTTTAAAGAATTTTAGAATTTGTATTCTAAAATGTACAAAAGTGCTATTCCATTTTATAGGGTTAGAACCTGAATACTGATAGCAGAAGGAACATGGATCTTTTGTCCTGTTTCCCCCCCCCCAGTAATCCCTGAAAAGTCGTTTCCTGGCATTGTGTGAGCTGTGTGGCCTAACAGCCATGTGGATGGTGGCGGGGGCTATCATGGGAGGTGAAGGGGGTTAAATGGCCTCCTCCTTCCTTTTTTGTCAGTAAAGCTCTGATGATGAAAGAGGTAGAGGTGACTGTTATTCACCATGTGTGACTAAGCAAGTGGATATTTTCAAGCATGGTGGCCCTTTATATTGATTCCTGTGTAGTGATGTTACTTGTGGCGGGGGTGGGGGAGGGAATACAACATTTTGTGCCTGAGTGAACACTGCTCAGCCAGAAGCTGCTGGCTGAGCAGTCTGTATTCATAATTAATAGCACAATATAAAGAGGCACAAGGTAATGGAGATATGCAGATTTCGTTTCCAAATGTATATATATTGCATCTCCAGAGAGGTTTCTTATTCCTGTGTTGTCTTCTCTTAGACCCATTTTATCCTTCCCTGGATTTTTCTCTTGATCTCATTTTATTCGCCTTCAGACTGTTTTACAGTACATAGCTGTCTAATAAACTGTTGTGTCATCCCTAAAACAAGCAGTATAAGTTCTAAAATTGGTTAATTACTTTGGCGTACAGCAGACATCTGTTTAGCATAAAGAGTTGCCGCAAGTAGAATACATGTGCCCTTATGCAACAAATGTGCTGGATGGTTACGACAGACTCTATGAAAGGAAACATGGAAAGGCTTTGCATAATCATCTCCTTGTGATACAGGCCATCTGAGCACAGTGTTGCCCTGGTTAAGTCTTACTTATGGAATTCATGATGGCAGATGTCATGCATTTGTAATGGGCATGAGTTGGCGATGACCACATGATTCCTCAAGGTTTCAATGGCTGTGAATAATCTGAGCTCATTTGGAATGACTACACACAAACCTCATACCAAACTAAAATGCTACACACATTAGAGATCAATTAAAATAATGTTGATTGGCATATTTAAAATGGCTGAAGAATCATGTTAACAGTGTTAATTGCAGTGAAATCAGTTTCTGTACTTCTTTTCATCCATTCTGCTTTTTCATAATTGTGTGTTGATAGTTAACTGTCTTTTCTTTTTAATGCTCATTATAAGCATTTGGAAATCAACTGGGCAGGACTGACGAACCTGTTAGATGCTCCAGGCATTAGGTAAGTGTTCACATCTTTCTGTCATTTTAAAGATATGCCAAATATGAGGGGGCTATATTGGCACTGGCTCACTTGTTAGTCTCCAAGTGAAGGCTGCTTGCTGCATCCTCCCAATACACATGGTCACCATCTTGTCTGAAAGGGGCAACATGTTTATATTCCAGTTTTGGAATGTGTATCAGAACCCTGATTTCCCAGGGTTCTGATACATATATACCAGTGCTGAATGCATGTGCGTTGCCTATTTCAGACAAAATAGCACTCGCATGTATTGGGAGGACCACATATAGGATGTTCTCACCATACATGTGTGAAGGGCTTGCATGGTTGCTGTTCCACAGTGGTGGTTATAGGACATCGATCACCCCCGTTGATTGGTTGGCTTATTCTCTGCCTTTTCTGCCCAGTTGTTCTCCTCTCCTCCGTTTTATGCCCACTTTGTCCAATACACCACGCAGACAGACATCTCAGATGCCAGAGATTTTATGAAAACTCCACAAAGTTTGTGTTCACAATATATGTAGTGAGCTACTTTATGCATTATGGAACATTACAGCAGTCACTGTTGTAATTGTGGAACCCTATTAACTTGCTCGGTTGTTTTGCTCTTCGGATATTCAGCTACTTAGCTCTATGGCCAGAGAGCCTTTTCTTGCTTTTACCACAATGGCTGCATATTTTCTGTGATGTCAGACCTTAAGTACAATAAAATTTTATTCGCATGGGAAAATGAACCCATTACATTTTCTTTGCATGAGTGTTTGTTTGTTTTGTGGGTTTGAATGATATCCCCAGTCGTTTTTGGCTAACTGAACAAAGCATTTGTTTTTTTATTGTTCTGTAGTTAGTTTTCTTAAAAGAACAAAATCTTTAATGTTTCTGTGTGATTTGAATGTGAATACCTGTGTCTGCAGCACTGTCAGGCTCGGTCCAGTTCTACCCTGTGAACTGGACTGAGCAGTGAGCTTGATAATGGGCAGTGAGTACCTACGCCCATTATCATCTTAACCCAATTCTCCCCACTTTTGCTATGTTTGCGAAGTCATTGCTTCTGGTCACACCAGAAGCGACATCATCAGCAGGAGTGCTTGTGTGGCCATTTCTCTAACTTGCCTGCCAATGGCACACACACTCTAGGCAGCCTTTTCCTCCTGCTGCTGCTCGCCAGTGATCAATGGGCAGAGGAAGGAATTCCCGGGAAATTGCATGCAACTAGTGCACACTTGGGAACCCAACTCTTTACTGCCCTCCTCTGTAGCTGGTTAGCTGGCAGAAGGACTAGCGTGTCCCCCTCGGCCTGAGTCCCTGGCCCTTCTGAGAGAGACTCCCTGGGTTCCTCTCCATGCCTCCTTGAGGGTTGCCTCACCTTCCCAGGCTGATGGGTGAGAGCTTTGTCAATTGGATATGACTGGGCCAAGCAAGCCTTGAGCCTCATCCTCCATCTACCTTAAATGGCTGATCTGCTTCCCCCAACCAGCAGATACTGGCACACTAAGGCTCAGGTCCCACACAGCAGCTGTTCCTTGCTCAACCAGCCCTGCTGGGTTGGGTATACTGCCAGCCACTTGGGCAGGCCTGGCTTTGACAGGCCTACCACATGGAGAGTGCACTGCCCTGCTGCCCTGGGAGGGGCGGTGCCAAATTCTGATATGTGCAGGGAGTTGCCAGGTGGGCTTCTCCAGCAATCCTTCTCCCCTGCCCCTTCTGGTAAGTATGAGGATTCTGGGGCTGACCCTGGACAAACTGTGTGCATTAACGTATTTAGGTATGAAATACAAGCTGAATGACATCTGTAGTTTTTTGCATTTTGATCTGGAGATATTTTAAAGAGCTACAGAGAACTCATATGTAACCATTCTCTTTTCTTGTATAAAGGCTCTTTGTGAGAACTGACTTGTGTTTTTTTCCTAATCATTTTAATGCAAGGTTGTCTTTGCTAGAATCTCACTAAAACATTCCTTTGATCCAGATATCCTCTGGTGTAGGCCAATGTAATTCTTTCTGAAGATCTGAAAGATCCTTTACTTATCTGCACATATGTTTGTATCTTTGTGGCTCACCATGATCCAACAGGGTGCTTTTCTTTATAATCTGTGTTCTTATGGGTATGGCCTAGGGCATGATAGGCCAGTATTAGGGTTGCCAGGTCCCCTTATCCTCCCAATGGGAGGGATAGACCTGGCCTTCACTTTCTTTTTCTTCTTCATGCTTGTGCGCTCCCAGGCCTGCACAGTGATGTCACTTCCTGGAAATGACATCATTTCACTGCCCTGAGAGCACATACATGCTTCGTACCAGGCTAATTTGGGCTCCAAATGGGCCTGAGTCAGCCTATTTGGGGCCCATATCAACCTTGCGCAAAACATAGGAGCGCTTCTGATACAGCATGATGATGTCGCTCCTGGAAGTGATATCTCACCACCCCAAGTGTGTGCTCTGGAGGCTTGCTGCCCTACCTATCCCCTCTGCCGGCCAGATGGATGGGGGGGCGGAGGATGGTAACAGGGGATCCCCCCACCCCCATTGGGGGAACAACAGCCTTAGCCAATATACATGGTTGATATGCCACAATGATTTTAAAAAATTAAATATAATTTAAAAATGAAATGTTTTCTCCTTTCAGTGTATTATCTGATTCCTTAATCCAAGATCTCATAGCTTCCCGGTTGGTGTTGCCGAACAGAATCACTATCCCACTGAAAAAGAATATTAATGTGGCTAGCTTGCGGTTCCCTATTCCATACGTAAGTGTTGTCTTAGAACTTTAAGTCTTGACTTACTAGCAAGGCAGGAGAGAGAGACTTATTAGCCCTTCTCCACCTTGCATGTTGTGCAAGGTGTTAAGGGCAAAAGATGGGATAGCTAGCTTACAACATGCCATTGTCTGGCCTGAACCTGAGCTTTGAACTGTGTACTCAGCCACCTGTGTTGACGAATATTGATGGGGTTGCTTGTTTTCTCCCCATCCATCCAAGATCTTACGGGACTTTGCAGAATTTAGATATTGAACAAGTTTCTTTTGGAGAGTAGGGGACTGTAAACAAATGTCTAGTTTTGAAGTGGGTTTCCCCGTGCAGCATATGAAAAATTGTGAGACTTTCCCCCCCTAATTAGGAAGAATAGTTGTTAAAGATATGAGAGATAATAAATACAATAAGATTAACAGCTTTGCAATTTTCTAAGAACACTGAACATTGTGATGCACTGGCATCAACTGATGTGCTGTGCTCTATGGAAAGAGAGTTATCCAGGAATAGAATTTGAAATTATAATGTTGTATTATGTGTATATCTTATGAGCAATACATATTATTCTGTTACTCTTTTGTATTTATAAAATAGAAATTTGCATCCTTAGTTTTAAGTTGCAGAATAAATCCACTGACAATAAATGTGTGTTTTGGCTGAATTAATAGTACGCAGCGATCTTGGTTCCTGCATTTGAAATAAATGCAGAATCCTTTGACATATGCACTTAGTGAACATTTTCAAGTAACTCTTGTATTTTGTTTGGATTTTTTAAAGGGAGTAGTAAAAGTGCACCTACTAGAAGCTGAGAAACTTGTCCAAAAAGATCACTTTCTTGGGGCAATCCGCGGAAAGTCGGACCCATACGCCATTCTTCGGGTTGGCTTGGTGCAGTTCCGAAGCAAGACCATTCAAAGAAACCTGAATCCCATCTGGAATGAAACCTTTGAGGTGGTCCCCCACTTATAACATTTATTTAGCTGCAAGCAGGAAGCTGATAGTTTCTCTTAAAGGAAGAGATTCTATTTAGAAATTCATGTTTTTAAAATAACTCATCTCAGGAACAAAGTTAGTATGGCATAAATATAATTGAATCAAAGTAGAAGAGTCTGTCCCGTGTAACATATTTCACTATCTGCAGTCCTTTTCACTGTTTCCAAAAGCATACTTTAGAGGGAAATTGAGTTATGTAGTAAGCTGTGAAATGGAAAACCAGCAATTGTCTTGCACTATTTATCTGATCAACAGGGGTGGGAAGAGTGAATGAAGGGTCACAACGATATTGCTGTTCTTCCTGCATCTGCAGGATTATACTTAGCCAACAAGAAAGTGCTGTTTCTGTGAAAATGGTAATTTCAGAGAAGTAAGAAAACCGAATACTTACAATTTACTCTGTACAGTGGTGTTTCAAGAACAATAGGTATGGGTTGTTCTTAATCTTTTAAATAGTCTGTCTTTGCCCTGCAGTTTGTTGTCCATGAAGTGCCTGGTCAAGATCTGGAGGTAGACTTGTATGACGAAGACCCAGATAAAGATGACTTCCTGGGCAGGTGATGGATATGAGTGTCCTCTTCTTCATCTGTATTTGTTGCCATATAAAGCCAATTTAAACCCTGCAGCTCAGTATAGAAAGGACATGGCGCAACACTTCTTGAACTGTATTGCTTCTAAATGCAGTTGGGGTATCGATCCCAAAGTAGAATGTTTTCCCACATCAGAAATTCCCTCTGTGTCCACAACCAGCATTTTAGTGGGGGAAGTGCTAGCCTTCCCAGCTGTGCTAGTTTTTTTTCTGTGTAAAGAAGTTTTGATGTGAGAAAGCTTTCAGAAATATAGTTCCTCAGTCCAAGGAGGGATCCATTTGTCCATTTAGATTGGCTATCAGATAGGTGATGGAATGGGTAATTTCACACATAACATTCACCTCTGGACTAGTGTAACACAGATGTGCCAGTGGTGTGACTTTCATAGAAATGGAACAAGATAGGAATGGAGCAATGGCGTAGTGGGGGGGGGGGGGGGCAGAGGGCCAGCCACCGGCTGCCAGGGAGAGCCTGCACCATGTCTGTGGGAGCTGGGAAGCCATGCGTGCCACCCTGGCTGCCTGCCACACTGATGGGGTGGCCAGCTTACTGGGTACCAAGCTGGCTCTCCGCGGCTGCTGGCTGAGGAGCATGCTGAGTGGTTGCGGCAAGCAGCTGCAGCGCAGGTGGCTGTAGCAAGCACCCAGTGGTGCCGGTGGCTGCAGCAAGTAGCTGCAGCGGAGGGGTAAGGGGCAGGGAGGCAAGCAGCCCCAAATCAGAGGAGTGCTCGCTGGGGGGCAGCCGTGCTCTGTGCGATGCTGTCACTTCCTAGAAGTGACTTCCTAGAAGTGACATTACTTCCTAGAAGTCACTTCCTAGAAGTGACATTATTGTTCAGGGGGCCTGGAGCACATGCACGCAAGCACCACCTCCTGCCGAGAGTTGCCCCAAGCGCTCACAACGCACGCTACGCCACTAAAATGGAGTGATTAAGCTAGCTCCCGAATCTTGCAAATCAAAGTCTAATACTTCACTCACATTTTGTCTCATAGCCATCGAAGGGGAGCACAGCAGTTTGCTCCCATTATACACAGCAGACACCTCATCTTTTGATAGAATGAAGAATAGCTTCTGTATTTGGGGTTATTATAACATTTTAAACAAAGTAGAATTCTGCTTGAAGTATGGGCTTCCCCTGGGTTGGACTAATGTCTTAAAACAGCTGACCAGTGTACTAGAATCAACATACTTCCAGTAAAAAGTGGGTCTTTCCAGTCCTAACCTAAAAAAATGCAAATTCTGAGAAGTACCATGGCCTCAGGAACAAGTGACTGTGCACTCTCTGAGCCAGTCCGGAAACCGCATGTGCTGGGAGAAGAGCTTAAACAGGGCATATAAAGGAAAGTGACATCTCAGTCGATAGTGAAACTTCCTTAAGGGAGTGCCCAGTCTCATTGTGGCCTATCAGTTCTTGAAACATGCAAGATCTCCTCTTCTGACGTATTCTACCCCCACAGCTTGTGAGAGGTGCACAATATTCCATGGTACTAAGGGGGGTTGTTTTGTGCATCTCTGTTTTGTATGTCTCTATATCAAGTTACATAGATGTTTCTCTTGTGGACCTATCCAAGCCCTCAAAAAACACAGTTGATTTAAAATTGAAGAAGCGTAATAACTGGTTTATCTGTTGTACAGTATCTGTTAAACATGAAGCGAATACAGTATCTTCTAAAACGCTGGTTTTGTGTGGTTGTGTGAGACATGTTCTATATTTTTACAGCTTGCTCATAAACCTTGCAGATGTGATGAAAGACAGAGTTGTTGATGAGGTAAAACTTGTGAAAATCTGGTGACTTTTCCTAATATATTTTACAATGTTGGCTTTAAAGTAAGTGGAATCTGTTTTTAAGACTGTTACTTTTTTGAAGATCAAAAGTCAGACTAATCAGAACAAGTATGCAAACAACATGTCCTGTTCACAAATTAAAAACAAACGAAGGAAGAGAATGTACCCAGTTAGAGGTGTTCCTTCCTTATCAGTGAAAACCTTCCGTGTTTGCTCAGGATTGTTGATGAACATTCTGAAAGCTACAAGGAGGCTTGAGGCCCTTTAAAAGCTACTCCTTTTAGTGTGGTGAATATTTTCATAGGCAGGAGACAACCTCATCAGAATCATGGGTCAGAAAGAGAGAATACATACTAAAACCAGATTTATGAAAAAGTGCCAGTTGAAGGAGAAGCAATAAATAAACTGGAGATTTAAAATACTGAGGATATGTAGAATGAAATAAATTTTGCTGATGCATAAAAGTAAGAGGCAAAACAAAACCCAGAAAGGGCAGGAAAAAGGATAATGAGGGCAGGGGGATGGTTTCTGTTCATTGTTTATTGAGGAACTGTGCCCTATACATGTTGAGTCAGGAATGCTTATTTGAATAGAATCTATATGGTCTTCCCTCTTCCAGGAAGAAAAGTGACTTCTAATGGTTTATCTGTTACCATTATGTGCAGTATTTATACATATGGGGAGGCTGCAGGATTGCATTACTTGCCAAACTTTTTCATAGGCAAATTTGACACAGCTTCTGCAATAGTTTATGTTAATATGTTTTGTGTTTGCATAAAGGCATGATTGGGACCAATCAATCCCACGTCTCCCGCACATTCATGCTGATATGCTAATTTGTAACATGTACAGTTCTAAAAGTTGTTAAACTTGTATTGAGCTATTCAAGGACTGACTTGTGAAAGAATAAATGTACACTAAAAATACGTACCAGTGTTGCATTTAGAGACTCACTCGTATCTGATAATGGTTATAGGGAAGGAACACAAGATTATTTAGAGGATACGTTTGCTTCTCTGGAACCTGCTTGAGGCGGCTCTCAATTAAAACAATAGAAACAAAGCAATAAAACAATGAAAATGAAACAATATACAATTAACAACATACAAAGCATGGAAGAAAGGTGTGTTGACTGAGTATCCCAAGAGCCTGAGGTGCAACTCTGTGCACGCATTAGGGCTTCAGCAGTTTCCTTTTCAACCTGAGGGTTTCACATTGCACAAGAGGATGCTTCATGCAAATGGCAACTTCTGACATCTCCTCTAAAGCTGCCTCTGAGTCCCTTTTGGATCTCATCTGCACACTGCTAAGCCATTTCAAGAATATTTGAGATCGAGAGTCAGCATGAGGTAGAGGTTAGAATGCCAGGAATGGGAGACCCAAGTCCAAGTTCCCCATTTGCCATGGAAGCTCGCTGGGTGACCATATGCCAGTCACACACTCAGCCTACCTACCTCACAGGGTTGTTGTCAGGTTAAAATGGATGAGAGGAGAATGATGTGATCTGCCTTGTGTCTCCATCAGGGAGAAAGGTGGGATATATAAATGAAATAAAAAATAATAAACAAATCAATGGGGTTTTCTCAGAGTGCTTATGCACAAGGTAATTAGTGTTTAAACCCGCCTACAGCACAAACACAAATAGCTTCATGCATTATCTTCTGATGTGGGCATGACTAAAAAATGTATACGCTTCTTTAAAAGAAACAAATGTCATTTTTCTCTCCCTACAGAATATTATCTTCCTATTGGCTTCTATTTATTTATTTATTTACTTAGATTTATAGTCCGCCCTCCCCAACCAAGTGGGCTCAGGGCGGATTATAACAATTTAAAACACAGTACAAAATACATCAGCAATAGCCATTTAAAATATAAATAGTACAATCATTAATTTAAAACATTCAGTTTAAATCCTTTAGCATTTAAGGGTGTCTCAAATAAACCTTACCTTATCAACTGAAACCTTACCTTATCAACTGAAACAAAGCAACTGCAAGTTGGATTCCATGTTGTATATTTTTGACAGCACAGCTTGGAGCCAAATGTGTTTTTTATGATGCTCATGTGCTTTTCCTCTTTTTATAAAGTGGTTCCCCTTGAGCAAGATAGCAAGTGGGCACGTGCATTTAAAGCTCGAGTGGTTTTCTTTGGTGACTGATCAAGAGAAACTCTGTGAGGTGAGTATTTGTGAGGCTGCCAGAGTTTGACACTATCAATACAGCAAGGCAAAAAGGATCGAGAACAAAAATGAATCATCACTTGATGCATGTTCTTTGCTATCTATCATGGTAGTTGCACTTAAAACAATTTCATAGCTAAGTACTGTACCTGAAATTTTACTGTGTATTTAAGAGCCTTTGTTTTCTTGGAATTTTGAAAGAAATTCAGATATGCTTATAATACATGGCTGTTTCCTGCAGTTTGAGAAGCACCCTGGCCCTGGGATCTTGCATCCCGGTTGGTATTCTGCTTGGCCCTGTGCGGCAGATGGGCAACAGTGAAGCTAGCAAGCAGCCATTCGATCATCTTTTTCATAGGGATGGATGCAAGGATGTCAAACAACTCACACCAATGTTTTAATTTTGGTTTGATATTTTTCAGGACAAGAATGGTATTGCCACAGCAATTCTTGTAGTGTATTTGGATTGTGCTTTCAATCTCCCTGTGAGTAAACCAAAGAAGCAAGACTTACATACTTTCTAGTCCTATTGAATTGTTACAATGTAGTGTTTACATGTACTGAATTAGCACTGGCTAGTAGAGCATCTCTGCAAAGTTTACTAATTTCAGTGGCAAAACACTACTTTATAGTGGTTAAATGGCTGGGCTGCAAATCGGCACTCTGCAGGTCCAGATTCCACTACTGCCGTAAGCTCAGCAGGTGGCCTTGGGTAAGCCACTTCTCTCAGCCCCAGCTGTATTGTGGAGATAATAACAACACTGACTTGTTCACCACTTTGAGCGGGGAACTAATCTGTCTAAAAGAGAGGTATATAAATGCACTTGTTGCTGTTATTATAACGCAGCTTGGTTAGTGGCTGCCAGATTCTGTACATGTTCATGCCATCTGAAAGTGAAGGTATTCTTCTGAAAGCATTAAAAAAAAATCTTGAGCAGAGCATACTTCAGAGGCCCCAATTAAATAGGTTCACTTGTTTATAAGAGGGGAAAGCAGAGAAGGTCTAAGTCCTAGTAAACTGGCCTTTTACTGATTTCCTGTCCCGGACCTTTACCTGATTCAGAATTAACCCATAGCTTGCTGTCATTTAGTCTGCAAGTCTCAGCCTCCATACTGTCAGTAAAATTTGCTTCTGCTGCTGTTTGTTATTCGTTGAACTCAACAAACAAAGCAGTCTGCTTATTGGGTGGATATTTTCCCTTCAGGATGTTCATCCGCTATATTTTGTTCCAGCTCTTTCTCGGGTTCTCATGTGGGCAAGAGGCGTGGCCTGGCCCTTGTTCCTGACATCTGTGGGGCAGGGTTTTTGTTGTTATGACATCTGACTTACTGTATCCCTCTAATTATAAATGTTACTTTCCCCTAATACAGAAAAATCAATTTGAATATTCTAATGGTGAATATGGAGCGAAGAAATATAGAACCCCCCGGTACCTCAAGGTAAATGCCTTTTATTTCCCCAGTGCCTCAAATGGGTCACGCATGCTGAACAAATAGTAGACATTGTGATGGATCAAGATTTTTAGTAAAATTGTAAGCAGAATTACTCCAGTCTAAGCCTCTTGATTTCAATGGGCATAAACTGGAGTAACTCTGTTTAGCATTTGACCGAAGCAAAAGACTTGTTAGCTGGCTTAAGGGCATGAAATACAGCAGTGAGCAGCACAGAGAAGCCAGTTCTCAAAACAAGATTTGGAAATGCGGCTTCCATATGATCCATACAAAATTATTTGTTCCTTTATTTATTTTAAACATTTCCATGCTACCTTTCTACCCAGTTCGGGGTCCCCAAAGCCTCTGTTTCCTCAAAACAATGTTTTGATGCCCTCATAATAATAGAAACAAGCTTGAATTTGAGAGGCTAAACAATTGGAAGGTAAATAAGATCAACCTCTTTCTCATTTTATTTTTTATACACATTTATTTATTTACAAACATTTAGAACTCATGATTTCTAAGCCAGCTACTGATTTTGAACATTTGGAGAAAGAATAGTTCTTTTTAATTATCTCCGTTACTGGATATCAGATGGCAACACTGTTATCTACTTCTGATTGTTCTGGGTCCATGCATATTGTTAATTTTAAAGCAATATAATGTGCAGATTACCTGTGGTCCTCTGACTTAAGACTTTCAACATGAATTTTTTGTGATGAAAGGATTATCTGTTTTAGTTACAATTGACGACTCTCAATTTTTATGCTAGAAGAACTGCAGTACCGGCTGCTGGTGACTGTCTACATAGGTCACCTTGCAAAACAAATACTGTACTATACTCAAGTTCTAGCTTCATACCTGAGTGGTATAACTCAAGACATGGAAAAAGGGTAGTGCGCATTGTTTTGATGCGCAGTATATTTTATTAAGTTGAGAAAATATAACATTTACAAAAAAGAAAAATCAAACAGATCTTTGCAAAGTAGGGTTTCCCCTCTAACCCTAAAAGTTGAATAGCAAAGTTGATGCCAATGTTCCTGTTTAAGCCTCCTCCATTTCTTATGATGCTATTAACACTATTTTCTATATCAACATCGTAAATAATATAGAAGTTGGAACGAGAACCTTCCTCCTTTGTCCTGCTCACAGTGGGAAACAAAACTCAGAAAAGTAAGGTAAGGGAAGTTCTTTTTTGTTTGTTTTTTCTTAAACCTTTGTGTCACACAACTCTTTAGGGTTTTTTTTCATTTTTGTGTGGTTTTTATTTTTAACATGTGGCAGAGGATCAAAGAATTAATTATCCTAAACACTTTGAGGCTTTTCTGAGTAATAAATAATCCTTGGTGATATTGCCAAAGCAGTATCAGTAGTGAGGGGAATGGTAGCATCACAGCAGAGGAAATAGTCAGACTGCTGTTTTGTGACTATTTTTGACCAATGAGGCTGGAATGCTGCAATACTCTAATACTGGCTTTGTTCAGAAGATGAGCATGCTGACAGCATGCAAATGTTTTTTAAAAAAATCTAACCCTAATTTTTCTTTTTTAAAAGGGTTAACGCTTTTCTAAAATGGTGGAGTAAAATGGTGGGAGTATTATTGAACTAAAACTACCATATTGGTTGAATGTTCAGTCCCATTCTAGAACACTGGGAAGCTGCAGCCACTGAAGTTGCTTCTGTGTTGGTGTTTTGCTCTGCTTTGGTAACCAGAGTGGTGCACTTTTTGTAGCATCACATGACATCATCTCCTAATCAACCACTTCCCAGGTTTCCCATTATTTATTCCAGTCTTTCCCAAACCTGGAAATATTGTGGTCAAAGCACATTTGCATGCTACATGGATGGGAAAGCACACATTTTAAGGTCCCACTGACATTGTGATAATTTTTCTTGGCTCAGCCCTGCGTAGCTACCATTTCCCTCCTCATACCACCAGAAAAGTTTTCTTGAAGAATCTAAAAATTCAGTGATTGTTAGATCACTATAGCATTACAATGTTATAACAATTAGTTGCCATGAGCTACTAGTTCCTCCGAATTCCAAGCTTGCATTTTTAAAAAGTAAATCCCTAGTCCTTTTTTTTCCCAAGAATGCACCTTTCCCCTTTATACCTCCACAACAAAAAGTTGAAATGGGCCCTTTTTAAAAATGAAAGCTGGGAATTCAGAGGAATTGGTAGATTGTGGCAATAGACTATAATGACATTATAATGCTGTAGCACAATAGAAATTGCCTTTTACAAAAAAAAACCTTTAAAAAACTATCTAGGAGCACAGGGAAAAGCAGGGAAAATGGTAGCTAAAGGAGAAACATATGCAGAAAACTCCCATGTGGTGGCTCCATTGCCAGTGTGAGTGCCTCTGCATTTGTGGCAGCAATGATAGGCAAATGAAAAATCCTTGCCATGTGGATGCAGCCTAAGAATGTGGGGGGGGGGCACAGAACAGCAAAAGCATGAGGATGGAGGTTACTAATTATATCAGTTACAATGGCCAGGAGGTGCCCCATGGTATTTGTGCAGTTATGTTTTGCAAAGCAATTACAGTAACAAGCAAGATGCTAGCAGTCAGCAAATTCCACAGTGGGTACTTTTTAAAGCATGATAATCATGCCTAAGAGCGTGTATACGCCAGCTGCGTTTCTTGAACTATGTCAAGGGAATAGCTGGTACCATCAAGTGCTAAATAATGCATGGTTAAAGAGGTGTTCATTTCTTCCACAATATTCTTTCTGTGTCTGGACAGACATTGCAAGTAGAAACATGTTGCTTGAAGTAGCATCTGGGGTCTTTACACATGAGTGTATCTCCTCAAAGAAAAGCTCCTTTGGTTGGCTGCTTCACAAGACAAACTGGCTAGAGCCTTACCAAGGAATCTCTGGGAGGACAGGGCCCTCCCAACCTTGCCCTTTTCGTGAGCTCGAGCACTTGCTCATAAGCAGCTTCTGAGATACTCAGCTATCACTCCCAACAGAAGCAAAATCACCTTGTTGCTCCAAATGGAATTCAGTATTAATCAGTCCAGACCCTATTCTGGTATTTTAAAACCTGCCACAATAGGCAGGAAAAGCCTCTCTTTTCTCCACTGATACAAACTTTGACAGCTTCTATGACATACCAGCCACAATCAATTCTGACTCATCTAGCATCTTTCAGCATGGGCATATAGCAGATCATAACCTCAGGTTGCTAAGCATTTCAGAGGATGTTTTTATGCACATCTGACCTAGGACTTGAAGTGTTGTTTTTTTTTAAAGATTTGGGTTTTCCATCATTTGGGTGAGACAACTGTGATAAAGACTACTATGCTATAAATACTTGGAAGTGAACCCCATTGAAGTTGGTGGGACTTGTTTCTGTTAACACCTTTTATGCTTTTGTCAAGATTTCTCTGCTAAGCAATCTATAAATATGTGGATGTCTTTTCTTTTCCACCTCCTCCCTCCAACAGACTTGCAATTTCACTAAGGATCCTGTGTGGGGCCAGGCATTCACGTTCCTTGTCCACAGTGCTCCATCTGAGTCGCTTCATCTGGAGGTCAGTTTGTCCTCTCTCCTTTTCTGGGAATGTAACAGATCTTTGATTTTCAGCCTTTGCACAAGTACGTATACGTAAGCTGCTCCATGGGTTTTTCAGAAAGTGATCAAAGTTGACTAGCTTTTGTTCATCAGCAAGTTTCTGGTTTTGTATCTGTAGCCAAAATGTAATAGAGGTCATTGATCACCTACATTTCTCTCTCTTCATTTCTCCAGTGAAATGCTCCCCCCTTCATTTTATCCTCATAGTAACCCTATGAGATAGGTTAAGCTGAGAGACAGCAACTAGTCCAGGGTCATCCAGTGAGCTTCATGAATGAGTAGGGCTTGAATTAATATCTTTCCGATCAGAATCCCACACCCTATCCGCTATAAAACACTAGTTTTCGTAATGTGTTGTACAAATAGAGAAGTACATTGTTTAAAAAGTACAGTTGTGTTTGAAACACCCAGATACAAACGAGGAGCATTTGCTTTCCTTTGGGATCTTGAAATTAATGACTTACAGTGCCCATCCTAAGCAGAGTTACTCCAGGCTAAGCTCACTGATTTCAGTGGTCTTAGACAGGAGTAACTCTGTTAGGGTTGCACTGTTAGTAGACCTGATGAGCCCCTGTGACAAGTTTGACCTGTTTCTACAAGACCCTAGCAACTTGGACATCAGCACACGTCCATGCTTCATCTACCACCATCGTTCCCCGTTTGATTTCGGAGGCTGCCCTCCCATTAGCTGCCATAGAGAAAGAGTCTAGTGCTGATGGGGTTGTTTTCCGTTCGTTTACCCTAAAATAATTGAATTGGTTGGGTTATTTTTCCTCCAGTGATCGCATGCCTTGTTGAAATACTGTCTTATTAAATAGGGAGAGTCAATGCCTAGCTACATCAGTGATAGTGTGTATGATCTTAAGGGATTTTAATACGAGTTGAGGATAAATTATTTAAGGACAAAGGGATTTAAATATCGTTGGGACTAATTTTGTCATATAACCCATCTCAGATTATTGTTCTCTCTAGATAAAAGATAAGGATCGGGAGAATGCTCTGGGGACCTTGGTGTTTTCTCTTGCCAATTTGCTAAGAAATCCTGAGATGACACATGAGCAAAAATTTCAACTGGATCATTCTGGCTTGGATAGTTTTATTAAGCTGAAACTTGTGTTGAGGGTGAGTCTCTGGTTTTGCTTTTTTCGCCACCCCCTCTGCGGTGCTTCGCTTCTTACTGCAGAAGTTCACTGTGATCTGAATTCTGAAACTCTTTGTTTTTCTGTAATGGCTGTCAGGGACCTATTTATTTTCATCCTAAGAAACATGGCAACGATGATGCAAGCATTTCTTCAGGGCATGAGGAGCCTTGTCTCATAGAGCTGTGTTGAAACCAAAACTCATTTTGTGTACTGATTTTGCACTCAGTCATTCCAAAGGCTTACTAATTAAAGTGTATCAAAGTTACATGCCATAATCTCTTGATCTCTCTGTGAGATGTATTTATTAATCTATATAGGGAGAGTGATGTTAGTTGTTTATGCTTCTGATGGCATTTTAGAAGCCATGAACTTTCCTTGGTACCAAGAAGCCTATTTTATCTGAGCAAAACTGGTCTTGGTGTCATTTTTACATTCAGATAATAATGAGGAACTATTTAAGGAAGCAGATTTTCTTAAAATGTTTTATGAACATTTGGAAATATATAAATGAGAACTTTAATCTACTGAATATTTACTCATTGGCAATTTTTTAAAAAAAGTTTATGGTATTTCCTTTGTGAGGTGTCCTTCCATTCTGGTACAAATAAGATAACATTTACTAACAAAGTGGAGGGATGGCTAGGGTGGCCAGGCTAAATAGGAAGCAGCATATTGACAAAAGAAGGGGTGAAACCTGCAACCCCCCGAGCCCTATGCAGAGGAAATGTTCCTTAAAGCTAAATTAAGATATATTAAGGACAAGCCACATCAGCCTGTCAGCAGGGATACCGTGGGCCATGCTGTACGGCTGACTGAACAACTTGCTGGTCATGACTGGGCTGGCCTGTGGGTCTCAGAAGAGAAACATTCATTAAAAGGCTTGAGAGCTTCTTATTCAACGGTGGATTGAGAAGATGCAGTCTGTTTTAGACTCTTTTCTATATGAATGTTGTGTTAGTTTTCAGGGCCTTTTCTCTTACAGTCCCAGATATCTGAAACACATTGTCAGAAGTCTATTTGCCTCCTTGTCACCATTTCAGACACCAGCAAAAACAGATCCAATGTACTTTACCCTCAGGAGTCAATCCCCTTCCCCTTTTCAAAATTATTATTACTACTTATTATGTTAATATTATTTTAGCTGTTTTCTTTTTATGAAATGTAATCTTTTATTGTCTTTGCTGAAAAGTAATAAATAAAATACTCTTCATTTAAACACCCTCCCCCCCACCCTGAGATAATAAAGTGAGACTTCCAAGAGGACCCACATGGTTTAAGAACAGAAGTCCCATAGACTTCAAAAAGAATAAGCAGAAGAGTGAGCCAGACATGCATAAGATGTATCCAGTGTATGACTTGTCTTATGGCCCAAGAGAAAAATAATTGGGAATTAGCTCGAGGCCTCGCCATACTTTTACAGATACAAATTCAAATTGTAGCTGTGCTCTTAAGTGTCCTCACTCACTGGCCTTAAGCAAGTGTTTTAAATGTTGTGTTGTGTTACTCTTCACTATCCTGCTCTTATAGATTCTTCCGTTAGGATAAATGAGAAAGATCATGATAGTTGTGACTATTGGAGTTTTAACCAAATTCTATGTAAGTTCCATGGGTTGAAGCCAAACTAAATTTTCCGCTAGCAGGCAAAATGGAATTTCTGCTGGATTCCCCTTGTTGCTGCACACACCTGATTGGCCCACCATGCTATTCCTAGGGGGGGGGGTGTCTCTTGTTCTCCAGGAGCAGCATTTGGGAGACATAAATGTGCTGCACTGGGGAAGGGGAGCCACAAAATTTTCTGTACTGCTGACAGAAGTGCCTTCCATTAGTTGAAAATTTAGTTTGGTTCCAACTCCATAAGAGCAAGCTCCTCTTCCTACTACAGAATTCAGTGGCGCTTACTTGAAGGCAAGTGTTCTTAGGATTTCAGTCTTGGTCCCGTACAGGTAATGGAAAGAAATGCACTGTGGAAAAACTTCTCCTTAAACAGTCCTCATCTGAAGAACCTGCAATTGGAGCCTCCTACATTTAAAATACACTTTTCAGAGGCAATGCTTGGCTAGCAAAAGGCAGTAGATTTCCCTGGCTTCTTCAGATTTTCTCAAGGATAGCTCTGATCATGCAGGAGATTTCAGTTATTTTGTTCCCTGCCCTTTTTACTTTTAGGCTTTAAGTCTAGAGCAACCTGATGCAGAAAACATGTATGTTGGAGTTAATGCCTTAAAGCAAGTTCCTATCCCTGCGACAGAGGAAGAGGGAAATGAAGGCAAGATTCAGCCGCCGCCGCCACCTCCACCTCCTCCACCACCACCTCTTCCATCAAAACCAGAAGTGCCCAAAGCACCCCAAGAGAGCAAAGACTTAAGCGTGCCTGAATCGACACAGGAGATCAGTGCTAACCTTAACATAACTGAGAATCAACCTGTTGTGATAGAGGCTGTGGCGGCAATTAATGAACAAGCACGCCCACGGGGTTTGGAATCCAGATCCTTGGCACCTCCACAGCCCATTCTAGCAGCCCCGATGTTACCAGCCCTGCAAAGGCTCCAGCTTGCCCCTAGCATGGCATCTCTGGGCTCCCTTGCTTCTTCAAGCTTTGATGTAACTTGCAGCAATCTGGACCTTTTCTATAAGTAAGTCAGTCATAATCCAAATTTTTGCTTGACCTGCTTGTTTCTTAAATTGCATGTGGCAGCACAAGGGCAATTTTGCCTCAGTACCATTTACAGCTGCTACTATTTTAAGTAAGTGCTGCTATGAGTGTTTATCATTAGTGGTATTGAAAACGGGTAGGGCAGAACTATGTGTTTGAAAGGCAGAACTCCTCTTACACTTTAAGTAGCTGCATTGACGTGTAAAGGCCTGTGACGTGTAAGGTTCCTGTGCACGACTCTGTAGCAAGTCAAGATCAATAGTGATTAGGCTCATATTTCTTGAGGGCTGCATTTGAAACAATGTTATATGCAATGTTTGATTATGCAACCGTATTTTATTATGATGCAGCTATAGTATGAGAATGCACTGCTGAGAAATGGAGGCTATATATACAGTGAAAACAGATCTCCACAACCATTTCCCCCAGAGTTATGCACCACTGTAGTTATTCCTTGACATCTGCTTCTTGGTCCACTATTCATTGTGGAGCCAAGCCTTTCTAATGGGATTGCTCTATTTATTTCATTATAAGCATTTATATTAAGGGGGAGAGGGGAAGACTCAGCGGTGGAGCAATACAGAAGGCCCCATGTTCAAACTTGGGCAAATCCAGTTAAAAGGGTCAGGGAGTAGTTGATATGCAAGACCCCTGCCTGAGACCCTGGAGAGCCGCTGCCAAGCAGGGTAAACAATCCTGACCATGATAGGCCAGTAGTCAGCATAAAGCAGTATCAATGTTACTTTTAATACAATTTTCATGTAGTATAAATATGGTTGGTGCAATACGTGAAACACACTTAAGTTAAAATACATTACACAGTGCCAAGAGATTACAGGATATCTTCCTTGTGTGTAGACAATTCCTCCTCTTGGAAGTAGTTTAATTTGAAATAAGATTGTCTTACATATGGAGAAAGGAATGCCATTCTTTAGTGTAGTTGACCTTAGCACCAGCGCTTGGTGAAGTAGGAGATGCAGATCTGTAGAGCATCATAAACTTTTAAATATATATATCTATATTGTTGCAGCAGAACACATCTTGCTGGAGTGTCCATGGGAGAAATTCACCTCACTGTACGCTATGCTTCCATAAGGCAGTCTCTCATTGTTCTTGTCAATGGATGCAGGTAATACTTGATGGAGCCATTTCAAGTCATTTTCTACGACAAGCATTCATTAGAACTTGACTTTGTTTTGGTACATATAGTTTGCTTTAACAGCCCACAATGACCTGTTGTGAAATTCAGTGTTTTCTCTTTGCATTTTTCTAGTATGAGCTGGTCTGCTTGCAACCCGTGATATTGTGTGGCTGGTCATGTTCTCTTACATTCCTTCTTGTCCCCCCCCTCCCCACCATCTGCATTTCAAGTTTGGCAGTCACCAAAATTAAAGGCTCTTTCCCCCAAGTGTCGTGGTTTATATGGCTCCACTGATTGCTAGGGATAGGTAGCCCCCAAATTCATGGCAGCTTCCTTCCTTCTTCCAACCAGAAGTCAGAAACACCTTTGTCTCTTGCCTTCTTCCTAGAGGGCAAAGACACACAACTTTCCTCACAAAGGCTGTATTTCATTTTAATCATTATGAACAATATTCCTCCCCGGGATAGTTGGAGATTACAGTGATCTTTGCTAGTCTTCTCTCTGGTTCTTTGAATGTAAGGAAGAGCAAAACTGACTTGCATAGCAACCCAATTTTGCCTGTTAACAGTGATGAATACACTATCTTTTCTGTGTCAAAAGGAAGTTAATGCCATGCTCCCAGCATGGGGCACATCCCTATGTCCGTATCTACTTGCTCCCAGACAAAAGATGGGCAATGCGAAAGAGGACAGCTGTCAAGAGAAGAACATTGAGTCCCCAATATGATGAAAAGTAAGTAAATCCTGTACACCCCTCCCTTTGAAACTGCTTGAAGCTACAGATTACAAGTGCTCAGATACCATTCCGGAACATGCAGTCTCACCCCTGCCAGGATGTAACGTAGACATGGAATCTTGGTTTAGAGGAAGAATTGTATGCTGTAGTGTCATCTTTTGTTTAATGAACAATGTAAGATAGTGGCAGGAATATTAGCTCTACAACCTCTCACAGCCTCTGCTGCTTCTGTTAATGGGAGATGCATTTTTATATAAAACTAATTCCAGTTTCTTCCGGATTGGTACATTTGCTAGCATATAATCAGTAAAGCGTAGTTATCAGAGATAACTACAATTAAATCCTCTTCACATGTGGATTGGGAAACTAGCATGCATACAAAATCCTTGCAGATTGTGCACGCCACCTTTCACTGTATAGGCTACTCTATCCAAATGCTTGAGAACAGGACCCTGCACTGTCACGTATTGCTGAGGTCTCGGCTATCGGCTTTCTGCTCTAAGTAAGTTCCAACTTCATGCTGTGAGGAATGCTCAGTGAGTAAGGAATGAGACCGATTTGTACTGTTAGGCTTCTGGCACAAGCCTGGCACTAACAATACAGAAAGAGCAATAGCTAATGCTAAATAATCCTAGCAATAATATTTCTGACTAAAGCTTTTTAATTTCTTCACATTTGTATCTAATTAGCATGTTCTTATTTCCTGTTATCTAATTTTAGGTTTGAATTTTTTGAAACTTTGGAAGATGTTAAGAAAAGAGCCTTAGATATTGCAGTAAAAAACAGAAGGCCATTTCTTTCACGTGAAAGAAAGGAACTTGGAAAGGTACGGTACTACCTGAAGTCTCCATGTACAAAGAGTAAGCCTGTTGTTCTCTCAGTTTTTCTTCAAGGTTTCCCCATTTTTGTAGTCCATGCTGGTCTGAAAAAACACAGGAAAAACTGAAGGGGAAAAACCAGGAGAACAATGACCAGAGGCAAAGATAGCGGGGCTGTTTTCACATGAAACACTTGTTCTACATTTCCTCTGCTGCCATTGCCCTTGCAGTTAAAGTGCTCTGATAGGTCTGCCTCATGATGGGTTGCTTTCATCTTGGAGAGTCAGACTTCCCTTGCACGTGATCTGCTGAAGGATCACATTTTAATTCTGTCAGTGCTTTTGTCACAATAGAGGCTGTGATGCACCACTCCTATTGTGTGTGTGTGTGGGGGGGCATGCCCTATATTGACACAATGGGATACTACAACGGCAACAAGAGTTCTGCATTGTCCTCCCCGCTGCCCATTTCCAGCCCTGGTCCCCCAGAGAATTAGGATCGTTTGTGTGCAAAAGAGAATGGTAAGCATTTCCCAAGACTTCCTCCCCTTTCTTGTTTGGTAACTTGCTAATCCTCCTTTGTCTACTTAGCTCAAAGCTGTCCATTAACAAACAGAGAAAAAAAGAACTTTATTAGCTCAGCATGCCATTCTGCTGTAAGAGACCCCCCCCCCCCAAACGCACACTGTATGGTCATCTGCTACAATGGTATTTATTCATGATTGCAATTTTAAAAAGAAAATCATAGGCACTGACAAGGAAAATCAGCAGTAGGGCAAGGGGACAGGTGGTTAGGAAGTGGGGTGTGGAAGTGGTTGGGTATATGCAGGATCTTCAAAAGTGCAACAGACTGTATAGACACTACAAAAAAGCCTCAGGTGTGTTTCTTCCAGAAACATCAGTGCAAAAGTGGTCAGAAAAAAACATAGGAAAAAGTTGGGAGGAAATTGGCAGAGCAACAACTGCCAAATGATAGTGTAAAGTTGGGGGGAAACTCAGGAAGATAAAGAGACAAGCAGCAGCAAAAACTCTATGGGGAAATTACCTGTGTCTAAGGGGCTGGGGGGGCATGATGCAATAACGAAGCTGTGCTGGAGCAAAAAACTCAGTGAGGGAAATTCCAAAGTGTGATAGACAAAATTGGTGACATACAAACCAATGAAGATGAGGTGGGTAGACGTCGAAGAGCAAGATACGGGTCCAATAACAGAATCACAGAGTTGGAAGGGGCCATACAGACCTTCTAGTCCAACCCCCTGCCCAATGCAGGATGAGCCTAAAGCATCCCTGACAAATATTCATCCAGCCTCTTCTTGAAAACTGCCAGTGAGGGGGAGCTCACCACCTCCCTAGGCAGCTGGTTCCACCTGAATTACTCTGACCATGAAAAAGTTTTTCCTAACGTCAAGCCGGTACCTTTCTGCATGTAATTGAAGTCCGTTGCTTCAAGTCCTGTCCTCTGCTGCCAACTGAAACAGCTCCCTACCCTCCTCCAAATGACAGCCTTTCAAATACTTAAAGAGAGCAGTCATGTCCCTAACCCCCCAATCTCCTCTTCTCCAACCTCAACATTCTCAAGGCCCTCAGCCTTTCCTGACAGGGCTCAGTCTCCAGACCCCTGATCATTCTCATCGCTCTCTTCTGCACCCACTCAATTTTGTCCACATCTTTTTTGAAGTGAAGCCACCAGAACTGCACACAGTACTCCAGGTGTGGCCTGACCAAGGCAGTATAGAAAGGGACTATGACCTCCTGTGATTTCGATGCAGTGGCCTTTTTGATACAACCCAAGACTGAGTTTGCCTTTTTTGCCACCACATCACACTGACTGCTCATATTTAGTTTACAGTCCACTCTTACCCCAAGATCTCTTTCGCATACACTACTACCCAGAAGTATATCCCCCATCCTGTATTTGTGCTTCACATTTTTGTGGCCCAGATGTAATACTGTGCACTTATCTATGTTGAATTGCATCCTGTTCACAACTGCCCACTTCTCCAGAGTATTCAGGTCTTGTTGAATTTTAACTCTTATTTTCTTGGGTGTTTGCCACTCCTCCCAATTTGGTATCATCAGCAAATTTAATGAGTAGCCCGTTTACCCCTTCATCCAGATCGTTGATAAAAGTACCAGGCCCAAAACCAAGCCTTGTGGCACCCCACTGGATACCTCCCTCCAATCTGATGAAACACCATTGACCACCATTGACCTCTTTGGCTGCGGTCCTCTAACCAGTTCCCTATCCACCAAACTGTCCTATAGTCCAGTCCGCAGCCTTCCAGTTTACACATTAGAATGTCATAGGGAACCTTATTAAAAGCTTTACTGAAATCCAGGTAAACCACACCTTAAAGCCCAACTAGAGTCCCCAGGTATGAACTTTGATTCTTGAAAGCGCATACACTGGAAATCTAGTTGGTCTCTGAGGTGTTACTGGACCTGGCTCATACATCCCAATGTTGTTCATAACCCAATATGAGCTGCCAGCCTATTTTATCAAACTACTCAAAGTTGTTATAGGATCAGCATTGCATTGAGATTTTTATCACTTGTGTTAATTTTTTTCAAAGGTGCTGATAGACTTGTCAAAGGAGGACTTGGTCAAGGGCTTCTCACAATGGTACGTTTCAATTTTTAAAGTACGGTAAATTAAGTTATACAATGTAAAGTTTTGTTCTTGAGGCACAAATATGCAGTGGTGGTAGGATGAGAAGGGGCATGGATGTGGTTGGATAAAGTATAATGCTGGTGGGCTGAACTAATTAATGCTGCCCCCCCCCCACTAAACTGTTTGTTTGTTTTTTCTGCCAGCAAGAGTTGTAGCCAAATATGGCTTTTCAAAAGCCTTTTGGGAAAGCATGGACAAGGTTTAAGTCCACACCATGCTTGAAATCCCACCCCCAACTCCCAGCACACAAACCTCATTGCTTTATGAAGGTAGGGCAGGAACCTTACAGGACACTTCTAAGCAGCATTAAACCTTTCTAATTCTGCTGTCTTCAATGGAAAGAGTACAACTCTGCTTGGGATGACACTGCCAGTTCTGCACTCACATCTGGTAGAGTTGGGTTTGGCCCGTGAGAATAAAGCTGGTGAATATCTAAAAGTATAGTGAACAATGGCCTATGCAGCTGTTTTCCTCTAGATCTGGTAGTAAGTTACATGTTGGGTTGGATCTAGCAAAAGGGCCATACAAGATCTGTGCCACATGGAATAACACCCACATAGCATGGGAGGTTGTGGTAGGAAGGGGGTAAAAATTACTCCTTCCTTCCACTTGCAGAAACAGAGCTCCACTAACAGAAGGGTGTGATTTCACTCCCTTCTTCCTTCCTCCCCGCCACGTGTGGCTATTATTCAATATAGCCCCCATACCCCAGAAATAAAATTTTCCCAGGGTTGGAAAGGACTCCTGGAAACAGGAGGATACTAGAAGATCAGCAACCATCAGTACCTTCCACTGGTGGATTATGGATCTAACTCATTGTCAGTGATCCCCTCTGAGCCATTAAGGACCTAAATGGTTTCAACAGAAATCATGATTCTGTTAGCTTAGGGTATCACCCTTAGTTATGTTAAAGACAATTATTGAAAAAACTCACTTTTTCAGACTGGTTTTAAGTACCAACAGTTACAAAACTAGAAAGAGGTAGTACTTCAGATGTTGGTGTTATAATTCTTTGTTTTTAGATTGGCAAATATTAAGGTTATATTTTTACTTTGCTGCTGTTTAAGGTTACTTTTGGAAGAAAATGACATTCACTAGTTGATAAAACATCCTTTCTTTAAGTCTGGTTTTGCCTATGGCTGCAAAACAGATTCTGAAGCTGTTACACTATTTAACAGTACATTCTCTTCATTTTAAACTTACTGTAGGCCAGTCTTGAGTCCTAGAGAAAAAGAGATGATAGTATAACTTTGGTTTAATATTAAAACAAAGCTAAGTGTGAAAACTAGTTAATGTTACTGCTTTATCCAGCTTCTAAATCTAGTGTCTGAATTTTCCTTTCTAGGTACGAACTGACAATAAATGGACTTCCCCAAAGCTAGTACTTGGCACCTGCCAAACAAGTGTACATATGTATAAACTTCAGAACTAAATAATGTGAACCTGTATGTAGATTTTTATGTATTTTTAGTATTTAAATTATTTGGGAAGACACTGGAAAAGATGTAGATATTCTATACAGTAATCTCTTTTCTCAGGCTTGTTTTTTACTCTTAATCTTAAGGGTTTTCTGCACATGTAACTTACTCTTGCTTTTCTTATCAGCATCAGAATCACATTGAGTCTGGGAGTTCCACATGTCTCCCTCCCTTCATGTTTTTCCGGTTGCTATCAGTTTATTTTCTTACAGACATGCCTTAAAAAAAAAACACCAGGATTTTTGACTGAAGGTGCTGTCGTTATCTGTAGAGTCATGGTGCCAACACCTCCACAGTGCATATGCAACCCAAAGGGGTGCTTGATATCTGAACACTGCCATAGCATCCCTGTGGAAAATGCCTTCCATTCAAAGGTTCACCTCAATATTTGGATGTTTGGAGACGCAAACTGTTTTTTTAAAGTTTTTCTGCCAACAAAGAAAAAACAGTCAATTTCTCCCATGCAGCCTTAGTCATATAAGTGTCTCTCATAGGCCAAAAACAATGAAGTAGGCCAGCAATAGTCCCCACCAGGAATCAGAAGTGGTAAGAAATACCCCCAAGCTCCATCAAAAATCAAATCCCCCCCAAAAAAACATAGTAAAGGTGGGGGGGGATTGCTTGGATATCAAGGCGCAGGAACATCTTACAGTAATATCACTTTCAGGGAGCTTTTTTATTTAAAAAAAATCCCTTCTTTCTGTGGGGGAAAGGGGGAGGTCAGGGCACATTGAGAGAGCCCAACAGAAAGGCAAAGAGTGATGCTCGAGTGGCCAGAAAGAGCAGTGAGTGCTGTGCCTTCTGAAAGTTTAAGGAAGTAAACGGCACTAATTGTTAAAAAGCAAAAAGGAAGAGCAATGAGTGCTCCTATGCCTGCTATCAGTTAAGTGTTTTTTTTAAAAAAAATACTTAAAAGTCTGCTGACGGAAGAGATAAAAATTCCTCATTACAGAGGTGAGGGACAACACAGGACAGTGTTACCCCACAGTCACTGGCAGGTGTGCAGGACCCACAAAAGCACAGGAAACATTTTACATGTGCAGAAACATGACTCCAGTTCAATTGCTAGAAAAAGATCAGGGCAAAAGTGGTCCAGGAACAATGTGAAGTGAAAACTAACGGCTCCAGAGAAAGTAAGGGGATAAGCCAAAGTAGTGAGGGGCCAGAACCAGTGCAGTAATGCTGTGTGGAGAACCCCTTAGGTTAACTTCAATGAAAACAGAAAACAAGTATATTTTTTAAAAAAGCTTCCATATTTATTAATATCCTCATACCTACAGACTGCAGGAATCATCTCTAGGGTTTCAGTCTAGTAATATTCCAAAACACTACTCATGCAGGGGACGTGACACTCTTTTTCAAGCGTGCCATGCTCAAGAGTGATCCAAAATCACCTTTGATTATATTATTTGTGATCAAGAAACCTCAGGAACTTTCTTGTAATGTCCAGTTGGATACATATTAACAGAAAAGATGTGTATTGTAAGTTTTCCTAAGATAAACTATTTCACTAGCCAGGATCAAACACCCACGGAATCCTCCCTCCACCCCAATGCACAACTGGAAAGGACTTTCACAGGAGGGTGAGTGGTACTCACTTCCAGGAGTATACCCTCATACCAAGCTGAAGGACTCCTGACATTTAGGGAAAGTTTTAACAGTGCAAGTGGAAAGGGTGAGAGCATAGAAAACTAATACATATGCAGCCCCCTGGAGCCTGACTGTTACCTTAAGACTTACAACCAAAGCACTTTTGGGACCCATTTTTATGCTTCTCATGTCATTGTCAGACTGCAGTTTTGAAACTGCTTGTTTTTTAACAAATAAACAATTTAAAATTACAGGGGTCTCAGTTTTCTGTTAATGTTATCAGATGGATAATACTCTCTACCTAATTAAGTAAACATTATTTGCTTTTAAATATGTTTTCCCTTAGGTATTGTTTATTTCAAATAAAACAAGACTACATTAAGATATTCCAGAACTATACACAAGAAAATAAACATTTAATGCATTCATTCTATACACAGTTTTATACAGTTTTATTGGGTTTTCAATTTTAGCTTCTGCACAGCGGGTAATATATCAGTTAGATTTCTGACCTCTAGAGAAAGAAAGAGGAGTAGTGTAAGTTACATCCTTCATAGTCAAGTTCTCAGCTGCTTCTAAATTTCTGGTGTATAACTGCAAGGGATAGAGTTCTACCCATTAAGCATTTAATTACAGTTGTATACCCTGAGATGGTGCTACAGCTGAGTTAAGAGTGAAGCAGAGGTCCTTGCTGACAAGGCTGGCACACTACATCTCTGCTAACAAGAGCTGAACTGCTGTATTAAGAGTATTGCTTCCTTTTTTTTTTTAGCTGACAATGTAAATACACTTAATTTAACCATCAGCTATGAAATGTACTGAATAGCCTTGAGCAAGCCGGTCTTTCTTCCAGGGTTGCTGTGAGAATATTAGATACATGGACGCAGCCTGACTCTGAAGGCAACAGGACACAAATAATAAAGGCAATTAAATCTTGTCCATCTGAATAAGGTAATAATTTTGAATAAGGCATAAGGTGGCCCTGGAATTTTAAAAAATGCAGTTAATTTCTCTGCTTCCACATTCCTAGGCTAAAAACAGTAACTACAAACCACTGGACTTCAAATAGGAAAATTAAGCAGCTTGGTTGTTCTTGGGTAAAAAGGAGAGCTTCCTCCCTGACTACTAGGGGAAAGTAGCCAGTGATCTGAAACCAGAGTACTTCTGGAATGTGTAGGCAGAGAAAATCACTTACCTAGAACACACAGCAAGTCTTCAATAAGAGTTTGAAATGCTGGGAAAAAGTCATCATGTTCTTCTAATCTGTTGATAATGCTGAAGAGAAGCAATTAAACCAAACATTCATTCCTTGGAAGTTTTCTTTTCAGACAAGCCCACTGGGCTCTGCTATACATCTTAGGCTGCCAAATTTTAAGCTGCTCCTTAAGGAGAATCCTTTCTATATAGAAAAGGCAGACAATTCCACTGATGAATTACTCGCAACATGACATTTTTCCTAATGTCCAGCCAGTACATTCCCTCCAATGTTGTTTTGAGTCTTATTCTCTGTTGCCAACAGGAACAGCTCCTTTCCCTCTCCTAAGTGACAACCTTTTAAATACCTTCTTCAGCATGTGTGTGCCATTATTTTATGGCTACAAGGGAATGTGCTCCTTCCCCATTGTAAATGCACCCATTGCTTCTGCCATCACTACAGTGAGGCCGCATGTATTCACTGATTCTGGCAGTGACAAGTGGTATAACTGAATTACCTCACCGTTAAAAGTACCAGATTTTAACATTTGAAGATACATACTTCTCTGCTGTGTCACTGTAGTGTGTTAGTATACACTTAGCCTTTAAAGAGAACAAATGGCAGATACGAAGGCTATGTGATCCATGTCAAGTAATACAGCGCACATCTACCCTTGTTTTAAGCACATAAAACAGCAGTTAGAGCTATAGAGTAGTGATCCACTCTACATGTGATGGTAGGGGGACTATCACATGTACAGTGGATCACTACGGTCCTACAAGCCTCCATCCCTAGACATATTGAGTACATCTAGCAACTGTAGAAGATTTCAGTATTATTTACTTTCACACTACTGTGTATTACAAGCAGTTTAGAACTGACTAGTGCCAATGGGAATTACACCTTCCTCAGAAGGGACATGTTTACTAAAGTCTACCTGAAGAAGGATTTGTTTGTTTGTTTATTTATTGCATTTCTAATCCCCTACCCTGCAAATAGGCTCAGAGTGGAGTTCAACATATATAACATAATATAAACATAATAATTTAAAACCAGATAAAACATTAGTAAAACCAAGAATACAATTTCTGAAAGGCAGTGGCGCACACATTGCTCGACCCAACAATAACAATCCATGGGACTGGGCAGCCAACTGCTAGATGTTAGCAGAACCATGACCCCGCGCCCCCCTCCATGGCAGAAGGCCAGTTCCACGGCCTGCCCACCTCAACCACAAATTTTGCCTGGTGGAACATCTCTGTCTTACAGCCTGGCAGAAGGATAGCAGTTTCAGCTGGGCCCTGGTCTGCAAAGACAGAGAGTTCCACCAGGTGGGAGACAGGACTGAAAACGCCCTGGTCCTGGTCAAGGCAAGGTGAACCTACTTGGGGCTGGGGACCACCAGAAGATGTTTGTCCATTGAATGGAGCGTCCTCCAGGAAACATAAGGTGAGAGGCGGTTCTGCAGATGTATATATGCCTGTTCTATTTGTGGGATGGGGGGCAGGCTTTTGCTCATTTCCTAACCCACATTTGGAAAATTTAAGATACCAAAAAAAAGCTACAGTTTTTAAGTTACAACAGTATGCCACAGCAGCTACAGAAGAAAGTGGCTGACTTGAGTTTATATACAGTTTTAACTGGACATTAATATTGCCTTCTATTCTTTAAGCCAACAGAAGAGAGACTGAGGTTAATTTCCACAAGTGAAGAGTTCTGTAGTTTCCTACTGAACAGCATGTCTTTGACAGTTCAATTGTAACTTTTTTTGGAAAGTGTTTTCTAAAACCTGAGGTCTGGCCTTAGGCAGTGCTCGAGGTAAGCCTGGAGGTACAGATACAGAAATGTGATGAAGCTACACTTAAAACAGCATAAAGCAGGACAAACCTGCATACTGTTCTCCACTGACACAGGGCTGGCCCACATGCCACTGCAGCTACACTATATGCTCAGGAGCTGGTGCAATCTTTAAATCCTAAACACCATTTCCAGCAGTAGGATCAGATACTACAGCATTAGTTCAATAGCCCTTGTGGACCTATCATGTTGTCCATGGAGAGTCAGATATTATTCCAGCAGTAGCTTAGCAACATCCTAATAAACCTGCTCAGCTACCAGAGAGCATTTATCACACAAGTGGATCTTGTACAAAAAGCCTTGCGGCTCTGTATAAGGCAGAAAAGTTACTACAGTCTGGATTTGTGTTTATTTCTTCTAAATTTAGTCCAACTGGAACAGGAGGTACAGTTGACTTCTGAGGGTCAGATAATGCCATCGTAGAATGAGTTTACCTGAATCATTCAAGGGTTACTGCTAATTATGCATACCTTTGGATATCTTGTGTTCCCAGGAGCTGCTCCACCTGCCAGGTCACATTCTTATTAAGTATACTGCATAGTTTTCCAACCGTATTCACCAGGACACTGGGTGAGGTTGAGCCATCTAGGAAGAGTATCAGATTAAGTTTCCAGAATAGGACTGGTTACATTAACAATGCTGTGGCTAATACTGCATTGCAAGTCATAATAGTTCTTATTAACCAGATAAAAACACCAGATAAAAACACATTGCCTTGTTTTGTTAACAGATGTTGCTTTAAAAATATATAAGCCAGACTTATCCCACCTTCATGAGATTACATACCATCTTCACATCAGACAACTACAGCTACACAATATGTCTTGCTACTCTAAAAGACTGCATTTATCACCATCTCCCAAACCGAAAGCTCTTACTAATAAATTTTGATACTTCCAAGAACTGGATCAACCTGTATCTCATCTAACGATTATCACTAAATCCTACCCAGTTTCTATATTAAACAGCTCAAGAAGCATCAAGTTTTTCCTACCCATCATCAGTATCTTAGAAGAAACAAACAACCTCAGTAAATTCCCCACTAGGCATTTTGTCCAGCTTTGATCGGCTGAGAAGCAGGTTTCCCCGCTGCCCTGCTTCTACACAGTGTCATGGTGTTCTTGTACACCTTTCAACTTTTCCCGGCTTCCCTGTAATCATTCCTAAACCTGCTTTACTATGATATTTTTGGAACAGTCAGCAGCAAAACTGGAGAGAGTGCCATGTGCTCAGGGAAGTCTGAGCAATGCTGGTCCCTCCCACATTGGCCCCTGTGGCAGCCATTCTTCTCCTCCATGCCACTAGGGGACTTTTGATGGGATTTTTTTTTGTAAGTCAGTAATTGACATATTGATATATAGCATTATGCTACAGTGATTCAGCATTTACTGATTTGAAAAGACCTTGAAAAAGGGGAATACGCCATGTGGAATCCAATCAGCAGTTGCTTCAGCAATAAGAAAACTCAAGAATCATCACCATATGGAAGTCACCTGCTGTCACAAACTCCTCTTGCATCTCTTATTCAAAACAGTAATTTCATAGTGCATGTTACCTGAAATGCTATGACATCACAGTGCAGGCTCCCAGGACTCTCATGGAAATTTCCCCTCCTTTCACTCCAAAAAGGGAGCCAAGCCTTACAGCTAAACCACAGTTCTACAGAACCGCAATGTGGGTCTCTGTTTAGTTTTTGGTACTTCTCATAGGAGTTCAGTTTCTGACACCGCTTTGAAACAACCAGTCAGAAGTGATATATAAAATCAAACTTGGTGTGGCAAAGTGCAAAGACGAACCAAGGAAGTCAATGAAGCAGAAGCACAAAACCCTTTGGAAGCCTAAAGAATTCCATTTTAAGTGACATGCCTCAAGCTAAATGCCCTGGAAATAGGAGCAAACTTTCCTTTAGGCAAAAGGCCACACTGTCTAAAAAAGCACAAGAAAACATAACAAACAATATAGCATTCATACGAAACATTAATAGTTTCTTTTACAAGCCAAAGGATATGAAAGTTTCCTTTGACATTCAATCAAGTATGTCCCTTAGTTGCAGAATGCTGCAGACTAAGTACATAAAATGCCAAGAGCTAATGCTGGTTAGTGCAAACGTTTTATGCTGCAGTCAATGGCATCATTCCACTCCCTCTACTTCTTTCTAAACACTACTCAGTTGAAGGGGCAGTGAACAGCCAGGGAGCATACACCACTGGTAAAGGAATGGACCTTGGTTTGGAGACTGCTGAGATCCCCATGCAAAATGTGTTATAGATGCTGCAACGAAGGACCCTGTGATATGTCTCCAATTATTATATTTTCAAAAGTCAGAGACCAGCTTCTTATAAGCAAGGTCTAGTTTATCCTGTACTGTTTTTGAACAGAGATGAGGGAGAATGGATTATGGATTATGTTACTGTGGGGTGATAGTATTAGTATGCAATACCATACCTAGTTCTAAAAGGTCATGAAGGTTTCTCATTGCATTGGTCATTTCTCCAAGCTTTGTGTAAACTTCATTCATTCGAGGATAAACTCCTTTCAACGAATTCACATCAAACAGTTTTTGAAAGTGAGAGACAATCGCATACAAGGTCTGAAGAGAAGGCACTTGAGAGTTCTGTAGAATGTCAGCAAGGGATAGAAATGGAGAGAAATTTCAACCCAGATATAATTAATAAAGAAACACTGTGGAGGTATCTTATTTAGTCTAAAATGTAGGAATCTCCCACAGATAAATGTTGGTCTGAAGGTCGGTTTTAAAAACAGACTAAACAGATAGGTTTAAGCAAACACAGCCAAAGCTATCCTTTGAAATGAAGGAGACTGAGAACCAAGATAATCTATTAAAATGGAATTTTGCCAGCATCCCATTTGAATCCTTGTACTGGATCAAAACACTACAATCTTTACTGATACATGTAAAATAAATACATTTCAAACTGAGAGTTTAGAGGAACAGCTTTTGAAGATTACCTTTTCTTTATTTTCTACTTCTTCAGACACTGCATCCACTAGGAATTGAAGGCTTTCGACTCTAATATGTTCATTGTCATCCTGCACCGTGACTGTATGCCAAGGCACTAGTTGCAGCAGTAACTTTTTCAAGGACTTGTGTACGTTCTTGGAAGAACAAAATAAGAGACAAAATAGATCCCCTTTTAATTCATATGCTTAGCCTAGAAATAGCAATGCTTGCATTTTAAGTGGCTCCCTTTGAACAACACAGATGATACTCTTATGGTACATCCAGGCAGCCGTGTAAATTGTTGGCCCAGCAGTGGTCCTATTAATTCGCAGCACCAGCCATCTCAGGCTCCAGGCAAGAGGTGCCAATTTAGGCGAGGCCTCAGCCAGCTCTACTTCAAAGTGAAAAAGAGGGAGGAGGTTAATATTTATAGCAGAAATCTGCACCAAAATAGTTTCTCTGCTGTAAAAGCAGCTCCCTACATCCAATGCATTGACATGTTTAAGAGGGGTCTCCATTGGAAAAGAACATAAGAAGAGCCCTGCTGGATAAGAACAGTGGTCCATCTAGTCCAGAATCCTGCCTCACGCTGTGGCCAACCAGTTATTATGGATGGCAAATAACAGGGCATAGAGGCCTTCCCCCGCATGTTGCCTCTGGAACACATGCTCTGCACCCCAGGTTTAAAGAACATGTATGTTTTATGGCTCTGGTTTTTAAATTTATTCTCATTCAGATAATTTGTATTTAAATTATTTTTGTGTTGGCAATGTTTAATTGTTAGGACAACTGCATAGAATTCTTAACAGTAAAAGCAAAAAAAAAAAAAAAGAATTTTTAACTAATTAGGTATTTCCAAAATAGTATTCAAACATTTTGTTAAAGTTGCACAGAAATAACACTATCAGTTTACTGACAATCAAAGGGAGAAATTCAGAGCCCACTACCCTTTTCAGACAGTCTGAAGGCAATAATTTAGAACAAGAATCCCCAACATGATTGGCTCTGCCTCCTGTGGCAGCCATTTTGTAGTTGCACTCACCACCCTGTGTCTGAATTCCAAAGGTGCCTACAAGCTTAAAAAGGTTGGGGAGCCCTGATTTAGAAGGTAGCGTGTAAGCAAGATTGCAGCAGCCATCTCTGCCCAATTTAAGGTCTTTTGCTGGGATGCACTGTACACTGTAGCCATTAGAAGCGCTTCTCACATGACAAGGAACTCTTAAGGAGATCATCATACACATATTAAGGTTTACTTGTGGAGGTGCCCCTGAGGACTACTCGGAAGCAGTCATCAGCCCAAAACACACCACGCTGTATGTTAGCCAGGCCATGCATATGATGATAGCACTACAACCACAGCACTGACAATGTTTGCTTCCAGATCCAATTCAAGGTGCTGGCTTTGACCCTTTACATACCCACATACCTAATGGACTGACCATCTCTCTCCCTGTGAACATGAACAGACGTTAAGATTCTCACAAGAAGTTTCTCTCATCTTTCCCCTGAAAGGAAGTGAGATCTGCAACTGCCAAGGCAAGAATGTTCTTTTAGTGGCCCCATCCTTATGGAACAGGCTGCCAGTTCTCTTGATCAATTCTGACAGCAAAGTAAGGCTGTATTATTTGCATGGGAGAAGGCTGTTCCCTGATTTGGTTCCAATTGCATTAATGTGCCATTTTCTGAATTATTTTTAATCGGTTTGTCTGTTCTATAAACTAATTTGAACAACAAGGAAAAGAGGTATATGAATACAGTAAATAAGTTTAAACACTTATACTCTATACATCCATTACAGTATAGACTGTATAAATTCATTACAATGAATAAATTGGGGATGGAGCTCTCTTGCTCTCACCCTCTCCTATATGGTCACTTTCTCACCCACTTACATCTTAAGAAAATGGCTAAAGTGTAGGGTAGATGGGTGTGAAAATTTGTATTTACCAAAAATTTCTTGATTTGCCAGAAAGAAACTTTTGCTGTGTATTTTTACTTGAGGAGAGATGAAAGCCTATATATCACTATATCAGTGATTAAACGCCTTCAACAGTTGTTTTCTTAGCTACTACTTCAAGGGCCTTTACCTTCAAGCTGTTTAAACTGTGTACTTTCATCTCTGGAAAATACTCATCAGACCTCTGAAGAATGAGGCCTGGTCAGTGGCAAAAGACAGACTGTAAGTGAAGACAGGCAATACCTTTAGCGCCATTAACTGGTCAGCCCACATTTCAACAGTAGGAAGGAGGTGCTCAAATCCACAATCCCGATCGTCCTCTTTGAGGCCACTTCGGGGCAACCCTTTACTCTGTTTATATATCACCAGAGGAGCTCTTCTTGGGCTTCTTATAACAGAGTCAATGCTGGACAACAGCTGTTAAGAAATATTTTCTGAAGGTAACGTTCTGACATAAGACATTTTATAGGTTGTTGATTCATAGGGTCACATAAGTAAGAAATGACTTGACAGCACATCTCTTACACACACACACACACACACACACACACACACACACACACACACACACACACACACAACATTCTGACAAACGTCACCTATTCACTTCTGCAGACATCCAAAAAAGCTCAAATGACACTTGCCGATCAGATCCATGTAATTGAAGCTTTAGCATACCACAGTATTTTCTTCAATGAAACATGCACTTTCGAGAGCCTAAAAATTGTGCACTATCTTTCACTAAATAAAACGACTACATTCTTTAATGTACTGTGTTTTTTAAAAAAACAACTCACTCTGTCTTGTAGAGCTTTGAGTTTTAGTAAGCAGAAGGCATAACCCAGCCTGACTTAAATACTTTTACATCCCATTAATTTTACTAGATGCTAATTAAAGAGCTCCTACTGAAATCAACAAGATTTACAAGTGCTTAACTTTAGCTAGATCAGATACAGGGCACTGCTGCGATGGACTTTCACATATAAACCAGTGTTGTCAGCTTCCTTTCCTTTCTTCCTATGTCAACTGCAAAAACAGCCACTCTAACTGATCTTCAAATCATGGTATATAGAACAGACATAAGCGTAATTGTTCATACCTGAATAATATATTGGATACTCATTGCAATGCAGGGTCTCTCCCTAAAGGACCGATGTTCAAAGATAGGCATTTTATAATGCAAACTTTTATACTACATATCTCTGCTGTCCAATTTCTTACTCAGTTCAGATACAGTGAACAAACCAGGATTTGTATGTGTGTGATAGACACAAATCTGGTTAATTGCCAGGCTTGTGCATCACCACCATAGCCAATCTTTTACTTCAATTTGAGCCCTCTCAATGCATGTACCTTCACTAACCACAGTTTGTTTCTTTCCCAGTAACTGGAATTCTCCCCACCACTGCACCTTGTTAATTTGTTTTATTATTTGTATATTGATTTTAGTTTTTGTTTTTATCAATTTTAACTGTTCACCGCCCAGAGCCCCTGGGATGGGCGGTATATAAATTGAATAAATAAATAAAAATAAATAAATTCTTAACCATGGTTTAATGCTGCAAGACTTTGGTCTTGGCATCTGACACTCTAGCGGTGCAGTCCTAAGCAGAATTACTCCAGTCTAAGATCATTGATTTCAATGGGCTTAGACTGGAGTAACTTTGCTTAGGATTGCACTGTAGGAGTATGTGAGGCTGGCATTTAAGAAGGGTCATATCAGTCATGAATAAACTGTTTGTTCATGATAACTGAGCAACCATCTTGTATGCTCTGCTACCCAAAGTGTCACTATATGTTTTTGGAGCAGCAGCACAGGAAATACTGCATAGGTATTTAACAGTTAGAAGTTTTCATGCGTCAGCCAGAATGAAGAGTATTGTGAACCCTGAGAATATTATTTCTTTGCCAGATGTGAATATTGTAACCCATAAGGGCAGAAGATACAATGAATGCCATAAATTTCTTACTGCATGCTGAAAGAAAAGGGACAAAGGATTACCTATTTTTCAAAAAAATCATGTATTTTCAATTTTAATTTAAGGGAATAATATCACTGCATATTTTTCACTTTAAACTCAATCACTATCTGCCTACCTGGAAGTATCTTCTACAGGTTTCCTGCAGCTGTTCTCCTCCTGTAGTACTTTTAAAGTCTTTATTTTCTATCAGATTTTCTTCATCACTGTCACGTGACCTACATGGTAGACAACCCCGCCAATTATACCATAAATAAAAAATAATTTCAACTCAAGTCTTATTTGTACACTGGATCCAGAGGGGTATCTGACCAAGGAGTTGAGGGGACGCTAAGCAGGATGTACAACACTAATTTTTTTCTCCAGGACATGGTATGAGTACAACTCTTCCATATTCCTATAAGTCTCTTGAGTGATTGTCAGGCTAAAAGAAGCATTAAAGAGTTATGCTCTGTTCCTTCTTTCTCATAGCATAAAATAAGAGAGCAATCAATCTCCAAGCATGGGGGTAGTTCCCCATTCCTAGTGGAAGCAAACAGACCAAACATCTTTGGTCACTGATGGACTCTCTGCCAGGCCATGGGCCTTGGGAGATGACTCACCAAGCCGGCTGCTCATACCAGCACTGCATAATTTGAGTACTAAGTAATCACTTGAACTCAGCCAATCTTATATTTTCTAGATCAGTGATGTGCAGAAGTATAGATTAAAAATGATTAAGACAAGAAGGGCGAGAAGGAGATCCAACCTCCTCCTTTCAGCTCCTGTTTCCTGCCACTTTGCATAGAAGGTTGAGGCTGCACAGGCACAACTATCTGCAATACCTGGGAACAGTACCAAGGCATAATACAATACCCACTAGGCCTGCCCTCCCCAAACACACACTTCTCTTCTCCCATATCCCACCATTAAGGGCATACTTAAGATTTCTATTCTCTACTTTGGAAACAGGTAGACTAGTAGTCTTCAGAATAAATCTAAATAAATGATCCCTACTTTGCCTGTGTAGATCTTCAAAAACAGACATAATTTTTTGATATTTAAAAAAGGCATAGTTACTTGAGGTTCTTCAGTGTTTTTTCCAGCTTCTTCACTTGATGTTTGTAAAATTTTAATTCTTGCTCGGTTGGTCTAAAAGTTAAAAAAGTATTTTCAGCATCTGAGAAACCGGAAAATAAACAGAAGATGCCACTTCTTTTCTAAGTAAATATTTAGCATGTATGATAAGCCAAATATCTGCAGATTTGAAATACCTCCACATTGTTGGTAAACGTTATTTGTGCTCAATTCTCTCATTTCACAAAATATTGTTACAGCCTCCATGCATGGCCCTCAGGACATTAAAGGCCATTTGTCCTAGAAAAGGAGCTGGACAGCCACCATCCAAGCACCATCCATTCTACCATCAGAGGCAGAGCAGCACCTGGCATTTTTTCTGCTTGGTCCTTAGGCCATAAAAGATATCCTGTCCTGGGTGGAGAGGCTTACACATTCCCTCAACAATGGGAAATAGTATTGGAAAGGGGGGAAAGATAATATGCTTGTTTTATTGTAAACTACTTCGAGCACCCAGAAAAGGCAGTAAACAAACTCACTTGATTTCCACCTCTTTCTTGAGATTTGTATTTTCATGTAACAACTGTTCATTTCGGGCCCGTGTCTCAATTATCTGATTCTGGAAAGACTTCAAAGATGATTATAAATAGGTAATTCATAACAGTATTCATAACAGTTTCAAACCTTCTCTCTATGGCCCTCACAACAACTCTAAATAGACTATTAGTGAACATGCTACACTGAGAGAAGGGAGCAGTTTACAGCATCTTACTCAGAGAATCAACAGGTGAACTGTGACCTGAACAAAGCAATCTGAGAATGTGAAACCACAGATGGAAATTCAAACATATCACCACCTTCCTAAGTTACAAAATCAATTTGATAAATGGACACATCCAGTCCTTTCTCAAGAGTGAAGTCTCATAATGTTCAAATAATACCCATGGGGCTGAAGAAGAAATACCTTGATGCTTGTAGCACTAACACATCAAAGATGGAGATATTTAAGTGGTGACAAAAAATAGTCCACCCATTGATAGGTTACTAGAGAGCATCAGAGGTTCACAAGGACTCTCATTTCTGTAAAAGCCCAGCTTTCATGTCTTCAAAAATCAAGCCTTCCAGAAAAACTGTCTCTCTTCTACCCAGTGTGGGAAGGCAAAGGATCTTGAGTACACAGAATCTGTCATATACTTCCCAGATGAACAAATGGTGAGCTGAAGGAAACCACCTTGATATCATACATAGAATATGGTTTCCCTCCCCAGCTGGGTAGAAGATTGGGGCAGATGCCCCCTTCCCCTCTGCACCTATGAAAGCCCATCCAATAGTAGTATTGTAGACATAAGGAAAAATGAAGTCATAAATTTTTTCTCTCCCCCCGCACCAAACACATGATGAACAGAACAGGACAGCAACCTGTGGAGCCACTCCTGAACTCTAAAAAAGCCTGTTTTTGAATGTTGGAGGGAGCAAATAACCACCTCTCTATGAATTGGCTGCCATCTCCAGATCTGGACTCATGACTACATACTAGTTTCTCACCATGAGCAAAGCTCTGTAATTAGCAGTAGCATCTGTTTTCAAGAATTCATCCTTGTCTTTTCCTCCTCCTTGTGTATGATCCGTCTCCTTCTTATATTTCCTATGAATGAAACAAAGTTAAAACATCTCTCCAATAAAAAAACGAAAAAGCATGAAACTAAACAGAGTTAGATCCACACCATCATGCCTTTAGCAGGACATTAGTATCTCAGAGACAAGAGGGCTGCTGCCTGCATATCTGTTCTGCTTACAGCAGTGCTTTTTTCTGGCATAAAGCCCCCTGCCCAATTCTTTTCTGCTAGTAAGAAAGCCTCTTGCATCAGTAGAAGGCTCCTCGCAGCAGAGAAAAGCATCACTGGTAGAAGAACTCGAGCAGCAGGTTCCAACTCATCACCACAACAGCACTACTGATTTTACATTGCTCCATTTTCCTACCTTAGTTCTTTCTTCATTTGGTTGATCTGAGATTCATAGTAGTCAATTAGACTAAAAATCCTAGAGAGAAAGGTAGAAGTATTAAGCACATCAGCACACCCAATATAAATTATAAGCACCAAAACAATGGATAAATGTGTTCATACGCACACCGAAATATTAAACCACCCATACAGTTAATTGTACCTTGTATCCAGGGAGAATCTTGAATGCATTTCATTTTATACATCCAACACACAATATTGGCGTTGGATTATTTCAAATGGTCTCTTGTGAATCCTACTTATGCACTTGTAATGATTTTATTTCCGAATAGTAAGTACAGTTATGTTACTTCCTACAGCAACCACTCTCTCATTTGTCTTCTTTATACTGAACTAATTGTAATAAGCCAACTGAGAATCCACAAAACTGGGGAGCATGGGAGAGAACTCATGGCTAGAGATGGGCACAAACCTGAATACGAACCAAAAAACCCCACGAACCAGCCCAGTTTGTGGTTTGCGAACCAGTGGTGTGTGGAAGCTTGTTTCCATGAATTTCCATGAACTGGTCTACTGGTTCATTTGAAAATAGCAATGCCTCTTTCCCTGCCGCTCTGAGCAGCAAGGAAAGGGGCATTTAAACCCACGGATCAGCTGCTTGTCAGGGAGATCCCTGACAAGCAGCTGATCATTTAAACAGTGGGGCTTGGCTGCCCGGCCAGGAGTTCCCGGCTGGCTAGCCAAGCCCCACCTGCAGTTTAAGTGGCCATTTCCCCGCTGCTCAGAGTGGCCATTAAACAGCCCCCCAGCTGTTTGTCGGGGATCTCCCTGACAAGCAGCTGATCAGGGGTTTAAATGCCCCTTTCCCTGCCGCTGCTAAGCGGCCGGAAAGGGGCATTTAAACCCAATGAACCATGAACCACGAACTGGGTCGTGAACTTGCCCCAGTTCGTGGGAGTTCGTGGTTTCTGGTTTGTGAAAATGCCACGAATCGCACAGTTCGGGGGGTTTTGTGGTTCGTGCCCATGTCTATTCATGGCAACCTCTTCCCTCCCATGCAACGGCCACTAGAGATCAAGCCCAGTATGCCAAAAGGTGCACTGTCTCCAAGCCCAATTCTTCTCCCCCTTCAGGGGGGCTTTACAGACTCAGGCTCCTTTGAGGGATTTGGGCTGAGCTGAATATATAGTTCATGCCAAACATCTAAAAGAGCTTACTAGTTTATCAGCACTACTTTCCCCAGGATTGTCTCAAACTATTCAACTATTCAGCTGGATATGAGAAGCAGTTTAATTCACAGCATACACCACCTAGAAGTCCAAAGCCAAAGATTTGGAAACACTGCAATGGTTGCTGTATTCACTCCAAAATTAACAACCATGACCATGTTTCTACATGGTCTAGAAATAAGATTATTTTCTCCCTTTTGTTGCTATTCAGTGTGCAAGGTGTGCCATTTCCACACTTCTCTATTAATTCTGAGTATTCTTAATTAAATCTTTAAGGGGTATTTAAAGAAGAAGTTCAAGTTTGTCTCAATGTATGTACAACCTGATCTTACTGTTGCTCATGAATAGAGGCGACATCAAATTCTGCACAGGTGTAAACTAGTCAGCATCCTGTTCATCACTATCAGTCTCCTGGGCTATTCAGCCAATATTCCTTTATGCTTGGCTGCTACATGCAAATACTGGGCCAACTACCATTTTCTAAGCTATTTTACTATTATTCAAAATTATTGTAAAAAAAAAAACTTATGAAAAACATCAATCTGAAAAATCATAAATTCTAATCTCAATCCTAAATAGTATTATTAAATAGTATTAATAAGTCTACTAAATAGAGAAAGAAAAGGCTGGGGGCGGGTGGAATGGAATGCTACCCTCAGGCATACATCAAGCCAAATTCCCTAGTCCCCAACAAGATCCTGTAAACTGAGAAGGCGCTCCCTTTCACAGATCAAGGCCATTTCCTGGCTTATTTTTATTTATTTATTTATTTATTTATTTATTTAAAGTGCACGTGCATATAATGCAGAGGAGTTAGCCGTGTTAGTCTGTAGTAGCAAAATCAAAAAGAGTCCAGTAGCACCTTTAAGACTAACCAACTTTATTGTAGCATAAGCTTTCGAGAATCATCAGTGAGCTACAACCCATCCTGGAAAATGATACCTCTCTCTCAGAAGCCCTGGGTGGAAGACCTCTCCTTGCCTACAGACAGCCCTCCAATCTTAAACGACTTCTCACTTACAATCATGAATCGGCCAGCAGAGTCACCAGCACAGGTACCAGGCCCTGCAACAGACCCAGATGCCAGCTCTGCCCCTATATCTACCCAGGGAATACAATTACAGGACCCAATGGCATCAACTACACTTTCTCTGGCTCTTACAGCTGCTCATCCTCCAATCTGATATATGCCCTCATGTGCCAACAATGTCCTTCTGCTCTGTACATTAGACAAACCAGCCAACCTCTACGCAAAAGAATAAATGGACACAAATCTGACATTAGAAATGGAAACGTCAACACTTCAATCTACCAGGACATTCCACCAAAGACTTAAAGGTTGCTGTGGTTCAACAGACACCTTTCAAAAACAAAATCCAACGGGAGGCTGCTGAATTGGAATTCATATGCAAATTTGACTCAGTTAGGCTGGGACTGAATAGGGACTATGAATGGTTATCTCATTATCAGAAGTAACTGATTTCCTTAACAGAAGAAAACTGATCTCCATATCAGAAGCAGCTGTTTGCATCTACTCCTCCCTCCCCTCTCCTCCTCTATATCTGACGTTTCTTCTTGCCCTCCATGCATATAATGAGATACACTACATTTGCAGTAGCACAGGTCGAAAAATCCCTAGAGTACTGTGCAGGGGTGTCTTAATTCCTTAAGGTCAATGCTCAAAGAACAGACATTACAGTGTCCACAGGGGAAATGCCCCAGTGGTAACTTATTCACTCCAGCTGGTAATTTCAAATCGGAATGTACTAACAGATCCTTCAGGCACTTAGTCCTTCTGTATCCAATTTGTGGAACATTGCTACACCCTGGGACATCCTGTATAATGTGTCAATTCTTTTTTATTATCTCAGTTATCTTTAATATACGTGGGTAGCACTTCCCGGCCCATCTGTTTACGAATACAGGAACATCTTTCTAAAATTAGAACCCAGAGCAGGAAAGCACCTCTGACCCAACATTTTGAATGTCATCATAAAAATGAGAAAGAATTACAATTCTCAGTATTAGAAGTAATTAAACAGACAGGTTATACAAATAAGGTTTTATTGCAGACTGAAGCCAGATGGATTTTCAGATTAAGAACCCTAACCCCTAACGGTCTCAACAACGAAATTGATTTTTCAGCCTTCTTGTGAAGGTTTGATATCCCACCTCATGTGCAATACTTTTCACCTTATGTGCAATAAATTTCATCTGGATGTTATGTGATGTATAGCTGTTCATGTGACAGGGTATTATGAATTGTATTTTTCAATATAGGTACTTGTAATGAATGAACATTTTAAATCCAGGATGTTATTTATTTATTTATGATATTAAATGATGAAATTGTGGTTGATTATGGAAATAATGGAGTAGTTGGATGGTTCCCTTTAACCTTGGGAACGAGTAAGATGAGAAGTATATAAGTGGTCCGAATGGGAGAAACTTCACCCCACTGATATTGACAAATTTGTAGACGGAGGTTTGAATATGTTTGAATACCTGTGTATATTTTTGGCTGCAGAAGACTGTAAGTAATTTATTGTTCATGATAGTTTGTTTGGATGAGAAATGCCCAGGAGTAAAAATTACTGTGACTTATTGTGATTTATTGTAGAAATATTGGCCGTAAGAACCCCTGAAACAAGCAGAATTATATGAGGCTGGCCGAGCTCGTTGCCAGCTGTTTGGAATTAACGTCGGAGTTCTCCCCCACATCTTGGGAGACTAATGGCGTTTACGACCTGATAGAGAGCTATGAATGTATTGGTTCTGGTTTTTGGCATTCTCAATGTATGAATGGAATATGTTTTGTATATAAGTAGCTTCACATGTACTGTCTGTTGGGGACTTATGTATATAAGTATTTGATATATTGAATTACTTCTATTAAGGATTTGTATATAAAAGAAAAAAAACTTTGATTTTGATACAAACGTAAGGTGTATATATTTTCACACCCTTGTTGTACTTCCTTGAGCTTGGGCTCTCTGTGTTTAACACTTTGTTATAGCCAGATCATGTGGTCAGCAGCTGCATAGGTTCTCAGAGCAGCACAGAATAACAACAGCAGTGGGACCAAGTCACACTGCTACAGATTTCAGGGAGAACAGTGGGCTTATAAATGTTTTAAATACAACAACCCAAAATTACAATATCGGATGTTACCCAGGAAGGCTTAAATTGTTAAGCAATGCTTAAACCTACTCAGTACTACAATTGAAAATTTGCAAGTTTGCTGAATCCAAGATGTGCACAGAACTTCCACCGCCCAAGAGTAAACCTCTAAAAAATTACGCACAAGTACTTACTGCTGATCCAAATGAGTTCTTGGAGCCTGTTTGCAAAACTGACGGAACATTTTTTTCTGTGTAGCAATACGGTGCTGCTCTTCTATGCCCATCTTACAAAGTTCCTTCTGCAAACGGGCAATAGTCTCTTCTTGTTCTTGCAACTTCTCCGCCTGTCGACGATATTTTGCCTACAGGTCATATAAAGCAAGTCAGTTAAGAAAAGAGAAGGCAGGCCAGGGTAATCAATGCACTCCTTCAATCTCATGGGCTTCCAACTATTTTCTAGAAGGAAGTATGGGAGTGTATGAGGACAGATAGCTTAGCTTCTCTTACAGTTACATTTAAAATTTATCATAATCCTTTTACAGCATATCGCTGCATCAATTTTCTCTGCAAATACCTGTGAAGATTGCTGATCTTTCTGAAGCTCTTTGGCTTGGTTCTGCTGCTGGCACACTTTAGCGATGGACTCATCTTCCAACTGCCGTATTTTGGATTTGATATTCTCCACAATGATGTCTAGATCGTTGGCTCGTTGTTCCTGGCGAGAAGCTCGACTTCGCTCCAAGCGTATTTCATCTCTGTTTTTTTAAAGGGAGGTGTTCCTTCAATCAAAGCAAGCCACTAACACACTGTGAAGTTAATCACAACAGGCAATGCTTCCTACTGGTCTGGTTGCCGTTCATGAACATTATCCTGAGCAAAGCATCAATCTGGTTTGGTCATATTCAGGGAGTCTTATCCCTCAGGCAAAGCTAGCTAGACTTGTATTCCTTGCCCAGAGAACAACAAGGCACGCCTGGTCTTCTGGGACATAGGCATCTCGACCAATCACTCCTTTGAGGCAGTGAAAAGAGTGCGACAGCTCCCAAAATGCCATAACAAAGCAAGAGAACACTCTAGCCCTGCCACATCACACACAGGAGCCACAAACAAGGCTCATGGCAACATAAGTACTGCTGTGAGGATCAGATCATAGTTATCTAGCCTAACATTCTGTTGCTTTCAATAAGGCCAGCCTCTGGCTCATGGCTAGTATTATAAAATGGGAATCTGGCAAGAGACAAGGTCTATGATTAGAAAGGAGCAAGCATAAAGATAGCTTCCTTCCACCCACCACTTTAATTTTCAGAACGTTCTGTTCTGATGTAATAGGATGGCACATAATTTTTTGCAACTTTTTTACCTAAGCTGACGATTATCTTCTATGAGGCCACGGACAATTTTCCGTTGACGCTCTGTCTCTTCCACCAGTGTTCTCAATGCATGCCGTATGGCTTGTGAAGAATGTCTGTCCATAACAATAATATCTATATATATACATATATTTAAAGAACACAAGTTGGAAAAGATGCCCATTAAAACACATTGCTATTTACAACAACTCACAGTACAAGAAGCTGGTTGGAAAGAGGTACACAAAGACAGCAATGCATAAAGAAAAACAAAAAAGAAAAAGCCCTGCTGGATCAGACCTGTGATCCATCTAGTCCAGCTCTCTGTTCCCACAGTGGCTAACTAGATGTTCCATGACATGTACAAGCAGCACCAAAAGCCAATAACTGTCCCCACCCCCACCCATGCACACACACAATACAGCAGCTAATACTCAATAGCATAAAACCTCTAAACATGGAAGTTCCATATGACCATCAAGCAAACTGCCATTCTTCCATGAACTTAAAGCCTTTATTTAAAAACCTATCCACGCTATTCGTCATCACCATGTTAGATGAAAACGAATTCCACATCCATGTGCTACTGTTTCATTTGCTTGTTCTGATTCTACTAGCAATCGATTTCACTGGATAACACTCCTCACGTTCCTATTTGACGAGGAAGACAATGTTCTCTATCCATTTTCTCCATACCATACATTTCTACATAAACATTTATCATGCTCCCTCCTTTGTTGCCTTTTTTCCTGAACAAAAAAGCCCAAAATTCTTTAGTTTTTCCTCACAGGGGAAGGTTTCCAGTTGCTTAATCTGGTTGCCCTTCTTTGCAACTTTTCTAGCTATTTTTGAAGTAGAGTGATCAGAACTGCACATAGTATTCCAAATGTGGGTGCACCACTGTTTAATACCACTGTTTAATGTTTTAATGTACAATGCAGGAAGTTTTCTTAATCCCCTTATTAATAGTCTTGGAGTTTGTTCATTTGATCAGCTGGTTTCAACAGAATACACTATGGTTCTAACTTATGAAAACTTTTACCTGTGTTAGCCAGCAGAAGGCATGCTACCAAAAGTATTATGCTACACCTTGATCATACTGATTTTCTACAGGTGCTATATTATAATACAGGTTATGCATAGAAATCTACCAGGTTATCACCTATAAGTTACAGCATCATTACAGAGATGTTGGCCACACTTCCCTTTTCACCTTTATAATGTAATAATGACATTCGATTTATATACTGCCCTTCAGGACAACTTAATGCCCACTCAGAGCAGTTTACAAGGTATGTTATTATTATCCCCACAACAAAACACCCTGTGAGGTGGGTGGGGCTGAGAGAGCTCCAGAGAGCTGTGGCTGACCCAAGGTCACCTGTAGGGGTATATCTATGAGAAATGAAAATTCATATTGAGACCCACAATGAAGAATTTGAGCAATTCTATTTTGGCGATTCATCATTTTTTAATTAAAAAACTAGCTTTTTCTTACCTGACACATTTCTGTTACCTCCAGGTTTAGCAAGGAAGACAGGTCTTAAACCGTGTTGCCGTAATACCTTGTTTAAATTTGCCCATTCTTCTTCCTCTTCCTACATTTGCAGTGAAAATAGGGGCGGGGGGGGAAGGCTATAAGTATCATACAGCTGTATAGTGTACTGTATTTTTAGTTAGTCCTCCACTGGAAGCTTATAAAATTCCTTCCATTTATTTAATGTGCCACTAGTTGACTGTCAAAATATATATGCCAGCAAACATGTCACAGTTGCAGAATAAGAGCCCCACAACCAAAAATTTCACATTAGTTTTAATATCCATTTGGTTCAAGTCACATAACAAGGAAAGCTACCTCAAATTCCTCCATATAACATTAGCACAAAAGGGTTTCTTGCCCTTTTGTACAACTGAGAAAAACGTAATGATTCTATACAGTTCATTTTATTATTCAAACATATCAATGAAAACAAGTTGCAAACATTACATAACTTTTTTCAGATCTGCATAAATTCCACAGGCTCCCCCTCTTCCTTCTCTTCAACACTGTCCTAGCTATTTCAGCCATATCTAATAGTGGCTCATAATTAAAGACTCTGAATCTTGTAACAAGCCTTTCACATATTTAAACCAAGCACTCTCAGACATATATAGAACAAAAAAAAATTCAAGTGGCCAAGCAGAACAAACGGAAGGAGAGAAACAAAAAGGAGGACACTAAAGTAAAAAAGCAAAATCCTACCAGACAGGAAGCAAAATTACCTCTTTGTCAGACTGCTTATCTTTTCAGAAAGTATTTCTTTGCCCTTTTCCTTCATACCTTGATTTTTACACACTACTGCTTCCTTAGCAGCAGATCCACTGACTCTAATTTCCAGTGTTTCCAAATGTGGCCTGCCCTTAACTTTGTATTTATGCAGTATCTTTCTTTTAGAAAACACGGAACCAAGCCTTCACTGTTTCATGTAGGTAGCCCTATTGGTCTGCAGTAGAACAGCAGGATTTGAGTCCAGTGGCACTTTAGAGACAACCAAGATTTTTCTGGATATAAGTTTGTGAGAGTCAAAGTACCTGAAAAAAGGAGCTTTGACTCTTGAAATCTTATACCCTGAAAAATCTTGATGGTCTCTAAAGTGCCAGTGGACCCAAATCAAGCCTTTATTGCTTCACTATATTCTAAAGAGCTGTAATGTATCCCAGTATCAAAACTTGCTACAAATCCCTAGGATAAGATTAATACATTTACCTATTTCTCCAAAGCAAGAACTCCAAAACATAAAGATGTATTCAGATGTCACTTGAAACCAATATACACATCAACACAGCTGTGCTTGTGCTTCATTCCTTTCCTCTCGCTTCTCATGCAGAGAACTAACTTGTTACCTATGATACATGGAGGCAGGTGCACAGGCTAACAGGAGTTGAAATCTCTCCCCACAAGCCAAAATTCTACACCAGATATGGATTTATATCCCCAGTTTGTACAGGGAAACTAACTCCCTCATACCTGAATTTATGTATCACAAATAATCAGACTTACTTTCTAACCAGGATTTTCTATGCAAAAAGGGAAGGGGTTTGTGCATATGTCAAATTTAAATGGCATTTGAACACAGCTAAAGTAACTCCCTATCTCCAAACACCTTGTAGAGGCCCCTGAGCTTAACTGTTTCAGAGAAGCTCAACATATTCTATGCAGACTCTTCTATACAGATCGTTTCAAGGGAAGAGTGCTACCTGATATCCTACATGATCCTTACTCCATGGCTCAATGGGCAGCCTTTCTGGATGAGAATTCACCACCACAGAACTTGACAAGGTGTCTCCTGGCAAGACACAACTCTGGGAGCTCTGAAAACCAAAACCACAGGAATTAAATCTATGGATTAAGACCATGTTATTCTTGTAACAACTGATCCCTTAGTACAATAAAATGACATCAAACTAGGTACAAGAGACTGAACGCTTAACTCCAGCTTCTGATAACTCACTTTGTGATCTATTAAAATTCTAGACTGAGAAAATTTCAATAAGAATGTGCTGACAATGTCTACAAAAGAAAGATTCACCGTGTCATTGCTTTGTCCTTCCCACCTTTTTTTCACAGCTTATAAATAATAGAAAGCTGAAAATAGTCACAAATTAGGGAACAGATTTATGTATTTGTATGCATGGGACCCTTTTTGTTGCACTTAAAAACAAAGTTTACAAGGCTTCCTTGTTCCTGAAAAAGTTATATATTAAAATTATATAACTGTGTTACTGCAAGAAGCACGGGTAGTATTTTTGCTTCTAATTTACTACAAAAAGGTTTATAATAGTTTGTGAGTATTGACTATTTGTAATATAACTGGAAAAAATTAAGTTTCCCCTGCAACATTTTAAAGAATTAGATTCTATTACTGACCAAACACATGTGGAATATCGTATTATTGTTAACTGCCCACTTATTCTATGTATATTTAATGTTTATGTTGATTATTTATGCAAGGTTCACACACACACCTCTGTCATAGTAAATTATTTTGGAGTTGCAGGTTCAGCTGACTGGAGAACAACGTCTCAATCTCCACTGGAGCCTGGAAATATAACATATAGCAGGAGATCAGTTTAAAAGGTTATGGCGTTGATCAGTTTTCATTATGCAGTAATAATGATCGTAATACTTCTCGGTTTCTTTTCCATTTCAAATAGCTCAAATGTTCAAAAGTCAGTATATGATCATAAGCCTATATTCGTCACAGAATAATAAAGAGTCTGGTAGCTTATGCTACAATAAAGTCGGTTAGTCTTAAAGGTGCTACTGGACTTTTTACTATTTTGCTACAGACTAACACGGCTAACTCCTCTGGATCTATGATTCTTCACAGAATTGCTCATCTCCCTCAAACATATATACATACGCATGTGTAAAGCTACTGAATATAGTTGGCTTTATGCTGAACACACAGCAAATCAAAACAGAAGACACACAATCATGTTCCATCTTCAAGCAATAGGCCCCTGATTTCTATTTTTAAAATTCCATTTGCCACCTTCCTAATATCATCAAGGCACACCTGAAGAAGAGGACTGTATGATTCTAAGCACTTAGAAACTTAAGTGTTTTGCATCACCATTCTGATAACACAGGTCCGAGCATGAAGACCCACCAAGTGAAAAGCAGCCCATGCAATAAATCTGCTTGTGCGCTAGGTCTAGTAGATTGCTGCTACAAAGCAATTGTAAAACTTTACATAGCAACCATGTATGATCATGGTCTCTTCACTCTCTCCTACATTAAATGATCATACATCAGTCAAATCGTGGGAGGGAAGGCAGCATGGTACAGCCTGATCGCATCAGATCTCTGAAGCTAAGCAGGGTCTGTACTTGGATGAGTGAACACCAGGAAGACTCTGCAGAGGAAGGCAATGACACCTCTGCTTTTCACTTGCCCTGAACGACTCTTGCTGGGGTAGCCATAAGTCGGTTACAACATGACAGCCCGTACACACACACATCAGTCAATACTTCAAAAGAGACACAAATAACTTCTGAAAGCTACAGTCCTGTCTACGCTTACCTACAGAGACCTACTGCCAAGTAAACATCAATCAGATTGCAAATGTCTGGTGCAAAAACACAGGCACCAGACAAGTAAAAATATCAGTTAACTCAGTGAGACTAACCAGTAAATACAAAAATCAGGCTGTACAACAGTAACAGAACAGTTCTGTAAGAGATGTACTTCCATTAGTACCTCCATACAAAGGTTTTCAAGTTACTCAAAACCACTGAGCTGAGGAGAGTGCTTTTTTACAAACAAGTACTCAGTGTTAAAAACTTTGAAATGGCTTCGTTGTTTCAGCCACCCGTTGAAGACCGAATTTCTTTATTGCAGCTATCAGCTAATTCCAAATTGCAATATAAAGCAATCTTCCAAAGCCGTAAATCGCTTTGACCCATATGAGAAAACAGAACATCATCATCACTGGTTTTAAATTAATACGCCTAATGAAAGCTTTGCAGAAAAACCTTTCAGTGTAAAAAAGAGCCCAGACAGCAATGTTCCGAACACGTGGAAGCAACATCACTTAAGCAGGGATCACGGATTCTAGCAAGGATTCCACGCCCGCCCCTCCCCCCACAACGCTCTTCTGTCTTCTTTGAGCAAACGTTCTAATGCCCATTGTCTCGCACCCTGCGCGGTACAAAAGCATTGCCTCCCACCTGGTCATTTAAAAGGATGCAGCCGTTCCCGCTCTCGGGTAAGACGCTGCGGTCTCCGGCCACGGCCGTTACAAGCGGACTCTCAGGTTGGCCGGTGCAGGAAGTAAACGGTCTCGGACCGCCCCCAGGGTTGGGTTTCAATCTCCGCCCTCCGGCCGCTTCTTGGCTCCGCCCGCCGAGCGGGGTGGCGGGAGGGAGTAAAAGAAATCGACAGAGAAGGAAACGAATTCGAGATCGCGTTTTAAAGTTTTGATTTAAAACTCTCCCTTTCTGCTTCGTGGGATTTACTTTTGAGCAAAGTTGTCTGTGGGAGCGCGCTCACATTGCATTCTTGAAAAGTCTATTCAAGACGTATTGTCGAGGCTTTCACGGCCGGAGAAAGATGGTTGTTGTGGGTTTTCCGGGCTGTATTGCCGTGGTCTTGGCATTGTAGTTCCTGACGTTTCGCCAGCAGCTGTGGCTGGCATCTTCAGAGGTGTAGCACCAACAGACAGAGATCTCTCAGTGTCACCAACAGCTGCTGGCGAAACGTCAGGAACTACAATGCCAAGACCACGGCAATACAGCCCGGAAAACCCACAACAACCATCTATTCAAGACATTTTGCTGGAGGGAGAGCATATCCTTCAGCAAACTGCACCCAAACATATCGCACTATGATTGTGCTGAAGCAATCATTTATAATTGGATTATTCTACAGAAAAGCCAATCCACTTGCAAATGGTTGTTGTAGCACAATATCTAATGCTGTATGGATGCAGGTGATTGTGAAAATTACGTCCATGAGACTGGAGTTTTCCAGCATGTGTCACGGCTTTAAGACAGCAATATTACAATTTGAATCTCCGAGGAAGAAAGGCTAGCACCTTGCTTAGAAGAGGATGGAGAATAGGCTGCCATCCTACTCTTCTGAGTTTGTACCTCGAAGATTGTAGCCAGCCTAAATTTAAACATGCTGATCGGAGAAAGGATTACTCATGTGACTCTTTGCAGCCATATGTGATAAGTTACTATGCCAACTCAACAACAAATTTCAATTGGCAGCAGCACAGTTCAAAGAAAACTAGCTGTTTATTATAACATTAGATTTATATACCACCCTTCAGTTTGACTTAACACCCACTCAGCGCAGTTTACAAAGTATGTTATTATGGCCCCACAACAACAAACACCCTGTGAAGTGGGTGGGGCTGAGAGAGCTCCTAGAAGCTGTGACTAGCCCAAGATCACCCTGCTGGCTTCAAGCGGAGAAGAGAGGAATCAAACCGGTTCTCCAGATTAGAGTCCCGCACTCTTAACCACTACACCAAACTGGCTGCAACATCCACTTTTATTTTGTCCCATTAATGTCACAATCAGTTCAGGCCTCAGTGATGCTACTGGACTTGCACTCTGACAGAAAGTAAAGCCATGTTGACAGCTTAGGTGAGTAGCTGTGTTGGTCTGCCGTAGAACAGCAGGATCCGAGTCCTCTGACTCTTGAAAGCTGACACTCTGAAAATCTTGTTGGTCTCGAAGGTGCCACTAGAATCAAATGCAACTATGTGGTCAAGCAAGGACGGACAGTTGTCCTCCTCCTCTGTGCGTGCATTGCCACTGTGAGGTACTGAAGGAGAAAATGCAGGCAGAAGCAGCCTCATAGCCAGTAACTGTGCTGTTAAAGGCGGCGGGGGCGGGGGAGGAAGAAAAGACCTCCTGGAACACTTCTGGGGAGTTATTTTGGCTAAGTCCCTGGCCTATGGTTGTAATCAAGGATGCTCCATCCATAGGTTTCAGCTACTGATGCCATTTTGTGGTTGCTGAAATGATGCAGAAGCTGGGCCAGTCTGCTGCTCCTTTCCTGCTCATTATAAAGAAGGAAAAGGAATCTGTCTACCATTTTGAACTGAGGCCGGTTGGTTCCTTCCCAGAGGAAAGAGAAAGAAAGCTACTGGTACCTCAAGGAGCATGATTTCTTCCCTCTCTCAGAGGAAGTAGGGAACAGTGAATGACTTTTTTACATGCCAGGAAGAGGAAAGATTCTCATCTTTGTACCTGTTTGTTTTTGTAAACTGCCCCTTGGACCTGTCCCCTTTCAAGTAAATTATTACCAGGACTATGTGGAAGCTCCTGCCTGCATTCCACCTCTTCAGCATCAATGAACTTATCTAGACTGAATGATGTAATTTGTGATTCTCAAGGTTCATTTGACTGGTTTGGGGTGGCAGCATAAAACCAGGAGGCTAGTGTTTCAAGATCTTCAATGTGGGAAGAGGAATGGGCTTAGAGACAAAGACAAAGGATGCCTATTTGACAAAACTTTCCCCCAAGAACTAAGGATGGAGACATCAATCAATGAATGGATGTTTATATTTGTTTAATGCAGACTCAGAGACCCACCTTTTGCTGTTAGGCAGCATAGGACCCACTGAGCTGCAGACATAGCATCAGGATATCATGTAAGAGAAAGTGGAGGAGACAGATTTACGACCTCATTGATATTAAGGTCAAGAACTTGGGGGTAATAGGCCATCACCAGGGGTGTACTACAGTGTGGTACAAGCCAACACAGGCAGGTTCAGAGACACCCCTCCACTCGCAAAAGCTCTCCACTGCCTTTGCTCTCTTCTTTTGCACCCAGCCTGGTCACCATTAATCCAGTGATTCTCAACCATGTATGCAATGCCGACTCCAGTATGCAAGCATGGAGCATTGGAGACTTCATTGATGAGTATGGAAGATTGCTGGATCAGGCAGGGGGAACGAGACAGGACGCAAGGGAAAGTTTTCATGGGATGAGGGCTCTGTCACAAAAGTGTATAGAGCACCTCACCTGAATGGGGTAGAGGTGGCTGGATCCTGCCTGGTGGGAGTATGGAATGCAACTTTTGTGGCATATATATGTATGTAAAATGGCATATAACATATATTCTGTATTTCAATCAGTGGAAAAATATTTTAATTCCTCAGATCAGACATGATCTTATTAATAAGCTATTAGCCGCTGCTAAAAGCACAATTGCTGCAAATTGGAAATCACATAATCCACCAACAATAGACAGTTGGTTTCCTAAAACCAGGGATCATTAAATTTCTGCTAAAATAAATGATAATATATATGAGACCGAACATTATCCAAACACAACAGACTTTCTAGAAAAATGGTTCCCTTTTTTGAGTATATTACAACCAGGAGTCATTTCGTAGAAAAAGAGCTGGAGGAACTCATTAGCATAACTCATTAGCATATGCCACACCCTTTGCCATCACTGGAAGTGTCATTAGCATAACTGGTTTGCATATGCCACATCCCTTGACATCACCTATCCTGGCTGTTTTGAACCCAATCCTGGTCATTCAGGGCTGAAATTGGGCCCAAAATGGAAAAAAGGGGCACAAAATGACCAAAAGTGGCAATTTTGGGCCCTTTTGGGCCCGGATCAGAACCGAAATGGCCCAGATCAGGTTGGTGCTGGACAAGGGAGAGTTCCCCTGCCTGGCACCGACCCGATCCCCAGACTGTTTTGGCCCCAATGTGGGCCGTTTTGGCCCCAATCCAGGCTGAAACTACCCAAAATGGCTGAAAGTCAGGTGGGCGGGGCCACCTGACATGTGACCTCTTTGGAGAACTGCCAGAACTGCATTCCTGCATGTTCCCCTTCAAAATGAGCCCTGATTACAACTAATAACATTCAACCCCCTTTAAGCTCCTATCAATCATTTATAAGTTTGTAAGATATTTTAGAAAACATCTTAATATTATAGTACATCGCATGACTACAGAAAATAGACATCATGAATAGCAATATTGTAAATAGTTAAAAGTTGTTTTGAGTGTCTTGGTTAAAAACTTGAAATTTTAAAATTTGTAAAAAGTATTATATAGGTTATCTTGTAACTTAACAATAAAGTTCTTGGGGGAAAAACATTCTGTATGAAACAGCAGAAAAAATAGAAAAAGCACACAAAATGGGAAAATTTGCAAAAATAGGTGGGATGATAACGCTTACAGTGAATATGTTCAGACATTTAAAGAAATGAAAAATGAGAACTACGTCCATCTCTGTTTTGCATACCTTGAGTCAGTGAGGAGAAACTATAAACAGCATACATAAATAAAACTCCACCAAGGAATCTTCATTCTGGTTCCATTGTCCAGTCGTTGTCACCGAGTACCATATATAATCACATCAGACAGGAACGGGAACCAAGGCATATTCAGTAAGGACTCGTTAACCTTTTAAGGAGCCACAAGATACCTGTTTGTTTTTACTTCCAGTTAATTCTGCGTAGGATTGGTGTCTTTTTTTAGGAGCAGGAATTAGTTGCTAACTCTGGGTTGGGAAATTCCTGGAGATTTTGGAGATGGAGCCTGGGAAGGGCAGGGTTTGTGTAGGGAGCTCAGCAAGGTTGCGATGATAAAGCCCACCCTCCCAAGCAGCCATTTTCTCCAGGGGACCTGATCTCTGTGGCCCGGGAGATCGCCAGACTCTACCTGGAGGTTAGCAACTGTTACAGAGGGGTTACTTTTGCTAAGCAAGGGATTCAGATTGTATTTTGTATAAGTTGAGTATATAATTGAAATGTAACATTTGTTATTGAAGGAAATGGAAGGAGAAAAGAAAGCGTGAAAGGTAAACTTCAGGCCTGTTACTGAGAAGAAACAGGAGGGGGAGGATAATATAGCAGGCATGCATCACGCAGGGCAGACGACGTTTCAACCGGCATCACTGAAAGCGGAGGACTGGCACTCTTCCGAGGCGGGGCGAGGCTGCAACGGATCCTACGGTCGGCTGAGGGAGGGAGGCGAGAGCAGGTGCGTTGCCGGGCGAAGGGAAGATGCGCCGGGCGCTTGCTCCAATCGATGCGCTCCCGCCCGCTCTCCCTCCTCCAGGCCCAACCGCCATCTTGTGAGCTGAAGCAAGAAGGAACGAGCGGGGGAGCTGCGAGCGCGGCGAAGCAGCAGGAGAGCCGCGGCAGGTATGAAGGGGGGAATCTTGTGAAGTGGCTCCGCCCACCCGAAACGCCTGGGTGGGAGCTGCCCTGGAAAGTGCCGCCAACGTGTCAGGCGTACCCGCTTTCCCTGCGCGCCCGCTGACGCCCCCGCTCCAGTACTATAGGAAAAGGCGGGCGGGCCTGGAGGAGGGAGCGGTCCGGGGACCTTCGTGTGCGCCTTCTCCCCATCCTCACCGTTACTGTATATACACTTTTTGCCGCCGCATTTCATTCCGCTGCGTGTAAATGCCGCATCCCACTGTCATGAGCAACCCACTGTCATCTTGTGCCGTACTGCCAAATATTAACGGCAGTTTGGGTTGCCGCATCAGCCACAAGAATGACCGGGGAAGGCATTTGTTTCCCAGTTTCAAAATTGTTAGATGACTAAACCGGATTAAACGGATTAGAACAAAATCCTACCTTTATATTCTCAATCCTTGCTGCCCTTTATAGAGCGAACTAAAATATAGTGTAGTTAGTCAAAGGTCTTGCGTAAAGGTAGTACCATGAAGTATTTTGGAATGTAGGTAGTAGCTCTTTACTCTCCACTAGCTATATGCATACAAAGAACGATTATAGTCCCAGAAGGTAGGATGCTGCTTGCATTGATGTAGTGAGCGCTGACTCATAAAAATGTATGCTGGAATAAATGTTCGTCTTGAAGGTGCTTCAGGATTCCCATTTTATTAGGGAGTTATGAGTTTAGCTTTCAGGGTATTTACATGTAAAACCACATATTTCTAGTTATTTTAATCAGGGATAAAGAGAGGTAATTGCACAAAGCTATCATAAATTTAGATTTTTTAAAAATCCCTTAACCCAAAATGCAAAAGAGGAGTCCTTTTGTTTCTGTTACTGAAATAAGTTCATGTCATAATGCTGGTGGAAGATTCCAGGGTTCCAAAATCTTTGGCTCAGCTAAGTTAAATTGAGCCACTATTCTTTATGTGGGTTGCATTTGCAGAGGCACAAACTTGATTTGCCACTAATTAGATCTCTTAATGTAGTCAACTATTTCAGGTATAAAATTTAACTAGATTTCCTTTTAATTTTGAAACAGAGAGAGAGAGACCACTGCATCCAGAGACAGTATTATGTTTTCAGCTGTGTACTGGAAGTTCAGTTTTGTGTGACAGTGGTCTTTTACAGGTTTGTCAGCAGCTCTGCAAGTTTTTCCAGGAGCTTTCTCATCCAGGAGGCCTCTATCTAGAAGTAATTAACCCAGTAAGGACATTTTTTGCTGTCTCTGGTGCAAAGTTCCTTCCAGTCAAGGGATGAGATTGTTTAGAACATGGGTCATGGAATTTTGAGTTGTGGTGATAATAAAAGCAGCTGCCCTGCCATGTTCATTAAATCTAAACATTTTTCTTAAACTTGCTTTTAAAGTTGCAGTCCTTTGGTTGTCTTCAAACTAGAAAACCAGATCCGTGGTCACTGGTGTGTATCCAGATCAGCAGACCTTCTGCAGCCCACTGGGTCTACTTCACTCCAAACTTCCTCCCAGGGGAGTCATGGACTTCCTTAGCCAACCATAGGCTCCATTGCCACCCAAGAATGCCAGTCTTCTGTTTTCAGTGCTGCTGGTTGAAGCATCTCCTTCCTTGCATAATGCATACCTGCTATATATTCCTCTCCCTCCTGTTTCTTCCCAGTAACAGACCAGATAGGATTTACAGCAATTGAAAACCTGCTCCTTCTGTCCCAGAACATTAGTTAAGTGACACATACCTTGATTATTTTACATCTCCTGCTCTGTGTGCCTGCACAGCAACAACTATCTTCTTCAAATGTTTCAAACATGGGCTATCTCTTCTAACCGGTTAGAATTTCTCCAGTGTAGTTTATGTAATGTTTTTATGTATTTCCTCATTTGATGTGATATGAGCATCATGTGTACGTTTTGCTAGGTAAAGGTAAAGGTAGTCTCCTGTGCAAGTACTAAGTTATTACTGACCCATGGGGGGACGTCGCATCATGACATTTTCTTGGCAGACTTTTTGTTACGGAGTGTTTTGCCATTGCCTTCCCCAGTCATCTACACTTTAGCCCCAGGAAACTGGTTTTGCTACAGCTTCATTATTCTGTCTCTAAATCCCAGTACGTTTTGCTACAGCTTCATTATTCTGTCTCTAAATCTTGTCCAGGTAGAGTAAATCCAAGCTATTAAGCTTGGTTCCTTCTTCATCTTCCCAAATCTATCAGTGTCACAGCTGTAGTTTGATCTATTTCAACTTTTAATTCCAGTCTACAGTCCCAAATATATACTTAAAATAGATTTGAATTGCACTCTGCTGCTGAAGCAATATAGATCCCTGATAGGCAAATAGGTTTATGTGAGGAAGCAATTAAGCAGTGTGGTTTAGAGGAAGCAATTAAGGAGTGTGGTTTGGAGATTGGGAACATGCTGTGGGCTTATGAGTTCCTACTCTTCAAATTCTTCTTTCCATGCCTTTCCATAAACATCTGACCTTTCGATTAAAGTCAGTGAACTAAGAAGGGTGTAACTCTGATTAAGGTTACTTTATAAATCTTCAGGCATCCAGGCAGTATTTGTTCCTCCACCCCCCCCCCCCACTGGCCATTGTGCACCAAATTGCTGACAGATATACCTAGAACAGCTTGAAAAAATAGCACAGGGCTAATAATTTAGAACCAAGCTAAACATAATTTTTAATGAGTTGGGTACTGTTCCTCTCAACCACAGAGCTACTTGGGGAAACTACTTTTAAAGCACTCTGGGGCCTGATCTGGCTCAGGACTGCAGTGTGAGAGAGAAGGAACTCCTGCCCCCACCTCATGTTTTCCTAATTCAGCTCCGAAATGGGATGTCTCCTGGCCCATTTCAGCTTAGGAAAGAGCACAGGGAGAAGGCCGAAGCCCTTCCTTCCCCCATATCATGGTAATGAGCTGAGTTGGGCCCCTGTTATAACTTAAAAAGCACTGCTCTGCAGCTATTCTGTGTCTGCAGGGAAAGCAAGTCAGGTCCATCTTCCCCAGACCCAACTTGTTAAAAACAATAATGTGTTCTGCTCTTATTTGTAAGACTAGTGTAACTTCAAGTGCTGCAGATAAAGGATTCATAGAAATCCAGTGAAACTACAATACTTTACAAATGCTTACATAGTAAGCTAAAATTGGTTTGTGCAATGTCACAAAGAAGACATCCTCACAGCATGAGTCTATTTCCTTGTCATCTCTGTTATGAATGCAGAGGCATTAGTGCCATCAATGGAGTGTCCATATGGGAGCTTTGGGCACATTTTCTTCCATCAGCCACCATTTTTCTTGTATGTTCTCCCTGCCACCTATTGGAGGGCTTTTTAAAAAATCAGTAACTTCTATTATGTTGTAGCACAAAAACATTACAACAATCTATTGCCATGATATACTAGTTTCAGTGAATTTTTTTTTCAAGTAAGCTCCCTTTTTGTTGTGGAGATATAAGGGGAAACACCTTATAAAACTCCTTTTCCATTATATCTCTGCAAGGAAAAAGGCTACTTTTAAAAAATTATACAACTAGTAGCTTGTGGCAATACAGTGTTACAACATTGCACAACAGTGGTTACCATTTTTTTAAATTCTTCCAGTGGTGCTGTAGTGAAAATGGTGACCATGAAGGACCGATGAAAGAAAAATGGCTCTGAAGTGGATGGGACCATTAAAATGCACACCTTTAAAGTATATCAAGGTGTCTGAATAGGATGGCACTTTTGCCATAAAAATCATACCAAACCAGGTTGGGTAAAGCTTGAATAATTGACAGTTAGAGGTGATGACAGTAGATGCTTAAAGGGTAAAAAGTCTGCCATATGGAAACCAATGCAGAGAAAAACCTCTGTGCTGGTACAGCCCATATTTGTCAGTACCGAAATATATTCTCTTTGAGTTACCCAACCCCAGTGGAACAGGAAAAACTGAGAAAAAAGTAACTCCTAGTAAATATCAAACTATAGTTTTCAACATTTTTTGCAACTATCAGTATTCTTCTTTTTCTTTTCTTGCTGCTAATTGGATTAAAGGCTGTTTTGATTACTATGGCATCCCATGGTGGGATTACTGACTATGAAGATGAAGTAAGGTAAAAACCACTCTGTGTTCTAAGAGGCCTAGGAAGGCATGCTCAGATTTTAATAGTCACAGAACTGCACATGATCACCAACTTCAAAATACATAGTCCACTGTAATATGCATGAAAACAAAAAATTATTTGAGATGTGTTCAGAAATAGGCTTTTCACTTGTTTAAGCACAGAAGTGTTCATTTTTATTCTGTTTATATACATACAAGTCAAATACAGCGTAAAAGCTACAACATTGGTTTAGTTAATTGTTTCAGATGAAAGTTCTAAAATGGATTATGGTAAGTATTGGAATCGTTTAGCACACACACCCTCCCCAAAAAGAGGTTTTTTAAAGAGTACACTTGTCTAGCCAGAAAAATAATCCATTGGCTAGATGAAGTGTTTATGTAAATGAGTAAGAGTTGGATCCTGTGATCTGTCAACAGAACATGCTGTTGGTCCCTCATCTTCCTTCCTCTTGCCTCCCCCCAGCAGCCATTTCCAACCGTGGGGAAGTTTATTCCCATAGCTTCACTGATTGGGAAGCTGCAGTTGGGAGGTGGAAGGGGGAGAAATTGTGTCCTCTTGCTTCTTGCTACAGTCTCCTGAACTGTTTATGAGTCCATGCAGGTCCCCAACCCTGGGAACAAACTCCCCTGGGGTCAGAAGAGGTTGTTGGAGGGAGGGAAGAACTGGGAACTGGGAAGATCCTTGCACAGATCATTCCTTGCATACTGGATCCAGATCAATATATGTCAAAGTAAATGTTCACCAGCATCCTTTCCAGACCACATAATCTTTTGTGATCAAAATATGCTTGTGCTGTTTGGTTTTTAATCATATTGATAGCAATTATTGCTCACTCCTGAGTCCTGAGATATTTAGTATGGCCATTTCAAATACTTTGTTTAAGATAGTCTAATCAAAGCCTGTGTCAGATCTGTGGCTAAATAATAGTTGTATCCAGACTACCTTCTGCAATCAGACAAGAGTCCGTTGTTTTCAAAAGATTTACTGAAAAAAGCAACCATTATAGTCCACTGCCTCAGATGCAATATCTGGGCTGGTACACGTGTATTGTTACGAATGAGAGGCAAAGAATAAGGTACAAAGTATCAAGACCCAGTAGGCCCAGCCTCCCCCCATAGTTCTCAAAACAATCCCTTTGAAGCTGAGAAAGTGAAAGTTTCCCAGGGCTGGAAAAGCTGTAGTCAAAACATTCCACTTGTGAGAGATAGCTGCTAGGGAACATCTTGGCACCTGTGAAGAAAGCACTCAGAACACTAAAAGAATTAAAATGGAGTCTCTTTGGTTACAACATATAGGGAAGCATGCTGAACCTGACAGTCTGGACTAATGTATTGATAGGTAACTGCATAGGAAATCCTGTGTGTGTTTTAAGTTTCCTCTTTTTGGAGGAGAAAAAAATCCACCCTTATATAACCTTATGCCAAAGCTTGGAGACATTTAAAAAAAAAACTTCAAATGCAGCAGCAAACATCTGGTGTGGGGTAGGGAGAAGTACAGTGTATATCTGCAAATTCTTGCATGTGACTGATGGAGTGTCTAAGTGGTAGGCTAAGGGGTCATCATACATTAATGCATATTTAAACTTGTATTACTACAGATCTCACTATAATTACCAGGACAACATGACTGATCTGGTGGCTGTTTGGGAAGTTGCTTTAAGTGATGGTGTTCACAAGATTGAATTTGAACATGGGACCACATCTGGCAAACGTGTTGTGTATGTGGATGGAAAGGTAGGACTGTTATATAAAATGCATATAGCAGTGATTACTTTTTTATCATTGGTCAGAGTAACTAAGGGAGCATTGCTAAGACTTCAGATTTCAGTGAGTCTGAGCTATGCTGTGACTAAGTATCAGATATAACAGTGTAGTCCTAAAAACATTTTCCTGGGAGTAAGCTCATTGAATAGACTCAAGTAGGATTCTGAGACTTGTTTTAGGGTAGCACTATAATTGCCATTTTCCAATTTGAAATTAAAGTTCTGTGCTAGGATCCAAAAAGGGATATGCACTGACAACCAAACTGCACTAGATGTCTTTTAATAAGTCAGGTCCTGGTTCCCCAGACCCAACTCATTTTCCCCACAGCCACACAGCAACTGCAAAGAACATCCATCCATTTAAAACTCTGGAGAGCCCGATTCAACTTGGGACCATGGCACAGAGGAAGGAGGGGCTCCTGTGCCCCCCCACACCATTTTCCTGAGTCAGAAAGGCCCTGTAGGAGCTATTTGGCACTCTTTGGAACTGTATGTACTGTGGTACATGCACAAGCAACTGCAAAAAGGAAGACCCCTCCGCTCCCTATTTTGGGAAACCCAGAGCCAGCCCATTAAAGAGCATCTTAAGTAATCTCTCCCTTAGAGAACCTGTGCACCTGCCCTTGCAAAGTTTTGCTTTCACTGTTTTCGGTAATGACTGCCAAGCCACTTCTTGAACTGAATGGAGGTTTATGTAACGGGAACTTCTCAATGAAAATCAGCACAGAATTCCAGCAGCCTGTGTTGTTTTCTCCAGTATGTCCATTCTTTATGATAGATATTCTTCTGGACAAATTAAATGTATCTTATTCCCCAGTGAAATATAACTTTCACCTGCCTCTCAGATGAGAGAGATGCATGCATATGTTTGAAAGTACAATCATCGATAGATTGCAGTATACATCCCAATGTCTAAAACCATTTACCTTATTCACTTGTATCTTGCATCCAGTATTATGCTTTGAAATTAAAACATTAAAGTAATTGTATGCCATATTTACCCCAAAGGAAGGTGACCCCCCTCCAAAAGAAAGTTATACACAAAAAAGATTTTTATTATTGTACATAACTGTTACTTGTTTGTGAATTTAAGACGACCCCCTGTTTTTCTTGCTGGCACTCTTGTGCGGGGGGGCTAGTCTTCTTTTTAGGTAAATAGAATATGTTACTGAGGACCTGGTTGATTGGGAATTTGGCTCATGTGGTAGAACATGAAAGACTCCTCGGGTCCAGTTTATCTCAGTTTTACAGAAAACCAGTTCACAGTAATGTTAACTCAGCTCTGACCGTGTTTTCACCAGTGAAGCAAGCTGTTGATTTATACTAAAACGCAATGTCCCTTTTTTCCAGGAAATAATGAGAAAAGAATGGATGTTCAAACTAGTAGGAAAAGAGACATTTACTGTTGGAGAAGCCAAGACAAAAGCTACAGTTAACATTGATGCGGTCAGTGGCTTTGCATATGAGTATACCTTGGAAATCAATGGAAAGAGCCTCAAGAAGTACATGGAGAACAGGTCAAAGACCACAAACACTTGGATGTTAACCCTGGATGGTGCAGATTGTAGGATTGTATTAGGTAGGCTGTTCTTCCACAGTATCTTGTTTGTCTCTTGTCTGGTTCCTTATATTTTTATTCAGTTGTGCTGTGGTGCTCTTGAGAGAATATCCATCCGCCTTGAGTCTTGGCGAGTAAATAAATCAATAGATCGATTTGCAGTTTGGGGAAATAGCCCCCAAAGCAAATCCACTTGTGCTTTGCCCTCAATGGCTTCCAGAACTAGTGCAGGGTATTCTTGATCAGGAAGGAATTTTGTATCGCTTTATACATTTTAGTTAGTTGAGCTAGTAGTGACTGTTTTGCTGTGCTATCCTCTGGCTACAGTACTGTCGTTGTTAGTGATGTATTTTAAACTATGCAGTGTTGGTTTCATTGTAATGTTGCAGTGGAATCTGTGAGAAATACTTGCTGAAATATCAAGAATCAGAGGGTGTTTGAATAAGATTTCCATTGTTTTGGAGTAGGGCTTTTATTGCTCTCTAGAGCACCTTACCCTTCTCTATAGCTACCAATTGTAGACTAAATTATTCAAAATAATTAAAAATAGCAAAATTACTATACAAATTATGCAAATTAGAGTAATTTATACAAGCCGCAAAATCCAATATTTTTGCTACAGCAAGGCCATGAGAGAGCATCAGCAGAGTAGTAACACCCTAAAGACTAAATCTATAAGCTGTTCTTATATGGATATTCATGGGATTACACTGTCCATTTAAAGCAAGAACCTAGTAATAATGGAAGGGGAAAATTGGATTATGAAAGAAAGTTAGCTGTGGATTTATGGAGAATTCTTTTTCCATGTAACAATAGCCTGGAAAATAGAACTGTTCTATTGTAGGTTGTGTCCAGAGCAGAAGGGTTTTGTGTGTGTGTGTGTGTGTGATTTATACTTAGATGTATCACAAAAGCCTTGCTTAGTAAACTCTTCAGTGTGCATCATGACCCCATTTATGGACAGAGAGTAGCTGCATGAAAAGTAGTACCTCCTTTGAACAGGTACTGACTTGGCTAATGGGATAAATGTCTCAAGATACCCATCCTCTTCATCTTCATTGCTTTGATTTGTAACCCAGTCACCATAAACACCTCTCTGATGTCTGGTAATTTCCTTTTATTAATGAAGGGCATTGGTCTCTGGCATCATATCATTTCTGCCAACTTCAGAGTTCTGCAGGGAGACCCAGGTCCCTTTGCCATCTATTCTCTTTGTATTGCATTGCACTCTGTTGGAAATATTAGTGGATGAAAATGGTGGAGCTGCATTGTAGCACGATGATAAAAGAATGAAAACTTGACCATAGAACTCTGAAAGAAGGAATTGCATCTGTACAGCACATGTACAAGCAAGCCAAATCAAATGAACATAACCTGCAAAGGAAGAGTTGTCATCTAAACAAACCTATTGTGCTTAAAACTTCATAATATAGAACAAGTCATATTACAGTCCTTTTTGATGTCTTATTTTTACAGAGAAAGACACAATGGACGTCTGGTGCAATGGTAAAAAAATGGAAACGGCGGTATGTAACTTTTAAGAACATTAACTTCAGGGGGGGAAATTGAACAGTCATCAATAATAGATGCATATTTGTTGGTATTCCCTGCCACCACTTCTAACATGTATAGAATTGGGTCAGCTAAAATGCAAAGACAATGTTGAAATAGTTAAAATACCCTAAAGCAAGGAAATGGACACTGGAGTAATTCCTATTTTGAGAACAATAGTAGCCCTTGGTTTCCAGCCAATTGTGGCCACTCTGAACACAAGCCTGTGCTTTAGAACAGTTCTTGAGTGGCTAACACATGCTTGCAGTATTTCATAGATCCAGAGAAGTTAGCTGTGTTCGTCTGTAGTTGCAAAATAGTCAAGAGTCCAGTAGCACCTTTAAGACTAACCAACTTTATTGTAGCATAAGCTACAATATTGTAGCTTTATTGTAGCATTAACTTTATTGTAGCATAAGCTTTCGAGAACCACAGCTCTCTTCGTCAGATGAGACAAAGGATCATACTTGAAGGATTATACTTGAAGAACAGGTAGCACATAGGAGCACATACTTAAAGCAACTGATAGTACGTAAGGCAACATAATGGTGAAGTCTATGGTCCCTAACGTATTAGTGAAGCATCTCTTTGGGACCCCTCCCTACAATTCAGATGCATCTGATGAAGAGAGCCGTGCTTATGCTACAGTAAAGTTGGTTAGTCTTAAAGGTGCTACTGGACTCTCCAGTATTTCAGAGTATTTGAATACTGTTTCAATTTTTGCCTCCCTTTTTTGTTCCAGGGTGAATTCGTAGAAGATGGGACAGAGACCCATTTTAGTATTGGAAACCATGATTGTTGCATTAAAGCGGTTAGTAGTGGGAAGAGAAGGGAAGGAATTATTCATACGCTCATTGTAGATGATAGAGAAATCCCAGAAGCTTTGGAATAAACTTCAGATGTTCGGAGTCTGACTGCTGCAGATACAAAGATCAGGGATTTTCAATTACTGTGGTAATTGACAATATATACTACTTGGTACATTTTGTATGTGCTGTTTTACTTTCTAGTTGTTGTATATTAAATTTATTGGAGGATCAGATAAAAATGTAAAGTTATATACAACTCCAGCATTCCTAGCTATTTTGTAAATTATATAAATATATATTATGACACTAAAGGGGAATTTTGACTAACATACAAATAAATGGTTTACATGGAAAATTTTAATAAAATAAAAATGCAGAATGGTGACTTGTGTTTTTAAATATTCAGATGATTCTTTTCAAATCCTTAAAAGTGTTTCATCTGTTTTTCAGAATGTGTAGCATTAAGCTGCTTTATTTTAGCAAATGTGTTTGAAACTATGGTTATCAATAGTAATTCACTCATAATCCAGCTGCACAAACTGGAGCCCTTTAGTCTGCCTCCTCTGCTAGCTATTGGCCAGTACAAATGCACAGTCTTGACTAGCATGCATGCAGGTTATTCATTCTCTAAACCATAGTAGACTGTACTTATGGGCCTGGTGAGAAGCAGAGCCAACTAGATCTGTTTATGGGAGGCATGCATGAATTATGGCTGTTCGCTATTGAAACAAAATCCTTGTAATACTTTTTATTAGGGCCGACCAAAATGGTATCACATGGATTTTGGGTGAGCCAATATGCCTGTTTCCAACTTTTTGCTTGTTTGCTGGTGGTCAGCCGAAGGGAAGGGGTGATCCATTGAGTTCTATAGTTATCCATTTCTGTATGTGCAGCTCTCCCAGGAAAAGAAACTGAAAGTCAAAAGGCCAACAACACATGAAAGTCAGAAGCTGTAGTAGCTTTGCACATTCCCATTCTTGTGTGTGTGTTTACAGCTTGAGAATTTTACTGAATTTTGTAATACCTACAGTTATAATGCCATTACCTTTCGTTCCAAATGCTATTATTTCACTGTTTAGTTTGTTATCGTAATCTAATTGCCACTGGTGACTAAATGAACTTGTGGACTCCTGCTAAAAGATCCTCTTAAAATGCATGAGGATTTCTGCTTGTAACTTGAGTCTCTAGAAAAAAAAATGTGGCTTTATGATAACCAAATTAAGATCTTCATTTATAAAGAAACACACAGTTCAGAACCATGTTTCCTGTACTGCTCTCCTGTTCTGTGTTAGAACAGTGTTTCAGGTACATTTAAGAAAACTCACTGTAGGGCAAGAAATTGAATGACATTTCCAGATACCTTTCAACAAGGTTCTATCATGTCTGTAAAGCCACTGGGACATGTCATCCAGAGATATGGGCTGAGTTGCCACCAGTATGCGAATGACATTTAGCTCTTTGTGCTTCCAGCAGATCCAGGAGAGGCTATGAAAACTGATGCCTTGGGATGGATGAGGGCTAATAAGCTGAAACTGAATCCCAACAAAACAGAGGTGCTGCTGGTGGTGGGGGAGGTTTGACCCAGGAATGGGGATATCTCCTGTTCTGGATGGGGTTGTACTCCCCCTAAAGAAGTAGGTTTAGAGCTTCAGCTGCTGCTGGAACCAGGCCTCCTGTTGGATAAACAGGTGGCAACGGTAGCCAGGAGCATCTTTCACCAGCTCTGGCTGGTGAGCCTGCTGTTTCCTTCCTGGGCAGGAAAGATCTTGCGACTGTGGTGTATGCCAGATTAGATTACTGCAGTGCACTAAGGTTGTCCTTGAAGACTGTTCAGGAGCTGCAGTTGGTACAAACTGCTGCAGCCAGAGTGTTGACTGGAATGGGTTGCAGGGACCATAGTTTTGTTCCATCTACACTGGTTCCCAGTTCGCATCCGAGCCCAACTCACTGTGCTAGTATTGACCTTTAAAGCACTATACAGCATACCTTAAGGACTGCCTTCTCCCATATGAACCTACTCATCAACTCCAGTCATCTTCAGAGGCCTTGCTTCAGGTCCCCCCATCATCCAAGGCTAGATAGGTGGCAACCTGAGAAAGGGCCTCCTTGGCCATGGCACTAGAATTCTGGAACTCCCTCCCCAGGGAGAGTCACATGTCTTCCTCTAGCATTGTCTTCCACTAGTGGGTACAGTCTTTCTTGTTCCATTTGACATACCCCCATAAACTCTTATTGGCCCTCTTCCTTGATGTTTGTGTCTGTTTTTAAGTCTATGTTTTTAGGTGTATTTATATATACATTTTAATTATTTGTTGTTTGCTGTCTTGGGGACCCTATTTTGGGTGGAAAGGCGACACATAAATGTTTTAAATAAATAAAATACTCGTTGGTATCCCCCCCCACCAAATTCCACCCACCTCAGGTATCACCCATGTATCTCCAGGCATTTCCCACACTGGCATTGGTAATCTTATTTTTAAGCATATAATACATAATGTGGATTAATTATAAGAATTTGCTAAGATAGGGAAATTATTAAAGATGGCATTACAAAAAATGTTTTTAGTATTTTTCACATCACCTACATCAGTTAGCCTCTCTCAGTGAATGCAACATTTGTAGCTTTAAGACCTTGGTGGTGGTGGAGAGTGCCCTCAAGTCAGAGTTGACTTATGGCTACCCCTGGTGGGGTTTTCATGGCAAGAGACTACCAAAGGTGGTTTGCCATTGCCTGCCTCTGCAGCCCTGGTCTTCGTTGGAGGTCTCCCATCCAATTACTAACCAAGGCCAACCCCGCTTAGCTTCTGAGATCTGATGAGATCAGGCTCACTTGGGCTATCCAGATCAGGGAATTAAGGTCTTAAGCATCTTAAAAGGTCACATGTAACACTAACATCTTAGGCTAAATATCCATCCTATGTATGTGCCAATATATCTGCAATTAGTTTTGGCCTAAAATGAAATTCTGTGCTATTATAGTCACTGGTATAATCTTACCTAAGCATGTATACAGTGGCATGACAGGATCTGACCATTATATTAAATTAATTAAGTACTAATTAATTAAATATTAATTAAACATGTTTAACAGAACCCTCTGTAAAACACAGATCATTGGTTGGATCCCACTGAAAATTTCCACACACACAAGCGGGGAACTGCAGCAGAAAGACGGAGGTGGGTAACTTGCGCTTCTGCAGATGGAAATCCATCCATACATACACAAAATAAAATTCTCAGATAGTTTGTAGTATTTTAATATATGGTTGTCAGTGCAGTTCTGTTGTAAATTATTACATGGTTTTAAGCTTCCTTTGCTGAAGTTGCTTATTAAGCAATTAAGATAATTTAAATCACTGCACAACAAGGTTTTTCATTTTACTGAAGGACTGCTATGTGTAGATGTCAACACAAACACAGCCTGGTGCCCACAGTCTGATGTAATGTGTGATATCATATTTTCTGGGCTGATGACTGCAAATTTGTCTTCTCTCCTGGATTCCAAATCAAGGAACAAGTCAACAAATACAGGGGTAGAGCCTGCTCCCTATTAAAAATGACAAAGGTTTCAGGGTTGTGAATATCGTCAACTACACTATCATAGAGTTTCATTCCACTTGCATTAATTAATGGTGGTACCACGTAGCTCCGATTGCCCCTAGTATATAAGCCTGTTACAACTTCTGCCTCAAATGCACAGATCAGGTGGTCCATTTCACACTTTTCCCTGGTATCTGCCACAAGGTTCCTGGGATTCTTGTTAAAGTAGATGCCAGAGCCATACTTCTGGTCTGAAAAGAAAAAAGACAGTTGAAGTAGGTTATGTTCTCTTCATGGCAACACTGCAAAATGTGTGTTGGATTCTGCATCATCTTTCTCCTGCTTTCAGTCACACCTCAAGTACAATCCTCAAGAACAGGTAACAACTCTGATACATTCTAAGATTGTATCCTAAGGTTGCATCCTAAGTAGCTCTTCAGCTTGATGGGGAGGTCTATTATTCCTGGGGATTTCCCTGTCTAGCTGCAACCCTTCCCCTGATGCGGAATCTTATGCTGTTACCAAGGATCTCCCAGCCTTTCAAGATCTGCATTTCAGGTGACATGAGCACTGAAGAGGAAAAGGGAGGTGGAAAATATCTGTTCCAGAAGTCGAATTTGTTATTCTTTGGGTTCACTTTTGTTCACCTTACATGGTATAACCACTTTGACATTTTAAAAATATGGAAATAATCATGTGGGCGATGCAGGAACCTAAAATCCAGCTCTGTCTCTTGGATCGGCGAGGGAATTACAAAAATAGTGAAATGTTAAATTTTGTGTCTCTTGCTTTTGTGAAGAAAGATCATATGGATATACTTAATTATAATGACTAGATAGTATGTACTTTTGCTCTTCTGTACTGTCTTTAAAATGCTTAAATGGGCATTCTCTATGTATCCATATGGCTGTCAAATTGTGAAAATTATTTTTGCAACATTCTAGCTACTAATGAGGATATTTAATATATGTATATACCACATTTACCAAATAAGTTCAAAAGTGCAGAGGTTTACCTTGTGAAGAACTGTAGGTTGTCTGAAATCCAGTTTTGCATACCAGACTGCAATATTGAGCTGGGACACGATGATATAGCCTATGGGTTACTGGCCTTCCACTATTCTTTCCTTCTATTTTTCTTTTAATCCTTTGGAAAGTAGATTCTAAGACAGGATTATATATTTTCTCTATCTGCAATAAACATTAACAATTTATTATCCTCTGGCTTTATATCTGCAGTACAACGTGTGTGCGTGTGTGCTGCCCTCAGTACATTATCCATACATCTAATTCTCAGCATGGCTCTACCTGTGGATACTTAAGTCTGGAGACTGGAGCTATGAACAGACAAGGGAGATCTTTCTACAAACCTGAGAAAAGCCCCAGGTTTGCAGAAAAATCTGAAATATTAAAAAAAAAATTACATGGGCGGGAACTCCACAAAATAACAAAAGCAGCACCTATACCTTTAAGAAGCTCTGCACTGGCCATCATGCACACATTTATTTATTTAGATCCCGCCTTTCTCCCCAGCGAGGACCCAAAGCAGCTGATATCATTCTCCTCTCTTCCATTTTATCCTTGCAAAAACACTGTGAAGTAGGTTAGGCTGAGAGTGTTTGACTGGCCCAAGGTCATCCAGCAAACTTCTATATGGTAGAAGTGCGATTTGAACCTGGGTCTTCCCAGATCCTTGTTGGATATGTTATCCACTACGCTATAGTAAATGGTTGCTCTAGCCTAAGATGCGGTTATCCTGATTCATTACATAGTTAAGATCCTCTCTGCTTTCTAGGGATCAAATTGATTTTTGTTTTCCAAATATGACCTTCTAAATTCCCGATGATTTTGTCATACGATTTTTTCAGAATGACTTATCTGTTGATCGCTTATTTACCTTGAGAACACGGAGACCAGCTTTTTCAAGCTGTTTTTCTTTGTCTTTGAATTCTTGAAGGTAGGACTCTATTGGAGTGACTTGGTAACAGTATTTGCTCGTCATCTCTGTGCAGTCTTCTTGTCGGGGATCATTTCCCAAATGGCCTGGATGCAGATAATAGGATAGGCTTAATACCAGTCAAAGTAAGAATTCCACTTTGGACTGACCATACATTTATCAGAAAGGGATGCTACCAATCAACTTTTTCCTTAATAAAGGAGAGAACGATACCCTCTGAGAGACAGAATGAATGCTATTGGTTGTTCCTTTAATAAAGGCCTCTTCATGGCAAGCAGAAGTATTTCCCTGCAAGTGACACCTAGAGAACCTTTAATTAAGCCAAAATTTTTAAGCGATTAATGGCAATAGATTAAGTTAAGCATACACTTAGAACATGAATTTTATTTACTAAGGTGCAGGAACTATAGCTTATGAAAGTGTACAGTCCTGCTGGCATTATGAGATACAATCAATGTATATCTCTTGATATAAACAAATCATCTGATTTTTGCAGATATCTCTGTTAACATCCTCGAATGAAGATTGTTTCTGAGATTCTTTAATATATAATCTGTTATTTGTCTTTTCAGTGTTTACAAAGTATGGTAGCTTTACTTTTAACTCTTAGACCATCCCAATCACCTTTTCAGTTACAGTAAGCTGGCCATTAAATCAGTAGATGTGAAACGTTCTTCTGAATGAGCCCAGAATGCTGTAGTTTTGTTTTGGCACCGATACTCCATGTATGCTGATCTTCTATATGATTTATGACAGTGCAGTCCATAGTGATTAAGAATATACAAAATCTCACTCAACATGACACCTCCCCTATAAAAGTATCATTCCCTCTTATTTCTGGCTATGCATTAAATGATCAGGCAGGAGCACTAAAGTTTCCTCCATGAAAAGTTACCATTGAAGGCCTAATCCAGTCTTCCAGAAATCAACCTAATCAAAAAAGCTTCTATGACAATGAAGTTCCTTCCAAGCCCTTCTCAAAATCATGCATCATGGAGTCACCACTGTGACCTAATGTCTTGCACTGACAAAAGGCCAAAACACAGATGTGAACAAATACGCCGTTACCAGAGAGATGGATTTTGCTTGATCATTGGTTGAAGTAGGGAGCCCTGCTCACAGTAACTAAGACGTAACCAGCAGCCTAACATCTCACAAGGTATTCTGTCTGTGCACTTTTGTAATGGAACCCCCAACCATGAAGGTTAGCAGAATTATATGCTTCAAGCATCCCTGTGTTAGTGATCAAGAAATGTTTGTAAAATATAATTGGGCTTCAGTGTACTTTGAGAGGGCTCGGTCAGGGGGATAGATTTTTCTTCAGAGAAACAATAATGTGTACTCAGTTATTCATTATTACCTCTGTTTTTGCAATTTGAGTAACTCATTCTTTTTGCATTGAGTTAGATCCCATGATCCATGGATGCAAAGATTATGGATCTTTCCCACATTTGCTGGATCCAGCCCACTGTACAGCTCCAGCATTTGGACTAGGATTAGCAAAGGAGGCAGCAGGGACTCAAGACAAAGGACACTCAAGGACAGACCAAGAGTCATGGACTAGAAGGCTGTCTTTAAACATCAGACAGCTGAGTGTTCTGATAAGTCAAATTCTTCACCAGATTCTTGGCTCTCTGAGGCACTCATATTTGTCATAAATGGAGGGTGCAATCTCACATACCATCTCCCTTCAGGCATTCTTGGTCAGCTGCATTCTGTAGCATGAATTCGATTGCAAATGTTGCATCAATCACAGCTTGGGGGGAACCTTCAATCTCTAATGCTGACCCCTGTTTAGTCAAACTCTCCAATATAGTGATACCAAAATGTTGTTGCAGATGGGACAGTTCAACAGGCTGACTTTGGCCAAGGTTTAGATGGCTGTAATTTCTTATAACAATTTGGTGTGTGTCTTCAACCTGTATTATGTTTTTGAGCCACAATCCTGCTTCTTCCAGAGCTTCACGACTGCGTCCAATGAGTTCTACAAATGGCCCATTTTTCTCAGAACTTGCACCGGCTTGTATGTCAGTCTGTATCTCTGGAAAAATAGTTGGTGCAAATTTGTTATTTTTAATCTCAAAGAAATAAAAACAATAGGTGCATAAGAAACTTCATTTTTTTGTAAATCTCCATTTCTTCTTCAAATGTTTACCATCAGGATCTCCACTAATTTTAAGTGTTGTCTATTTCTTACCCATAGCATCCATATTGCTACAGTCCATTCTTTCATCGAGTGAGTTTGTGATCGACATAACCTTGGTACAGAAAGCCTTTAAAAAGAGGAGAAACAAACAATTGTATATTGGTATAATATGGCTACTAGGGTAGGCTCATTTCTAATGGGCGATGGTAGTAGTTGTGCTTGTTTTAATGCATCTTTACCTCTTAGGATCAAAACAGGAAGTTGGAAAACAAAATCCTTCCCTATAGTAAGTACATTAGGTAAAGGTAAAGGTAGTCCCCTGTGCAAGCACTGAGTCATTACTGACCCATGGGGGGACATTGCATCACGACGTTTTCTTGGCAGACTTTTTATGGGGTGGTTTGCCATTGCCTTCCCCAGTCATCTACACTTTACCCCCAGGAAACTGGGTACTCATTTTACCAACCTCAGAAGGATGGAAGGCTGAGTCAACCTTGAGCTGGCTACCTGAACCCAGCTTCCGCCGGGATCGAACTCGGGTCATGAGCAGAGCTTGGGCTGCAGTACTGCAGCTTACCACTCTGTGCTTTATTCTTTATTAACCCCAATCAGTGTGTTCCAGATCTATAATGGGGAAATGTTACAAAATACATGAACATTGAGCATGCTTTCAAGTATTATGCAAACTATGCTATATTACATAGGATAATCAGCAACATTTCCATTTCTTGATTGTTTGAGTTGTTGTTCTTGAAGCTGAAAAATGTTTAACATTTGTTAGGGCTGAAATCTAAAAATGGTTGTACCTGTTCAGGATTGCACAGGGCTTAACAAATTCCAGGATTAGGCCACTGTGGCATCTGATATTTTTAACGACGATTTTTATTGCAGTGTATCTTAGTGACCCTTGATGGAAGCTTATTTATCATTTCACATCAGAACATGTTCTGTTGTGTCATACAAAAACAAAAGGCATGATGTTCTTGACATGGTTTCTTATGTATATTTTATATTGCTCAATTGTGGCAGATGAATTGATAAAAATAAATTTCATAACCAGTTGCTTTCTATACTGGCTTCAAGATTCAATTAAACAGAGTTTTATAAATGCAATAATGAAATTATAATAAATCAGACAGAAGTTATGTTAGGGTTAGAGGTTAAGTTTTAGTTGGGATAATGGCAGCCAAGATTACCTCTACATTTATTTATATGCTCCAGTATTTGTCATAGTATAAATAACTTTACAAGAATGTCAAAAGATGTTAGGGTTAGTTTTGTGGCAGCAATCATTAGAAGATGTGTTTATTAAAATATAAATCTCTGAAAGCTGAAAAATGAGTCCGGCCCTAAATTTCTGGGTTAATCCCTAGATCCATAGAAAATTTGTCAAGCCCTGAAGTAGCATATACAATACATCTCTTCAGCATCTGAGAACAGAAAATGATAAAGAATAAGAAATTGCTTGAAATCAATGCTCAGGCACGGTAGTATTTTTGCCATACTTATTTGCAGTCAGCTGTAAATCTCTTGCCTTATAAGCATCATCATCATCATGAGGAATCACAATATATACAGCTGGCTTTTCCCCAGAATGTTCCTGTGCAAAATGTATGATTTGCTCCACCATAATATCTGCCACTTCATCCTTCGGCAAATGTAAATCTTCCATTCCAAAGGGAGGGAAAGAAATGGAGGGAAACTGCTGCTCCTGAGTCTTGAGAAGGCTTTTAGAAACTGCGGCTTTTAGTGCCTGAGGAAAAGGTAGAGTCATATAAAAGCCAGGGTTTTTATTTTTATACAAACACACACATTTACACACACACTCACACACACACACACATATTTCAAAGGTGGTAAAATCGGACAGGTAATAGCAAAAGATTTCACCTGCTGTGTGTTGCGCTCATTTTGAGAGGGCCATATCATATGGAGCACAAAGTCACAGGCAATGTTGTATCCTTTGGTGCATATAAGTTTGGGGTATTCCGCCGGATGTTTCTGTAATTCAGAAAGGAATTGTTCCTGCATAGGTGAGCCTGCTTTTTCCAGGATTGCTCTTGAAATGGTTCCTTGTGAAAGATCATCTTGCACAATCACAGAGTTGATAATAATGGCAGTCTGGAAGAAAATACCACAAAATCTAAAGCCATTTCATTTGAGAGGGACAGGTACAGTTTCTATGTAATGCATTTCCATATCTATCACGTTTTTATCCTGCCCTTTCTCCAAGCAACTCAGGATGGTAGAAGCCTTTCAGATAAACTTTGAATACCTCCAGTATTCAAAGTTGGCCAGTACAGGTATCCTCAGAAAGCCAAGGCACTCACACTATTCATCTATAATATCATAAGCATATCTACTTATCAACCATGTTGAAAATTGGTGTTAATCCAACCTTACTTTAGAGGAAGTTCCTCTAGCTTAAAGGAGCCTTCCTCCAACTTAAGTTGCTCTTCCATTGGAAGAAGGCTCCCAAGGCTAGAGGAAGGCTTCAAACTGTTCTCAGGTGGAAGGGCAGGATTCAGACATGTGGGATTTTCTCCAGTTAAAGCATCTTTTAACAAACCGTTTTGTGCACATACTGCAGTAGAGTGGAGCATGAGGGGGGAAAGATACAGGTTGCAGGATTCCACCCATCTTTAACCAAGACCTGCCGCTATCTATCACACTATGCTGCTCACCTACAGCTTGTGAACACATAAACCAAGTCATTGTTAGCAAATTAATCAGCACTCCATGCCTCATGGCTGCATCAAAGAAAGTTAATTGTGGAATCGGCCTTTGGCTTCAGACTCTGTAATTCATATCTGTACAAATATGGAGACTTACTTGCTGATTTTCTATATTCCCTTTTTTGATTTGTAGGCAGAGATTGTTCACTGTGATGGAATCTGATGCTCCTCTCAAAGGCGCTATATCATTAACACCAAGCAGCTCTTCACAAGCCTTTTTCATTACTTCAACCGTGGACTCATCAGTGCTCACAAGGTGGATTTCTTGCAAGTAGCCAAATAATGGGGCTAGCTGAATAAAATTCTTTATAGTCCGGACAACCACTTGAGCACATAAGTCCAATGGGAAGTTGAAGAATCCTGAGCTCAGTGCAGGCATGGCTACAGACTTGATATTGTTTTCTGGTGCATTAACGTATTTCAGAATATTTATAATAGCTGTTTCAAGTCTGAGGCAACATTCCTCCCTCTGGTCTTCAGACCACCTTGGACCTACTATATGGATTACTTGCTTGCAAGGGAGTCTTCCCCCACTAGTGACTGCAATTTGGCCAGCGCAGAGGCGTCCGTTCTTTTCAATGAAACGCTTGCACTGCTCTTCAATTTCTGGTCCTCCAGCTTTCAGGAGGGTAAATGCAAGGCCTCCAAAATGATGCAGGTTTTCATTGGCTGCATTCACCAAAGCATCAGCTTCATGCCTGGCCAGGTCATCTAACAAGACTGAAACTGCAACTCCTTCTTTCAAGTTTTTTCTATACACTTCAGTGGGGTTCCTTACACCTTTAAGGATAGTTATACAACCAAACTTCTTTTGAAGCAGACTGCATAGGTAGTTCTCTCTTCTCTTAAGGATGGCATAAACGTAGCTGCTGATTGAAATGGATAAGATTTCCTCATCCATAGACATGCCATTTTCTACAGGATGAAATAAAGGCGTAAAAAAATGGGTTTTCTAAACAAAACAAATCTTTCTTCCTGCTAACTTTTATAGGTTTTGTTTTCTATCTAGAATGGCTTCAGAAAAGAGAGGAAAATTATCGCCCAGTTAATCATATTCACAAAGCAAATGCTTTAATATCAATTGTATTTATTAATCTATTTATTTATAATGAAAGATCAGCTAATAGCCCAAACCTAAAAGTTGCAGAGCTGGTAAATAATTGGTTTGGCTGAAGTACTACATCAGCTATGTCAGCAATACATGTTACATGCAAGCCAAAGGTTTTGCCAGGATTATCACAGCACTCAGGCCCATGAGGACAGTGATTTGTGGATATCCTATGTACAAGTTAGAATCTCAGGGGAGGGGTAGACTAAATAAGTCCTTAGAGTACAACAGTACAAGACTGTAATTCAACTGCCCTATAGTGCTAATCGCTGAGATTTGGAGCTAGATGATTGGAAAGGTGATCATTGAAGCCCTGAGCTAGAGTTTATTTATGCTGCCATACTAAAGAGCGTTACACTCTTTTAAATCCATTGAAGTCAATGGGCTTAGAAGGCCTAAGTCTGCTTAGGATGACACTGTATGTGCAGTGCAGTGGAGGGGTATGTGGGAAACTGCTTTATATTTGCCAGGATACTACAAGATATTAGGCACCTGATCAAGACAATTTTGCCTCTTCCCAGGGGTCATTTCGTAGAAAAAGAGCTGGAGGAACTTATTAGCATGACTTATTAGCCTAACTCATTAGCATATGCCACACCCCTCAGCATCACCAGAAGTGTTATTAGCATAACAGATTTGCATATGCCACACCCCCTGACATCACCTATCCTGGCTGTTTTGGACCCAATCCTGACTATTCAGGGCTGAAATTGGGCCCAAAATGGCAAAAAGGAGCTGAAAATGGCTAGAAAGGGGCCTAAAATGGTCAGAATCAGGCCACTGCTGAGTGGGAGAGTGATCTACCACCCGTCAGAGGCCCGATCCGGGCTGTTTCGGCCCCAATTCAGGCCGAAATGGGCCCAAAATGGCCGAGAGTCAGGTGGGCAGGCCCACCTGACATGTGACCTCTTTGGGGAACTGCTGGAACTGCGTTCCTGCACGTTCCCTCTCAAAATGAACCCTGCCTCTTCCCCTTTTCTCTTCTTTAATTGATACTCAACCTCCCTCTATATTCTTTGCCATCTGGAATGCAATAAGCATACTTAGCAGTCATAAACCCATTTACTATATGATATGATTAAGATGATTCCCTCCCCTCAGAGAACAATGCATAGGAGGATGGCAAAACAGCACAACACATATTCCTGTTGTGTGGGAATCTGAACAGGAGACCTGGCCCTAAGTGGCTCACCCTTCTGCTCCTGAAAAGTAGAAGAGTTGATTCAAATTGCTAATACGTGACAAGAGGCATAAAGAGAGCTCTCTACCTGTATTCTTTCCTGTTGTCTCAGAACTGGAAGCCTGGGGAACCAAAATAAAAATATAATCAGAGTTAACTCTACCGTGGATCAATGTTTGTGCATTTTATTCCCTATTCGAACACCCTTTCTTCAACAAGTCTCTCAGAGAGAGAAAGCACACACCAGTTCAACAGTCACTTCTTCTGAGATAATTTTCCACTTGGCCTCAGCAGCAAAGAGAATCCAGACCTCCTGACATTCATGAGTAGGACCCAAACAGCACAATCCCAAGCAGAGTTTTATTCTTCTAAGTCTATTGAAGTTAATGATGGCCGATTCCACACCACCTTAGATCTCGCGTCAGTTTTTCGCCTCTGCCACGCCATTCCCTGATCAGTTCACACGCGTCGTCTTTGAAGTTGCCATTAAATCGTCATTGCGTCGCCCCAGCCTATTGCACTTTTCTCACCGGTTTTTTTCTTTCGAGTAAGAACCTCCCCCCCCCCCGTAGATTTCAAATCTTCTCCTGACCCGCCTCCAAATTAAGGATCAACTTTCCGCCCCGCCCTTGTCCAACCCTTTTTTTTTAAAAAAAATGTACGGTGTCGATAGGTCGACATCTCATTATATTGCTTTCATTTTCAGGTACTGCCTAGAACTCTAATAGCACAGTAGTAACTTTAATCGTTAAACCATGAATATTTATTCATTCACAGGTCAGCAAAATCAATTCTCTGGTGATGGATAACACGGAATGTGCTGCCGATCTTTTCGTTGCTCCCAAGTTTGCAAAGAAATTATGAAGCTCAGCTCTGGCATCCTGCTGCAGGGCATCCTTACCGAACCCCCTTTCCCCTGGATATTTCACGCTTCACGCTGGCCGTTAATTATCCTGTGGTAATAGGGACAATCTGACCAATGACCATCGAGGGAGGGAACGTGTCTTCATTAAATCAAGATAATTGCACGGCGATATATCGTCCTTTTCCCCTTTTTTAAAAAAAAGAAAAGAAAAACCTGGAACTGGTCGGGTTTTCCCCGCCCTTTATCCCGTCTTTTGAAATGGGGATGTGATCATTGTTTTGCGTGGTAGAGGTGCTGATTAGGGGGATGTGAACATGGTTTTGCGTGAGAGAGCTGCTTTTAGAAGGCTGATGTGGACGACCGAGTGAGAAACGCGCCATAAGGGACTGTGCAATCATCGCACAAGAAAAACGGGAGATAAGGTAATGTGGAATTGGCCGATCTTAGAAGGGAGTAACTTTGCTTAGAATTGCACTGAAAGACTCCTATTTTTTCTTTCATATTTCAAAAATGTCTTTTCTTTCATGTCTTGACTTGGGAAAGAGACTAGCTGAGCTAACGTTTAACTTTCTGAATCATTATCCTGTATAAATCCGATTAAACTCTTATTATCTCTTCTCATATTTGAATAAAAGTTCTCTCTTTTTTGGACTGTAGTTCAAGCTTGTGAGTGGAGAAACAACGTCTTTGTGATCACTGTCCTTACAGCTAAGCATAGAGGTTAAATTAATAACAACAACAACAACAACAACAAATTCTAGCGGGCTATTAACCTAAGGGGACTTCTTATACAATCTGAAAGTGAAATTTAGTGCTGGTTGGATGACTGGACTTGGAACTGGTTGTTGAATTTATCTTTTGAACCTTTGTTATTTCTTGGTACCACTTGTTTCTTTAGTCCTGCCTTTTCTAAGGAAATTCCACTTTCCTGATTATCTATGTATACTTTTTTACCCTTCCTGAATGGAGGTCATAATAACATACATTGCCTTTCACATTATAACCTTACAACAATGTGAGCTGGGTTAGGCTGAGAGAGAGAGCAAATGGCCCCAAATTGTAGGAAGCTCCATGACTGAGCAAGGATTTGAACCTAGGTGCCCTGGGGGCTAGTCCAAAATTTTGATTACATTGACTCACGGTTATTGACATATCAGTCCTAAAATCGGTTTGAATTTAATCTCTCTAAGAATTTACCATCAGTTTCATCATGTTCCCCATCTTGAATCTTCTCTTCTTCCCCTTCTAGATGTGATTCCTTCTCTCTTTCATTTTCCATTCCAGTAGCAACTGCTTCCCCTAGAGCCTCCCCCCTTAGAATCCACTGGCATAGTTACTATGGAGACCCATGCTGGCATTGTCAAGCTGCTTCCCAGATCACAATGTCATCATTAAAAGCAATAGGGTTCATTAATTTTGGCCACAAGTTCAAAAGGTGGGGTATAAATTAAAATACATAAATTAGTAAGGTGAAAAGATGGACTTTTACCACAGAAACATGATGGACTAAATGGTAAAAAAGAAATCCAGTATAGTACTTTTGAGAAGATCTAGGCTGCTAATTCTTATAGATTACATGAATTAACACAGAGGGGTGATTTTGTGTTTGTGATAATAGTGTAAGAAATGAAGAAGAAACTGGACACCAGGAACAAACAATTTCCCCTGGCAGTGCCAAAAAGTAGCATTAGAAGCGAAACTGGAGTTTTGTGACACCTCAAATATTAATAAATATTTATTCTAACTAAGGTTACCAACCTCCAACTGGAGCTTGGAGTTCTTTGAAAATTATAACTGACTTCCAGAGTACAAAGTTCCCTTACAGCTCTGGAGGGCCTACTCTCTGGCATCACTTCCCTGCTGATCTCCCCATACAGCAAGCTCCCAAGTTCAGGAATTTCCCAAGATGGAGTTCGTAACCCTAATTCTAATTCACATGGACTACAGCTCAATGCCCATCTGCAGGTGGTAGTAAAACCCAAAAAAGTCACTGGTGTTGGGGCAGGGGGTGAACAAAGCTAGGCGGTGAACTCTTTTTTAGTAGGGTCTAGTGGTCGCACAGATCCCTTGATAATAAGAGATGTCTGCGGGATGGTAACTCTGTTAGAGTTACACTGCAAGTCCATAAACCCTTCTGCCACAATAAAAAAAAAACCTGTTACAGTGTAATCCTAAACTGTTACTCCACGTGCTTAGATTGGAGTAACTCTGTTTAGGATTGCACTGACACAGTAGCAGAGGCATTAGCCGTGTTAGTCTGTGGTAGCAAAATCAAAAAGAGTCCAGTAGCACCTTTAAGACTAACCAATTTTATTGTAGCATAAGCTTTTGAGAATCAAGTTCTCTTTGTCAGATGCATGATACAGAGACTGGTCAAATACAGAAGAGGGAGGAGAAGAGGAGAGAGAAGAGACAATTAGGGGGGGGGGAGCCAAAGGAATGGTTTGGTTGTTCCCTCCCCCCCCTAATTGGCTCTTCTCTCTCCTCCTCTTCTGTATTTGACCAGTCTCTGTATCATGCATCTGACGAAGAGAACTTGATTCTCGAAAGCTTATGCTACAATAAAATTGGTTAGTCTTAAAGGTGCTACTGGGCTCTTTTTGATTTTACTGACACAGTATAGTCTAACAGGCCAATTCCTCCGGGAAGCATTACAGGCGCTCGCCAGAAATTCGGCAGCGAAGTGCGTGCGTGCTCTCCTGTTGAATGCCTGCCTGTCAACTTTTAAAGACTTTTAAAGGCTCAAAACAACTTTTAAAGGTTCAACTTTTAAAGGCTAATTAGCAGCAGAACTAATTCTGTATGCTCAGCGTCGGAAGCGCTTTTTGGCCCAGCAGGCGGCGCAGCCGCAAAAAAGAGGAGTTTCCCTGCTCCACCGGTCAGCTCCGAGAGCTCTTGGCAGGAATCGAAAGCGAAAGTTCGCTCGTCGCCGCCCAGGCCCTCGCCATGGCTGCCTCTCCGACCCCACTCTTCGTACGCGTCGCCCCAACAGCAGGCCAGGCCGGAGAGAGGCTGGAGAAAAAACTGCTGCGCTACTTCCAGTCCCCAAAGCGCTCCGGGGGAGGCGAATGCGACGTGCGAGCCGAGGATCCTGAGCGGGGCATTTATCGGGTGCAGTTCTGGTCGGAGGAAGGTAAGAGGGGACGGAGGCCGCCCGGCCCGTGCGAACAAATCTCCGGAGAAAAGATACAAAGGGCGCTTTCTGGCTCGAAGCGGGAGTGTCCTTTCTTCTCGTAGGGTTACCGGGTCTGTTGGGGAATTTCTGAAGATTTGGGCGTGGAGCATGGAGAGGGCCCTCAGCGGGGTATAATGCCATAGAGCCCGCCCTCCAAAGCAGCCGTTTCAGGGGAACTGGTTTCTGTTGCATGGAAATCAGTGGTAATTCCAAGAGATCTCGGTTGGCAAACCTACCCTAGAGTTTAATTTGAGTTTGAAGCTCGCGCTTGCTTGCTTGCTGCACAGCTGTGTGGTAAGTAGAAATCTAGCTGGTTAAGCTTTTCCTGTAACTTGATCGCATCCTGGGAGAAGCTTTGCCTTCTCTATTTTTAGCTGTTGAAGGTCTTGGAGTGGGGGAGGGGTGACATTTTGGGTTAGCCGGGCAGGCTCAAGCGACTTTACTGTCTTGTTAAGCCAGAGGAGTTAGCCGTGTTAGTCTGTAGTCACAAAATAGTAAAGAATCCAGTAGCACCTTTAAGACTAACCAACTTTATCGTAGCATAAGCTTTCGAGAACCACAGTTTTCTTCTTCAGATGCATCTGACAAAGAGATCTGTGGTTCTCGAAAGCTTATGCTACGATGAAGTTGGTTAGTCTTAAAGATGCTACTAGACTCTTTACTATTTTCCGCTTTATTAAGGAATCGCAATTGCTCATGTATCGTTTAGTTTTTAAAATGACTAAGACCAGCATCTTGCTGACCTGTCTTGGTGCTCTCACCGGTTTAACAGCCCCCATATTTACACTTCAGAATGTATAGCGTTTGGGTTATGAGTTGCTGTTTCTCCCAGGTGGAAGGCATGTTTGAACATGGGCAATCATTGCGTGATGTGGCCAAGGCACCCAGGTGTGAATAGTTGGACAAAGAGTGTCACCTCCTATGCTATGTTGTGTAATCTAATGTGCAGCAATGTCAAAAGATCATTTTGATTTTTTATTTTCTGTGTAACCTCTTAAAGCTTATACAAAGCAAATAAACAATTACTGTAAGTTATATTTATTGAGGGAATTAGGTGCTATTATTGGAACTTCTCTGTCTGCGTCAGATCTCATCATAGGCTGGATGAAAAATCAGCAAAGCTAAGAAAGATTAATGTAGAGGCTTGTCTTTTGTGGGGGGAGGGCACCAGATGCAACTATAAACTGGTGAGGTCAGGCTCAGATGAATTTTTTTGCTAGCACCTATTTTTAATTATCTTTTTATTCATGCCAGTAAACATTATATTGTTATATTACTCTTCGTTTGCAAAGAAAAAGGAAGATAAAAATTGTAATGGGAAACTCAGCCTGGACTATCTGGTATATTTGTGTCAAAAAACAACAGGTAGGATCCAAGCTAAGTTGAGATTTCTATTGGGATGAGATCTTTGGGGATGAGATTTTTTTATTGAGTATGATTTAGGCAGTGACTAGACATGATGTGGATGTGTGTTAAAAATCTTCACAGGGTTTTATTTTGGGGTTAGGTTGGATCATACCTCCCCCTCGCCCCTTTGATGGCTTCAAGACTTGGTGTGTTAGACTTAACCAAGTTTTATGAACTTGAAGTATAAAATTCATATAAATCTATTAACACTTCTTGCTTATTTAAATCAATTTAGCAAAGAGACAAGTGAAGGCATCTAAGTTCCATACCATAAATTCCCATGACCAGACTCTGGACGTGTACATCTTGCAAGATTCTGAGATGATGGCTTCTGCAGAAAAATTATTTACACAAAGCTTGACACACCAGGCTACCAGCCCTTTGATTTCAAACACTGGACAATCCCAAAATAGTTTTGGAAAGAAGCAGCTGAGTGAAAAATATACTGATAATCTACTAGCAAGTGCTACCAAAAAGGTAAGGTTCCGGCATTACTTAAATTAAGTGAATTAACCCACCACACACATTCATGTTCATAAGAAAATTCTGGAATGTAATTTTTTTTCTATTTTAGTCTTATGAAGTGATCTTCTCAAGCTTCTTCTGTTCTGAATTCCTGAGCAACTGCATTCTTCTAAAGTATTATAATTATTACTGAAAGCTTGTTATCATACTTCTATGGATTTTGTACTTTTATGTGGGACGTATAAAATAAAAGTTTTTAAAACAATGATAACAGCAGTGAAATACTATGCAAACTCTTGTGAGCTTGTAGCCAGCTTATGTGAATCACTAATATCCAGGCGCTACCCCGGGGATTCCCCAACATGGTGCACATGGGTGTTACGCCTGTCAGTGTGTTTCCTGGTGCCCACTTCCTTCTTTCCCCAGAGTAAAGAGCCACTCATGGCTTTTTGCCCATCTTGAAACAGGAGGTGGTACAGAAGAGCCCAGGAGACATCACCTTTTATTTGCCTAGAAGCGCTTTCTGGAAATGGCTGCCTCAATTGTATGAAGATGGTTGGCTTGAAACCTCCTCTAACATTTTGTGATTGTGCACGTGCGCTCTCACCCTCTTCCTCTCACTCTATATCTCTCTCCCACACCCATAGCAGCCATTTCTGGGAACTTGTAGGGAACTTGTGCACTAACCCATGGACTTAACACTTTTGCAGCAGTTCACTTGCCTTGCTTTTCCTTTCCAGATATTTTGCTGCGTTTCTGCCACTTTGAATACTGACTTGTTCACCAAAGAGGAAAGGGATCAGGCGGTAGCTCAATGGCCCACGTTAAAAATAGAAAACAGCTCAAGAGAGCTTGGTGTAGAAATGGTGACAGGAGATTATGATGATATTGGAAAGTTGCACCGTTATCTTGAGATGCTTCTTGCAAGGTCCCGTCATGGCGGTGAATCCACACAACCTCCAGGACAGAATGATTTGGAAAAGATGCCTATGAATGACTGGAAAGAAAGGAGTGAAAAAGATGTTGAAGAGGCCTTCAATATGGAAGTTCCTTCAGAAATCTTTGATTACTTCAGCCATGTCTACAAGGGAGAAGTTGAAGAATTGGAGCAAAGGTTTGGCATAAAACTAACCAGTATAGAAGTTGGCAGTGGGATAACACTGGTACGATTTGCTTCCGATGGGAATTCTAGCTGCATAGAGAAAGCTCATCAGAGTTTTGTTACAGCTTTCCAGAAAGTAGCAGCAGATGTGAAACAGGAAATTGTTACTCTTACTGACATCCACCAGCTCACTAAAGCATCAGATATGTTAAACACCAATTTTAAAAGCATCCTTGTTAAACCTCAGGGAAGCATGTTAATTCTTCGTGGCCCTGCTACAGACCTTTCAGCTGCTAAAGAGCTTATTAAAGAAATGGAGGCAGAAAACATACATAAAAAACATGATCATTTTTCTAAAACAGGTATTTTACTTGATGCTGATGTGTTTGAACTCTTGGAACCAAAGTTAGTGTCAGAAATTCAGTCTATAAACCAGACATGTGGAACACTCATGGAGAAAAAGAAATGTCTCAAGAGTAAAACAGCATGCATCATTTTTAAGCCTGAGCCGAAGAAGAAAATACCAGACCTAACTTCACAGGCTTATGGAAACTTCTCCAGAGCTTACCAGAAGGCCTTAGCAACACTCATAGAAAAAGCAATCCCCTTGAAACATTCACCAGATCTGGGGAAAAAGGTAAATGAGTTCCTTGTGCCTTTGCAAACAGAAAATCCCAGAGTTCAACTGAAAAAAGCGAAAAATGAATTGCTGATAATTGGCTTTCCAGAACATGTGTGTTCAGCTGAAAAACATATCCTACAGTTTTTGGACACTGACCTCCCTGCTCTTCCTGCAGGCACGGTGTCGCCCAATCACACCTTCAGAGCTGGAACAGGTTCAGAACCATCCCATGAACACGACGACAGTGGCCACAAAGTGCGCTCATTTCCTCCTGGAGATCCATCCTATGTAAAGCCTCCCAGGGCTCAACCAGAAGAAGAGATGTGCTCCATCTGCATGGATAAAATCTACCAGAAAGAAGTACTGCGCAAATGCAAGCATGGTTTTTGTAAGGGGTGCATTCAAGAGGCAATGAAATATAAGCCAGTGTGCCCCGTGTGTAATGTGTCCTACGGGAAAATAGAAGGAAATCAACCACCAGGGAAGATGGATATCTCTAAAAACCGGATGTCTCTTCCTGGTTATGACGGATATGGGACTATCTCCATTACTTATCATATACCCAGTGATATTCAAAAAGTAAGTTTGTCTAGAATTGTGATGTCTTTTGCCTCTTTATTAGGATCTGTTCATTTTACTTACTTGTTTATTTATCAAAGAAAAGTTGTTGTACTAATGACAATTTAGTCATTAGCATATATGCTGAGAGGAGCAGCAGAATAGTATAGTGTGAGGTTACTTAGCAATGAAGTAGATTCTTTCCAGACCCTGACTCCTTGCTTGTTCCTTTTTGTACCTCTTGATGCTCGGCTTGTATTTCGTGTCCCTGGCTCTCAGGCAGTCCTACCTCTGGCTTCCCATCTTCCTGTCATGTGAGATCACATGATTATCATTCAGTGCATCTCATAGTACAGTCTACCAGTTAAAGGTGGGCGATTGAAGACGAATGGATTAGACATAGAGACTTCCTATTCCCATCCTTGGGTACTGAACCACAACCACTCCAAGACCCCTAGGAGCTTCTCAAGGACTCAGTTCCTTCTGTTTGAGGCTTTTCTACCTCTCGGTCCACTCTGAGGGTGTGCACGCATACAGTAAACAACTCCTGACATGGGCTGGAAAAATATATTTTAGTTTATTAAGTTCAGCTTACAGAGTGTTTGCTAAGCAGGAACTACTCTTTAGAACAGGCAGTAGGCAAGCAGAAAATAATAAATGCTGCTTATTGCTGGCTACACACTAGCTTAAAATACTTAAAGCTGACTAACTTGCTTCTCTGATATAGCTTCTTGGCTGGCAGTTCTTACCTACAGGTTTTAAGAAAGGAGTGCATTTCCATGCCAGGCAATCCTTGGCATGCTGGTAGAAAGGCACTGTCCAGAGAGGTTTCACAGTCTAGTAGGCTGCCATTTTTCAGGCCTAGCTGTTAGCCCATGAACCAGGAGCCAGTCAGTGCTTAGATTCTTAATTGGCAGTGCTAGCATTAAAGCTGCAACCCACCAGGCTTCCCAAGGCTGCTTCTCTTGAGAACCGCAGAGGCTTGCAGGTGTACCTAATTAGCAAGCCAACACATTTTTTTTCCAAAGCAGGCCTGCCCTGGGCCTTGCGCAGACTTAGAGCCTGAACCAAAATGATGAAACCATACTTTTGAGGCCTGATGGCAGCTTTTCCTTACAACCCATTCATGGATTGTAAGTAGAGATGGGCACAAAACGAACTACGTAACAAAATTCCATACGGAACAGCCGGTTTGTAGTCAAAGAACCATGCATTCCGTGGGACTGCATTTTTCTGAACCAAACGAACTTTTCCGTTGCCAGTTTGGACACGTTTGGTGCCTCACCCAGGCAACGGTGGCAGTCTTTAGCTTGCCCCCAAGCTGAGGCCTCCAGGCTTGATTGGCAGCCGTCCCTGCCAGCTACAGAGCTCCCACTCTGGCCTATCAAGCCAGGAAAAGCAGGGGGAGGGTTAGAATCTCCAAGGCAACTGAGGAGATGGGCCTTCAGCAGCCATGGTAACACCAATCTCTTCCTTCCAAAACCATGTTAGGCAGGTTTTTCTGCCAACCAGAGTGCTGTGTTGTTCAGTCTCTTGGCTTTTTCCATAAATAGGGGAAGCCGTGTGATTCCTGGTTTCAGTTTCTCTAGAGTGGGAGAGGGAGGAGAGTTTGGTGGCTGATTGTGGTGTTGGGATTGGGATTGGAACTTGGATCTTTGGCCTGCACTTCTGGCTGCTGGAAAACGGGCTGAAAAGCCTCTTTTCTCTTGCTTTCTTTTTTTTCTTACTGACTGGGGACTGGGGATGTGTTTTGGAAAAGGGTGCTTTTTTCTCTGAGCATGAAGGGGGCTGTTCTGGGCCTCCTTGAACCGGTTCATAAATTGGGTGAGTTTGTTAAATTCATGTTCCGTGGAAATTAACAAACCACGAACTGAGTGGTTCAGGTTTTTTTCATTCCGTGCCCATCTCTAATTGTAAGTCTCTCAGTGGCTATTTGCTGTGATAGCTAAATAGAACATGCACGTTCAGCAATATACCTCTAAATATCAAATGATAGGCACAAACAGGAAAGGTCATTAAGTTCAGATTCTGCTTGGGTACTTTCCCACCGATACCTGGTTTGCCTGTGTTGGAAGAAGAATGCTGGATTTGATGGTTCCTTGGTCTAACCCAGCAGGAGTTCATACTGCAATAATCTCCTGAACATCTTGCTAGTTTGATTTAATGTACCATGTTTTTCAATGTCTTCACAAACTAGAAAAACCATCCAAACCCAGGAAAAAGATTTCAAGGAGTAACACGGACAGCATATTTACCTGACAACCCAGAGGGGAGAGAGATTCTAAAACTGCTTCAACGGGCCTTTGATCAAAAATTGATTTTCACAGTGGGCCAGTCACGTACAACTGGACTGAGTGATGTTGTTACCTGGAATGACATTCACCACAAAACTAGTATATTTGGAGGGGAAAGTGGGTAAGTTAAAAAAAAAAAAAGTGTAAACATAATTTTACCAAAAAAACCCCACAACCCTTTGTTTTAACTTGGTTATGTTACATCTGATCTTATCAGAATCAAAGGGCTGGAGCCATCAGAAAAGCTAAGGGTAGGAACTGGCAGAATGGATCTTTCCCCACCTTTCCTAAAGTAACGTTCTGTTTGTCTCAACAGTTCTCTTTGAGCATTTGGGAAGAACTTGGTGAATGCATCACAATATGGGGCATTGTTGGGATGGAGGTGAATTGGGTAAAATTGCTTCTTTCTCTCACTGGTGGCTTTTGTCAGCGGAAGATAAGGTTTTGCCTGATCTCCCTCTCATTGCTGCAGCACACCACACTATTTTGTTGGTGAGGTTCTCCTACTCCTCAGAAAATATTTTCAGGATTTACAGGATATACAGCAAGCTGCTAGAGGAAGAAGGCGGCAGGGAAAGATGTTCTCCATCATTTTATTCCATGAGCTTTTCTGCTGGATCCCACCTAAAATGGTATTCACAGAAGTTACTTCAGAAGAAGTAATGGTGTGTTAAAGAAAGAACAGAGAGCGGATTTCTGGGTATAAGTAGTTACTGTTCTCCTTTGCCATAAATACTGATTTTTTAAAATGTAATCCAAAGAACCCTATGTTGATTTTATCTATTACTATCTCATGTATTAATGAAACCTTCCTGGCTTATAGTTTAAACTCTTGACTATTATGTTGGTCTAGTTTGCAACCAGCAAACAAACACAGAAAATCAGCACAAAGGGTTTCTTTGCTGAAATCTTATGAGCACCCATACTACTCTAAGTTGTAGAGTATTTCTGTAGTGTGGTTAGTGCATCAATCAATACAGCATGAAATCTTGCCTTAGAGCACCCCAGTAAAGGTCAGAGAGAGTTCTAGCAAAATGAAATTAGCCCAAGCCGTTTATCTTACACATATTGTAAAACAAGGCATTCCTAGCTGACAGTAGAAAAGAGCAAGAGACCAGTAGCACCTATAAGACTAACCATGATGTGGAAGCCCTTGACCTAAGACCCCAACAGATCAGTGGTCTGACACAGTAGAAGGCCACGGGGTGAGTGGGTTGGGTGTGTGTGTTCATACAGCTCACACTAGATTATTAAGTTACTGTCAAGGTAAAGAGTTGGAACTAATACTTGTTTTCCATTACTTATGGGAGGTGGGGGGCTTTTGCTGATCTCTATACAAGCCCTCTGCAGTCTCCCACAGCATACTCAGTGCTGTTCTTAAGTGTCCCCATTTCAGAGAGCATAGTGAGAGGTAGGAAAGTTCTTCTCCATAAGCAAAGCATTTTGAGTGGAACTCAGGATACAACCTGTAGTAAGTATATTAAATTATAGTGAAAATCAACTGTTCATCCAAAACTAACCATATACCTTCTTTTGGATGATTTCTTTTGAGAGATCTTTGGTGTCAGACCCTAGTTATTCTGAAATTCTTCTAAAATGTTTTGGGCACATAGTATCTGAATGAAAGATGCCATCCAGCAATATTTTTCATTGTAGAATTGGTAGGGGTGTGCCCTAAGAAAAAAGTTGTTATAATTTCTGATATGGATTTGGGGAGGGGGTGGATTTTTACTGTGATTGCTTTTTTACAGGTGGGATTTTAAAGGTTTGGGAGTCAAATCCATGTAGTTTTTCTTCAGGAGCGTTATTTGCAAAGGAAATCTATTCAAGGGTCTGCTGTAACTGTTCATAAAGATAATGGCACTAAATTTGCATAGAGCACAGTCCTCACTCTGATTTAAAGACACCCTAAGTTTCAAGCACATTGAACAAAAGGGGGTCAATTTTACAACCCTCGAAGTAGGTCCCTTTCTGTGTGCAGCCACTCCTCTCTCTCTACTGTCTAAAATAGCGGCAGCCTCACAGGAGAGCTTCAGATGGGCATCAGCATAAAGAAGAAAACCCTTTTCCTGCATTCATTTAATTTCCTACGGTTACATTGACTGACAAAACATTTTTTTATTTTTCTGCTGAAAACTGAATTTGCCATACTTCCTTTTTGTGGCCTGTTTGTTTAACAAGGGAAGGAAGGAAGGAGATTGGCAGCATTTCCATTATTCCCTGTAGGGTACTTTGAGGTGGGTGGAGAAGCTGTTTTTCAATCAAATTACACCAAAATTGCAGAGAAGCAACTGCACCCCATCCACTAAAGACTATACACATTTTAAGTGATTTGGACCAAGCATTCCAATGCTATGGCTACTGGTTCTTCCAGGCTTTCTGCTTTCAGAGGGAAGTTCCCACAAAGGTGGGAGAAGGAGAAAACAGCTCTCTGCAGCTTGGGATTGCCTGGGAGCCCTCTGTGCTTTTCCCTTGCAGAGATCCAGTTGGAAGGGGAAAATGCCATTTTTCAGGAAATCAGGAGAATCAAAGAAAAACATGCACTCATGCTGCATGGCTGTTAAGCACCAGAACTTGAGCTGGGGAGCGGGGAGATACTTTTTCAGGGAGTAGGTTTTGTAATTGTGTTAATGTTCCAGAAAATCAAGGTAATGATTCAGCAGCGATTTACGTGTATATCTTAAGCTCAGGAATTTTGTTTTGCATACCCATTTAATTGGTTTAAATAGCTCTCTCTTTGTCCTAGGTTTGGCTATCCTGATCCTAATTATCTGAAGCGTGTTCGAGAAGAATTGAAGGCAAAAGGAATTGAATGAGTGTTTTTTCAATCACGGTCCAGAATGTATTTCTGTCATAATATGTACCATTTATTTTAGCCATTGTGAAGATGGGGGAAAGTTAAAATGTTCTTTGGAAATTATCCAAAGTGCCACTTATCCACTACAAGATTGTGATCTGCAAAATATTTGCTGCAATAACAATAAGGTTTATGGGCTTTCAACTAAAGCTGAAATCTGAACACATTACAAAATCATCCAGTTGACTTTAATAGAATTTAACTTTCAAATTACTGTTCTAAGCAGATGTATAAATGATCAGAAAGTAGCAGAGCTATTTGTAATTAAAGTAAAGATTATCTATTTCATTTTGTGGGGATAGGCTCTCTATTCTGTATTGTGAAATTGCAAACTAAATAGAAACACATTATCAAAATAGGTCTCTGTATATATGTGTATTACATGAGAACATAGATCATAGTTTGCGACTCATTGTGTGATCTGATGAGTTTAATATATACAACATTGGTAATATAGTAAGTGCTGGAAAAACTGTTTCTGCATGATTAGCATTCCACATTTCAAGGGTTACAAATCCTGTGTTTCAACCGAGTTGTCCAGTGACTGCCCTCAGCTGTGATCCCAAAGTGTACTTTTGCATTGGAAATTAGATAACCCTACTAAGCCAGATGCTTGGTGCCTGTTTATATTATTGCTGTGACATGGAGACGCAGCCATGTAGAGTCAGGGTTTGTTGCTGCTGCTGTAGCTGCAGCAACTACCATGTTGCCAAGGTAATAATGTATGAATTGGATAATATGATAGGAAACATATTTCATAAATAATTTCACGCATTCTAAATGGATTATTACTCTTGCATCCTGATTATCACTCTTGCATCCTGATCCAGGCAAAGGAAATACATGCATAGAAACATGCTTGTCACACATATCCCTCACTGGATTGGGAACCATATGCGTTCAGGCCTTTCCCAAGTATGTACCCCTTCCAGTTCAACAGCTTAAGTTGTTTGGAGTCTTTTTTAGCAAAATAGAAATTGTACTAATTAGGGACTATGAGAAACTAACAGTGCAATCCTAAGCAGAGTTATGCCAGTCATGGGCATAGAGTGGACTAACTCTTTTTAGGATTGCACTGTAAATCCAGTCCCCTCCCTTAACCCACCAAACAGTTGATGACAGAGAAGAGCAGTGTTGCCATATCTTTGAATTTTGAATGTGTTGGAGAGAATTTGCCCATGTGCTATTAAAACAAGTCCTCAATTATTTCCTTTTTCAAACTCCAATGCTGAGCAGTATTTTCTTTTTAGTTATCACAAGCTTAAAAGCATGGTGTTTCGCTACTTTTTTCTTTCAATCCTGGCACAAACTATTGAGCAGGAATTTTATGTGCTCCAATTAAGCTTGTTCCAAGCAGCACATTCTGGATCTGTTTTGGCTGCTAATCTGCACTCAGCTATGGTTAAGACTAGTCTTACTGTAGCTGAATTGCCTTCGATAGAAGTGTGTGGGTGTGTAGATTATGAATTGTGATTTAAAATGAAATATGCTTTCTGATTGTATAGGGTGGGTGTTTTGCTGTTTTTTTAATGAGAGATGGATGGCTAGACCTGTACTTGGCTTTTTTTTCTAGTTAAGCCTTTCTGCAAAGCACATTTATATGTTTTGGGATTCTCAATTAAAAGAGGTGGCCCATGACATGTATGACTCTAAATTGAATTATGCTGCTGAAGACAAGAACGGACATATTCAAGGCATCTTTTGTTGCAGATATTTCCTTGTCTCAATAGGAGATGATTTGAGTTTGCTGTTCCAGAACCTGGGCAACACAAAACTGCAGTCAAAATAATTTTGAATTCTTAACATGGCTGTGCAAAACGTTGTTTTGAAAACCATCCTCATTTGGCAGATCCATTTAAGGCAAGCAAAGAAAAACTTTAAAACCTTGAATCTTTTCCTCATAGTAATTTATCACTGGATGCCACAGTAATTAAAACAGCCTTTAATCCAATTAGCAGCAAGAAAAGAAAAAGCAGGATACTTACAGCCACAAAAAATAACATTCAGTTTGTATACCACCCTGCAGAACGACTTAATGCCCACTCAGAGTGATTTACAAAGTATATTACTATCCTCATGATGGGTAGGTGGGGCTGAGAGAGTCCCGAGAAGCTGTGACCAACCCAAGGTCACCCTCCTGGCTTCAAGCGGAGGAGTGGGGAATCAAACCTGGTTCTCCAGATTAGAGTCTGCTGCTCTTAAGCATTACACCAACCTATAGTCCAGTGTTTACTAGAAGTTACTCTTGTCCCAGTTTTTTCCCCTGTTCCACTAGGGTTGAGTATTTCAAATCTATGTAATTAGACATCGTCAAGCATAGGTTGTATCAGTACAGGGTATTTTTCCCACATCTGTTTCCAAATGGCAGTTTTGGGGGGGGGGGGTATTTTAAGCATCGTCTTACAAATATTCAGCTATCCAAGCTTTCCTCAACTGGGTTTGGTATGATATTTCAGGAAAGAATGCCATACTGTCCAGACACCTTGCTAACATATTTTCAGTGGTCCCACCCCCATCAGCCATTTTCTCCCTCTACCAATACTAGGAACTTTGGGGCACCCAAGGAAATGGATTGGCAGTAGATTCGGGATGGATAAGAGGATATATGTCTTACTCAGTGAGTGATTAAAATATGGGATTCACTGCCAGATGATGTCGTGATAGCCACAGGCTTAGATGGATTTAAAAGGGGATTAGATTCATGGAGGATAGGCCTATCAGTGACTACTAGCCATGGTGATTAAAGGGAACCTTCACATTTAGAGGCAGAAAACTGCTAAATGCTGCTGATACTTACTGTCTCAGTGGAGGTTCACTACATCCTCTGTCCGTAAATATATCAGGAGAAGACCTCAGCCTCCATGCCCTGTTCTTGGCCCTCCAGAGTAATTGGCTGGCCACTGTGTGAGGCAGGATACTGGACTATATTGGCCACTGTTCTGATCCAACATATCTCTTTTTATGTCTTTGTGGGAAGATGTTGTTTGCCCAGTGAAGTCTTGGGCTGTTTTCACATTTATTTGCCGTGGCTTTGATGCTGTTAGGAGGATAAATCTGCTTTCCCACAGCATTATAATGCACTTGTTCACAAGGTTTTCCCAACCCTTTTCTAATCCTGTTTTGCATTAAAGTTGCTGCGGTATGGGTTTGGATTTTTCCAGTCCTGCTTACATGGCAGCCATTTGCTCTGCCCCATGACAGCCACTTCCTCCTCATGGCATGGGGGACTTTTGTTTTATTAACTGGCAATTGAATATATCATTATATCAGTATAACAACCTCCAGCTCCTCTCAGGGTGGAAAATGTCTCAATGATCACATGAAGCAGGCACCATCTGTTTGCACTCCATTTTTGTATACTGTTACCATACAACATATGTACAATTTTACACTGAATCATAGTATACTCAACTGTCAAATGGAGAAAATTAAACAGCCTTCAAAAGACACATCTAAGTTGCTGGATAGCAGCTTCAAGCCACAAGACTGATAAAAAATTCAGTAAGAAAATAGTTTTGATTGGACCAATTTTTTTTCTCAGAGAAAAATTAAGGAAGCTTCCCTACTATAAAATAACTTCTAAAAATAATAAGATGGTCTTGATAAGCCTAAGCATCATAAAATATGGCAAACATTGACGGAAAAGTCATGTCAGTCACACTGTCATACAGGACAAACCCTCTTTAAAAAAATGGAGCAATTTGTCCTGGTATTCCAACACAATCTCTAATGAGAACATGTAAAATACATGTATTTTTACTATCATCTGGTGTAAAATATTTCTGCGGAATACTCTGCACTTACAGCAAATAGGTCCTATTTCCAATTAATGCAGCTATAATTGGCTGGGGGAGGGACAGAAGTCTTGGGTGACATCAAGACTAGAGTACAATAATGCAGTCTACATAGGTTCCCCCTCAAGTTGACTTGGAGACTCTAGCTGGCGCAGAAAGCTGCAGCTCAGTTATTCTCGGGAACTAGACAGTGCAAGCATACGCTCCCATTCTGCAGTCACTCCATTGGCTGCCTTTCAGTTACTGAGCTCAATTCAAGGTCATGTCTATCATACAAAGCCCTTCAAGGCCTTAGCCCCTCATATCTTTGCAACTGCCTCCCCCCTGTGCTCCACCACAGCAACTTTGCTTATCTGAACAGGGTCCTCTGTAGGCACCACCCTGCAAATGTACAAAATTAACAGCTACCCATATACATACGATCTCTGTGACAGCCCCACCATATGCAATGGCCTGCCTAAAAAGGTTAGGAAAGCCGCTGTTCTCCTGGCGTTCTGCAAACTATGCAAAATTGAATTGTTCAGGGGTTTTCTTACATAGGTGATATAACTGTGCTTTAAGGAAATGGTTCACACAAATGAGCTGATGATGTAGCCTATACTACTGTCTGTTGCTGTAAGTATGCTTCTGCTAGATAATTCTGTGCTGTTACATGTTTCAGCATTTTCTCCCCTTTGGCAACAGAGGACAAGGCACATGGTGGGAGAGAGGGAGGGACTGGAGCGGAAGCCACTCCTTCCCATTTCTGAGGCTTGCTCTCTCCCATCCCCTTTAAGAGGGACCAGGCTGGTGGCATCCAAAGCACCAGGCTGGGACCCTGTTGAGGGAAGAGTCTGACAGTATGAGATAAGGTTTCAATGAGATAAAAGTTCCAGAGAAAAAGGACAACCTCTGCCCAGAGAGAGTGAGTCTATTTAATTGGCGTAGTCACTCTCCTATGCAACTCCACTGATGGATGAACACTAACTGGAGGGAGGGATGACCAGCCCCGGATGACCAGCCCCATAAAATTATCTAGAACTCTTCATCCATCCCAAAATACATTGTGAAACTAAGGCATAATCAATAATACTTCACTCATGAACAAAAAGGCAAGTATAGTTTTTACTGGTCATCCAATCCCTCATAGTCATTAATAACCAAACCACCTCTCCAGGACAGTTGGGCTAACCTAATCTCTATAAAGTTAACCTTATTGTCTTTGGACCACTGCCTATAGAGAAAAGGGGACCCCATGTCCACCTCTCCCCACCAAAGTTTAGAGCCAGGAAAATCCTCACTCCTCACACCTAACCTAGTGTTAAAGTCCCCACACAACGGGAACTCCAGGGTAAACACATGTCAGATTGTTCAAAAAGGCATTTGTTCTAATGGGCGTGAGAAGATTCAGGAGCAAGAGACGGCATAACATATACAGTTACAATAAGCAGTGAAAAATTGGAAACTTGAAGGATTGCCAGAGCCATAGGAGAGTGTGAAGAAACACACCTGCTTGGCCAAAAAAGAGTTAGGCCTGCTGCCTAGTCTAAATACATTATAGGTAAGCGTGGTTAGTATGAGAATGACTCCCGTTTTTGGCAGCCCAGGTGCTGTTACTGTAGCCTTCAAGAGTTAGGGAGAGGGTGACCAGGCTGACAAAGAGAAGGGGCTGAGGACAGCCCAAGCTCAATCCAGAGGCCTGCCCACCTGGCTCACTTTGAAGAGAGAGAAGTGCTCACCAGTATTCCCACTTGGACATGATACACCAGGGATGCCAAATTCCTAGCGACGCTGGCCATCTGTCTTCAAGGCCACTTTAGAGTCTCCTTAGGCTGCAGATGCCCAGCTGGCTGAAACACCAGGAAGAGGTGAGGCCCTGGTTGGGGCAGGACTCGAAAGCAGTGCAGTGCCTGAGTTGGGGGTGGCCAGCAAAGAACGAGTAGGCCACTTGGGGACTTAGTCCAGTTAACTGACCCTTTTACCGAATAAAAGTTGGAATTATGTGCACACTTGGCCTCCATAGAGTTCTTCTCAGGGGAAGCACATGGAGGGACCCCCCTCCCCAGCTTGCTGGCTCCCTGGACAAGCCCTTCCCCTACAGGCAGAATAACAGGGAGGAAAGACCAAAGTGTCCCAGCTATTAAAGCTTATCTGACCCTGATAGTTTTCATGGGAACATAGTACATACTCATAGCAATGGGGTGGGAACTGCAGAATGTCAGCCTCACGTGACATTGTGGGGCCTTGATTGGTTATGGAAATCACCTTAAGTTGCTAGGCACAGGGACATAAATTGTAAAAATCAGTTATGGAGTTTGATCTTGACTTTAGCTCTTGGTTATTCCCTTTAGCCTTTGTGCCCTGTTCTGTGGGTCCTCTTTGAGGCCCTTATAGATTACAACTATATTTGATGTCTTGGACTCTGAATTGGTTGCAGAACTAGGAATGCTGCATTGTGCCTAAAAGTTACCATTATGGCTTAGTTTGGCAAAAGACTCTGCTGTTATGTATAGTGTAGATTTTAGACATCTTTGTTTTATCTCTCCTTTTGCCCACTTTCTGAAATATAGCCTTTTATGCATGATTTTAATAAACAAAATATTCTTCATAACTAGGTAGCGTTTCCTGAAGTTTTGGCTTCAACCTAAACCAATGCCCAAGCTAGTTAAGCCCAGCTACCTTTGTAACTTTTTTTGTGGGAGACTCAGCCCAGCTGACTCCTAGGTAATGTTTTGTAAGGCCAAAAGCTTGTTTTCCCCCATGTCTGTGTTAAAACTAGTTGGGGGAAACGGTGGAAGTCCTACTCCCACTTAGTTGAGAGATGCTCTGGTAGGACTGGAACTTTAACCCCTAGTTCTGCTGGCTTCCTGTGACCAGTGTGTTTCCTATTACAGAGGGTAACTAAGAAGCTGAGATCATTTTGCCTCCAGAGTAGTAGAGATCAGGGATGAAATACCAGCTTGGAGTCTACTTCCAGGGAAGTCTTTGCTGGTGGAATAGACAACATAACAAAAAAACTGGACAAACACGGTTGTTCATAGTTCAGGTCTCTTACAAGAAAACAAAGGTATGAAGATACTGGCCAAACTCAGAAAGCACACAAAATTCTCCACTGCTTCTGTTTTCAGGAAGTTAATCCCAGCAGCCTCTGTATCTCCCCGTGAATGCTAACACTACTGACCACACTATGCATGCAGTCGTCTGCAAAAGTTCCTTGCGGCATGGGGAGGAGGGGCATGCAGGGAGGACCCCTGCTAGGATCACAAGTTCACTGCTTCTAACTTAGCAACATTAATCTCAATAGAGAGATGCCATGACTTTACATCTCATAGCAATACGGGGAATGGCTGTGGCACAGCATGAATTATTGGTAGCAAAGACCCTTCTTGGTGGGGAAAACCAGGCTCAGCAACACCATCCAACCTCACGGATTCATCCCCAGTGTTGGCTAGAACCTAGAGCCCCTGTATCTTTAATAGCCACCAGCCTAGTGTGCAAAACCTGCAGCCAACTCACTCACAAATTCTGCTCTACAAGGGGCAGGCTCCTAAAAGAGGCAAGCAAATCAGTTTCCATAAGCAGCTGTGGGGATGACGTATGATCTGGGCCAACTGGGTCTCAAAAGGAATCAGCTGTGGGTGGTGACCCCTTAAATCTTTGCCATTGAGTCTGGACTGACCTCTCCGAGACCCTAACGAAGAGGTTCTACTGTATTTGTATAAACCCATTCTACTGTACACGTCTGGAACTCTTCTAGGAGAAATATAAACTAACCCTCTGATAAAAAGGGGGACTAGGCAAGATCTCAGCCTTAGTAAGTCAGCCCGCAGTTCTGGAATACCTAGTACCTGGCTTAGATTAAATACCCTAACTTCACTCGTGTCTCAAAAGGGCATACCTGGCTGAATTTTCAGAGCTACCACCAAAGGAACAAAACCAACCTAGATGAAGTAAAACATTTCTTGGGTGGCTTCTCCCCACCAACAACCAAAAAAGAGAGATAGCTATTTGGAGCTGAATAACACTAATAGGTTGCTGGGTAATGGTTTATGCAGGCGGGATGGGTTTTGATATTTTAAGATTACCAGAGCAAAAGTTCCCCTCTGCTGTTTGCTTGGCCATGGAATCAAACAGAGAAATTCAGACCAAGGATCTGATAAATACATTTTGCTGAGAGGCAGAAATCTTTATAGCACGATTAATTACAACACAAAGGCTGAACAATACAGAACCTGAAAAGGCACAGTAACTTAGAAAAAGTCTATGCACTTCCACAGCTGATGACACTATGAAGTGAGACAAACTTATATAAGAAGGAAAAGGTATTGGCGTTAGCTTTGAAAGGGTGCAACCATTTCTGTGCCTGTGTTGGTGCTGAGGTTTTTAAATGGGTGTATAATTTATGAACCAGGGAACTGACCAAGTTAAGAGTTTAATCCTTCAATCTTTACTCAATTTTGTTATTCAAAACTGGACTCATTGCTTTGTACTTTTTCCTTTAAAATACTAACAACTTTAAAAAACTGAAACCATCATTCAAAATACTAGTAGTTGAGCCATGGAGCTGGTTTCCAGTAGCAAAACCGAGAGGCTAAACCATCTTCTCTCTGGTCATTTGCATTATAACCCCCTCCTCCTTCATGACCCAGAGGAAAACTGAGGCTTCACGAGCCCACAATTTACATTTTATATGTAGACTGAGATGCCTGCTCATTGTATTCACAAACAATTTCAGCCTCTGCTGCAGTCCCAAACAATGCTATATCCAGCATGCCTGCAAAATCTTTATATCTTTTCCTCTAGTCATGCTTGCTAGGATGACTGGTAGGTTTACCTCTTTTGCTATCTTCCTGTATCTTATTTCTAGCCATTAATACAAATGTAGACAGCAGTATCCTTTTGAAGTTGAGCTCCCATTATATAGATGACTTGACGCTGGATATACTGAAAGCATTTATTTATTTTAATTCAAGTGTTCAAAATAACCATGGCAATGTCATATAATATAGGGGGGGGTGTTATTTAAATGGCATTTTGATGAACTGGCAGGAAATTAGATGCATCACTGTGTACCTGTGGGTGGCAGTAATCAAACTGGATTTAGGACTTAAGAAGCCATGGGTTCCTCTCATACAGATAAAATAATCTGCAAGGACGGGAGGTACCCCAAAGCAAAAGTATGTATTTCTGCAATTCTGGGCTACCCCCCAGATTTGCAGAAAAAATGCGAAGTAAAAAGAAGAAAATGCATTTAAATGAACAAGTTTTAAAATGCTGGGATCTCTTAAGACAATTTCACACGATCTTGGCTGCTAGTTTGGGTAGCACAAGCAACCTAAAACAACTTGCTAGTGCCCGGAGCAAGAGGGAAGAAAGTAGAGCCCAGTAGAAGAGGGGGGGGGGGGTAATTTCTTCTCCTCAAAGCTTTGTTGATTTATTTTATTTACTGGGCTCTGAGCATATGTGATGAACATTATTCCAAGACTCCGCATTTCTTCCTTCATTTCACACAGATGGCAGAACTTCTAGCTCCTTTTCTCTGACTGATGTTTTTCTCCACCCTTACAAACTAATGTTCAGAAGCAGTTGGAAGGGAAAGGAGCAAGAAAAATCACCATGCGAGAACAGAAATAACTGGAGATAAACAGTGGGTGGAGAAAAGGCAGCCGCACTTCCCCTATGTCTTTTGCTGCAGTTCCCTCTAACATTCTTGGAGCAGTTTCAATACTTAGTGGGCGGAGGAGGGCTGCACCTCTTGCGGTTTTATATGGGTGAACACAAAAGCAGACTCTTGCTCCTTTGCTCTTCCCAACTGCCCACAAAAAACTCTGTTTTCTAAAATGCCTGCTTCTTCACAGATATTCGCTGCCATGCAGGTGGTAATATATATTTCCATGCTGGGAAACACTTCACCTGCTAATTTCTCTACCCCAAACAGGTGTTAACTCAGCCTAGTCTGCTTTTGTGTCCTTCTTTGGTCAGTTGGCAACTCTACCCAGAACAGTCTATTGCTGTTTTCCCCTGCCCAGGTCCCCACTGCTTCGTAAGTCATGAGAAAAGCATGCACACAAGAGGAGGAGACTCGGCAAGATTTCCTGCTATCGGTACATGCTTTGCTTTTGGAGACTGATACATTTTAAGAACAAGGCCCCAATGCTAAAATTATTCCAGAAATATATTCTTTTTCTCATTATTAAGCACCTCACAAAACCATGGGCTACTATGCCAAGATATACATAAATGGCTCACAAAAAAGAAGAGTACAAGATGGACGTGGCATTCTAATAATGGACAAGGACTACAGGCACACCGTGAAATTTAGTATTTCCTGAGCCTTTCTCAGCCAAGCAAGGCAAACAGCACACAAGTGCAAAAGTTGCTTCTGATGTTCAGGGTGTGCAGGAGGGCAAGTATTTAACTGTTTTACCGTCCATTTTTTCTGCAGTAACTCACTCCTCCCACTTTTTCATTCCAAGGGGTCATTGCATATGGTTTGGAGGATTTAGAATCCTGCGAAGGGAGCTGGTGCGGAGACGGAGGAACTGCAGTGGAAAAGCAGCGAGTAGGCAAGAAATTAAGTACTCTTTTCCCTGCCTTACATCCCCTTCCTCGCTCTTCTTCACTTGAATTCATTCTGCCCCAAAGCAGGTTTATCACAAAAGCAGCAGCCACTCTAGAGGTGTTCGTCCGAACATACCTCCTAATTCTAATTCCTTACCCCAAACAAAGCACAACTTTTATGTTAACAGTTGTGCCCATCTAGCTTGAATGAAGAAGAAACAAAGAACTACTTTCTTGAATCTCTCATCAAATTTCTGTAGAGTGGCAGTCAAAATTATTTAGGCGTTTCTGTTTTGAAAGGCACATTTAATCAACTGGATAAAAGTTCAATTAGTAAGACTAAAAATATTTTTTATGATATTTTCATTCAACTCAGTTTCTAGGAAAGGACCAGGAAGCTCTTCCAGCGAAAGTAACTTAATTTCTGAAAGTAATCAGATATTCTGGATAAGCCTGGGCATCATAAAATATGACAAACATGGATGGGTTAGCCAAGTTATCCGTTACACTGTCGTACAGGTCAAACCCGCCAGGATTTTTTGGCGGAGGAGTAATCTGTCCTCGTCTTCCATTGCAAAACTCTCCAGTGAGGACCCGAGCAAGGTACATGAATTTTCTGCCATTGCCATCTGGTGTTGAATATGTATCCTGTGCAGAATATTTTGCATCCACAGCAAAATAGGTGCCATTTCCAATCATTGCAGCTGGAACAAGGGAAAGAAAAAAAAGCATAAACCTCAGAAAACCACTGTTCCCATCACTTTGGATCTGAAAAATGAACTGTTTCATGACGTAAAAAATAACCGTTGAAAACTAAATATGGAATACTTGAGTGGATATTTGATTAGCTCATAATGGCAAATATCCTACCACTTCACTTAGCAAAGAATGAAGTCTTCCTTCAGCCTAGGGAGCATTCTTACAGCTTAAGTGGCTCTTAAAAAGCTTCCTCTATGTGACAGCCCTTCAAATACTTAAAGAAGGCTATCATCTCTCTTCTCAGTTGCTTCAACTCCAGGTTAAACATACCCAGCTCTTTCAGCCTTTCCTCAGAACTTGGTCTCCAGATCCCTCACCATCTTTGTTGCCCTCCTATGGACGTATTCCAGCTTGTCAACATCCTAACTGTGGCGCCCAAAACTGAACACTACTCCAAGTTAGGTCTAATCAGAGCTGAGTCAAGTGATACCATCACTTCACGTGACCTGGACACTATCCTACTGTTTATGCAGCCCAAAACTGCGTTTGTCTTTTTAGCCACCACATCACTATGCTGACTCATGTTCAGTGTATGATCTACCAAGACCCCTGATCCTTTTCACATGTACTATTGCTAAAGCAAGTCTCCCCCATCTAATAATTATCCCTTGGATTTTTCCTACCTAAAAGGAGAACTTTACATTTCTCTCTGTTGACATTCATTTTGTTACTTTTAACCCCATTTTCCAGCCTGTCAAGATCATCCTGAATCTTGATGTCTTCTTCTGTATTTGCTGCCCCTCCCAGTTAAGTGTCATCTGAAAATTTAATAAGCATCCCCCTCTGTTCCTTCATGTAAGTCATTTATAAAGACATTGAACAAGACAGGGACCAGGGCAGATCCCTGAGGCACTCCACTTGTTACTCTTCTGCAAGAGGATGAGGAACCATTTACAAGCATTCTTTGGGGCAATCTGGATCCAAACCACATTTTACCAACTTGTCAACAAGAATATCATGTGGAACCTTATCAAAAAGCCTTATTGAAATAAAGATAAATTATGTCCACAGCATTCCCCTGATCCAACAAACATTATTACTACAATTATTCTTGTAGTTCATGAACAAGGAAATAAATATACCAACATTTACAACCCCCTTAAAAAGTAAAGTTATCACCCTCTCCCAGCAACACCTTCTATGGCTAGAGTGAATGGATATAGGCATCTCCAATTCTAACAACTGTAGAACTTTGGCTAACGTTATATTTTACATTTTTCAACTTTCACAAACATATTCAATTTACTTAAATCCAGGATGGGACAGATCCTGCCCCCCATCTTTTGTATCAACCGAAAAGTATCTGGAGTAAAACCCACACATGGAGTCTCCTCAGGAACATTTGCAGTGGCCCCCTTGGCAAGCAGCTCATCTGTGGCCTCTTCAAGTTCTACAGGACAATCTGCAGTTGCTTGGTAATGTCCTCCCACATTGGATAGAATGGGAAGGGGCTACGTGGATTGGTCAGTCAGAACGGTTTTCAGTCTTGATGTGAGTTTCAGTCTTGCTGTGAGGCTTTTGATAATTGTAGTTGAGGCTGCTTTGGACATATTTTAGAGGAAGACTTGCCACCATGGAAGTGAAGATTAGGATGACTTCTGGAGGTTGGATACTGGTAAGGTACCTTGAAGGGCAGGACTGGTGCTGCTACTGCTGACTTTGGTATTAGTAATGGGGAGCTTGCTGTTGCAGTGCAATGAATCCAAGAGACCTGGGCGTTTGGTGGTTCTTTTTTCATTTGGGAAAGCAAGTCATCTGTTTTCTCTGAGAACAGCAGGTGGGCTTCAAAAGGAAAGTCCTCAATCTTGGATCTTTTGTCTTGGGACAGTCACGCAGCAGTGTGGAGCCACACACAGCACCTCGGCACAACAGTGGATGTCAATCTGCTCCATGTTGGCCTGCCAACATTTATTGTTTGGCTAGCCGGGTGGCCTTGCCCTGAAGGATTTTGGTGAGGGCTTGGTACTCTTTTGGAATGTGTTGAAGGTAGGTAGACAAGCGCTTCCAAAGGAACAGGTTGTATGATCCCATGATTGTTTGATAATTTGCGATCCAGATATTAGGGGAGGCAGAGGAGTAAACATTCCTACTCAGGGCATCGATTTTCCGCCCTTCCCTGTCAGCTGTGGCTGACTGTGATTTATGATGGAACAGTGCCTGTACCTCTTCAGCCACTGGTGAAGATGGGGGTGGGTGGGTAAAAAGGAAACCACAGTCCTGTTGCATTAATTTGTATTTAAAAAGTTGCTTGTAGTTATTTAAAAACATTTAAATCCTTTAAGTCCTTGGAACTCCTAGGTAAGCTGACTCCCGTCTCCACCCGACCACGATTTGAACCTGCAGAGTACTGCATCACTGTTCAGGTACTTAACCACTATACTACAAGTGGGGTCTTGAAAGGACCCCCCCCCCTTATTAAAGGGCTGCCTAGATTAACCCCAGGATGGCCATTTGGAATCTTGTCTGGACCATAGTAGTGTGTGTTGTGAATAAAAGGCTGAGGGCCGATGGATCGCCTCTCAGATTGTTTGAGTGTTTTTGGCAACACATTCTTCTGTCCTAGGTCTCAATCTAGATCTTTCCCAAGGCATCCCCAAATAAATTGCCTCTCTGAAAGAGGTAAGCCAGGACGATATTTTTAGAGTGTGAATCTGCTGGCCATGCTCTTAGTCAAGTGTGCTGGCTTGTTACTGCTGTCAGGACCACAATCCTGGAAGAAAAAGGTAAATGTATCCAGGATGACGTCTGTCTTGAAGGTATTGGCCGTTACATTTCTGTTTGCCCCTTCAATGTGGGCAGCTACTGTTGTACAGGAGGAGTTGGATCAGTTTCCAGATCCATACTCCTGACACTCTGGAGGCAATAGCTGTAGCCTTAATAGCCATGGCCACGTCCTCATGAGCTCTTGTTAGCATGGCCTCTCTCCTCTTGACTGATCCTTACCCATCTTCTGACCAGAGCCCAGATGACTGAAGTGTAGCCACTGAAGCTTCCATCGCAGGTACCTGCAACAACTCATAGCAAAGAAAGGAAGTGAGTACAGTTTGTTTTGTTTTGGGACCAAGTTTGGGGATTATTAATTGGCGTATGGTTTAGAACACTCAGCCTTGAACCTTCTCCCCAAATATACAAAGCAGAAGCTCTTCCACAGAGCTACAGCCTTACACATGGAGGAAGGAGGAGGTAGACACCACACCACTATTTCTCCCTCCTGGTTAGTCTTAAGAGTTAAAAGGTTCAGAGACACCAGCAAATTTGCGCCCTTTATACATTACCCATCTGACAGGGAAAGGCAGGGCTAGATCCTGTTGTAAAAGCAGGGCTAAATCCAAAGGGGAAAGGCCTGCTGCAAAATCTCCTGCCAGGAGATTGGCATGGGCACATTCACATGGTGCCAGGGCTGAGGAGATTCCTGGAATCTTTATAGGGCCGAGGTGCTTCTGACTGGCAAAGTAACAGGATTTTCTCCCTCATAGTCAGTCTAATTGCTGACAGGAATTCTGGAGGTATAACACGCTCGGGGGAACGCTTACGTGGCCCTCCTGGGCTTGTCGGCTGGAGCTCTGGGTGTCTGGATTATGTTTCAGCCGTGCTTCTCCTGCCAGGAGATTGGCAAGCGCGTCTTTGAGATTAGGCGGGAAGTCACTCATCGCGTTGTTTCCCGCCAAAATTGAGCTCTGCCAGGTGGCACTGTTCTCAGCTGGCTGGCTGAGACACACTGTTTTAACAAGCTCCCTCTGTGGAAGATGGGGCTGTTGAGAGGCTTGCGTCTCTTCCAAGGCTGTTTCCTCGCCGGGGAACCCATACAGCCTCAGAGGCATGCTGGTGCCGGCTGGACCTGTTCCCGCCGCCAGTAGGACGGCTCCATGGGAACAGCCCTATTCTCCTCGCCAGGGAACTCATACAGCCTCAGAGGCATGCTGGTGCTGGCTGGGCCTGTTCCCGCCACCGGTAGGATGGCTCTGTGGGAACATCCCAAATTCTCCTCCATGAAGCTTTCCTCAGAGTCCGATGACTCTCTAGAGACCATATCGTCCTCTTCTTTTCTTTCTTTGGCAAGAGTAGTAAAAGAAGAGAAAATGAGAGGAGAGTAAAGTAATGAAGTAAGTAAGGAGTAAGGTAAAGAATGTTTTGAGGAAGAAGAAAGAGAAATAAGAGATAGAGAGAAAAAAGGCAGCAGAGCTAGTCTGCTGAAGAACTGCTCTCCCCGGAGGCAGGAACATAACTGAAGAGAGGGTGGTCCCACATGCTAGACAGGAAGAGGAAGAAAGTTAGTTCCTGCCTCCCTGATTGGATGGTGGGAATCACCCAAGATGTCCTCCGCCTCAGAGGGAGAAGAACCTTTCCCAACAGTGGAGAAAAGAGAATTAAGAGAAAGGGTGGGGTGCCTCCCTTCTAGGCACATTCAGTCAGGCGGAAGATTGCAGTGCATGCTCTGAGTAGGGGAGGAGTCTCCGGACAGGGCTCTAAAGCTTGAAAACCTTTACTTCAGCTAGCCTGCACATCCGCAGTCTCAGGTGGGACTGGACAAGAGGAGACGGTAAAGAAAGCATATTTCTCCACCACTAGAATTGCCTGCATTAACCGATTCCTCTGATGAATCTGTACATTTACCCATGCATTTGTCCACCTGTTATTATCTTCAACTATTCAGTTATTCTTTCAATAGTAAAATTTCTGATTTGTGATGAGTTTATACAGTACTGGATGCTGTGAGCGGGTTCTGGATAAATAATGCTATTGGAAGATTTGCATTCTCAAAAATATTTAAACATGTCTAAGATCACAGTATTCTGAGTATCATTACATAGCCAATATAACCAATAAGACAAACTAGGGGTGAGGAGGATGACACATTGTGTACCTTTCTAATACTTCATATATCATTTCCTAGAATAAATTTCCTGATACTGCCTTACCATTCTTTCCAGCATAACTGCGATTAAATCCAGTCTGGTTAATCGGGATTATTGTTGAACTGGGAGTCCCATGGAACAGAACCCTTTCATTGTTTCCATGGCCATTCTTATTATCCATTTCTTCCTTTTTGACTTTGTAGGATTGCCAGAGATAAGGATTTTGTACCCTTTCAATCTACCAAAGTTGTAAAGAGAAGACAATATTGAAGAATTATTTTATCTGTCCCAAAAGTAACAGAAAATTAAAAAATTACAGATATTGCTGGAACACTAAGAGTATAACCAGATGTTCGGTTTGCGAACAAATTCCCAACCTCATTTGTGCTGAATAAAGTGAATGTGCTAGGAAGGGAGAGGGGTCATATTCAGAGGAGGTAGCAGATGGGAGGGGATGCTTAACTCTTCCCCGTGGCTCAATTTTTCCCTAACTCAGCTCTGAGACTGGAAGTAAGACCAGCTAGGATAAACCATCCTGAGAGAAAGAACTTCAAGAGAAAATCAGCAAGAGAAAATTAAGCAACACATCCTACCTGTTGCATTTCCCCTTACCATCCCCTATAGTCCCATTAATCAGTGTTGGGAGCCTCTCTCTACATACATAATGCCTAGTTCTGTCCTAAGTTCATCTGTGAATGAAGGTGAAATGCCTTGCTGGGCTCCACATGTCCAGTGTTACCCACTTCTCAGTAGAGAATGCATTGTTTCCAAAGCCTCACTATGGTGGCTAATTGCTAGCCAATGCAGCATAGAGGTCAGTGTTGCTGTATGACTAGAGAGACCCAGGTTCGTGTTCTTGCTTGCAATGAAGCTCAGTTGGTGACCATGAGCCTAGCATGCTTTCAGCCCATTATGTCTCACAAGGTTGTTGTGAGGGCAAAATGAGAGGATGGTAGAGGATGGGTATACAATTCCAAGCAGCTTGGAGAATGGGTGGAATATATAAATGAGACATACAAAAATAAGCCATGCTCAACAGTGGTGCTTGGGCTTAACCACAAATAATGCTAATGACAATACCCACAAAGAATGAACTTTTGGCTGAATTCTAACTTACCTCGTCCCTCCAACTAGTGCCCCTTTATGGGCACAATGCTGGTGATACTCCTCACCAGTATACTACAATTGACTACAAATAATTTTTTTCTTTTCTTAACTCCACATAATTATGAGTGGAGTCCGCAGCCACTCACTTAACTGACTGGCTGCTGCATCTCATACAGGAATTCATTACAGAGGTCCTGAGCTGCACAATGAAATTCTATGGACTGCACTTTTAGCCCACAAAGCACATTTTCTCTATCAAAATTCACCTTTTCTATTTTTTGTGTTTGACAGGTAGCTCGGAATTTCTTTTCAACATCTTGATATTCTGGTGTTGAAGGTTGCAATGGAACACTTTTGAAGAGTGCTCCATTCATATCCTGCCAAGTTTTAGGAAGTCCTAGTAATAGTTTACCTGCAAAATAAACATTTTTGTTAGTACTGTGTACATAAGCCATCAACATCAGAAGAGCTGGATCCCCGGGATTGTAATCCTGATTTCCTACACCTCCACAATCTCCATCCCTGTTGCACTTAGTGCCTCCACCCTTCCACTGAGGTCTTGCAAGCATCATTGAGAAGTAGGATTTACTCTGTGCTTGGCATCAACACCTTTACAATGACAAAGGCATGGAAGAAAATGACAGTGGTAACAACTAGGGGTGTGCAGGGACAAAAAGATTCAGTTTTCTCACTTCAGAATTTCCAAAGCGGGAAAAAGAATTGGAAATAAGTGATTTCCGAAGCGTTGCTTATTGCCCCACTTTGGCATGCTCCATAAAAATTTGGAGCACGCCAAAACCTCCCACCTCACGCTTGTTTCTTCAAATGGAAGGGAGAGGACGGGGTTCCCTCTTCCCATCAGGTGAAATAAGCTGCAGTGGGGCTTCCTGCACGTCAACTGGTGGGGGGAACCCCTCCCCGCCTGCCAGCTGAAGTTTAAAGGGCCCTTTCCGCGCTGCTCCAAGCAGTGCAGAAAGGGTCCTTGCCAAGTTTCAGCTGGCAATGGGGAGGGGGGGAAATCCCCTCACCCCTGCCAGGTGAAGTTTAAAGGGCCCTTTCCATGCTTCAGCTGGCAGGCAGTGGAGTCCTCCTCTGCCGATCAGCTGGAGCCTGCTAGGGGGCACCTGGCACCCTGAATCTTCCCGAAGCAACCTGAATCGTTTTGGGAAGCTTTGATTCAGCATTTCTGAATCAGGGCCAACATGCTGGGCCTGATTTGGAAATTCCGAATTTTTACAAATCAGGTCTGTTTTTACAAAACAGAGGCAAGAAGCAACTTAACTCCATTTACAGCCCCAACTGCAAAGCTCTTGAAGGGAGGAAGTGGTAGCACAATACAAGGAGTGTTAATGAACTGGCCATACAGACAGCAATTAAATGACCACTCTGCCCTGTACTAAACTCTTCTCAGATCCATTTAATCTACATTCCAACCTTCCTTTGTTGTTTGAACTGTCATACTTTAAAATGTGAAAGGATTTTTAATGAAGACCCTGAAAGAATGATGTTGATCGATCGTCTTCGATAATCAATTTCACAACAGAATCTGAACAACAAAGGTAAGCAAAATCTAATACCCCAACCTTTTTGAGCCTGCAGGCACATTTGGAATTCTGGCATATTTTGGTGGGCATAGCAACATTATGCCTACTACAAAATAGCTGTTCCAGGAGATCAAGTCAGCTACAAAATGGCTGCTACATTCAGTCACACAATGAAGATCCTTGTGCTATGGAAGCAGCTTCTGCCAAAGCAATGTTTGTAAAAATCTGCATAGCCTATCAAATCTCCAATGGCCAAACAGAAGCCATGCTTGACAGAAGCCCCACCTAGCCCCAACCACTTTCTAAAAACTTGGCGGGCACCAGAAAAAGTGTCACCAGGCACAATTGTGCCGTTGGGGATCCTTGATCTAATGCCTTTCACACAACTGTCCATAAACCATTAAAAGCACTTTTTTAACATGACTGCCATACTGTCATTGTGTATTTTCCGTGACAGTTCCACATCTGAAATAAGACTATAAACATAGGTGCAAAACCCAGACTCTGATCACAACTTGTATTTTCAACTGCATCACCTTGGCCAGCACCCTAACAAAATGAAGACCAAGAAACACAATCCCAAGAGATCCATGATTAAGATCTCCCATGACTAGTCTAGCCCCAGAATGACAGCCAGCATTGTGTAGTGATTAAAAGTGTTGGGCTAGGATCTAAGAGACCCAGGTTCAAAACCTTACTCTGCCATGGAAGCTCACTGGGTGACTTTCGGTCAGTACAAAACCCTCAGCCTAATCTACCTTGCAGGGTTGTTATGAGGATAAAATACAGAAGAGGGGAATGATATAAACTGCTTTGAGCCCTCATTGGAGAGAAGGGTGGGGGTATAAATGAGGTAAATTAAAAATAAATAAATAAAATAGGTTTTTAGCACTTGGCACTAGAATAAGTAAAGAACTTATAAAGAAAACAGCCAATATATCTGGAAGTTCTGGGCAAGTTCACAAGACCTCTTCGGAAGCACTCATCCATTTCAAATGGGTTTGTGCAGAAAATCTTCCCAGTGAATTGCCATAAAATCACTTCACTGTGAAAATACAAATTCCTAAAACAGAGGATTCTGGGATTAGTTAGCATGAGGTTTGGGTCAATTGGTAGGACGTGCAGGCTGACTTGAGCATCAGAGCCTTGAATTTCATTTGTTGGGGGTCATGTTTGTCCCCCTCTCTACTTCAATGTTTTTTCACATCTTGTGGTCAAATCTCAATTTTATTAATTCCCTTCAAGTGAGCAGTCTACCTTATTCCCTGCTAAATGAAGAGCATTTACATATCCATCCTTTATTCCCCCGCCCCCACATCTTCTAAAACAGTTGCAGAACTGCCCTGGGGACTATTTTGGTGCTGTCCCAGCCATTAAGTAATAGGCATTCAGGTACTAATCAATGCGGCGACTCCTCATTACCTTCCTCCTTTGCCATTCGTCTAATGCTTATGCTTTTCCCCCGGCTGTCTGTAGCACACAGTTTCTTTATGTCTGCCTTGCAGCTCTTTCCATGAATTTTGATGTTCACCTGCTCAGCATTATTAATTTTAGCATCTTCTAAACGGAGATTTTCTAGCAAATCAAAAGGTTTGAACAGATCCCCATTTGGAGAATATTGCCACTCAACCAGATTTTTAACAAGTTCTGCCTTAGATTGTTCTTCTCGATCATCATTCATTCTTTGGATCAACTTCTGAATTTCCTTGGAGGCCTCCAGGACATCTCGGGGGATGCCAGACACCAGAACTGAAGGAGGAGACTGTTTTTTATCCAGCTGAATGGCAATGTGTAATCTTCTCTGCAGGTCATTCAGTTTCTTAATTTCTGCTTCATCAAACATTTCAATTAACATATCAGAGATATGGTTTTCTGTTTGCTCCTGCAGAATAATTTGTTTTAACCAGGCCTCAGCATCTTCTACTTTTTTTTTGTGTTCTCCACAAATTTCAAATACCGCATCCTCTAACTTCTCTTCTAAAACCAACAAACGTTTCTTTGGAGCAGGCTGAATTTTACTGGTTACATATGCTGTAAAAAGAGACAATCTGTAAAAATAGTGCTTTGTAAAAAGATACAAAGAAATTGTCGAAGGCTTTCACGGCCGGAGAACGATGGAACGACACACTGAGAGATCTATGTCTTTTGGTGCTACACCTCTGAAGATGCCAGCCACAGCTGCTGGTGAAACGTCAGGAACTACAATGCCAAGACCACGGCAATACAGCCCGGAAAACCCCCAACAACCATACAAAGAAATGTTGCTAGGAATATGAAGGAATGATACTGTGAACTTACTTTTTAATTTAGAAAAAAAAGATTCTGAGGAAGGTAATGGAGAACCTTCTTTCTTTTTCATACAGGCATAAAAGGCATTTTGCATATGCGGCTGGAAAATGACTATTTTAACAAGTTTTACGTGCTGGGATGATTTTTTGCCTGCAAAGTCAGCAATTGCACCAATCATTTCATCAGCTGCATCCTCTGGACTCTTACCACCCTGACCTGGATTAAATGCAGTAAGAAAATAAATGCATTATATACACAGTGAATGCCATTTGGAATAATATACTGCTCACTGCTTAAGGACACACACACAGCTGCTATTACCAGAATCCTCAAGACCCAGATTTAAAATGAACCAGACATTTTCAAATTTCAAATTTGCATTTAAATCTGAAATGCGCAATGCATGGACAGATACTATTAAGGTATTCTAATACAGTGAAACTATGGCAAATATCCAGGCTCTCCCCTAGCTGGCTCCTCTGCTGCATAAAAAGCCAAGATCAATACATCCTCATTGGCCTTTCTCTAACTTTTAATGGACAGCCTAAAGTGGAGGCGGGTCAACATACAATTTCATGGGTTTCACAGGGGGACAGGCCTCCCCCAACAGATGGAGAGTTGCTAGTTAGTAGCTCTGGCCTCATGCTTCGTTGTTTTAAACTCCTTCCTTCCCTGTTTTAACCCCACAATTGGCCTCCTGATCCCTGTCACTCTGCTGGGCCACCTCTGTGTTGTTGGCCCCTGGCTTAGTGAATGGGGTTCCTACCTTGGGTGGAACACTACCACCTAGTGAAGCGATCAACTGGCTCAGCTCTACTCCTAGCGAGAGGCAGAAATATACCCAGACTCCAACACCACTCACAGAATTTTCCTGTTTGAGAATGGCAAACCTTCCACACTTTGGTGCCACAGAGGCCTGGAAGTGAGATAACCTGCTGTGGTCTGAATGGAAGCCTAAGAGACATGGCTCCATAGACCACCAGCAGCTGAAAGATAGCACCTATCTGAACTAGGTAAAAGTGTTAGCGCTGCACTTGACAGGAAGGCAACATCCAGTAACTAACTTGTGTGGCCAACAGTGTGATCTTATTCATTTAGGCCCATGAAGCCAGCGTTGAAATAATGGGTGAGACCTCTATTTATTTCCATCATCTAGTCTAGAACTTTGTTTCTTTTTGGTTTAATTTCTAACTTTTTGGTTTAATTTTTTTTGGTTTAATTTCTAACTAAATTTCTAACTTTTGTAAATCTATTATTATTGCCACTATTATATGTACTCTAAAAAAGTATTTAATCCATCATTATCATTAATGATATTGCTAATAAATTTAGAATTATAATACTTTAAAGGTAGTTATTTGAATGGATCATTTTACTTTCATCTTCTGTATTAGTTAGGCTGCACATGCATATAACTGGGGGTGGCTAGAATGTTGGAAGAATCCTGGTTCGAATCCCCACACTGCCATGGAAGCTTGATGGGTGACCTTGGGCTAGTTATACGCTCTCAGCCTAACCTACCTCACAGAATTGTTGCGAGGATAAAATGGAAGAGAATGAAGTAAGTACCTTCAGAATTCATTGTGGGGGGAGGTAGGGAATAAATAAAGTAAAATAAAATATATGCAAACTGAGCAGCTTTATACAGAATCAAACCAATGGTCTTGTTAGCCTAATACTGAAAGTTAAATATCTGTATTATTTTTTCCCTCAGGATGTGCAGATTCCTTCTGTTCTACTCCATTACTATTCCACAGTTCCATTATGTTTTGCATTGTTTTTCTGGTCATTTTTCAGTAAGAAAGGACAATTTCAGAATGTTGATAACAGATATAATGTAAGAGTTCATTATTTTGGGATTTATAACTATTAAAAATAATTTTAATAATGCAGTTTCCCTCAGAGAAATACAGTTTTAAGTTGTCTTCCCATAGAAGCACAACAAAACCCCTTAAATATTTTTAAACCTTCTTAATGATATAAGCTTTCTGTAGGAGTTAGGGCATCATTTCGTAAAGAAAATCCTCTTCTGGACAGCAGCAGTTATTCTCAGGAGAAAATGCAAACCTGTTCCAATTGCAGGAAAAGCAACAGATGAGTACTTCCTCAGTTCACACTCCTGGAGCACTTTGGAGACCTGAGCTTTGATATCAGAGTCCGGGATAAGGTGGATAATGTTCTTACAGATCAGATTGCCACCTTGTGTGGTTATAAATCCACTGTTAGTCTGTGAAGCTAGAAATTAAAAGATGATAAACTGTAAATCTGCTATGTACCAATACAAGAATAAATTCTCAGTTGGTGGGCACCAACGTACCTAATAAACAACATGCAAGTATAAAACCGGCCTTAGAATACACCGCATCACATACAATCAGGGATTCAAACGTGCAGTCAACAGATCAGCAAGGCTTTGGAAATACTTAGTAGCAACAAGATTCTTGTTGCTTCTAAGCAGTTCAAAAACCAGGTGCAAGCAGGAGATCCTTTCCCTGAAACCTCTGCATATACCAAAAGGCTTGGGGAGGGGTCCGTGACAATCACAAATCACGACTGGCTACTGAGGCCAGCCAAAATTTGCCTAGACCTGCATTTATTACTTACGTTTGACTCTGACAGTTCAGTTTGTTTACTGGAAACTGGGCAGAAAAAGGTTTAACAATAAACACCCTATAACTCTAATAGGAATACTTAATTCATTAACAAGGACCTACTAAGACACTATTAATTTTTAAGCACAAATCATGTAGAGATTTATTCTCCTTTAATTTTATTCAATATAATAAAAGTAGCAACATAATAAAGTTGGGAATTCTTGCCAATTGAAACCAGGGGCCTTACATACACATCATCCTGGATTATAAAATTAATGTTTGAAATAAAATGAAAATGAAAAACAGAATTCTTTCTGAGTTTTTAAGTGTTATGGTTTACTAACATTTAATAATTTTAACAACCCAGGTCTTCTTATTCTTAGTCTAGTGATTCTTGACTTTTTACATTTCATCCTTATTTTCCCCAAGTTTCTAGTGGTTGATAAAAAGCTAATGTTAATTCTCCTGATCACCTTTGAATATATCATGGAGAAAGAGAAATGAAAAATGATTTTTTAAAATGTCTATGGAGGAGGATAAGGGAACATTAGAGTTAGTATCAACAACTTTAAATAAAGTAGCTTTAACAACAGGCAGTTTTGTTTCTAAACAGTGTTGCACCTACCTGTAACTGCTGACTCACTGAGGTCACACACGGGATTGCAGGTGTACAGGCCTGCCAATCGGTAGGTTCTACAGCTTTAAAACTTTAGAGCCCCCCCCCCCAAACACCTGCATGGCTGATTCCCGCCTAAAAAGCCTGCACTCTAGAAAGGACAGCGTCATCTACCCTCAGTTTCCCCTGAGCTGCTGCACACAGCAGGGCAGGAGGGAGGGTATGTGGGCCTGCACAGAAGACCTCAACAAATAACAGTTGCGGGTAAGTGCAACCCTGTTTTCATTGTTGCTCTTCTATGCAGTCCCACATGGGAGTTTAGCAAGTCGTTTACCCTAGGAGAAGGGGTGATGCTCTTAACAGAAACAAAGATTGAAGAACAGCTTGACCCACTGCTACTTCCCTCCTGTCACTGATGTCCAAGGTGTAGGGCTCGATAAAAGTGTCTGCAGATGACCACATTGCTGCTTTACATATGTCCTACATGGCAACTCCTCTGATAAAAGCTGTAGATGATGCCTCGAACCTGGTAGAATGGGCATGAATCTCCAACGGACATGGTAAGATGGCCTGTTCATAACAGAGCTTAACAGCCTGAACTACCCATTTGGAGATGGTTTGGGATGATGCCATTGTCCCTTTCTTAAGGCTGGCATAACAAATAAACAACTGTACCTCTGACCAAACAATACTTGGATGAGAGACCACCAAGGAAGACTCAGCAGAGGATGGCAATGGCAAACCGCCTCTGCTTCTCACTTGTCTTGAAAGCCCCAGCAGAGTTTAGATATTATTTTGGGAAGGAATTGTAGGCTAGACCTAAGGACCACCTTCTGTGGGTATAATTTAAGAAAAGGTGGATCCATTCTTAAAGTGGCTAATTCACTCACGCGCCTAGCTGATGTAATAGTCACTCAAAATGCCACTTAAAATAGACAAGAGTTTTAAGGGTAAGTTGCCAAAGATTCAAATGGTCTGGACATTAACTTGACCAATTAACTTTACCAATAACTGGGATAGTGACCGTTGCAATGTTATTGATTTCAGTGATGGGAACGTATAGCAGAGACCCCTGAGGAATATCTTTGATGTGTAAAGTGTTTTCTTGTTCACTGGGACATGAAAGGCAGATATAACAGCGAAATGGACCCTCAATGATGAGATCAATAGACCTTCCTTCTTAAGTTCTAGGAGATATTCCAACACTGAGGCAATAGCGCATGTTTAGGGGTTGATACCCATGTCTACCCAGATCACAAATCTGTCCCTCTTTCTAGCATATGAAAGGTGAATATTGGGTTTTCTATCATTCAAATAACTTCTGCTACCACAGCCAAAAAGTTTGTTTCTTCAGGGAAACTAACCATGCCTGAGTCTCAGTCAGGGTATATTGTGATGCTTCAGTCTTACACACCGTAATAGATCTGATGCCACTGGAAAGTGAGATAGTTGTTTCTGGTTTAAAAAAGTAACTGATAAAACCATTATTGATGTGGCCAGAATGATGTTATCAATATCTGGTTTTGTCTGACTGCATTTTGCTGATCACTCTCAGGATTAGTGGTAGAAGCAGGAAAGCATAAAACTGGTGTCCTGACCATTTGATCTGAAAGCATCGCCCAGAGAGTCTGGATCTGTTCTCCCTCTGTAATGGAACAGGGTTGCTTTGTGGTTTTCTCTGGTGGAAAACAGGTATATCTTTGGGGAGCCCCGATGGTCAAAAGACCAATCATATGGAACAATCCTTCAGGGACCACTTGTACGTGGTAGAACCCAACCTGCTCACTGTGTCAACTATCACATTTGACATGCTGACTACGTGAACTGCTTGTAGGGAGAACCCATGAGGTACAGCCCAGTCCTATATCATCTTGGACTCCTTGAAAAGGGATCTTGACTTGTTTCCCCCTTGCTTGTTAAATAAAACATAGCTGGGCAGTTTTGTGTGTGTATTTTTGGACCCTTTGGCTCTCCACAATATCTGCAAAGGAGGTAAGTGCATAACATATAGCTAGTAATTCCAATACATGATATGTAATTTCTTTTTCTCCCTCCAACTAGGTACCATGCACTGACATTTGTTGTTAATGAGCCCTCAAGCCTTCCACTGAGGCATCGGTTGTGAGAGTGACATTAACTTCTTGAGGATCCAAACTCTACTCCCTTAAGTAGGTGAGTATCAGAGAGCCACCAACTCAAGGATTTTATCACTGATCTTGGAAGTGAGTATTTCCTAGGCTGTGAATGCATCACAGGTTTGTCAATTGACAGGAACCAAATCTGAAGCTGTCTCATGCACAATCTTGCTGAAAGTGTCACAACTATGATCACTGCCTGGATTTTTAGTCTGGATTTTTAGGGCCGACTGAAACCTACATGAGAGGTAACAGCGCCTGTATTTTCTGAGCTCTCTGGGAGGAAGAAAGGCTCTATTCTGTGAAGCATTCAAGATGGCTCCTATGCACTGTACTTTCCTGGGTTAGGTTAGATTTATGATCAATACCCAGGCCCAAGCTTTCATATGCCATTAATATTAAAGTTATGTGATTTTGTAGCATCTCCCTGGACTGTGAGGAGCCAATTGTCCAGATACAGATAAATTGAGCACTCTGCATTCTCAAGAAGGCAACCACCCTTGGCACTGTGGCGAAACCAAAAGGTAACTCCTGATATTGTTAAATATGTCCTCCTTATTGGCATCTCAGATACTTCCTGTGGGATTGATGAATTGAAATGTGGAAGTAAGCATCCTTCAAATCAAGGACCATGACCCAGGGGGTAGAAGCTGAAGGACCATGGGGAGTGTGACCATCCTGAAGTTCTGCACTTTACACTTATTTAGTTCTCTAAGGTCCAAAAGGGGTATTTAAAATCAAGTATCTTCCACCTTCATCTTTGAATTCTTCAAAAACTGCCAGACGTTGATTATTAATGGAAGCCATTACTTTTTTGGCCATTATGTTGATGTCATCTTCCAAAGAAAGTTCAATCTTTGCTTTCCTCGAACCTTTGGCCATTTTCTTCAGTTTAGCTAATTTTGTCTGTCTTCTGTATATCACATACAACTTATCCATACGATACTTTTATCATCAATATTCAGCATTCAATATATCCAACATTTATATGGCATTCTTTAAACAGTTGGACTCTTAAACTAAAACACTGTATAGACAATACTTTATAGTTACTGCTGATTTATAGTAGTTAATAAACACTAATAATCAGTATGGGTATCAAAACTAAATATTCAAACAAGGTTTAAATTGTCCTATCTCCATCCTAAAATAGGACCAACTTCCAATGATAATTATAATAATAACTTTCAATTTATATACTGCCCTTCAGGATGACTTAACACCCACTCAGAGCAGTTTACAAAGTATATCTCACACCAAACTGGCTTTCAATGAATGCATATAAGAAAAGAAGAAGAAAATTCTAAAATGTCAATTCATTCTTTCAACACAGTTCATTCTTCAGGCCAAGGGAGGGAAAAAAATAGGAGCCTTTAATATTGAATGTTGGAAGTCCATTCATTCATTCTTGAACTATTTCAAGTACCTGTGCATCTGTGGTGATGGCTGTCCAGAACAAAAGAAAATGGGCAAGCCTATTGTCAAAGACCACAGAGGTTTCTCCTCCTAGTAAGAACAGTTGTTTCTGACTTAGGGAAGGGTCCTTAGGAACAGAAGCTAGAGAGCCCTGTCTTAGCTTGTGTGAGGATTTTCTCTGGTGCTGAGGCTGTGCGCCATGAAATGAGTGATGACGAGGATACTGCTGGGAGTAATGGTAAGGTTGATACCTAAATTGGCATCCTCTATATGAATAGTATCTTCCTGTGGCTGCTGTGAGAGAGGCAAGGCTCCATATGACCTGGCAGTCTGACAATCTTTATGCTTCTAGGAAAGGTACTCATCTGAGAAAAGGGTCTGGCCCTTGAATGGCTTGTTTCTTGTTTCTATTAGTAATGCAGTAGAACGCAACTAAGTATTTTTTTTTGAGTACTATAGATGATGACAGTGCCCTCATAGAGGAGTCAGCTACATTCCACCCTGTATTAATCTGTTGTTTTGAGAGGTGAACTACCTCCTCTTAGATGACTCTGGCCAATGCTATTTGTCCTTGGGTAAATGTCCATTGAATGTAGACAACTTCTTTCACATTATTGCAGAATAGTTTGCTATTTTAACATTAGTTAATTGGTGTCAAATGGGACCCCTGACTATGTATAGATTGCATCTCCTCTGTAACAAGAGAAGAGGGTAGTGAGCGGTTAAACAAAAAGGCACAATTGTCCTCTTTTGTCTTGTACAGCCCTTCTGCCTTCTTTGATGTGGCCAGAATAAAAGCCGGTCTTTCACAAAGGGTAGCCATCTAATCCACGAATCCCTCTATCATTGGAAAAAAACAACACTTGTAGAACAAAAGTGTTGCAATATTTTGTCTTTTGGTTTGGGTTATGTGGATGAAATGTCTATATCCAAGGATTGGATTTTGCCATCCTTGTCATTCGCTCTGCATGCAAACGATAATCATCTATTGACGACACAGGCTCTCTACCTCCTACTGCTTCATCAATGGAGAAGTCAGAAGGAACGCTTCACCTCTGCTCCAGGGCATATGGCTCCACCTCTGAGTCTGAAAACTGAGAGATATGGCCAGTTGACATGGGTGCATCTTGGGATATACTGGCTTTGAAACAAATCCTACCAACTCAGTGCGATACACCTCTTCCCTGTCAGATTCGGCTGGGGGAGGGATATAGTAGGGATACCAACTGTCCCATCTATGGGAGCAGCAGCAGACGTCCAACTGTCTTTGGAATTATCTGCAGGGTGGGCAAGCTCCCCTTCCTCTTCCAAGGAAGAGATCGAGGGAGATTTAGAGTGAACCAATGGAGTATAGGGAACTCCAAAGATCTTTAGATCACTCACACATGGAGCAGGTGCAGCTTGGTGAATGGAGTTGGCTTTCCTCCAGACTTTGATCACACCTTTTTCTTAGGAGACTCCAAAGCGCCTGAAGCAATATTGCTTATCCTTGGTGGTCTCACCTCTCTCTGTTAGGATCGATCACAAACCTAATTGTGCTGGGCTCAGAGACAGGCTGTTGATGCCAAATCCAACAGACCCCTCAAAGTCAAACATGGTTGGATCTGATGCTCTTGCACTCATGTTCAAGATGGTCAGCTGGCTCTGATCGATCTGTGAGTTCCACCAGAGTGGTAGACTTCGCTGCCCAGCTATTAGCACTGGTAAGAGCCCTCTCCTAAAGAGCTGCCTTGAGCCAAGTGGCTCTTTCAGCATAGGCTTTATGCATGAATACATGGCAACCCTTGCAGGTGCCTATTTCTTATATGCCCAGGATACTGTCTATCACTACTTAGGGGTCAGGAAGGAATTTTCAACCAGGCCAGATTGGCTAGGGATCCTGGCCGAACTGTGGCCACTAGACTGCTTATTCCCAGTTCCAGATCATTTATGAACAAATTAAATTTCACCAGTCCCAATACAGATCCTGGCAGGTCCCTACTTTTTATTTCTTTCCATTACAAGTACTGTCCATTTATTCCTACTCTCTGCTTCCTGTTGTTTAACCAAAGTTTAATGCATAAGATAACCCATCCTCATATCCCATGACAGCTAAGCTTATTCCAGAGTCTTTGGTGAGGTATATGCCTCAGGTATATGCCATCAGGACCCAAAGACTTCGTCTCTCATAACCTCTATTTTACCCAGTTCTTCAGAGTTCCTTCCTGAAAACAGTGATCCAGTCTGGATACATGCCTCACACTTTCCACAATGAACACAGATGCAAAGAATCCATTTGGCTTCTTTGCCATGTTCCCATATTCCTTTTATTCATCGGTCACCCTAAGCCTCAGCTTCTCTAGCCCCTTTGCTGCTCTGGATATATACAAAGAAATGCTTATTGTTCATCATTATACTTTTAGCAATCCGCTCCTCAAATTCTTTTTTGCTTGCCTAATCATTAATTTACACTTCTTTTGCCAGACCCTGTGCTCCCTTCTGTTCACTTCATTGGTTAAACAGGAGAAGGACCCAAGAGTAAATATGTATGTTCTCAAGCCTCTTCGAGGATCTCAGAACCAAGATCTTTAATCCATTTGAGCTGAAAAGGTCTAGGATAACACAGATACTTAACAGTATATCATATATTTTTGAAAAAAAAATATTTTTGTTCCCAAGTCATCAATTCATCAAATTCAGTAAGTCTACTTAAAACTACCCTGTTATAGATTTTTAGACAGGAACCTCTTCAATTGTAGATATTCAAACATTGTCATATGATCATTTATTGTTCTGGAGACAGAGTCACATATTAAAGTATTGTTAGGTAGCAGATTCTTTTAACTATCCAGATCAGATAACCAGTGTTTTTTGACTTGTGGTTTTCATGCACAGATGCTTTTATTGCAAGGAAACTAGTTTTATTGAATTGTGTTTAGGTGGTTTGTTGTGTTATTGCTTTACATTTGTATTATTAATGTTTTAATTGTTTCTTCCTATGAATCCCCTTGAGCAGATATTTGGAGAGGCAGGACATAAACGTGGCAATTCAATAATAATAATTACATACCAAATAATGCACATGCTGCTTCCACTTGAGGTCCAGCACCTTCCAAAATGGCCTTGGAGACACCTTCAAATAAATTGGAGGGAGGAAGTATATTAATATGAAGCTATTCAAATCTCATATTCTTTGTGAAAATAATAACTGATGGGATGTTTAAAATGGCAGGAGTGCTTCATCAGATTGCAAGGGTCAAATCCAGTATTACAATGTATGTTCAGCTGAGTTTGAGCTGCTATCATACCGTTAATGTGGGCCTTGGATATACGAAATGCAATAGTCAAATTCCAGCTCAATTATGACAGGATGGGCCTGGACAAGTCACTATCTCACAGCCCAATCTATCTCTCATGGTGGCTGTTAGTGAGAATGAACTGCTGCTCCAAACTACTTGGGAGAATGGCTGAAAACAAAAATGTAATGATAGACAATAAATACAGGCCTTTGTTGCTAAAATACAATTGCATCATTAAAGACACAATTATCTTGACACTGCTCTAGGGCCATAGCCCTGAAAGGCTTGCTTTCCTGCTGTCATTCTAAAATGGAAAGCTGAAAAGAGAGCACGCGTGCACGCACACGCATACAAATCGGAGATCAACTATTGAACTGAAAGAATTCCAGCTTTACTTTTCAAAGCTGGAAATCCTCACAAACAGGATCAGCTTTCCTGTCATGGAATTAATTATCACCATTATGATTAAAAAACTATTTTCACATTAGTGAAACTGACACAACAACTTTTTTCTTGCATCCAAGTATTATTCTGGAAAGGAAGGTTCCAACATGCTTCTTGAGAATCCAACTACAGCACTTATTTCAAAGGAATTCCTGTGAAGCTCTTTTTACTTGTGAACTACATCAATGCAAAGAGCAAGATGGAAAACATTCCTTGGAAGTTTAGGAGAAAGAGAGCTCCAGAATCATGTCTGCTGCTATTTCTTAAAAACTGCAAACCATGAAGGCTAACACTAGAGAGACAAACGTTCCATCTCTACTCAGAATGGGCCAAGTTCTTTTGACCTTTTTTTCAGAGAATTTTCAGAAATGGCAGGGCTTCCCTCTCTGAAAACTTGGAAATATCAGACTCCTTTCTGGAGTTCCCTGCCTTTTCTTGTTTCTGAGATTTCCCAGGTCCAAATTACAGGACCATCCCTACAAGTAACCTTGCAGTAAAATAAAAAAGAAATACAAAGCGTATTTCCTTAACTTCATCAGTGTGTACAACAAGGAACAGAAACTGCATCTATGCAGATTTGCATATGAATTTCCAGATCAGATCATTCTTCTGATTTTTGTGCTTTACCTTGCTTTGCTTTGAAGTGACCTGCAGGTGATGAAAGCATTAAGGAAATTTTAAATTACTCTAGTGTGGATATCTTTCTCTCTTCTTCTAACATGCACAAACACAACCAAACATTTTGACAGAATGAGAGTCCATAATTTACGTTCAAGTTAAAAAGAGAAGTTTTTTTTTTATTTTAAATACCTGATTTGGCATTAAAATTCGCATTTGATATATTTACAATAACATCTATATTTTCCTTTGTTATATCTCCTGTGGCGACCTGAAATTTAATCATTCCAATCTGCATTTCATGAATTCCCAAAACTGGGGTTGAAATGGGTCCAAAGAAACCTGTAAAGGAAACAAGAAATTGTACAATTAGCAAAAACACTGAGTTCTTGACAAATCTTGACAAATCCTTTTTTCTGAAAACTCCAAATACACAGCTGATGATAATTCTAGTAGTTATTCAGATTTCCAGACACAGCACATGATGTATACTTTAATTAAGCAACCCATCAGTGTACTTAATCAAGGGCTGCCTTAAAGACTTACTCTTTTATCTGTTCTGATCTTGTATACACTTGGTTCTGCATAGAAATGTAATAGACCTACTTCTACCTTTTACATTTCATCGTTTTTGAGCTCCGCTGTTTCCAAACATTTGTTCTCTGCACTCATGTGCACTCATCTGCCAACAGAGAACAACACTTCATACCTCTGATGAAGTAGCTTCTAGTCCATGAAAACTCAAGTAGTGCCAAAGGGTTCTTTGTTTGTAATGATATTCTAACACGGTTATCCTGTGGAACTGACAACTGAGACGGTTAAAGAGAGATTACAAATTGGACTCTAACTAAACAAATCCACTTGCCTGCACTTTGTCCATCATTTTGTGGCACAATCTTGGGACTTTTGCCAATCCTGGATTCAAACACTTCATAAAATGCCTAAAAGGGAAAAAAAAATAATTAGATATCAGAGATGAAGAATACAACTATGTATGCTATCAATGGAAAAAATGTGACACACAATGTACTGCCTTTTAGCTTCCACACAGCATAGTCTGAAGACTTCTTTCAGCCTAATGAATCTTACTTCAGTTTCCTCCAGTGGAAGAGCCAACTCTGTCGGAGGAAGATTCAAAAACTACCGAGAGGAGTGCAGGTTATGAACCATTAAGTAAACATGTATGGCAATCGTGAAACATACTGCTAATCAGCATTAAAACAATTTGAAATAGGAAAGTAGTAAAATTACCTTTAAGTTGTTTACATCACTTGGATGTAAGAGAAAATGAACTTCCTGGAGGGACCTCAAATTCTTCCTGCTACTGAACTGAAGCACCTCCTCAAACATTAATTTTGCGACTTCAGATTTAGGAAAGCCAAACCCTCCAGTCCCAATTGCTGGGAATGAGATAGAACTTAAAGACAGTGCTTCGGTTTTCTCCAGGCATTCTTTCACGATATCTCTAAGAACCTATAGTGTAGAACAGATTTCAGCAAATATGTTCATTCATTAAAAGCAGAATAATATCCTCTATCTTTTTTTGCTTCTTTCTACATTATTAAATTCTGCTTGGGGCACATTCATATAACATTCACTTAGAAACGGTATGCATTGTCCAAAGAAGCCCTACAGGAACTTTATCATCTCAGACAATAATGAAAACTAACACATCAGGGAACAAGTTAAACTATTTATTAATCTGATTCATCTGTACCCTGCCTTTTTCTCCAATGGGGTCTCCTTTCCTCCATTTTATCCCTACAACAACCCTGTGAGGTAAGTTAGGGTAAGAGGTTGTAACTGATCCAAGGTCACCTAGCAAGCTTCCATGCCAGAGTGAGAATTCAAACCTGGGTTTCCATGATCATAGTCCAATACTCTAACCACACTGACTCTCAGAACTTTTCTTCCTCTCATGCTAGATGTCTACAAGTTGGGGAAGGCGAGGTGTGGTATAGGAGGAACATTCAATTTTTTCTACCTAAGGTAGGACAGCACTAGAAAAACGTACCAATCATTTATTTTAAACACACAGACTAGAAGACTGGATATTCTGTTTGCACATTTCTGATCCTTTCAGTACACATTAACATACTACTTCCCAGAGCACTAATCTACACAGCTGACTCCATTCAAATGTATGAAAGTGATGTGGCTGGCTCACTTTATAGAGCATGGGATCCTGGAGAAAAAGGTTCCCATCTGTTCCAACATTTCTTATGATCCCCGTTGTGCATTAACACAGGCCTGGGCAGAAGGTAGACAAAGGGTCCACCAATAAGACTACTAGAAAAATTCTGCTGGCCCACATAGCACAGAATTCTTGCAAAGAATACAAGACAAAACAGGCCATCAACTGAGTAAGGAAATACCTTAATTTTCTTAAGCAAGTGTGCATACCTAGAATAATCTGACATAGATTACGTACCTCTAAATGGTTCAGTGATCCTGAGCATGCGCTTTAACTTTGAAATTATTAAACACCTCTGTGAGCCACATGGGTTATAATGAAAAAGCAGAACAGCAGAATTTGAGTCCAGTTGCATCTTAGAGACCAACGAGATTTTCAGGGTATAAGCTTTCAAGAGTCAAAGCTCCCTTCTTCATACTGATGAGAGCTTTGACTCCCTAAAGATTATACCCTGAAAATCTTTTTGGTCTCTTAAGGCGCTACTGGACTCAAATCCTGCTGTTCTAGTGAAAAAGTAGACCATGTGAGACTGAAGTAAAACCTTCCCCAGGGTCAAAGGGCACCAACATGCTGAAATATTTTGGAGAACAGGAAATGGTGCAGAAAGGGCAACGAAAGTGATCCAGGGGTTGGAATACATTCCCTATGGAGAAAGCCTAAAAAAATTTATGCCATTTCAATTTTAAGAAATGATAACTAGATGCAGACATGAGAGATGTATATAAAACTATGCAAATAAAGACCTCTCTCTTTTCTAAAAATAGTAGAAATCAGAGGCACCCAGTGAAATGGATGGGAAATGTCATACCCATCTGCTCATGAAATTCCTTGCCACAGGATGTAGTGATGGCTATTGGTTTGGAGGACATTAAAAAGGGATTAGAACAAAAGCTGGGAGGATACAGCTCCAAATGCTATTTGCCATGATTGTGGAATGAGAATTCTGTGTTCAGAGGCAATATACTCCTGAATGCCTGTTGCTGTGGAGAGGTAAGAGCAGAGGAAAGTACTGGCTGCTGTACTCTTGCTGCAGAGGTCTCAGAGAGCTTCCAATTGGCTGCTACAGGAAAATAAGGTAAGACTGGGTGGCCCACTGATCTGAGCCAGCAAGCATTCTATATAGGATGACAGTAAGCTGCCACTAGATGTGCCCTAAATCTGGTCAATGTGCATAAATGAAATCACTACTCATAAATATTAATCTGCAGTACAGACAACACCTTCTGAACACCTTTCCTTAAGAACTGAGTTTCAGGACAATTAAACTTTGTAAAAAATGAAGGAGTTACCTTAATTCCATTTCCTTTCCCTCCATTCCATGAAGGAACAACAGCATGCAGCACAAATTTACAGGTCAGGTTGTAACCACCAGTTTGGATCACACAGCCAGCCGGAGCCTGTTGTCCTTGTATTGCTTGAGCTCTTTGCCCTTGGACTGCTTGATCAAATTCAAGTTGTAGCTGTGAGCCAGCTCTTTTCAGCAGAGCTTTGGAAAGCGGACCTACACCAAGCTTTAGATCTCCACCAACACTGCTCACGACAATGTCCGTCTGAAACAGAAGCAATCTTCGAATACTTGCAACAAGATTACATAAGAGCAACATAAAAATAGACCAGTGGCTCTCAAATCGTTGAAATGGGGCCCATTTTTAAATTTACTGTCGTTTTTGGAAACTGTTTCTTAATCTACTCTTCTTTTCAGGGCCTGATTGAAAAGTAATTCCACACAGCTTTCCTCCTCCCTAACATTAAACACTAGAATTGTTATTTAACAGTGAATAATTTTGTATTTTCTTATTACAGTTATAAATATAAAGCGTTACTGCTCTACAGGCCGTATTTCATGGCAATTTATACTGACGCAAACCAGAATTTGCTATGGAGCTTTCCGTTCCCACTTACCCTGTTCTTTCTCCTCCTCAATTGTTGGTGGGGGTTAAGAGGGTCTCAGCCAATTAGGAGATTGTGGCAGGAAACGATTTTTTTTACCTGCACCCAAAGAATGGGGATAGATCTTCTAAGGAGAGGAGACTTTTCCTACCCAGTCAAACAGAGAGGTAGCTCTGGGGAGTGAAGAGATCCCTGGCCAGGTGTGGTTGAACACTGCCTTTGAAGACCTTAGGCTTCAGTCAAAAACTGAAGAAAAGCACTGGTGTTTCAAGAGAATGGGTTGGGGTACTAGAAAGTGGGTACCAGCCTTCTTAAACACAGAAAGAGAATACTAAAAGAAAATACACTAAAGTGTTTGTGGAAAACGTGGGAACAAAAGCCTCTAAAGAATAAAAGTATCTGTGAAGAGCATAAGAACTAAAGTGTGCATGTACAGATTTTACCTCAGAGGTATCTATGTTGAATTACCTCAGAACTTTTCAACCCTTGATTACACTTGACCTTTCCCTTCTAAAATAAATAAATCAGTCACTTTTGAATTTTAAAAAATGCCTCTGGTGCTATTTCTGTTTAAGGATTAACGAAGAAGGAAAGAGGAGAAGGAAATGTCATACCCTTATATATTAATTGTCACAGTTGTCTTCCCTTGTGGGCTGGAACAATGGAAAAGGGGACCAAGCCGGCTTCTTACAAACAGGATATTTCTGATATGTTTTCTATTATATCTCAGGAACTGTAAGGGCATAGTGATTTACTTTAAAAATATCAGGCTAGGAATCTAGTCCAGCTAATGCTCCAAATGGCCACCAACATGCATGCTAAAAATCTGAGCTCAATTCTAGAATTATTAGGAAAGGGACTGAAAACAGAAAGCTAACATCACTTTTATGGTGCTTTCACATTTGGAACAGTTTAATCATCATCTCAAGGACTGAGTGAGGTGCCAACAGGGACAACAGAAATGATCAGGGAGTTGCATAATTTTTCTAAGAAGAAAGATGGGATTTGGTAAATTAGAAAATTATGATGGGAGTGGCAGGATATAGCAACAACAACTGCACTTATATACCGCTCTTCTAGGCAGATTAGCACCCCACTCAGAGTGATGAACAAGTCAGTGTTATTATTATCCCCACAATACAGCTGGAGAGCTGGGGCTGAGAGAAGTGAGTTATCCAAGGCCACCTACTGACTTCATGGCAGTAAGCGGGATTCGAACCAGTAGAGAGCTGATTCACAACCGAACTACTTAATTACTGTCAGTATGTAAAATTATGAAAAGTGTGGAGAGGGAAAGAGAAATTTAATTTTCTGTCTCTGAATCCCAAAAGTTGGTGTTATCCATTGATGTTCTCTGGCAGAAGGTTTAGGACCAACAAAGGTGTTTTCTTTTAACAATCTGGTAATGTTGATTCACTCACGTTGTTTTTAAAAAAGAATTCAGTTAAAGTAATGAGGGATAGGTCTAACAATGCTACTAATTCTGAGAATGGTGCCTGCGTATAGAGGTGCCCAGTACAGAGGGAGTTGCATGGATCTAAGCAAAAGGAAATGCGATGTGTAGAGACAGTTATTTTCTTGCAAGAATCAGGCAGGAAAGTTATGTTTCTAAGGCAACAATGTAAAGCACTGCTTTACTGGATATAACTTATGGAAAAAGTCATACATCTACCAGTAACAGCCTAGACAACAGCTCAATTCAGTGATCCCCAATATGGTTCATGTGGACACCCTGATACTCAGTGATGCGTTTCCTAGTAGCCGCTTAATTCTGGCTTTCCTCCACCTCACTGGAATAGGAGGTGCTACAAAGAAGCCCAGAAGAGATCGCCTGTGTCTCTGTAGGGAGCACCTATTTGGAAATTGCTGTCTCCATCATGGAATTATGCTTGGTTTGTAACTTATAGTGCTTCTGCGATAGGTTCCAGCCCCCATAATTCCCCAAAAAGTTCACAATTTCAACAAGGTTGGGAGCCTCTGACCTAATATCCTATTTAAATAAAACAACAGTTTCAAACATAAATTTGAAAATAACTTGTATAACCATTTACTTACCATAGCCTCTTCAATGCCTTTTTCCACAAGCATGAGTTTCAAGCCTTCAGCAGAAACCAACACATGAACATCTTCTCTGACGGCTTCAAACTGCTTCTTTTTTTGAGGAGGAGATGCTGGTTTGGGCTGGGGTGATCTGTCTCTGAACACTTCATTCAAGGCATCACTGAAAGCCTGAATTGTATTATCTGACACATCCACAAGGCAGATCTTTTTCACACATCCACTCTCACTAGATTCTTCCAAGCTTTCTTTGATGGCTGTCACAATAGAATGAGCGCATTTTCTTAATGGGAACCCAAAGATTCCAGAGCTAATGGCAGGAATGGCTATGGAGCGATGATTGTATGTTTCTGCCAGATGTAAACTTTCCTTCACAGCTTTCTTTAACTGTAGTGTACATTGGTCTCTTTCTTCATGCTTCCACCTTGGCCCAACGGCATGAATTATCTGTTTACAGGGCAAATCCCCAGCACCTGAGATAACTGCACGGCCAGGCTTTAAACGTCCGTACTTCCTCACTAGTTCATCACATTCTCTTTGCATTGCAGGGCCTGCTGCTCTTAACAAAGCTTCTGCAAGACCGCCAATATGCTTCAGGTCTTCATTTGATGCATTGACCACAACATCAACTGGATAATGGGTCAAGTCACCCTTGCGAACTGTTATCACAACACCATCTTTTAACTTTATTTCAGAGTGGGGGTGCCCTATCTTTGCAAGAGAGCCCGCAGTATCTTCTCCATCTTCCTGCAGTCTGATCAAACAACCAAAGAGTTGTTTTGCTTCAGTAATGTAGTAATGTTCTCTGCTTTTGAAAAATGATTTCGCTCCCGGTTTGTCAATTACCACACTGAGAGAATGCACTGAAGACAGCAACTGTTGAACCTTAGCAACTGCATCTGGGACCTCTGCTTTGGACCCATTCAGGATAATGCTCTTACGTTTAGCCTGTGGGCCAAACTCAATTTTCACACCTTTCTTCCTCAAGCTTCCCCAAACTTCACCCTTTTCTTTCTCCAAAAACTTCACAACAGCCACATACTTGGCTGAGATTTCCTTTGCCATGTGGGTGTTTCTTCCAACAAACTCAGACAGCGCCTGATAAACATCTGCTACTGCTTTTGTATAGCCAGCTATGGTTACTTTACCTTCTTCTTGCCCCCGAATAAGACAGTCATCTATTATAATGGCTTCTTCAGAAGAATTGTGCTTCCTCTGTAATTCTCTAGTGAGTTCTTTCCACTCCCTTTTGTTCAGGATTCCTTGGTCCTGCAAAATAATCTGTCTGTGATCCAAGTCTTTTTTCATCTGTTCCTCTGCTTTCCAGAGAATTTCAGGAGAATATCCTATCAACACAGCAGAATCAGGTGCAAGCTCATAGGAAGCATTAATTTTATTTGCACCAAATATTTTCATGGACACTTTTTTGCTATTTGCATGCTGAAGGAACTGAAAAATACTAGTGTGGATGTTGACTTGTTTCTCTTCCATTTTATGCAACCACTCCAGCATAGCACTTTTCATTTTATACACTTCTGTATTTATTCCACGTAGCCGCAGAAGCTTTGCTGAAGAATCATAACAGAGTTTTAAATCAGGGTTTTTTTTATAGACATTCTCCTCTAGTAACACATCATGCAAAACAGCATACTTTCCAGGAGCAACTGAAACAGTTTCCTCTATAGTTTGTTTTGCTCTTTCCTCATCTTTTGTCACATTTTCTACATGAGTTTTTATCATCTTCTCCACACTGTCTACAACAAAGACGAAACCTGCCAGAGTAACAGTTTCTTTGCTAACATCTGGAATGCCCAAAACATCACCCTTTATCAAAGTATTCTTTATGGTGTCCCATGCCACTGGGATTATTTTACATTCAGCAGTCTTGAACTTTGACATGATGCATGCAAATTCTGTTGAAACCTCATCTTTCCAATGCTTGATGAATTTCATCATGGATCTTGCTTGCTTTGATAAGGTGTCTGAAGGATGTATCACGATCTCTGGATGCTGGCATGTCACTTGGGGCCATTTTAGTTCACAGTAACACTTTGCCATTTCCTTATTTATCTCTTGGAGCAGTTTAGGCCGTGTCTGTATGAACTGCCAGATATGGAGATCTAAGGGGACCCTGACAGGCTCCGGCATTTTTATCTGTGGCCTCTCCTTTCCATACAAAACTGCATCCAAAGAACTATAGTATGGATAAACCGACACTGGTTGGTTTTCAAAACAATGTTGCTTTTTCAATACCGTCTGCACAGCTGTAAAGGCAAAAACACACACTAAAAATTCAGACAGTTTAAGCGGAAAGAACCATGCAAGCTTTAAGTTTGCTGAAAATAAAAAAGCCCATTAAGGGCTTTGAAAGGTGTATGAACAGACCTATTTTGAAGGTGGATCTTAGTTCTGCCCCCTCCCCAGATCAGCTATGGGAAGAACATCCACATGGGTGCTCACCCACAGCTGCCCCACCATTTCCTCTCTGAGCCAGAATCAAGATGGCGGAGCACCCAGCTGGCTACAAAGGGACAAATCCGCATATGGAAGTAGCCAAGGTCACTTTTTTGTCAAATCTGTACATGGTCTTGATGTCTGAGGATGCTTCCACACTTGCTGTTTTTGCTGGTATTGATACCATTCATTCATGCTTTTACTACTGAGTATCTTTAGTAATTATGAGGGCTGTACAGAACAGTCCTGCATAGGTTTACTCAAGTCAGTTTGCTCAGTGGGGTTTAATCCCAGGTTTATTGCATAGCACTGCAAGCTCCAGCAAAAATCTATTCCAGTAATTTGAGCTTTGCGAAGACACCGTGATTTGTGATTAATAAATAAATAAATAATGG